>NC_064827.1:7615000-8230000 GCF_024166365.1 Elephas maximus indicus | reverse complement strand
GTTCACTTTTGAGGCAATTACATAGTGCCTTCTAACCTAGAGGACTACCCTTCCAGCACTATATTGGATGATATTCTGTTGTGTGTTGCTATGATGCTGGAAGCCATGCCACCAGTATTTTGAATACCATCAGGGTCACCCACAGTGGACAGGTTTCAGCGGAGCTTCCAGCCTAAGATGGACTAGGAAGAAAGGACTGGCAGTTTACTTCTGAAAATTAGCCAGTGAAAACCTTTATGGATCACAACAGAATTTTTTTTTACGCACTTACCACTTGCAAAGGAATCACGATAGGAATTAGAGCCTAAAGGAGTTTTGGAGCACCCGCCAGGCTATCTGCCAAGCCCCTGCATGGCTCCTCAGAATTGTTTCTCATATTTCTCTAATACAAGAGCTATTGAAAGCCACAGCAGGCTCCTTTTCCCCAGCAGTCCCCAGCCTACCTGATACTCTAGCAGGCACAGTGATTTATCTCTGGGCTTTTACGTTGGCCCTGTCTAGAGGAAAAGAGGTGAGGAGTTTGCAAGTGTTTTTAATTCAGTGTGGGTGAGCCGCAGGACTGACTTTTAATTAAAGCTGCAAAGGCTGACCAGGGAGGTGGAGATTCAAGCAGCCTGGTTTGGGGGGCTTTGAGATTGGTTTGGTCTCTGCTGAACACCTCAGACTTTGTCCATCTGTCTCATCTGCCCATGGCTTGTATGTGAAAGCCATCAGCCTGTGACAGCCAAGTTCTGTCTCAGTTGTCCAGTGCTGTTACAACAGAAATGCCACAAGTGGGTGGTTTAACAAATTTATTTTCTCACAGTTTAGGAGGTTAGAAGTCCAAACTCAGGGTGCCGGCTCTAGGGGAAGGCTTTCTGTCTCTATTGGCTTTGGAGGAAGGTCCTTGTCTCTTCAGCTTCTGCTTCCTGGTTCTTTGGAGATCTCCACGTATCTTGGCATCTCACCCCATCCCCCTCTGCGCTTGCTTGTTTAATGTCTTTTATATTTCAGAAGAGATCGACTCAAGATATACCCTACTCTAACCCTACTTCATTAACATAACAAAACAACCCATTCCCAAATGGGATTATAACCACAGGCACAGAGATTGCATTTCTAAAAGTTCCCAGGTGATGCTAACACTGCTGGTTAGGGACCAATTCCAAGAAGGACTAGTAGAGCCAAAACCAAACCTGTTGCTGTGGAATTGATTCCCCAACTCATATCGACCTCTATAGGACAGTGGCTGGTGGATTCAAACTGCCGACCTTTTGGTTAGCATCTGAACTCTTAACCGCTGCACCACCAGGGCTTCACTAGTAGAACAGTGGTTCTCAAAATTTATTATACATAAGAATCACACAGGGATTTTGTTAAAATGTAGACCCTGATTCAGTATATCTGGGGTGGAAATGCAAGTTCTCAGCAGGGGTTGAACCGGAACAAACCGGTTTGAAGCACTGGCCACCAGTGCCCTCTTAAATCAGGTTTTCCTTTGCCTGAAATTTGGTTCCTGGTCCTGGAATCTCTTGACTGTGTTTCAGTCTCCATAGCCTTTACTGGTATTTCGTTAACAAGTATAAAAACCCTTCAGAACGACGCTCCTGTGCTTTGTAAAAACTCATCCCGAGTCCTGCAGGGGTTCTAATAATTTTTTCTGTACTTTTAGAGTTGATTCCTCTGCTTTTTTTCTCTCTGTGAATACCGAGGAGTTTGAGTTTCTAAGATGCTGCTCATGTTCTTCCTTTTGCCCGGACTGTGCTCGCTTGTTTCCACACTCAGCCTGCACCCACCCCACATGTCTGCCTGTAGAATCCTGACTTACTATGCTCATCCTTCACGTTACATCCTCAAAGCCTTCATTGAAACTCCACACCCTTGTGAATCAGGCACCTGTGGTTCTAGGAGACAGTTGGTGCTCAATTAATATGTGATTGAATGGATGCGCTAATAGATGGATGGATGGCTGATTAGATAGAAAGTTGATTGGATGAATGGAGGGAGGGAGGGGAGGAGGGATGGATGGAGGCCGAGGGCCAAGTAAGGTGGTGAAATCCCACTCTGAAAAAAATTTAGGAAATATTTAAGAACTTGAACTAGCAAAGACTAAACAGAAATATTTCGGTTTCCAAGGGGGAAAAAAGTATATTCTATGTACAATGTCCACTGCTCACCTGTCAATTTGTCATACTGTGGTAGCTTGCATGTTGCTGTCACGCTGGACATTATAGTGGACAGGTTTCAGTGGAGCTTCCAGACTAAGACAAACTAGGGAGAAGGGCCTGGCAATCTACTTCTGAAATATCAGCCATTGAAAACCTTATGGGTCACATTTCTACTCTGACACACGTGGGGTTGCCATGAGTTGGAATTGACTCAGCAGCAAGGGGTTTGGGTTTTTTTATTTCTTATATGCAAAGCATTATCCTAGACACCAGCTACTCGTCATCCGGCATCCCAGGGGCATAGGAAGGCATCTGACTGTCTTCTCTCCAGCTTTCCAGTTCTAGGGAGGAGGAGAGAATGGTCTAATATAAATTAGAACTGTCAAAAGTATGTGAAATCAGCTATGGAGATTATGAAACATAAATCAGGACTTGATTTGTTTTGAGATGGAAGGGCAGTTCATTTCTAACGAAGAAAGAAAATTAAAACCTGCTCCTACCCTGTACCCTCCTCTCCCCCCACACACATTTTAATTAAGCCATCCAGTGAGGTCACCAGGATGAAGATAAAGTAGCAGAGCCTTTTCTCATTAGCCATCTCAGAGAAGAGCAGGGATGACAGTGGTTGGTTCTTTTGAGCCAGGAAGGCATCCAAAAGTGTGTGGTATAAACAAAATGTGGAGACAACCAAAATGTCCATCAACAGACGAGTAGATAAATAAAATGTGATATATGCATATACAGTGAAATACTAAACCCGTCACCGTCGAGTCAATTCCAAGTCATTGTGACCCTATAGGACAGAGTAGAACTGCACCATGGAGTTTCCAAGGAGTGCCTGGTGGAGTCGAACTGCCAACCTTTTGGTTAGCAGCTCTAGCACTTAACCAGTATGCCACCAGGGTTTCCAACAGAATACTACTCAGCCACAAAGAGAAATGAAGTCCTGATGCACGCTACAACATGGATGTAATGGATTGAACTGTGTCCCCCAAATAATGTGTCAACTTGGTTAGGCCATGTGTGGTTGTCCTCCATTTTGTGATTTTCCTATGCTTATAAATCATAATCTCTGCCTGTGGTTAAAGAGGGTTAGTGTGGGATGGATGTCACACTATTGCTCAGGCCACAACCCTGATTCAATGTGAGAGGAGTTTCCCTGAGGTGTGGCCCGCACCACCTTTTATCTCTCAAGACATAAAAGGAAAGGGAAGCTAGCAGAGAGATGGGGACCTCATACCGCCAAGAAAGCAGCACCGGAAGCAGAGTGTGTCCTTTGGACCTGGGGTTCCTGAGCCTGGAGAAGCTCCTCGACCAGGGGAAGACTGAGAACAAGGACCTCCCTCCCAGGTGGACAGAAAGAGAGCCTTCCCCTGGAGCTGATATCCCAAATTTGGACTCCTAGCCTACTTTACTGTGAGGAAATAAACTTCTCTTTGTTAAAACCATCCACTTGTGGTATTTCTGTTACAGCAGCACTAGGTGACTGAGACACCATCCACTGTGGTATTTCTGTTAGAGCAGCACTAGGTGACTGAGACACCATCCACTGTGGTATTTCTGTTATAGCAGCACTAGGTGACTGAGACACCGTCCACTGTGGTATTTCTGTTACAGCAGCACTAGGTGACTGAGACACCGTCCACTTGTGGTATTTCTGTTACAGCAGCACTAGGTGACTGAGACACCATCCACTGTGGTATTTCTGTTACCGCAGCACTAGGTGACTGAGACACCATCCACTGTGGTATTTCTGTTACCGCAGCACTAGGTGACTGAGACACCCTCCACTGTGGTATTTCTGTTACCGCAGCACTAGGTGACTGAGACACCATCCACTGTGGTATTTCTGTTACAGCAGCACTAGGTGACTGAGACACCATCCACTGTGGTATTTCTGTTACAGCAGCACTAGGTGACTGAGACACCATCCACTGTGGTATTTCTGTTACAGCAGCACTAGGTGACTGAGACACCGTCCACTGTGGTACTTCTGTTACAGCAGCACTAGGTGACTGAGACACCGTCCACTTGTGGTATTTCTGTTACAGCAGCACTAGGTGACTGAGACACCATCCAC
The DNA here is from genome assembly GCF_024166365.1 of Elephas maximus indicus. Lineage (NCBI taxonomy): Eukaryota > Metazoa > Chordata > Mammalia > Proboscidea > Elephantidae > Elephas > Elephas maximus. The sequence goes on along the minus strand of NC_064827.1, from coordinate 8,225,773 downwards.
TGTGGTATTTCTGTTACAGCAGCAGTAGGTGACTGAGACACCCTCCACTGTGGTATTTCTGTTACAGCAGCACTAGGTGACTGAGACACCCTCCACTGTGGTATTTCTGTTACCGCAGCACTAGGTGACTGAGACACCATCCACGTGTGGTATTTCTGTTACAGCAGCACTAGGTGACTGAGACACCCTCCACTGTGGTATTTCTGTTACAGCAGCACTAGGTGACTGAGACACCATTCACTGTGGTATTTCTGTTACAGCAGCACTAGGTGACTGAGACACCATCCACTGTGGTATTTCTGTTACAGCAGCACTAGGTGACTGAGACACCATCCACTGTGGTATTTCTGTTACAGCAGCACTAGGTGACTGAGACACCATCCACTGTGGTATTTCTGTTACCGCAGCACTAGGTGACTGAGACACCATCCACTGTGGTATTTCTGTTACCGCAGCACTAGGTGACTAAGACAATGAAAGAACCTTGAAAGCATCACGCTGAGCCAAATAAGTCAGCAGCAAAAGCACAAAAACGACATGATCTCACTTACATGAAATCTGTAGAAGCCAAAGATCATTAGTGCTTACCGGGGAATTCGAGAAGAGCCCTGGTGGCACAATGGTTAAGCACTTGGCTGCTAACTAAAAGATTGGTTGTTTGAAACCACCCGACTGCTCCATGGGAGAAGGACCTGGCGGTCTGCTCCCGTGAAGATGAGCGCCTAGGAAACCCTAAGGGGCAGCTTCACTCTCAGTCACAAGGGGTCGCTATGAGCCAGAATCAATTTGATGGCCTCTCACAACAGCTGGGGGTGGGAGGGAGTCAGAGAAGTGGAGTTTCTGCTCGAGGGCCGTGAGTTCATGTTCAAGGTGGTGGAATGATTTGGAAAAGGATATTGAGACTGGCAGAACAACTTGAAGAATGGGATCAACATCCCTGAATTACACACGTAGAAATGGTCGAGTTGGCGTCCGTTTTGTTGTATGGATTTCCACCGCAATTTTAAAAATTAAGTGTGTGGTGTCCCTGAAAAGCTGCTTCCTTAGCTGGGTGAGTGTCCCAAATGTGGAGTGCTATGAAGAACCCAAACGTTGCTCATTCACTGATGTAGAACAGTAACTCCCCATCTCTGCACCTGCCCAATCCTGGATCTCTGACTCAGCATCCAAGGAGCAGATTGTACCCAGATGGGTTTCTGCCACCTGGTCCCACCAACAGCAGGCAGCAGGCTTAACTGCTCTCTGCTGCCTTGCCCCGGGCCCTTTCCCTTTGCAGGGCTATCTCCCACATAGCCTGCAGGCAGGTGTCACGGCCCCCGAGTGGCCCGATCCTCTGTAAGAATACCACCAGCACACTCCAGGGCATGACTGCCCAGGCAGCTGCCAGATGGGGACGTCTTGAACGGAAATATTCACACATTGAAACGGTGCCAAGTAGCAGGCGGTCCGCAAAACCAACATGGCTTTGGAGGAGACACACTGGCCCTAATGAGGGAGAGGCACACGGTATTTGTGGAAGCCCAGCTGTGGCATGCAGTGGCATCAATGTGCCTGGCTATGGTGACAGGCATCTGAGTTTGAGATCACTGAAGTTTAATGTAGGATCTTTACTGTTCCTACTACTCTTCGCTGGGAAACCATCGTCTAGGGTCTCAGCCGCTGTTGTGTATTTGCAAAGACACTTTTCCAGTTCTGCTAGCAAGGATGACCTAAATCACAGGGCCATGTGCACTTCCAGACTGGAAATTCAGCTCGAGCTGGGAGCCGGTCCAGCAGAAGGACAGAGGCCGTATGGAAGTTTCAAGGAAGAGGAAGTGGTTCTCCGTTGTGGCTGCGGGCCCACCCAACGATGCAGGGTTCAGCAGGGAGCGTGAATGAAAGCAGACGCCTCGGATGCTCCTGTGGGCACTTGGGCCAGAGAGCCACAAAGCACGGAAGGGGGAAGGGCTCTAGGCTGAGCTTTGATCTTCTGAGATCCTGTTATGCACACTCTGAACCCCAAGCATAAAGAAGGCTGAGAGGCTGAACCTCTCTCCAGTTCCTGTCCTCATTCCGTCTTCTCACTGGAAAAACACGCGAGTTCATCTCTAAATAAGCTTCCCGCCATGTTGTTGTTAGCTGCGGTTGAGTCAGCCCCCACTCACAGCAACCACATGCACAATGGCATCAGACTCATGTGACCCATAGGGCTTTTATTGGCTTATTTTTCAAAAGTAGATTACCAGGCCTTTCTTCCTAGTCTGTCTTAGTCTGAAAAACAAAACAAACAAAACACTGCTTCAAGTTGTTGCTGACTCGTAGCAACGCTGCAGGACAGAGTAGAAGTGCCCCAGAGGATTTCCAGGGCTGTAATCGTTACGGGAGCAGAAAGCCACGTATTTTTACTGCAGGGGGGCTCTGGTGGGTTCCAATCACTGACCTTTCGGTTAGCAGCTGAACACTTAACCACTGCACCACCAGGGCCCCTTTTTAGTCTGGAAGCTCTGCTGAAACCTGTTCAGCATCACCGCAACACACAGGCCTCCGCTGACAGGTGGGTGGTGGCTGCGCGTGAGGTGGATGGGCCGGGAATGGAACCTGGGTCTCCTGCATGGAAGGCGAGAATTCCACCACTGAACCACCACTCTGCAAATGATTTACCAGATGCCTACCTGTGTGTTCAGGACTGTGCCAGGAGTACAAAGTGATAGAACAGCTACAGGACTCGTGCTGTTGAGAAGCACTCAAACAAACACGCTCGCATGGTACAGCACCTCTGACCAAGGAAGCGAGGAAGGGGAGACTCGTTTCTGTGGGACCTAGTTGTGTCGCTGTAATTCATGGCAGGCTCTGGGCGGCATCTTTTTCTCCCTCTCTTTCTCCTTTCTTCCTATGTGCTTCCTCTCTGCAGGTGAGCATCAAGGATTGGATGGTGGACACTAGGCAGGGCCTGGGGACTCCAGGCACTTGGATTCCTCTGAGCTGTTGGGCTTGACTGTCTGAGGTAGTCAGTCTTCCAAATTGGTCCTGGGATCTTCAACCAGGCATTGGCTGTTGTTGTTCATTGTTGGTGAGTCTACTCCAACTCAAGGTGAGCCCACATATAACAGAAGGAAACATTGTCCAGTCCTGCACAGTCTTCATGACTGAAGGGTGCTTAAGTCCATTGTTGTGGCCACTGTGCAGTTTGTGTGCCTTCCAACCTCAGGGGCTCATCTTACAGGCATTGGCAGACTGTGCCAACCAGCTCATGGTTTTCACTGGCCTCTTGGGTTGTTCTCAGGCTCCTCTTGACTCCCAACTCCTAGACCGTCGTCCCCAAATGTCCATTGTGCTCATGTTGCTCCCTTGCTCTCCAAAATTACTATCAAGCTGCCATTTACTGAGCTCTGCAATATCCCAAGCACTGTATGGGCATTCCATGATTTCCCAGGGAGGCAAGGCTGTCCCCCATTTCAAAGTGGGAAGAAAACACTCTGGCTGAATAGCCAGTATGTAGTAGAGTCTCAATGTAAACTTGACTTGCCTCTTTCCAGAACCTGTGCCTTTTTCCTTGGAGCTTGTACAATGGGGTTTTTTTGTGTGTGTGACATAGGGAATGAGTAATGCTAAAATACCCATGAGACGCATGTGGGACTTTGCCTGGTAACTTATTAGGGTTGTAAGCGTCCTTTGTTGCAGATTCCATAGATCTCAGATTCCCCAGTTGTTTCATAAGTGTGAAGGGACTGGATGACCCCATTCTAAGCTCTGGGGGACTAGTAGTCTAGGAGGGGTCAGGACGGGCAGCCACACCTGTTAATCCTGGGGACTCTGACCCATAGGCTGGAATTCAGGGGATTTGACATCTTCAAGAATGACCCAGCCTGAACAGGGAGCCCTATCCATGAGATTCTCCCAGAAAGATCACAGTTTCACCATATATGCACACAAAAGCTGGACAACGACAAAGGAAGATCGAAGAAGAACCGACACACTTGAATTGTGGTGTTAGAGAAGAACACTGAATATAATGCAGACTGCCTGAAGAACAGGCAGACTGCCTCCGTTTTGGAGGCAGTATGGCCAAAATGTTCCTTAGAAACAGGTTGGCAAGACTTTGACTCGCTTGCTTTGGGCACGTCATCAGGAGAGAACAATTGCTGGAAAAGGACATCACGTTTGGTAAAGCAGAGGGCCAATGAAAATGAGGGAAACCCCCAAAGAGATGGACTGACACTATCGCCACAAGAATGAACTCAAACATACCAACGATTAGGAAGATGGTGGAGGACCGGGCAATGTTTCCTTCTTGTTATACTCGAGATCACCATGAGCTGGAGCTGACCTGATGACAACTAACAGCAACAATGGAAACCCTGGTGGCGTAGTGGTTAAGTGCTACGGCTGCTAACCAAAGGGTTGGCAGTTCAAATCCACCAGGCGCTCCTTGGAAACTCTACGGGGCAGTTCTACTCTGTCCTATAGGGTCGCTATGAGTCGGAATCGACTCGATGGCACTGGGTAGGTGAGTAACAGCAACAATAGATCCCAGTATTTCAGCCCTTTGATCCCACAAACAATTGCATGCTTAAAACCAAAAAAACAAACTCATTGCCATTGAGTCAATTCCAATTCACAGGGTCCCTGTAGTTGCACGCTTGGAGGTCCATGAAACCTGACCTTTGGTTTGGAAAATGTACCTCTTATCTGTGTAAGCAAATCCTTCTTTGCAAAGGTAAAAAGGGCAAATTTGGGGTATATTCTGGGAGGAGATGTGTCTGAAGAGGGGCGTTTGTCACAAAGCTTTAGAGAGGAAATGAAATGTAAACAGTCTATGTAGATGAGTTCTCAGGCACTGCTGAAATACGAGCCTCAAAAAGAAAAAGTGATTTTTATCTGCTCATATGGCATGGAGGTAGAAGCTGTGGCACTTTTACTGCCAATATAGATGTCCGGGATGATGAGAAAAAAGTCAAGGGCATATTATAGGAGGCTTGATGAATGCCATCCTGAAATCTAACTCAATATTTGAATGCTATAAATTGTGTTAAAAAATATAAGGCCAAATAAACTTTTGGGATGGGTTGTGACTGATTCAAGGCGACTGAGCTTAAACTGCCACTGATGAAATGGATGGGGGTAGAATAATGGTCTTAGCGATTTGACAAAATCCTAATAAATCCGGGATGAAACCTGATTTACTATACGCAGGAGACTTGGCAGAGCACATGGACTCAGCTCGGCTGACGCCCGTGGCTAAGATGGAAGCTGGAGCTGGAGTGTGAAATCGCCGCCATTTCAGATTCATGGCCCATCCGGAAGAGTTCCCATCGGTGACTCCGGGAGGGCATCTGCTCGGAGTAGCTGCCCACTTTTGCAAGCTTTGTGTTTTCGTTGCACGGTAATCGCACCTGTGTACCCCATTTTATCTACCCTCTTGGTTTAGAATCATCTTATCCTCCCTTACTTACCACCTCACATGCAAAGATTTCATCTTCATTTAAGAATATTGTTGTGAGGTGTCGTCGAGTTGATTTTTGACTCATAGCGACCCCACGTGACAGAGCAGAACTGCCTCATTGGGTTTCCTAGGCTGAAGTCTTTACAGGAACAGATCGCCAGGTCTTTCCTCTGTGGCCACTTGATCATTGCGCCCCTGGGGCTCCTTCCATTTCAGAATAGATGAGGGCGTTGGTGTTCGTTCAGTCCTCTAAAGGTTCACAGAATCAGACTGCGTTTAGAAGTGTATACATATCCACCAAGGATACATACAAAAATGTTTCTAACAGCAGTTAGAATGGCAAACAATTGAAACAACTCATGTATCATCAACATTGTTGTTAACTGCTGTCAAGTCAGCCCCAGACTCCCTGACGCCATAGATAAATACACTGTAGCAGAATCGTACCACCGCTCCCTGGTCCTACTGTATAATTATCCTGAGCAATCCCACGCAGAGTCCCACTGTTCGCAGGTACGTTCCTCTCGTTCTCTGGTGGGACTGAGCGAGGGTCGTTTCAAGGACCTGGCCACACCAGAAAAATAAGGCTTGAGCAACATATAGTTGTCGAGGGTTGTTGGGTTAAACATGAGACATTAAAAAACATTCAGAGAGGGTCTTTCATCCTTTGTAAGCTGCAAAATGAAATCATCTCCTTTCAGCAGCCACTTAGGAGGCAACATAATTGGTTATTTTTTAATGTATGAAGAGCGTAAAAAGAGATGTAACCCCCAGAGCTACCTTGCCTTTCCTTTTCTTATGCTTCTTTCCTGTTCCCTCCTCCTTTCCTCTTCCATGCACCCATGCACACACATGGGCACACACATGAACAAGTGCGCACACACACATACACACACAAACACACACACACAGGAGCTCTTTGCCCCAAGAAGAGTTCCTCTTCCTCTAGGAAGGTCATCCCCCTCAACAGGTGCTGTAACTCCCCAGGGACCTATGTGGGAGGGTGGGGACACAGGATAATGCCTGGTGGGTTGGCAAAACATAGTGGCAAGATTGGTTATACCATCCAGGGTCCGATGCAATGGAAAAGTCTTATGTTCTTTTCTTTTAATAAGGGGATTGACGGATCTCCAGATAAGTTAGCAAATGTAGGTGTTTAATAAGATGTTAGGGATTCCTAAACAAGGAATGAATGAGGTCACCCTTTGAACTAAACCCTGTTGTTGTTAGCTGCCATCGAGTTAGCCCCCGACTCATGGCAGCCCCCTGCTGCCCAGTCCTGCGCCACCTCCATGAAAGGTTGTAGATTGGACCACTGTGATCCATGGGGTTTCACCAGCTGATTTTTGGAAGTAGATCACCAGGCTTTTCTTCCTAGTCCATCTCAGTCTGGAAGCTGTCGAAACCTGCTCAGCATCATATCAACACACAAGCTGCCACTGACAGATAGGCGGTGGTTGTGCACGAGGTGCGGTGGCCAGGAATCACACCCAGGTCTCAAGGTGAGAATTGTACCACCAAACCACGAATGCCCTTGAACTAAACCCTAAAGCCATTGCTGCTGAGTCTCTTCCTATTCGTAGTGACCCTATAGGACAGAGTAGAACCACCCCATAGGGTTTCCAAGGAGTCACTGGTGGATTCGAACTGCTGACCTTTTGGTTAACAGCTGAGCTCTTAACCAGTGCACCATCAGGGTTCCGAACTAAACCCTAGCACCTCTAAATAAACACAGATTGATGAAAAACAAGAAATTTCTAAGACTCCTTGGAACATCACATTTACCTACAAATGGATGTACAAGGGGTCTTAGCTTTCAGTAGGTCTCTGATGTTCAAGAAAACTCTAGTTCATAGGAACAACTAGGACACAAGGGTAGACATTATTGATGCGTCCAGATGATTATAACAGAACAAAAAAATGAAACAGTTACCAGCTGGATTTTCAGAGACCATGAAATTTGGGGAAGCTGTCCAGGTTTAATTACACTGGGTGTGAAAGCTGAGGATCTGCCAATAAACTGAGGCAAAGAAAGCTTGACACTTGCTAGGTTGAATCTCCAGGAAGGTACACACAGATTTTCCTCTTTACCTTTGAGTCCTGAAGACTAAAGCCCATCATTATGTTTTATCAAACTATGAGCCAACTCATTCTTTTCTGTAAGAGCTATAAAAAGATAAAACCAAAATTCTTCAATTTCTACTTGCTAAAAGTGGCCTCCTTGCAAAGAAATCTTACTTACTTGTTCCAAGACATGCTGGGTTACTCCGTGGGATCCCAGCACCCTCCTGCTGACTACAGGTGGATAAGAAAGTGACTGTAGTGCCTAGGGGATGCAAATGGTTGACGTGCTCAGCTGCTAACTGAAAGGTCGGAGGTTAATCCACCCACAGGCACCTTGGAATAGAGACCTGGTGATCTACTTCAAAAAAACAGCCACTGAAAACCGTGTGGAGCACAGTTCTACTCTGACACACCACGAGTTGGAATCAACACCATGACACCTGGTTAAGGGAATGACTATCACAGATTTTTGTAAAATCATCAAATATGTATTGGAGCCCTTGTGGCACAGTGGTTAAGAGCAACGGCTGCTAATCAAAAGGTTGGCAGCTCAAATCCACCAGCCTCTCCTTGGAAACATGATGGGGCAGTTCTACTCTATCCTATAGGGTCACTATGAGTATTAACAGCCCTACTATAACCACATACTGTGCTAGAATCTGAGAACAGAGAGACTGAAAAAACACCAGGTCCTCTGTGTTTCCCACTCCTGAACAGACCATCATTTCACTGTGTGGTGAACGAACGACTGGAGGCCCTGACTGATGGAAATCATCCATCCATTGGAGGCCCTGACTGATTGGTGGAAATCATTCATCCACTGGAGGCCCTGACTGACTGGTGGAAATCATCCTTCGATTGGAGGCCCTGACTGACTGGTGGAAATCATTCATTGATTGGAGGCCCTGACTGACTGGTGGAAATCATTCATCGATTGGAGTCCCTGACTGGTGGAGGTCATCCATGGATTGGAGGCCCTGACTGACTGGTGGAAATCATTCATTGACTGGAGCCCCTGACTGGTGGAAATCATCCTTCGATTGGAGTCCCTGGCTGACTGGTGGAAATCATTCATCGATTGGAGACCCTGACTGACTGGTGGAAATCATTCATCGATTGGAGGCCCTGACTGACTAGTGGAAATCATTCATCGATTGGAGGCCCTGACTGACTGGTGGAAATCATCCATGGATTGGAGGCCCTGACTGACTGGTGGAAATCATCCATGGATTGGAGGCCCTGACTGACTGGTGGAAATCATCCATGGATTGGAGTCCCTGACTGGTGGAGATCATTCATGTGATTGGCTGCTAACTGAAAGGTTGGTGGTTTGAGTGCACCCGGAGGTGCCTCAAAGGAAAGTCCTGGCAATCTACTTCCAAAAACCAGCCATTGAAAACATATATATTTAGCACAATAAACTCTACAGAGCATAGTTCTACTCTGACACAAATAGGGTCCTCATGATTTGGGTGGACTCGACAGTAACCAGTAAGTGCACACCTAAGTTATATGCAGGGAATTATGGGATGTAACAGGAGGGTCAGCTAACCAAGACTGGAGGAGGGGGACCTGGAAGACTTCCTGGAGAAGGCGACCCAGGGGTTGAGTCTGAAGGGCTGAGTAGGCGCTAGCCAGGTTCAGGTTGGGTGGAGACTGCTTGAGCCGAGTTTGACAACCAGCCGTTCATGTCAATCAATAGTCAGGAAGCCTGCTGAGCTCATCAACCCCCTCACTTGACAGAAGAAGAAACCGAAGTCCAGAAAGGCAACGTGACACCTCTAAATCCAACTGCTGCTTTGTGGCACAGCTGGGACCAGAATGTGGGATGTTTTCCACTGAACGATGCCTTCCTGAGTGGAGTCCCTGGGTGGAGTAAATGGTTAAACACTTGATTAATAGTCCAAAGGTTGGGACCCACCCAGAGGCACCTCGGAAGAAAGGCCTGGCAATCCGCTTCTGAAAGGTTCCAGTCTTGAAAACCACGTGGAGCACAGGTCTACTGTGACACGTGGGGTCTCCATGAGTCGGAATCGACTCCACAGCGAGTGACAACAACAACAAGACTTCCTGAAAGGATGGACGTGCGAGGCTTGACATTTCAGGTGCTTCCCTAGAAATCCACAGTGAAGCTCACTCAAAAGCGTGCAGTGAGCTCAGGATACAAATAGCCGTTTCTTCAATGAGAATGTGCTCTTTCTTTATAATAGTGTTAAAAAGCCCAGGTGTTGGGAAAACGGGCCCTGGAAGAAAGTAATAGGAAGTAAATCCTACCTAAGCATAACAGACAAATGCTTTCTCCTTGTTTCTGGACCCCTGAGAGCCGGTAATGCCTCTATTTGTAACATTATGAATACCAGGTTTGCAACATATGTGTCTACGGGGGATAATAATTTAAATATATGTTCTGCAGACTTGCTATCTCCTGGAATGATTGTTGGCCTGAGGTCCCCCCACCCACTGAAGCAATGGGTGTAAGTAAGAGCTTCAGGGAAAGGGTGGAGACCAAGCCCAACAATGAAGTTATTTCTCATCTTTGACTAGCAAATAGGATTTCTGAGTCACTAGCAAGATAATAGCCTCCAAAGGCAGGCTTTGGGGATCAGAAATGGATTTCTAAATTCCTTGTGCTTCCATTAACGTATCCAGAGCCAGGGCTGGTGGGCTGGCTCACATAGTTTCTGTAAATCTCCGGCAGAGAAAACTAAGGCTGTAATGGACAGGAAGTGCAGGTTTCATTGGGGGCGGGGCGGGGAGGGGGGAGATCTGATCTCTGTAGGCTTGGGTATTATGGGAAGAAGAAGAGAGGACCAGGAAAGAGCCAAGATGTCAAATACATGTGTTCGTGTTTTACTTTTTTTGGAGGAATCTTCAGCGAAACCAAGAATACTAAGGTTAGTAGCCTGCTTCCCTGGGTAGACAGTCAGCAAAGCTGTGATCCTGTCCCCAGCATGGCCTAGTGGAGGCTGCAGACTGCTAGTGGAAATCTACCTGTTACCCACTGCCATCAAGTTGATTCTGACTCATAGTGACCCTATAGGACAGAACTTCCCCGTAGGGTTTCCAAGGAGTGGTTGTCTCCTTGGATTCGAACTGCCGGCCTTTTGATTGGCAGCAGTAGCTCTCAACCACTGCGCCACCAGGGCTCTAGGCGAAATCTGGTGGAGGGATATTATAGCAGCAGTTGAGGGATGAGAGGCACCGGTGGTTCATGGTAGAATTCTCACCTTCCATGCAGGGGACCCAAGTTCATTCCTGGCCAGTGCACCTCAGAAGCAGCCACCACCCAACTGTGACGTGAGGGTTTGTGTGTTGCTATGATGCTGAACAAGTTTCAGTGGAGCTTCTAGGCTAAGAAGGACTAGGGAGAAAGACCTGGTCATCTACTTCCAAACACTGGCCAATGAAAATCCTGTGGGTCACAACAGCCTGATCAACAACCAATCACGTGGCTGGCTCAGGACCAGGCAGCGTTTTGTTACGTAGTGCAGGGGCCACAATGATTACAGAGGCGGACTCGATGGCAACTAACAACAACAACTTCAGCAGCCTGGTGAGGTCAGCAGTTGTTCATGGTCTCGATGATGTTTTCCAGAGTGCCGTCCTCTAACTCTAGTCCCACAGGTCCTTCTTGGAGATTCCAAGTGCAGCCAAAGGCTCTGGGAAGTCAAGGGGGACCGGCCCCAGTGAAGGTGACGGACACCCTCAGTGAGATGGATTAACACAGTGGCTGCAACAACTGACTCAGACATACCAATAATAATCATGAAGATGGTCCAGGACTGGGCAACGTTTTCTTCTGTTAGACATGGAAGGAAGGATGGAGGGAGGGAAGGAAGGAAGGGATGGGTGGAGGGAGGGAGAGAGGGAAGAAAGGACAGCAGCAAAGGATTAGATGAGGGGGTAGTAGGAAGGCAGTGAGCAGTGTGGCAGACCAAGCAGAGTGGCGTTGAATGTTTAGTGGGAGCAGGGAGATTTCCCAGGTAAAAGGCTACAGGCTCTGAACCAAAACCAAAAAACAAACCCTTTGCCATAGAGTTGATTCAGACTCATAGAGACCCTATAGGGCACAATAGAACTGCCCCGTAGGGTTGCCAAAGAGCAGCTGGTAGATTTGAACTGCTGACATTTTGGATAGCAGCTGAATGCTTAAACATCTTGCCACCAGGATGGCAGCAGCACTTCCTGGTCTTGGAAGGACTGTCCACTAAGCATGTGAGTGCATGTGTGTATCTGTGAGTGTGTGTCTGTGTGTGAGTCTGTGTGTGTTCAGGCTCATGGTGCCACATGTCCTAACAGCTCTGTTGTACTAGGGCAGTTGGTTTTATGGGACCAGATGCTTAACAGCTTGGGTCCCCTTTTTAAGAAAACGAACATAAGATGACAACTACAAAGCTAGGGACATGGCCTCTGAAGACACCTGCACAGTGAGTGACAGGCCCTGAAGCTTGAGGTTTCTTAGCTTCAGGGTAAATCAGCCTCCTCGGATGGTGTCTGGTTTGTGTGTGTGTGTTTCCCTGAGCTCATAGCAGCAATCTGGACATCATTATTTTAAGTCTGAAAGTTTCAAATAAAGCCTCCTTTAGTGACATCTTGTTCACGATGGACACTTTGAAACACTCAGAATCCCCCTCAAAAAGAAAGACGTCTCAGTTCTGGGGATCCAGGATGACCTGCTGGGTCTGGCTCATCACATGTGCAGGCACAGTCAAGAGACTGCCGTGGATCCTCACTGCACACAAATGGGACACCCCTCCAGGGACCCTCACTGCACACAGCAGGACCTCCACAGACCCTCACTGCACACAGTGGGACCGCCCCCACGGACCCTCACTGCACACACAGAGGGCCTCCCCCCACCCACAGACTCTAAATTCTCATACAGCAAGACATTCCCCACCCCCCAAACAGATTCTCACTGCACACACGGGGAACTCCCAGAAATGCCTGGCGGATTTAGCAAGGGGTTAAACCCATACCTGTCGAGTCAATTCTGACTCATAGCGACCCTATAGGACAGAGTAGAACTGCCCCATAGGATTTCCAAGGAGCGGCTGGCTCCTTGGACTCGAATTGCCGACCTTTCGGTTAGCAGTGGAGCTCTTAACCACTGTGCCAACAGGGAAACCCTAGCAGTACAGTAGTTAAATGCTATGGCTGCTAACCAAAAAGTCGTCAATTCAAATCCACCAGGTGCTCCTTGGAAACTATGGGGCAGTTCTATTCAATTCTGCTCTATAAGGTCACTGTGAGTCAGAATCGACTTGATGGCGATGGCAATGGGTTAGCAAGCAGTTAGCTCAGCTGCTAACAGAAAGGTTGGTGATTCGAACCCCCCCAGCAGCTCCACCGGAGAAGATGAGTCAGTCTGCTTCCGTAGAGATGACAGGCTCAGAAACCCTATGGGGCAGTTCTACTCTGTCCTGTGGGGTTGCAGTGAGTGGGAGTGGTCTCAGTGGTAGTGGGTTTGGTGTGGAGTTCCCGTGTGGGTAGGTGGGTCTTTGGAATCCAGGAGATGTGAGCATCTGTGTAATCTGTCCTCAGTGGGAACCCCGAGGAGTGAGACCTGAGGCATTGGAGTCATCGCAGATGGCATTTTTGTCTCCCCACTTGATGGGGAAGTCTTTGAGGCCATTGTCTTATTCATCATCACAACTCTCCCTACCCCCGATCACACTCATTCCTCCTAACACAGTTCCTGGTGTATGTTGTGTTCACACTGTGATTATACGTGTAACAAACAAATAATGGACACAGGAACAAAATACCTCGTTCAGAAGTGTGTCCGCTGGCCTGTGCCATCCTTCATTCTTGATCAACTCGAGCTCTGTCCCTGGGCTCTTGGTCCCCATCTATCTGCCATGAGAGAATGAATGTTGCTATCATAGCCTCATTCCGTCTGACATTTAGAATTATAGGACGCCGGAGCTGGCATGGGCCTTCGAGAAAGAGCCTAATGCCTATGAAATCTCAGCTCCATACAGGAAAACCTGAGGCAGATTTCAGCAAATTCCCATTTATCTGAAATCCAAGTAAGTTGGAAGTGCAAAGGACTAGAATCTTTTATACATCTCATGGCATATTGTTAGCTATAAACATACCTTATATTTGCAAAGGTTTCTATGGGATATCGAATTCTTTCACTTTCTGTATTTCACATTGATGGCTCATTGAGTCCTCATAATATCATTTTAGGTAGCCATGGATTTCCCCATTTCACAAAGGTCAGGCCTCTTCAAAGTGTTGAAAAGCAAGGATGTCACTTTGAAGACTAAGTTATGCCTGACCCAAGCCATGGTATTTTAAATTGCCTCACATGCATGTGAAAGCTATACAATAAATAAGGAAGACCGAAGAAGAACTGATGCCTTTGAATTATGGCATTGACGAAGAATATTGAATATACCATGGATTGCCAGAAGAATGAACAAATCTATCTTGGAAGAAGTACAACCAGAATGCTCCTTAGAAGCAAGGATGGCGAGACTTCGTCTCATGTATTTTTAGACATGTTATCAGGAGGGACAAGTCCCTGGAGAAAGACATCATGCTTGGTAAAGTAGAGGGTCAGCAAAAGAGAGGAAGACCCTCAACGAGCTGGATTGACAGAGCTGCAAGGACGGCTCAGGCACAGCAATGATTGTGAGGAAGGTGTAGGACTAGCCAGAGTTTTGTTCTGTTGTATATAGAGTTGCTATGAGTTGGAACCGACTCGACAGCACCTAACAACAACCCAAGGCAATTTGCCCTGAATCATTCAGCTAGCAATGGCAGCTGGATTCAAAGTGGTCTACAGGTTCTAGGTTTAATTATCCACCACGTGGTAGAAAGCTTACCATTCCGTGAGCACAAATAGGCAGGCTGGTCGCCAGCATTTCCTTGATAAGAAACACAGCTTCTCTCAATCTTCTGTCTCTTCTATAGCTCCAGAGACATACGGCAAAGTTAGAGCTGTAAGTTAACACTGTTGTACCTAATTCTCTGAGTTGTGATAGGGTCTGCGCTTAGAGCTATATTGGGTAATCAGTTGCTATCTGGTTGACTCACGGCGACCCCATGCATGTCAGAGTAGAACTGTACTCTTTAGAGTTTTCAGTGGCTGATTTTTCAGAAATAGACTGCCAGGCCTTTTTTCAAGGTGTCTCTGGGTAGACTTAAACTGCCAACCTCTTGGTTAACAGCTAAGTATGTTAACCTTCTGCACCACCCAGGGACTCTGACATCCATGAACAGAGGCAAAATTCTTTAGTTTGAGCCCCTACCACCTATTATACGTATATTGGTCAGTCTTTGGTATTAATTATTTTGGGGCAGGGTGGGTCTCAGCTAGGGTCCCTGAGTGCTGTAAATTGTTTTCACTCATCTACCAACCTAAAGGTTGAGGGTTCAAACCCACCCAGCAGCGCTGCAGAAGAAAGCCCTAGCAACCTCCTTTTGTAATGATTACAGCCTAGAAAACCCTATGGAGCAGTTCTACTCTGTAACACATGCGGTTGCCATGCGTCACAATCAACTGGATGGCAATGGCTTTGGTTTTGGGGGCTCAGCTTGAGAGCCTTGTCTGTCTTCCTTCTTGGATTCAAACTTGTCTGCACATACCCAGAGGGTCCATGGGGTGGTCTACCTGAGGCCTCTTTGCTTGCAGGAGCCAGGACCCTGATGGGAAAGACTCCCCTACGGAGGGGTGAGTGTGTGAAAGCTCCAAGCTTGGAGCACGTATGTCACTCAGATCCCCTCCTGCACCAGCCCTGTGGTCTCACAGCCAAGGAAGTTCAACAGGAAGTAAAAGCTAGAAGAGCTGTTTCTCAGAGTCTCCGAGGACATCCAGAGCGCAGATGAGCCATCACCGATTAGGCAGCTCAGTGCCCCTGGTTTGGGCAGAACCAGGAAGTGGCCCTGGTGGCTTTGCAGTGACCTGGGGGCTTTTGGGGCCTCAGCAGCAGACAATCACTGCTGGCATCTAGTAAGGGAGGCTAACAAGGGCAGAAGCAGGCAAGCTGAAGCTCTTGAAATTTTGATAACCAAACCAAACCCACTGCCATCAAGTTGATTCTGACTGATAACAACCCTGTCAGACAGAGGAGAACTGATCTATAGGGTTTCCAAGGAGCGGCTGGTGGGTTCAAACTGCCAACCTTTTGGTAAGCCGCCTGAGCTCTTAACCATGCAAGTTGCAGCAAAACCAGAGGATAATGTCACAGAATAATATTTTGAAACATTAATGGTGGTCTTAATTTTCCAATTAGTTTCTATTTCCCCGCAACCTTTGACCTTTCCCTACTCCAAGCTCAGACATAGAGGTATTCATTATCGGGGAGAACTGATGTTGTTGAAAAACAGACAAAAGCCTATGAGTTTCAAAAGCTTACCTGGGAGGGTATTTAAGGCATAAATAATAGATTTGGCCACATACCTGGTGTGTTAGGGGAAGGCTTCTTACCTCTAGGCTAGATAAACCTCGCTACCGTGGAGTTGATTCCTACTCATAGCAACCCCACTGGACAGAGTACAACTGCCCCATAGGGTTTCCAAGGAGTGCCTGGTGGATTTGAACTGCTGACCTTTTGGTTAGCAGCCAAGCTCTTCACAACCGCGCCTCCAGGGCTCCACCTTCTCCCTCCCGGGGTGTTAATGAATAGGGTGGTGACAAGATCAGGTGGTGGCAACAGATAAGACACTGAGAAAGTTCAAGTGAAAAATAGCTCATTTGGGCCCTGGATTGGGAATAAATATTCAGCTAGCTCGATAAAGATTGCCCTGAATTCAGGGAATGGGGAGTGGGAAAGTCGCTGAGGGGTGGGGGGTGGGGGGGGCAAAAGGTTTGCTGTCATCTACCAACCTAAAAGTTGGCACTTCGAACTTACCCAGTAGTACTGTGGAGGAAAGGCCTGCAATCTGCAACCGGAAAGATAATAGCCAAGAAAACCCTATGGAGCAGTTCTACTCTGTCACTTGGGGTCACCATGAGTCACAATCAACTCTATGGCAACAGGTTTTATTTTGGGGAGAGGAGGGCAGGGGGAGTGAAAGAGATAGGAAGGAAACCCGGAATAGGTGTATGTGACGGAGTGGGGGGGTGCATGGGGGTGTGTTCTTCTTGCCCTGTCACTAACCTGGGGGGTGGTGCTTGCACCTCCATTTTGATCTGGGAAATCTGACAGCAAAGAAGCCTTGAGCCACTTTGTCCTAAGTAGTGACCAGGGAAAGGACCAGGCCCTTGAGAAGTTGTGGTGTGGTTAGGTACACGGATCCCTGCGCAGTCTTGCTGTAGCTCAGCATGGTGGGGGAGCCCCAGAATCTCTCCCTGCCCTTGGTCAAGGAGAAACCCCGGTGGTGTCATGGTTAAGTGCTGCGGCTGCTAACCAAAAGGTCGGCAGTTCAAATCTATCAGGCGCTCCTTGGAATCTCTATGGGGCTAGGGTTGCTATGACTCGGCATTGACTTGACGGCTTGGTCAGGCTTGGCTGCAGCTGCTAGAACTGCACCCAAGAGGCCTTTCAGTGGGGATGAGGGACAGCCTGATTATTGCTTTTGTTAAAAATAATCAAAATTTACTGAAATTTGAACACAACGCTTATTCTGAGCAGTTATCCTATACGCGTATAGGGAGACCATTTTGGTTTCAGAAAAAGCAAATGGCTCGAAGAAGCTAGGTACAATGAGGCTTATGAAGAGGGAAACCCAAGATCCATTGCCATTGAGTCGATCCTGACTCATAGCTACCCTATAGGGTAGAGTAGAACTGCTCCATAGGGTTTCCAAGGAGCAGCTGGTGGATTCGAACTGATGACCTTTTGGTTAGAAACCAAGCTGTCTAACCACTGTGCAACTGGAGAGGGGGAAGAAATATGAAAGATCAACCATTGGCTAATCTTAACGTGATTGATTGAAGCCGGCCCTCCCCCTTTACTGGTGTAACTGATATCAGGTGACTTCTGGCCAGGCTACTAATGATTTGGCCTTTCACCCACCTGCAGCCCTGAAATGTCTGGGGATTCAAATTAGGAGGTAATGGTTTGACAACTAACCTTTTCTTGTGGGATTAAGACAAATTACATTTACATTTACATTGCTGTAGAGCAGTTTCTGGCAGGCTTGTGCAGTTTGGGTCAGGCTTTTTTACGGTTAATATTTGGTTTCATGGATAAGAAAAACCTTAACATCAAAGTAAGATGTTTGTTCTCAATTTTCCCTTTCGACACTTTGATGGATAAATGAAGTTCAGGTGGGAGTGGGACGTCTCAGCAAAGCGATGATGAACCCAAGGACCAAGTGTCCTGTTTTTCACAGTAAGACCCTCTGAACCCCCTCCCTACGCTTACGCACAACCCTCGGGAAAGGGGGATACCAAAACACATGGTGATGGTATCTGTGCGAGTCGGAATTGACTCTACAGCAGGGTTTTTGTTTTTAACTCCGACGCAGGAGTGGGAATGGACTCGTCAATGGTTACCTGAGAGAGAGACACGCAGGTAAGTTTTAACTGTGCTGTGAAGCATAAGAAAGGCATTGTGATACCTGTCGACCTGTTGCCATTGAGTCAATTCCAACGCCACAGGGTTTCCCAGGCTAATCTTTACAGGGAACCCTGGTGGCTCAGTGGCTAAGAGCTTAGCTGCTAACCAAAAGGTCAGCAGTTCAGATCCACCAGCTGCTCCTTGGAAACCCTGTGGGACAGTTCTACTCTGTCCTATAGGGTCACTATGAGTAGGAATTGGGTTTGTTTTTTTTAATCTTTACAGAAGCCAACAACCACACCTTTCTCCTGCAGAACAGGGTCTGAACTGACCTTTCAGTTAGCAGCAGGGTGCTTAACCACTGCACCACCAGGGCTCCTCTACATTTAAGGTAATGGGCTTCAAACCAGGATTAAGTAAATCCCAGGGGACACCTGGGCAATGACTGGAGTTCCCAGGTCCTCTTTCCAGTTGCCGTCAAGTCATTCTGACTTACAGTGACCCCGCGTGTGCCAGAATAGAACTCCGCTCTGTGGGGTTTTCAGAGGCAGACTTTTCCACGGTAGATTGCCGGGCCTTTCCTCCTTTCTGTTGGCTTCAACAAACAGAATTCTATTTATTCGCTCAGAATTCAGGAGGCTAGAGGTCCGAATTCAGGGTGTCAGCTCCAGGGGAGGGCTTTCTTTCTCTGTGGGCTCTCGGGGAACGTCCTTGTCATCAGTCTTACCCTGGTTTAGGAGTTTCTCAGAGCAGGAGCCCCAGGTCCAAAGGCCACGCTCCGCTCCCGGCTCTGCTTGCCCGGCGATAGGAGGTCCCCTGCCAGGGCTTTCTCTCGTGGTGCCTCTAGGTGGGCTGGAACCTCCAACCTTTTGGTTAGCAGCCACCAGCAGGACCCCAGGTCCTCTTTAACCCTCCCAGTTTGGAAGACGTGGAGGGCAGGAGTGGCTTTATAATTGACAGAAGCTTTTTACACGCGTCTTCTCACTTGGTCCCCCGACAATTTTAGGAGACGGGTGTTGTTTCACCCTTTTTGGAACTGAAGAAACAGTGTTTTAAAGGTGTTAAGTAATTTGCTCAAGATCCAACAGAAAATAGCTTTCCCAAATGGGAAATGAACCTAGCCTTGTACTTTAAATCAAACGTCTTTTTTTTTTTTTTTTTCAAATATACCCACTGGTCCAAAAAAACCAAAAAAAAAAAAACCCAAACTTGTTGCCGTCAAAATGATTCTGACTCATAGCAAACCTGTAGGACGGAGTAGAACTGCCTGATAGGGTTTCCAAGGAGCGTCTGGTGGATTCAAACTGCCAGTGTTTGATCAGCAGCCAAGCTCCTAACCACTGTGCCACCAGGGCTCTGGTCCAGGTGAGGGTAGCCAGTTAATCATGGTTTTAAGAAATAAATAAGTTTCTGTATTGGTCAGGATGGGTGGAGTTATGCTGTGTGACCAGAAACAAAAGGCCCTCTCTAGAGGTGACAGAAGAAGGTTGAAAGCCTGGGGCTCGTGAGGGACATGCAACAGAGCAGCTACCAGGGCAGCAGGCGGAGCCCAAGGCCCGGCTCCCCGCCACCCCCAGTTCTCAGCCCACCCAGCCATTCTTTTCTTGTTGTTAGTGGCTGCGGTGGTGAAGGTTATGTGTCAACTTGGCTAGGCCATGGTTCTTAGCGGTTTGGCAGGTGTTAAGTAATCATCCTCCATTTTGTGATCTGATGTGACCCGCCAGTCAGTTGGAAGGGGGGTTTCCTTGGGAATGTGGCCTGCCTCCATTCTATATGGATGTTCTGGCAGAGTTTGCTCTCTCTCATCCTCCACCCGACTCTTCATCATCTGACCTCTGTTTCTTGGGACGTGAGCCGGCAGCCTGCACCTGATGTGCCAATTTGGGGATTTGCCAGCTCCTGCCACCCTGTGAGCCAGCAGCCTGACCTGCTGATTTTGGGTTCGTCAGCCCCTGTAGCCACGTGAGTCAGGAGAAGCCTCCAGTCTGACATCTGACACACAGATCTGGGACTTGCCAGCTTCCACAACAGCATGAGCGATTTCCTTGAAATAATCCTCTCTATCTTCATATATATGGTTTAATGGTTTTGCTCACTTGGAGAACCCAGCCTAAGATAGTTGCCATTGGGTCAGCCCTGAGTCATTGTGACCCTGTGTACCACAGGACAAAATGTTGCTTAGTCTTGTACCATCTTCATGATTGATCGTTGGCACGCTTGAGTCCATTGTTGCAGCCACTGTGTACTTTGAGTGCCTTCTACCCTAGGCGGCTCATCTTCAACACTAAATCAGACAATATTATGCTGGGATCCTTAGGTTCCCCCCCTCCACACACACGTTTGTCTATAATTTATTATATACTGCAGTATTGAATTTTAAACTACAATTAAAAACAATAAAATTAAACTTCAAAAAGAGCAATGGAACAAGAAAATACACGTGACAACTAGAATTCACACCTCTAATATACAAGGAAGTGGTTAGGCTTCAACGCTCTCACTGCCGTGGCCCAGGTTTGATTCCCGGTCGGAGAAGCCTTTCTTGGAGCCCTGGTGGCACAGAGGTTAAGAGTTTGGCTGCTAACTAAGAGGCTGGCAGTTCAAATTCACCATTCCATCCTTGGAAACCCTATGGGGCAGTTCTAGTCTGTCCTCTAGGGTCACTAGGAGTCAGAATCGACCTGATGGCAAAGGCTTTGTTTTTTTAAACATATAAAGAGTCTTAATATTTATAAAAATACAAAGATTTCAGACAGCTAAATTGGCAAAGATGATTCATACAAGAGGAAAACAAGTAATAGGTAAATAATTCCATACTAGTCAGGCCACCTATGGAGTGTTACAAGTGTTTATTTAAGCAAATTTTATTAAAAAGGGAATATAGAAGAATTAAAATATGTTGGAGAGACCAGTGAGAAGGAGCGCAGCTCCTAAGCAATTTCACATGAGGAATGGTGAGCAGTGAGGCTCCTGGGGGAGAGGAGCTGAGGCTTCCTAGGGCTTTCATTGACTGGTTTTCAGAGGTAAATGACCAGACCTTTCTTCCTAGTCTTAGTTTGGAAGCTCTGCTGAAACCCGTCCACCATGGGTGATTCTGCTGGTATTTGAAATACCGTGGCCTAGCTGCCAGCATCCCAGCAACATGCGTGCACCACAGTGGCCTGTCTTCATACCGTAATCTGTGAAGCATCTCTGGGAGGACAGCCTCTGGTCCTGTGCCTGCTAACAAGCCGTGTGTCCCCTGAGTCACTTCGGCTTCCTCTCCTGTGTGACTGACTGTTGGCCTCAGAGGCAGTGAGCCAAGGAGAGCAGGCATCCTCCCAGCCCTGGGCTTCGGTTTCCTCCCTGAGCTGACTTCCAGGTGCTCAGTTGGTCCTGGGCAGGCGAGGGGAGGAGAGGAGGATGCTGGGCTTTGTGGTCTGAAAGTGAATCCAGTTCCCTCCCAGCGTCCCCAGCGCAGAGCCCTCCTGGGCTGGGAGCGTGGCTGCCCTCAGGCTCACGGGGGCTTCAGCCCTGTGGTGTCTCTGAGTGCAACCACCCAGATGTCACAGAGACGGCTGACAGGCTGCTCATCTATTATGCAGCTCTAACCTGTGTCCTGTTTCTGCCACACTGCCTGTGGTGCCTGACAAATGAAAAACACATAAGAATCCTGGGATTATCTTGAAAATAGCACAGATCTGTGCATTCTGTTTAATTTTTTTCATGCAATGATTTTCCCCGATTTTGTTACCTTCTCTCAATGTTTCTTCATTTCGCTTTAATGTCCTGTAGCATCAAAATCTGAAATGGGCCTTTCATGGCTTCTGAAGGTCTTGCCCAAGCTTCTTAATTTTGTAAGAGACCTGGTCCCAAGAATAAGTCATTGTTTCATAATCCATTGATTAACTCAGGTTCTGGATGTGAGTTGCCTTCTCTAACCCACATCAAGGAACGGCTTAATAAACTGTCGCTACCATATGAAGGAGAAGGAGGTATCAGGATTGGAGGAGGACTCCTTAACAACCTGAGATATGCAGATAACACAACCTTGCTTGCTGAAAGTGAAGAGGACTTGAAGCATTTACTGATGAAGATCAAAGACTATAGGCTCCTGTATGGATTACACCTCAACATAAAGAAAAAAAAAATCCTTACAACTGGACCAATAAACAGCATCATAACAAATGGAGAAAAGATTGAGGTTGTCAAGGATTTCATTTTACTTGGATCCATAATCAACGCCCATGGAAGCAGCAGTCAAGAAATCAAAAGACATTCCATTGGGAAAATCTGCTGCAAAGGACCTCTTTAAAGTGTTGAAAAGCAAAGATGTCACCTTGAAGACTAGTATTTTCAATTGCATCATATGCATGTGAAAGCTGGACAATGAATAAGGAAGACTGAAGAAGGATTGACGCCTTTGAATTGTGGTGTTGGCGAAGAATATTGAATATACCATGGACTGCCAAAAGAATGAACAGATCTGTCTTGGAAGAAGTACAACCAGAATGCTCCTTAGAAGCAAGGATGTCGAGACTGTGTCTTACATACTTTGGACATGTTTTTAGGAGGGATCAGTCCCTGGAGAAGGACATCATGCTTGTCAGAGTACCGGGTCAGTGGAAAAGAGGAGGACCCTTAATAAGGTAGATTTGACACAGTGGCTGCAACAATGGGCTTAAGCAAAACAATGATTGTGAGGATGGCACAGGACTGGGCAGTGTTTCATTCTGTTGTACACAGGGTTGCTGTGAGTCGGAATCGACTCGACAGCACCTTACAACAACAACAACAAAAACACCCCAGGGTGGCTTAGGAATTGAGGGTGTGAAAACTGTTCATCTCAAATGTGCAGATATGGGCACAAGGCTGGCTTTACTTTTAAACTATTTGGATAATTACAGCAATTCTCCTTTGAGCTGCAGTAAATAAATTACACACATATATATTGCTATGAAAATGTGATATTGAATAAAATATTTGCTCATTTTAATAATCACATTCACAATCGGCTTTGGCTATTTTTAAAAAAATAATGCACAATGGATTACATGTTCATGAGTATTTCTCACACTTCTTTTATATTTTATCTGTTTTCCTTACCCATTGGTGTTGAGTTGATTCCGTCTTATAGCAACCCCGTAAGACAGAGTAGAACTGCCCCACAGGGTTTCCAAGGAGCGGCTGGTGGATGCAAACTGCCGACCTTTTAGTCAGCAGCTAAGCTCTTAACCCCTTTGCCACCAGGGCGCCTTTCTTTTTTTGGTCTTGGTTGTTTTCCAGCCAACATCTTCATCATTTGATTGTTTAACTGCGGACCATGTGCTTTGCTGGCTCAGTTCAGAATTTGCGTATCCAATAACGACACTTAGCCAGGTAGTGCTGTATCTAAGTGTCCACACCTACGTGACAAGAGTGGCCATTGGTGGTCTTCCCTGCTTTTTCGAGAGCTCTACTTCCAGGCACTTCTTGTCTTTGTCACGGGTGGTAGAGCCTGTGCGACATGCTCTGGCTAATGACTTACTATTAGGAAGTGTTAAACATTGAGTGGTACCCCCCCAAAAATATGTGTTGGAATTCTAGCCCTATACCTGTGGATGCAGATCCCATTTGGGAACAGGGTTTTCTTTGTTATGCTAATGAGGCCATATCAATGTACGGAGTATTTTAAACCAATCACTTTTGAGACAGGAAAGAAGCGGCTTAGGCACAGATCAGGCACAGAAGGGCCCTGGACGCTCCTAGGCCTGAGCATTTAACTCCTAAGGGGAGGGTGCTGGGGCTTTCCTTCCTTTGCTGGGGCAACCAGTGACCCTCCAGACTGGGCTGGTCTGTAAGCTCGGGTCCTGGCATCAGGACAATGTAGAGCTGTGATGGACATATAGCATGAGAGAGAAATAAACCTTTGTGGTGTTAAGCCAGGAGCCTTGGTGGCGCAGTGGTTAAGTGCTTGGCTGCTAACCAGGAAAGGTAGGCGGTTCAAACCCACAAGCTGCTCTACGGGAGAAAGATGTAGCAGTGTCTTTCTGTATAAAAAGCCGAACCTGCTACCGTCAAGTCGATTCCAGCTCATAGGGGCCCTATAGGACAGAGTGGAATGGCCCCATAGGATTTCCAAGGAGCAGCAGGTGGATTCGAACTGTTGACCTTTCGATTAGCAGCCGAGCTCTTAACCTCTGAGCCACCAGGGCTCCTCCCATAAAGATTCACTGCCTAGGAAGCCCTATGGGGCAGATCAACTCTGTTCTATAGGGTCACTATGATTGGAATCAACTCGATGGCAATGGGTTTGTATTAAGCTGTGGATTTTTTTTTCTGCACAGTATATCCTCGTCATGACTGATAGAGCATACGCTGTATTTCTTTAAAAAAGCATTTTAAATCACTTAGGTTGTTTTCCAATCTGACAAGATTGTGCCATCTTAAATTTCTTTCCATATATTTTGATCTCTATTGCAATCAGGAAGATCATATAACTAACACTAACAGAAAGCTTTTTCTTATGAGCAGAAATAAGCATATTTCTACCTACATTTGAACACGTCTCATCAATATTCAAATTGTGCCCACATTTTATCAACAATTCACTTGTTTTTAAACCACGCGCCTCAGGTTTCCATCGGAGGTGTTATGGATTGAGTGGTGCTCCCCCCAAAATATGTGTTGGAATCATAACCCCTATACCTGTGGATGTTACCCCATTTGGGAACAGGGTTTTCTTTGTTATGTTAATGAGGCCATATCAGTGTAGGGTGTGTTTTAAGTCAATCACTTTTGAGACATGAAAGGCTCAGGTTAGACAGAGAAGCAAGGAAGCACAGACGGGGGAAGGCAGATGCCACACCACATGAGATCTCCAAGGAACAAAGTAACAGAAGCTGAAAATAAACAAAGACCTTCCTCCAGAGCCAACAGAGAGAAAGCCTTCCCCTAGAGCCAGTGCCGTGAATTTGGACTTCTAGCCTTCTAAACAATGAAAAAATAAGTTTCTGTTCATTAAAGCTACCTACTTGTGCTATTTCTGTTACAGCAGCACTAAGAAGCCAAGACATGAGGTAAGGGTGGGAGATGGAAGGTATCTTAGTCATCCAGTGCTGCTATAACAGAAATACCACAAGTGGATGGCTTTAACAAAGAGAAGTTTATTTCCTCACAGTAAAGTAGGGTAAAAGTCCAAATTCAGAGTGTCAGCTCCAAGGGAAGGCTTTCTGTCTCTGTCGGCCTTCTCGTCAATCTTTCCCCACAGATTAGGAGCTTCTCAACACAGGAACCCTGGGTCCAAAGTACGTTCTCTGCTCCTGGCACTGCTGTCTTGGTTATATGAGGTCCCCCATCTCTCTGCTGGCTTCTCTCTTTTGTATCTCAAGAGATTGCCTAAAGACACAGTCCAATCTTGTAGATTGAGTCCTGCCTTGCTAACACAACTGCCGCCCATCCTCCCTCATTAACATAGAGGAAGAATTTACAATATATAGGAAAATCACACAATACCGAGAATCATGGCCCAGCCAAACTGATACACACATTTTTGGGGGGACATAGTTCAATCCATGACAGAAGGGTTTTACGGGACAGGGCAGGTGGTTTTGACTCTGGGTGCCTCCACCCTGGCCTCTCACTGTAACCAGAGAAGCAGGTCAGCCAAGTCTACATACTGGGCTTCTGCACCAACTTTGGTTGAAGAGAAGTTTCTGGCATGTGAAATAATCCCATAACATGAAATGAAGTTTGTTCTCTTTCTTGCTGATGACTTCACCGGTACAATTCTGAATCTTCCACTTACAGAATGTCCTGAGAAGCACATCAGGAATTGGGGAGCAAGAGAGTACAGTGGAGTTTTATACACCTGAGATCAAATTCCAGCTACTCAACTGACTAGCTGTGAGAATTTGGGCAAGCATCTTAATCCTGCCCTCATTCTGACAGCTGTTAATGGGGATAATAAGATGTGGTGATGATTACATGAGATGTGATGTGGAAACTGCTCAACACACAGGATAAGTGTTTAATAAGAGGTCGTGATGGTTAATTTTATGTGTCAGCTTGGTTAGTCTATGGTTGCTACTGGTTTGTCCAAACACTAGTCTAGTTGCTGTCATGCAGTTGTTATGTGTGATTAGATCAGTTGGCCTTGGGTAAAGCAGATTCCCTTCTGTACTGAAATGAACCAAATGAGTCAGAATCGACTTGATGGCAACAGGTTTAATGTAACGTATCGTAATGTAACATAACGTAACGTAATTACCTTGCAATAATGTAATTTCCTTGTATGTAACATGATGTAGTCACTTTCTAGCATGCAACCTAATGCGATGCAATCAATTAATCAGGTGAGGTCATACCAGCATAAGTTGGATCCTAAATCTAATCACTTCTGAGTTATAAAAAGACCAGAAAGGACAGAGAGAGACATACACAGGGGAAGACAGATGACCTGAGATGGAGGCCTATAAGCAAAGGATTATCAGTAGACACCAGAACGAGGAGAGATGCTCACAGAAGGAATAATACTGCTGAGACCCTGGTTTGTACTTACAGCTTTGTAACTGTGAGAAAATAAATTTCTGTCCTTTAAAGCTACCAGTTGGTATTTCTGATGTGGCAGCACTAGGTAACTCAGGCAGTGCTAGTTGTGGCTACAGTTACTGCTATTATTTGGTAGACTCATGAAATGGAAGAAATCCTAAGGTATAAAAATTATGTCAAGAGAAGAAAGGATCAGAGGTTGGGTCAGATCTAAACCTACTTGTTATGGAGTGACTGAGGTTTCCAATATCAATATCGGGCTAGGTAAATCTGCAATACAATTTTCTGCAATGAAATTGCTTGTTTCAGGCAGAGGGCTGGGCGGGGGGAAAGAAAGAAAATGAAGCTGTGTTTGCTATTCTGTTACATCCAGGGTGACATAGATTTGTTGAGCGCAAAGCAGGAAGAGGCAGTCTGGCTGAGGGAGGGAGGTGCACAGAATTTAGGAGCATGCGGGGCTGAGTTCCGGTTCTTGCCTGACTTCTTCCAAGGTACATAAAGTGGAAGAAGATAGTTATCCTCTCTTCACCTCAGTAACCCTCATCTGTAAGAAGGTGTTCGCAGTCAAAGCAGAGTGCATCCCTGCTATTTAGCTACTGGGCTGTTCTGAGTAATATGAATAATAGGCAACACCGAATAAGTACTTATCTTATATCCACCACCCATTTGTCAGTTTGCCATACTGTGTGGCTTGCATGTTGCTGTGATGCTGGAAGCTACACCACTGGTATTTCAAAAAGCCAGCAGGGTCACCCATGGTGGACAGGTTTCAGTGGAGCTTCCAGACTAAGGCAGGCTAGGAAGAAAGGCCTGGTGTTCTATTTCTGACAACCAGTCAATGAAAACTCTATGGGTCACAACAGGACATTGTCTGACTTGCTTGCTTTGGACACATCATCAGGAGGGATCAATTACCAGAGAAGGCCATCATGTTCGGTAAAATAAAGGGCCAAAGAGGATGAGGGAGACCCTCAATGAGATGGATTGGAATAACAGCTGCAATGATGGACTCGAACATGGTGACCATGAGGGTGGTACAGGACCATACAACATCTTGTTCCACTGTATGTAAGGTCTCCATGAGTTGGAGTTGACACAATGGCAGCTGTTTATGTCTATGTATTCTATATCCACTTACTATCCACACCAGAAGCTCTGATTGGCTCTTGACTTCATAGACATGCGTGAGACATGAATGATGAGAGCCCCAGACAGAGTTATGGGAGCCAGGGTTAGGTAGTGATGATGCCTGGACAGCATGCTTTCAGGACACATCAAACTTGGACAACACCCCAAATGAAGAGAAAGGACAGTATTTTAGTTTTCTTGGCTACCGTAACAAACTACCAAAAATTGGGTGGCTTTTTTTATAAGAACATGGAAGCAGCAGTCAAGAAATCAAATGATGTATTGCGTTGCACAGATCTGCTGCAAAAGATCTCTTTCAAGTGTTCAAAAGCAAAGATGTCACTTTGAGGACTAAGGTGAGCCTGACCCAAGCCATGGTGTTTTCAATTGCCTCATATGCATGTTCATGCTGAACAATGAGTATGAAAGACCAAAGAATTAATGCCTTTGAATTATGGTGTCGATGAAGAATATTGAATATACCATGGACTGCCGGAAGAATGAACAAATCTGTCTTGGAAGAATTTCAGCCAGAATGCTCCTTAGAAGCGAGGATAGTGACACTCCTTCTCACATACTTTGGATGTGTTATCAGGAGGGACCAATCTCTGGAGAAGGACATCATGTTCAGTAAGGTAGAGGGTCAGCAAAAAAAGAGGAAGACCTTCAAAGAGATGGATCTACACAGGGGCTGTAACAATGGGCTCAAACATAACAACGAATGTGAGGATGGCAAAGGGCCTGGAAGTGTTTTGTTCTGTTGTAGATAGGGTCACTATGAGTTGGAACCTACTTGACGGCACCTAAAAACAACATGAGTGGGAACTCACTTGACAGCACCTGTGATGATTAAGATTGTGTGTCAACTTGGCTGGGCTATGATTCTCAGTGTTTATATGTGATCATTCCCATGATTGAATCTGCTGTGAGTGGCCAATCAGTTGAAAGGGAGTTTCATTGGGGGTGTGGCCTGCATCAAATATAAGCAGACATTCTGGCTTCTTTGCTCACTCTGGATCCTGCGCTGACTCCTGTTCATCTGACCTCCAGCTTTTGGGACTTGAGCTATCAGCTTATCTGCAGATCTTGGAATTTGTTGATCTTTGCAGCCTGAGAGCGGGAGCCACGCTCTCCGACCTGCCAATCTTGGGTTCGTTGGCCCCTGCAGCTGTGTGAATTGAGAGAAGCCTCTATCCTGATACAAGGACTTGGGACGTTTCAGCCTCTAAAATCATGTGAGTCGTTTCCTTCTCTATATATGTTTATTTACTTTACTGGTTTTGCTTCTCTGGAGAACCCAGACTAAGACTACACCTAACAAAAATAACAATTTAAGAATCGAAATGTATTGTCTCATAGTTCTGAGGCTAAAAGTCCAAATCAGGGTATCCACCACGTTGATTCCCTCTGAGGACTCTGAGGGAGAATCTGTCACATGCCTCCTGTCTTAGTTATCTAGTGCTGCTGTAACAGAAATAACTCAAGTTGATGGATTTAAGAAAGAGTAATTTATCCTCTCACAGTTTCAGAAGCTAAAAGTCCAAATTCAGAGTGCCAGCTCCAGGGAAAGGCTTTCTCTCTCTGTCGGCTCTGTGGGAAGGCTCTTGTCATCAATCTTCTCCTGGTCCAGGAGCTTCTCAGTGCAGGAACCCTGGTTGTAAAGGGTATACTCTGCTCTTGGCTCTTCTTTCTTGATGGTATGAGTTCCCTCTCCTCTCTGATCAATTCTGTTTTATAACTCAAAAGAGATTGACTGAAGGTGTAACCTAATCCTGTATATTGAGTCCTGCCTCATTAACATAACTATTTCTAATCCTGCCTCATTAACATCATAGAGGTGAGGATTAACAACACATAGGATAATCACATCAGAACACAAAATGGTGGACAACTACACAATACTGGAATCATGGCCTAGCCAAGTTGATACACATTTTTGGGGAGACACAATTTAATCCATAACACCTCCCTCCTGTTTTCTGATTATAGCCAGCAATCCTTGGCATTTCTTGCCTTGTCCAAACCAAGCAACCAGCTCATTGCCATCGAGTTGATTCTGACTCATGGCGACCCTGCAGGACAGAGTAGAACTACCCATAGGGTTTCCAAGGCTGT
Source organism: Elephas maximus indicus (assembly GCF_024166365.1). Lineage (NCBI taxonomy): Eukaryota > Metazoa > Chordata > Mammalia > Proboscidea > Elephantidae > Elephas > Elephas maximus. Next base: position 8,196,079 of record NC_064827.1, on the reverse strand, counting down.
AATCTTTATGGAAACAGACTGCCTCGTCTTTCTCCTGCAGACTGGCTGGTAGGTTAGCAGCTGAGTGCTTAGCCACTGCACCACCAGAACTCCTACTTCCCTTGTAGTGCACCCTAATCTCTGCCCCCATCATCACATGTCCGTCTTTCCTCTGTATGTCTCTTTGTATCTCTTTTATGAGGACACTACTCATATTGAATAGGGACCCACCCTGTTCCAGGATGACCTCATGTTAACTGACAACATCCTTAAAGACCCTGTTTCCAAACAAGGTCACATTCCCAAATACTGGAGGTTAGGAATTCATCATATCTTTTGGGGGGGACAAAATTCAATCCATAGCAGACAGTGGATGGTTTAGTGTCAGTTTGCCTATCTGCCTTACAGCTCTGTCAGGGTTTCACTGATTTCAAAATACAGTACCACTTCTTTGGTAATTATAGATCCTTACTGAACACTGGAATCATTAATTGTGTATTGCAGGTTTTCTCCCATCCCAGAGTTCCATTCTCCTTTCTCTGCCTGCTCTTGCCTTGAGGGGCCGACCCCAGCAGACTGCCCCACCCAGGCACCCTTGTTCTCCGGATTCTGGTTGGTGTGGTGATGAGTAGCACCAGCAGGATACTGGAGGCTGAGAGGAGAGAACGCTGTGGTATTTGTTGCTCATTACCACCGCCACCCCCCACCCATCTTCTTTGGTTCCGTTCTGGAAATGACTGTTTCCATCTTTGATCCCACATGAGACAGAGTAGAGCTGTGCTCTATAGGGTTTTCAATGGCTGATTTTTGGGGAGTAGATCACCAGGCCTTTTTTAAGTGGTGTATCTGTGTGAACTCGAACTGCCAACCTTTCGGTTAGTTGCTGAGCCTGTTAACCCTTTGTACCACCCAGGGACTTCAGAATGATTGGTTGTTCCTTTCTCTTCTATAAAACAGGTTGAGTACCTTCTGAGATTACTGTGAAGAATAAGTGACATAATGTCTATAATGTTCAGAGCACAGTGAATGGCACCTAGTAAGGTTCGCAGTCATGATTGTAACAGGATTACCTCTGTGACCCGACTTGACTCGTACACACACACACACACGCACTTACTCTGTACCAGCCACGCACATATGAATCATAGAGACACACACCGCCAGGCACACGCTTATTAATCATAGCAAATACATCATGCCTGACTTTCGCTTTTAAAAATTAAAACTGTTATTTCATGAGACATAAATGCATACTTCTGCAAATATTTAAACAATACTGTAAAGATAAAAATGTTTCCTCCCTTAAATATACCTTCCAGATCCTACCCTATTTCTCTGATGTGATGTCACCATTATTAATATTGGCGTGAACCATAGGACATTGCCATTTTTGTAGGTCAAAAATCATCAAATACGGCAACGCCTTGTGGTTCGGTCTGACAGCTTCATATGCGTTCTCCTTGTCTTGCTCCATGCATTTACACACAATCACATGCACGTATGTGTGTCATTTTAAAACATAAATGGGCACCATGACTGCTCTCTTTCCTGACAGCGTGCCTTGGAGGTCCTTCCACGTCTATCTCATTCTTTTTAAGATTTTCATAGGATTCTATTTTATGAGTAAACCAAAATTTATGTAGGCTGTTTTTTATTTTTTTTATTGATATGCATTTCGGTGTCTTCCTTTTTTTTTTGGTTGTATGTGAGCTATGCTGCAAAATTGACACCTGTTGAATAAATGTTTGTGCACAAGGGTGAGTATTTCTGTGGAATGGAATCCGAGGGTAGAATTGCGGGGTCAAAGGGTTGTTGTTGTCAGCTACTATCAAAGCAGCCCCCAACTCGTGGCGATTACAAGGGAAGGAAGTGCTGCCTGGTCCTGTGCCATCCCCATGATCAGTTGCAGATCTGACTGCTGTGATCCACAGGGTTTTCCTTGGCTGATTTGCGGAAGCAGTTTGCTAGAACTTTCTCCTAGTCCATCTAGTCTGGAAACTCCACTGAAACCTGTTCAGCATTATAGCAACACACAAACGTCCACTGACAGACAGGCGGTGGCTGTGTGTTATGGATTGAATTGTGTCCCCCCAAAAGTGTGTGTCAACTTGGCGAGCCCACGATTCCCAGTATTGCGTGCTTGTCCACCATTTTGTCATCTGATGCAATTTTCCTGTGTGTTGTAAATCCTACCTTTATGATGTTAATGAGGTGGAATTGGTGGCAGTTGGCAGGAGGACTCAATCTACAAGATTAGGTTGTGTCTTAAGTCAATCTATTTTGAGACGTAAAAGAGAGAAGCGAGCAGAGAGACAGGGGGACCTCACATCACCAATGAAGAAGCACAGGATGCGTAGCACGTCCTTTGGACCTGGGGTTAAGACAGGGAGCAAAGGCCCTGAGATCGGAGGGTGCCTGTTTGAAAAATAGCGAAGACAATGCTGTGGTTAGAGGAGAAACAAGTAAAAGAGAAATAGACTATACTATTTCAGGGATTTTTTTTTTATCAGGGAGGTAATAGGGGGTTGAGTGTGGAACCTAGAGACTTAGTAAGACAAAGAACAGAGGTGCCCCCAAATCTGCAAACAAAATAACAACAAATAGGCCAGGGCGCAGAAACAAAGCCCTTCCCCAGAACAATGGGTCAGAGTATCTAAAAAGTAGCTGGAGAAAACCAGGCCTAGGGACATGCACAGAACATTCACCTGTGACTTCCGTGTGACCTTCCACCAGGGGCAGTGAGGGGCTACAGCCCCAGCCAGGGAATGGAACCTGGAGAGCAGGAGACTGTGCAGGCATGACACCCCAGTATAAGTCCTGCTATGAATCCCAGAGGCCACCATGGCAGAGCCTTCTTGGAAAGGTGCTGTGGGGGCACCTTAGTTAACATATCCCCGCCTGTGCCTATGAATAAACATGAATCTTTTCCCACCTGAGAACTTTTAAAAACTCGGCCCGTCTACTGTTCTGTGAGACAGAGGGTAAGTGTTGCTCTAGGCCCTCCTTGTCTCCACTTGCAAGCCTCTTCAATAAACCTTTGCTTGTGTGGAAAACTGTGTGCCTTAGCTGTTCATTCTTGACCAGCGAGAGGCAAGAACCTTATTCCGGTAACAGGATCCCTGCGCTGAGAAGCTCCTCGCCCAGGGAAGACTGATGACAAGGACCTTCCCCCAGAGCCGACAGAGAGAGAAAATTTCCCCCTGGAGCTAGTACCCTGAATTCGGACTTTTAGCCTCCTAGGCTGTGAGAGAATAAATTTCTCTTTAAGACATCATTAGGTAACAAAGACACTGTCATGAGATACACTGGCTGGGAATTGAATCTGGGTCTCCCACATGGAAGGTCAGACTCCTTCCATTGAAGCACCGCTGCCTTCATGGTCAAAAGTTATGCGCGTTTAAAACTTTACAGGGCCTTTGCAAAAGGCTTTACCGATATACCTCTCACTAAGGGGAATAAGAAGCCCTGATGGTACAGTGGTTAAGAGTTCAGCTGCTAACCGGAAGTTCAGCAGTTTGAATCCACCAGCCACTCCTTGGAAACCCTATAGGGAAGTTCTACCCTGTCCTACAGGGTTGCTATGAGTCGGAGTCAACTCGATGGCAATGGGTTGGTCTGGAGGTGAAAAAGCGTGGGTTTTCCTGGCCTCTTTGCCGCTACTGTGCTGCCAAGCTTTTAAATTGTTGCAAATGTGCCCGGGAGGGAAAAATAGCTTATTATGCTTTTAATTTGCATTTCCCTAATTACTGGTAAGGGCAAACATTTTTTCACATGTTTATTGGATTTTTGCTTCTCTGTAAATTGCCCTTCATATCATGAGTCTGCTTCTCTATTGGGTTATTTGTCTTTTTCATATCAGTCTGTAGGAGCTCTTTATAGGCTCTGGATAGGAATCTTTTGTTATATGCGTTGCAAATATCCCTGTTTGTCACTTGTCTTTTTAACTTTGTTTATGGTATTTTCCCTCACTCTGAAGTTATGATTTTACATAATTTGTCAGCTTTTTTCCTTGTCAGCTGTCAGGTTTTTTGACTGACTTCTGGAGTGCGGAAGCATTGTACCTAAGATACCCTTGAGTCAGACTGTGGAGGTTGCCTTGACCAGAGATCCCTGTGGTTTATTTATTTATTTTTCCCCCCTCCATGTTGGATTTTCATGGAGAAAGAAAAAAAAAAAACAAAAAACCATGTGCGTGTAAAACCAAAACCCGAAACACTAGGACTTGTAGACACCAACACAAAACAGAGGAGGAATGGAGTCTTCTGAAGGTGCCCTGGTGGCACAACGGTTAAGCACTCGGTTAGTAACCAAAAGGTTGGTGGTTTGAACTCACCCAGCAGCTCCACAGGAGAAAGACCTGGCAATCTGCCCCCATGAAGGTTACAGCCTAGAAAGCCCTATGGGGCAGTTCTATGCTGTCACATGGGGTCTCTGTGATTCGGAATTGACTCAACAGCGCTGAAAACAGTCCCATAGCACGCAGTCTCATTTAAAAGGCAACAGGGTTCTCTGTGAATCTAAAAATATTAATAAGGAAGAGTGAAAGAAAGACCATTGTGAATAGAGTGGAAGAGTTCGCACGCAAATCTCTTTCTTAAAAGCCAGGCCCTTGAAGTTCACTGTGTGCTCTGTAGCAAGCTATCAATAAGTAATTGTTTAACAACTGTCAGTCCATGAGAGAGATGTTGTTATTAGTTTTTATTATTCTCATTCTAAGGCATGCAACTATAGCTCAATGATAATGGTAACTTTCCAAGAGTCCAGAATTGGAACCCAGGTCTCTGGCACCAAGCCCAGGGGCCTTCTCATTATTCTATACCAGTTGCCATCGAGTTGATCCCAACCTCTGGCGACCCCGTGCGTGTCAGAGTAGAACTGTGCTCCACAGGGTTTTCAGTGGCTGTGTTTTTGCCTGTGGATCCCCAGGACTTTTTTCCAAGGCAACTTGGAAGCAAGGATGGAGAGGCTTCATCTCACACATTTTGGACATGTTATCAGAAGGGACCAGTCCTTGGAGAAGGACTGGAACCTCCAACCTTTCAGTTAACAGCTGAGTGTGTTAACCCTAAGCACCAGCCAGAACGCCAAACACTCGGTGTTGTTGTTGTTAGGTGCTACCAAGTCAGTTCCGACTTACAGCGACCCCATGTACAAGAGAACAAAACACTGCCTGGTCCTGCAGTATCCTCACGACTGTTGTTGTGCTTGAGCCCATTGTTGAGTCCACTGTGTCAATCCATCTCCTTGAGGGTCTCCTTCTTTTTCGCTGACCATCTATTTTACCAAGCATGATGTCCTTCTCTAAGGACTGGTCCCTCCTGATAACATGTCCAAAGTAAGTGAGATGAAGTCTCACCACCTTCGTTTCCAAGGATCATTCTGGCCTTACTTCTTCCAAGACAGACTTGTTCATTCTTCTGGCCAAAAAAAAAAAAAAAACCAAGCCCACTGCCTTCGAGTTGATTCCAACTCCTAGCGACCATCCATGGTGTATTCAGTATTCTTCGTGAGCAGCATAATTCAAAGGCGTCAACTCTTCCTGGGTCTTCCTTATTCATCGTTCAGCTTTTGCATACACATGAGGGGATCGAGAATACCACGGCCTGGGGCAGGCCCACCCGGAAAACACTCAATAGATGTTGCTATTCTGTTCATGCAACCCATGAGGTATTTGCAAAGAGCGCTAGATTAGGGGTCATGGCACTTGGGTCCTGGTCCCACCTCCCTCACTAGGTGTGTGACCTTAGCCCCATACTTTCTCCTTTTAATCTGCTTAGTTAATAAAAAGTGGGGTCAGCTTGATAACCCCTCATTCCTTACATCTATGATTCTATGTCAGGAGAGTCTGTAAGCCAGCCTCCATGGGATAGGTTTGTGAACATCTGTAAGTAGGGATTGGATCTGCGGAATAGCACTGCTCCTGGGATGGCCTCCAGCCAGCAAGCAATGACCTCTAATGACAGGCTAGACCCAATAAGAAGGTCTTAGGGGAGATGAAACTGGGATGCTCCTTAGAAGCAATGAAGGTAAGGCTTTAGCTCCCTTGCTTTGGACATGTCATCAGGAAAGACCAGTCATTAGAAAAGGACATCATGGTTGGTAAAGTAGAGGGCTGGTAAAAATGAAGGAGACCCTTTACGAGATGGATTGACGCAATAGCAGCAACAATGGACTCAAACATACCAGCGATCATGAAGACGGCCCAAGACTGGGCAACGTTTTGTTCTGTTACACATGAAGTTGCCATGAGTTGGATCTGACTGGTGGGCAACTAACAACAGCAATAAACGACAGGCAGGGGAGCTCCGCCCCTGAGAGCCGCTCACTGAAAGACTGAAGCCACAGTTGTTGACCTGAGAGAGGTGCTAGATGGCAGAATGTGAGAACCGGAGAGGCTACGCTGAGTTGGGAAGGCCTCCTGATACTCTGTTAATTGATTGTTTTGAATTGTCTAAGTAGATTTTGGTATCATCTGCAAATAATTACTGCTTTGTCTTTTTCTCCCTAGTATTTAAGCCTTTTAAAAATCCTATGGTCTAGGGACTTCAGAACACTTTTAAGCAATTATGGTTACAGTAGGCAAACTTGTCTGACTTAGGTACTTGTCTGACATAGGTGAAGATGTCTGTGGTTCAGCATGAGGGAAGCTGCTTATGACACATTGCAGTAGATGCCCTTCACCAAACTGACGAAGGTGGCTCTAGTTCTAATTAGCTGAAAGCGCTTTTTTCTTTCTTGTTCTTGTTAAGTTAGGAAAGGGAACTGAATTTTATCAAATGTGTTTTTGGCACGGATCTTATGGTTTCCTCCTCTGTTGATATAAAAATTTGATTTTATTAGCAGTTTTTTTTTTTTTTTTTTAAATGCTAGGCCGTCCTTGCGTTCCTAAGAGAAACCGTGCTACCTTTTACCCACTTGTTGTTGTTGTTGTTAGGTGCCGTCAAGTCGATTCTGACTCACATCAAATGACCCTGTGTACAACAGAAAGAAGCACCACCCGGTCCTGCGCCATCCTCACAATCATTGCTATGCTTGAGCGCATTGTTGCAGCCACTGTGCCAATCTATCTCATTGAGGGTCTTCCTCTTTCTCGCGGACCGTCTACGTTACCAGGCATGATGTCCTTCTACTTTACCAGGGCCTGGTCCCTCCTGATAACATGTCCAAAGTATGTGAGACAGAGTCTCGCCATCCTCACTTCCAAGGAGCACTTTGGCTGTGCTTCTTCCTAGACAGACTTGTTAGTTCTTCTGACTGTCCATGGTATATTCAATAGTCTTTGGCAACACCGTAATTCAAAGGCATCAATTCTTCTCCGGTCTTCCTTATTCATTGTCCAGCTTTCACATGCATAGGAGGCAATTAAAAATATCATTTCTTGAGTCAGGAGCACTTTAGTCCTCATAGTGCCATCTTTACCTTCGAACACTTTAAAGAGGTCTTTTGCAGCAGATTTGCCCAATGCAATGCATCTTTTGATTTCTTGACTGCTGCTTCCATGGGTGTTGATTGGGGATCCAAGTAAAATGAAATCCTTGACAACTTCAATCTTTTCTTCAGTTTTCAAGTTGTTGCTTATTGGTCCAATTGTGAGGATTTTTGTTTTCTTTATGTTGAGGAGTAATCTATGCTGAAGAATATGGTCTTTGCTCTTCATCAGTAAGTGCTTCAAGACCTCTTTACTTTCAGCAAGCAAGGTTGTGTCATCTGCCTATCTCAGGTTGTTAATGAGTCTTCGTCCAACCCTGAGACAGTGTTTCTCTTCATATAGTACAACTTCTCGGGTTATTTACTCAGCATACAGATTGAATAAGAATGGTGAAAGGATACAACCCTGATGCACACCTTTCCTGACTTTAAACCATGCAGTACCCCCTTGTTCTGTTCGAATGACTAGATTCTCCCCAAATTTTTTAAAATAATATTTTATTTTGTTTTCGGTGAAGATTTACCCAACAGTTTAGGTTTCCATTCAATAATTTCTGCAAAAGTTGTTCATGACATTGGTTATGTTCTTCACAATGAGTGAACATTCTCATTATTTCCATTCTGGTTGTTCTGTTTCCATTAATCTAGTTTCCCTGCCTCCTTACCTTGTTCTGTATTGAACTGTGGCCCCCTAAAATATGTGTTGTAAATTTTAACCTCTATCCCTGCAGTTGTAATTCTATTAGGAATGGATTGTCATCGTTATGTTAATGAGATAGGATTAGTATAGGGTATATCTTTGGTCAATCTCTTTTGAGATGTAAAAGAGATTAAAGAGATTAAACACAAGCTAGCAAGCTGAGATAGGGGAAGAGAGATGCCAAGCCACATGAAGATTGTCCAGGAGCAGAAGCTCAGAAGAGACAAGGACCTTCCTTCCTCCAGAGTTGACAGAGAGAGAAAGCCTTCCCCTAGAGCCAGCACCCTAAATTTGGACTTCTAGCCTCCTGAGCTGTGAGAAAATAAATTTCTGTTTGTTAAAGCCATTGATTTGTGGTATTTCTGTTATAGCAGCACTAGATAACTAAGAAACTTCCCATCTTTGTTTTAAAGTAATTGTTGACCATTTGGTCTTATATAGGTGATTTTTTAAAGGAACACAGACTTATGAGTGATGGTCATTAATTTTTGAGCAAATTTGTTATTTAGCAACAAAGTGACCTCAGGGGTTTATTTGGGTTCAAGTCTTGAAGCGCATCTCAAGGCAATAGTCTTGGGGAGTCCACGAGTGTCAACCGGTTTGACAGGTCTGGTTTTTCTTTTCTTTCTTTTTTAGAAATTTGAGGTTCTATTTCACATTTTCTCCTGTTCTCTCAGGGTCCATCTAGTGTGGCCTGCTTAGAATGGTGGATAGTGGTAGCTGGGCACCATCTAGTTCTGGTCTCAGGGTAGATAAGGCGATTTCTAAATGTTTTTTAAAAATATGAAATGCAAATATTTGATACTGTGACATAGGTATTGGTATAGATATTAGGACATGGCTGTAAATTGGCCAAGTCTCTGGAGAATAATTCGGTGGCATCTTTAAAATAAACCTTTGACCTAACATTTCTGGGTTTTTTTTTTTTCTTTTGCACGCAGACATGTGCATATAAACAAAGAGACTTGTGCAAAGATGTTCGTTATAGCATTGTACATAGAGTGAAAAAGTGGAAACGATCAAAATGTCAGTAGGAGGGGTAAGTTTTCATGCACAATGAAACAGCCAAGAGATACTGGCAGCAGTCAAAAAGGGGATGTTAGATCTATGTGTGTGTCTTAGAGATATGCTTATATCTCGAAGAATATAGGTAGTTTTTTAAAAAAGACCAGTTGTAGAAGAAGCACGAAACAACATTATTTACATTAAAAAATTATCAAACTTCCATATTTCCATTATGATATAAATGCAAAGAAAATCATTTAAATCATTCCTGTCGCACTGATAACTGTAACTTCTGAGGTGCACCATCAGGGAGGATGGATTTACCGGTATTATTTGTATTTTTCATAATAAGATACTAATAAATTACTTTCATAATTAAAATTTAATATTTTCAAAAATGATAAATATACAAGATATCTTGTCCTCATTTCAAAAATTAGAATTCAGTCTTGAATCCGGACATGTTAACTGCATATGTTAAAAGACACATTACAAAAATGGTTTAGACAATATTTTAAATTTGTATCAAAAAGTAAAATAGCTAACTAATTACAATATTATTTCAATCTACAACATCCAATGTCTAATCTCTAGACAAAAAAGTATGTGTATCTTATATAAAGTCTGATAATGGTGCTTTGATAAGAATTTTTTTCCAAGTTTGGACAAAACCGATAGATAGGAGGCCTAATTTGGGGTCATATTACAGTAACTTGAAAAGCAGAGATGTATTGCTCGTTCATGAAATATCAGCAATGTTACAAAACAATGCCCAACACACGATGTACTGCAACTCAGTATTTCACAGTAATAACCAAGGGAAGAGAGAAAGTGATAACAACATAGGATTTAAATAACATGGTTTCAAACAAAAACTCGCAAACAAGTAGATTTAATTATAATTTCACTAAGGACACTAAAACGTACTCTAGGCCATCAAGAGTTGGAAGTTCTCGTCTGGCATTTTTATTACAATGATTAATAATCGAGGGCACTGGGTTTTTATGGGTAATAACATATACAGCTTCTGTGAGAATATTTCTTGCTTTTGAAACAAAATAAACCAAACCCCATGCCGCCGAGTCAATTCCGACCCATAGCGACCCTAGAGGACACAGTCGCTAGATGCCCGGCCCTGTGACAGGGACCCGGGTCTGACAGGAAGGAGGTCTCTGTTCAGCTAGAACATAATCTCTCTGCGCTTTGTTGGTGCTGGGTATGTGCCTTCCCCCCGGGTTTTCTTAGTCTGCAAAATCCTTCACAGCCTCCACTTTTTGTCTCCTCATCCGAGTACCCAAGCAGAGCCAGCATCGTGGGCTCTGTGCAGCCACACAACAGTGACCAGCTGCTGTCGCGTCAATTCCAACTCATAGTGACCCCAGGTGTGTCAGAGTAGAACTGTGTCCACAGGGTTTTCAGTGGCTGATTTTTTGCACATAGATCACCAGGCCTCTCTTCTGAGGTGCCTCTGGGCGGACTCAGTCTCCAACCTTTGGGTTAACAGCTGAGCGCTTGGACTGTTTGCACCATTCCAGGATCCTTCCTTACTCCCCAGTAAGCTGAAGGCAGAGAGTGTCAGTAGAAGTGTGTGTTAGCAAGAAGTGAAATGAAAACAGCTGAGCTAGCTGCGTGCCTCGTGTTTTCTGCTCTGGAAGGAATAAATGTATATGCACGTACGAGCTTCAAAATATGAACTGTGTAATTCCAGAGACTCTGCCTGTGAGTTAAATGCTCTTAAACTTGCATTTAAATATGGCACTGCACAATATAAGAATGGTAAAATTCATGCTAATTAAAAATTTTAATTTTTCTTTAATTAGAAGGACATTAAATAGCCAATAAAAAAATATCGTGGCAAGTTGAGAGAAAGAGACTGAGAAAGAAATGAAAACTCTTTCAATGTTAGGGCCTTTAATGGTATGCTTTTCATGCTTTTTGAACAAAGGGCCCCAGGTTTTCCTTCTGCACGGAGCCCTGAGAATTATGTAGCCAGCCAGCTCTGGCCCAAACACTTCCTTCCCACTAAAGTGGTCTTTGATTCTTCCTCCTCCCTGTTCAAAAGCAATTGTTCCCTTCTTTTCACTTCCAATTATTTTTAAACTTGTATTTATTTTGCCCATACTGTTTGGAATTATTAATAGCTATCGTCGTTATAGTTGGCTCCAACTCATGGCGACCTTATACGTAATAGAACTGAAAGCTGCCTGGTCCTGCACCATCTTCATGTTTTTTGGCTTCTGTCCTTCCTCGTGGCTGTGGTGTCAGTTCATCTCATTGAGGGTCTCCTTATTTTCATTGGTCTTCGACTTTACCAGCCATAATGTCCTTTTCTAGCAAGTAGTTTTTCCTCATGATGACATGTGCAAAGTAAGTGAGCTGAAGTCTCACCCTTCTCACTTCTCAGAAGCACTCTGGCTGTATTTCTTTAAGACTGATTTGTCCGTTCTCCCCAGAGTCCGTGGTGTGTTCAGTATTCTTCACCAGCACCACGGTTTGAAAGCATCATTCTTCTGTCTTTCATCGTCCGGCTTTCCCACGCGTACTGCTAGAGTGGTGTGATTTCACCCAAATACCACCTGTGGATCACCTGCGTCAGAATCACTAGGGAGTGGCCCCTGGGGGCTCTCATGACAAGCCCCCCACCCTCATGTTGGAGAACCATTGATATATATGGAGCAGTGTTCTTCAAGGGTGGTCTGAGGACCAGCAGCTTCAGCCTCACTTGGGATCTTATTAAGAATGCAAATTCTTGGGCCTCACCCCAGGCCTCCAGGGCTTTCTGAGGCAGCTACAGTGTGAGAGACAGTCATAGAGTAGGAAGAGCCTGAGTTCTTGAGGAAGCTCTACTTGGGTTTGAGTCTGGCTGGGCCCCTTCCTAATGATCCAACCTTGAGCAAGCCCACTCTCCCAGCAAACAGGCTGAGAACGTGAAGCAAAGGAAAAAAAAAAAACTGGTGATACCTGCAAATGCCCAACAAAACTATTTTGATTTTCCTGGAATCCAGGTTTCTGGGTTTGTGGAATTGGGGTGACCCACCTAGGGCATCGGCCTTTAGGTGTCCTTTTGAACCTTGAGCCTTTAAGGAACTGGTTCCCTGGGTTCATCTTCAGGTCGAACAATAGCCTAGTAAGCAGCTTAAAGGAAACCCTGGTGGCATAGTTGTTAAGTGCCATGGCTACTGACCAAAAGGTCAGCAGTTCAAACCCACCAGGTACTCCTTGGAAACTATGGGGCAGTTCTACTCTGTCCTATAGGGTCACTATGAGTTGGACTCAACTGGAGGGCAATGGGTTTGGTTTGGTTTAAGCAGCTTAGCAGAGACTGTTTTGCCTTAGGCATTGAGTTCTCCTAGAAAATTATGTGCAGCTAGCTTCGAGAAGCAGGAACTCTGGGGTCTGGCTGGAGGCTGAGTTTGAGGATGGATGGTGTGTCTGTCCTTAGTGACTCTGTAAGGGGTTGACCCTGAAACCCTACTCAGGCTTTGATATGATCTCCTGATAAATTAACATAACAATGGCCTATATAATCTGATTTTACTGTCCCTTTTGGAATGCCCTTCCGAATACTTTTGGTTTAGACACCGCCCACTGCCTGATTCGGATCCTATCAACTCACAATAAATATATTCTGTCATACTAATTTTCGGTGTTTTCCTTGTGCATTTAGGTTTTTGACACACCGTATAAAAATGTTTGTGGAGCCCTCGTGGCCCAGTGGTTAAGCGCTTGGCTGCTAACCAAAAGGTCAGCAGTTCGAATCCCCCAACCACTCCTTGGAAGTCCTATGGGGTAGTTTTACTCTGTCGTATGGGGTCGCTGTGAGTTGGAATCAACTAGACGGCAACAGGTTTGGTTTTTTGGGGGGAGTTATAAAAAAAGTCTCTTTGTTTAGAAACTATACTTATTTTCCTTTTATGTTATCGTCAAAGAATAAGGAGAAACCTAACCTGAATGGGCTAAGAGAATTGTTATTAGATATTTCAGGGACCCTCAGGGTCCCAATAAAAGTAAGAGAAAGGATCAGGACACTGCCCGTCTTGGACGGGGGCCTAAGTCACTGCAGAGATTTGGCCACAGGGAGTGAAACCCTCTCTGAGGTGTGCACCCAGTGAGCCAGCCCGGGAAATGGATCCTGCCCTGAGGCCCTGAACTGAAGAAGGGAGAATCCCACCTTCAGGCGGAGGGAGGGAGGGAAGGAGGAAAACCGTGTCGTCTGGACTCTGATATCACTGAATTTATAAAAACAAAACATCTGGCCTGTCTCTGTTGTCCAGTCTGTATCTCTGGGTGCCCAGCAATTTCAATTTCATCATGGTGTGAGGGAAACTGAAATACAGTTCTACTCGGTCTGGGGGGATGGCTGTAATTTTGATAAGAACCTCATATAGCATTTAATATCATGAAATGTTGAAATTTAAATATAAGGCGAAAAGATTCAGACAACCTGTGACGGTTAAGGTTGTGTGTCAACTTGGCTGGGCCATGATTCTCAGTGGTTTGGCAGTTATGATGTAGTTTGGCAGCCATATAATGATATAAGCATCTCCATAATGAGATCTGTTATGATGTAATCACCTCCATAATGAGATCTATGAGTAGCCAATCAGTTGAAGGGGGTTTCCTTGGGTGCGTGGCCTGCATACGATATAGGTGGACTTTCTGGCATGTTTCGTGGGTTTTGCTCGCTCTGGATCCTACAGCTGGCTCCTGTTCATCTGACCTTCGGTTCTTGGTACTTGAGCTAGCCGTTTACCTGCCAATCTAGGGATTCATCAAGCTCCACAGTCTGTAAGCCAGAGGCCTATTGTCTGACCTGTCGATCTTGGTTTTGCCAGCCCCTGCAGCTATGTGAATCAGGAGAAGCCTCCAGCCTGATCCACGGACTTGGGACTTTCCAGCCTCTACAACTGAGTCAGCCATTTCCCTAATATAAATCTCTCTCTCTCTATATATGCTTCACTGATTTTGCATCTCTAGAGAACCCAGCCTAAGACACAACACTATACACTGAATGTTTCTTCTGTGTGTGTATGTGTGTGTGTGTGTATGTGTGTGATTATCAGCTTTTATTAGATCAGTGATTACAATACCAGTGCAGAATGTCAATATCAGGGATTTGGTCTTTATTTTGCATAACACTGAAATACTAGTACTGATAATGACACTTTATGTTAATATACTCAGATTTTATGAAATAAAAAGTAAGACCAAGTATTTAACATACAACAAATAAAAAATTAAACACTCTAAAACAGCAAGTAAAAATATAAATATATAAGTCTACATATTAAACACATTGTTATTCTAAAATAACTTATTAACAATAAATTAATAAACTAGAGTATTATTCAAAAACACTATAAAATGAAAAACTTAATCAACCATGGAAAGTTGAAAATGGAATATTAAAAGTTGAGTCTACAAAAAAAGGGGGGGGGATGAGTGCCATAGTTAAGAGTTGACTTTGGTGCAAATTTTTTCTAGCAACTGATAAATCTTTGCCTGAACTTCATAGGATGGAGGAATGGTGAAGACAGAGTTGTAAGCTAACTCCAAATATTTTCTTCCAACTTTACCATTTTCAGATAACCCCATCTCTTGTTTGACAACTTGAAGGAGGTGTTTTTGAAAACTTTCTTCCTTTTTGGTAAGAACTGTAGTCTCTTTCTGGAGAGCGATTTATAGCTTTGTATCAAAGAGAGGGTTGCCATCTTTTCTTGGATCTTTTGGTTTCATCGTATGTAGATGGAGTACCTGATAGAGTGGCCTGCATCAATTTCAATTCTGTCATGTTTATATCCCACTTTTTCAGAAAGCCTTTGAACTAAAGAAATATTATTGACTGTCATTTTCATTCTCCTCTTGAGGGTTATGGAAGTATAGAAGAAACTTATAAGTGAGGGCAGTTTTGTTGGATTTGAAATTTTAATGCCACCAATAACTCTATACTTCAAGTTGTAAAAGATTCAGATTTCATAATTTTAAAAAATAGCAAAAAAAAAAAAAGTGCTGCTCCAGCAAAAATACAAGTATTTTAATACTTACAAAACAGACACTGCAATTATTTACATGGACGACCATTAACAAAGATCACAATACACTTGTGGACACGCAAGCACACCCTAAGGATTTTTAGCGTAATTCTCATCCATTTCAGAGTCATCTCATTATGAGCTCAACAGAAAGTGTAGAGATAGTCTCACCATCCTCTCGTCTAAGGAGCGTTCTGCTCGTATTTCTTCTAAGGCTGACTTGTTATTCTTCTGGCAGTCCAAGGCTGACTTGTTATTCTTCTGGCAGTCCACGGTGTATTCAGCATTCTTTAACACCACCATTCGAACGCATCGGCTCTTCTTCTGTCTTCCTTTTTCATTACCCAGCTTTCACATGCATGTGAGGAGACACTTAAACACACCAAAAGGAAGAAAGGAGATAGGGTGGTATGCTTGGGGGCAGCAGAATTGAGGTAAGATTTTTTTTTTTTTTTAAGATGGAGAAGATTTGGATATGGTGTAAGCTGAAGAGCATTTGCCGTCGAAGATGGACAGCTTGGTACAACTTGATACAGAGAAGGGGGAGATAAGTGATGAAGAAAGATATGGACCTGAGCCTAGCCCACCCCCCATGCTTCTTCCAAATAACTACATGCGACATGTCAGTATTGGTAGTTTTGGAAAGAGCACACTAAACTCTCAGTGTCATTGTATTGTAATGAAATCAATACAGTGAAAAGATAGCAGAAACCATTAGAGAAAAGGCTTCAATGCAGGGTAGTTGGAATGATGTGAACTCGACAGTCTATCAAGAAAGGGTAAAATGATGGATTGGACAAGATCTTGTCACAGGATTGTGAAGTAACTATTAAACCAAAGTGATGTAAAGGGTGCTGGAAGGAGGAGGAGAACGGGGAGGAGGGGAAGGTCGTGAAAGACAGACAACAGCACATACGGAAAAACTAAAGTCAGATGAGAAGGTAAACGAGGCCAGAGGAACCAGGGAAAATACTGATGTGGGAGATTTCCACCAGCCTACAATTCCTGCTATTCTCCAAACTCTGGCCACTCACCTGGAGAGGAGAGGCTGGCATTGGTAAATGCTCAAAACACTGGGGCGAAGGCCGGTGACTGAGATGCTGGCTGTAACTCAGAGCATAGGAGCTTTGGAGATGGTGTCACAGCATCTCTGGGTCCCCTCCATAAATTGGCTGTCCATCTTCTTAACCTGGGTGCCCACAACCCATAATTATAAAGAGTGTCCACAGGAGAAGTGACCCAGAGGTCCTTTGTTACACTGTGGTTCCCTTCACCTTCAATCACCTATTGCCACTTTATTCACCTAAGCCATGAATAACGTCTGGACTGTGCTTCAAGGTTCAGGGGTGTTTACCTCTCCTGCAGTGATAGATGAGGACAGTGATGGGCGAAGTCATACTTAGACTCATGGAACTCCTCCATAAAGAGTATTTGGAGCCTAGCTCAGTGCTTCTCAAGTTTTAGTGAATCACTTTGGAATCTTGCTAAAATGCAGTTCTGATTCAGCAGGTGTAGGGCAGAGGCCAGATTCTGAAGCTCTAACAAGGTCCCAGGTGACACCAGTGATGTTAGTGCAGGACCACACCCTCGGTAGCAATGGCCTACATAAAAGCTCCCTGTGCCAGTGTAGCAGGCTTTCGTCTCTGCTTCTGTTGTTAGCTGCTGTCAAGTTGGCCCGACTCATGGGGCCCCATGCACAGTGGAATGAAATGCTGCCCAGTCCTGTGCCATCCCCAAGACTGGTTGTAGATCAGACCATTGTGATCCGTAGGGTATTCCTTGGGCGATTTTCAGAATTAGGCTTTTCTTCCTCATCTGTCTTAGTCTGGACCCATTACCGTCGGGTGGATTCTGACTCATAGCAACCCTATAGGGCAGGGTAGAGCTGCCCCATAGGGTTCCCAGGAAGTAGCTGGTGGGTTCAAACTGCCTACCTTTGGTTAGCAGCCAAACGCTTAACCTCTCTGCTGAAACTTGTTCAGCATGATAGCAACATGCAAGCCTCCAGTGACTGATGGGTGGTGGCTGTGCATGAGGTGTGTTATCTGGGAATCGAACCCAGGTCTCCTGCATGGAAGGTGAGAATTCTACCACTGAGCCACCACTGGCTCATAATCTCTGCTTTTACCAGCTGCCCTAGAGTTAATTCTGATCCAGCAACCCCATGTGTGTCAGAGTAGAGCTGTGCTCTGTAGGGTTTTCAATGTCTCATTTTTAGGGGAAGTAGATTGCTTGGATTTTCTTCCAAGGCACCTCTGGGTGGACTTGAACCTCCAACACTTTGGTTAGCAGTCAAGCGCATCAACTGTTTGCTTCACCCAGAGACTCCTGTCTCTGCTTTACCGATAGCCAGATCGTGTCATGGAGCTATCACTGGCACTGAGCTCAGTCCCATAATGGACCTGGCCTAAGCTTATCTGACCACAACCACATGAGTCTAGCCCTAAGGGTGTGTGACTACAATTTCCCCCTTGGTCCTAACAGCATAGGAAAGCAGGACTGGTGCTCCTGGGATCCATCGTGCAGCACGCAGAGTCGATGAGCCCACAGAGAAATCAAACTTCCAAATGACTCTTGCTGATGACCTGATTTAAGCTTGTACAAGGGTGAAGGAAATGGCTCACTCTTCCAAGCCCAGCCCTACTTCCTTGCTGGATGAACTCAGTTTAGGAGAAAAGAAACAAAATACAAAAGACTCAAGGATTACTGCCAAGTTGACTTGACTAGCAAAAGTGACGAAGACAGTTTTCCAGAATGTTTATATTTAGATTTTCCCCGGGGGGAGCCCTTTTTATCACCTGAATATGTCACTTTAATTTGATAAACAACAGGAGAGGAGAGACTGGCACTGATAAATGCTCAAAGCACTGCAGTGGCTCGGCTAGCGCTGCACAATGCGTTCCTGTGAAAGAGTAGTGTTATCGTCAGTCCTACGGTGCTGGCTGCATTCAGTTCGACAAACACGTGTTGAGCACCTCTTATAGAGCATGTGTGGGGCTCGGTGCTGGGTCCTGGTGCTGAGCAGATGGCAGTGAATGAAGAATGCTCCTTTTCCTTGGGGGGCACTCAGCGCAGCGTGGGGCCCTGGGTTTACCATTAAGTTTACCCAAAGAATTTGGTTTTAGTTCTTGGTTCTGGACAGAGAACCTCTAAAACCTTGGCATTTCCCCAGTGGTTGAAGTGTCTTTGATGAGGCTTCTAGAGCACATGGAGGGTTTATGCTAATGAAGTGACTCAGGTAGGGGCTGGCCAGGCCAGAAAGACCAGTTTGTATGATATCAGTTAACCTCAGGGGAAGGGGAGGCTGGAGGATGATCTAATCAATCCTGACTATGTAATGAGGCCCAATAAAGGCTCTGGACATGGAAGCTCCAGGGGCTTCCTGGCTGGTGATAGACATCAGTGCTCATGGGAAGTTGCATTCTTTTCTGGGACATCGAAGCTTCTTGACTATGTAATGAGGCCCAATAAAGTCTCTGGACATGGAAGCTCCAGGGGCTTCCTGGCTGGTGATAGACATCAGTGCTCATGGGAAGTTGCATTCTTTTCTGGGACACGGAAGCTTCACATTGGGGCCCTCCCAGATCTTACCTTATGTGTCTCTTCATTTGTTTCCTTTCCGTTTTAATACAAGGATAATTGCAAGGATAGTGGTTTCCTAAGTTCTGTGTGTGAGTATTGAACCCAATGGAGCAGTGGGAGCAAGTCAGAAGTGAGGGGCAATGGGGACCCCCAAGCTTGCAGCTGGCGTCTGAAGTCTTGGGCAGACTTGGCCTCTTGACGTCTGGCCTCACTCTGGTGGCTGGGCTGGAGGAAGAGGTGCCGCGTGTGCAGCTAAATCACAGTGGATCCTCACAGCTGGTGCAGAGGAGCGGGGCCACAGGGGGACAAACCAGTGGAGAGAGAACATCCATGCAGCACTGTCAATGCAGCGATTGAGGGGAGCACAGGGGTCCGGAGCACAGACAGGGTCTCCTCACCCAGTTTTGAGGTGGGCACGGAGCAGGAGGCTGCTCTGGATAGGTAACACCTGAGCTGAATCTCGAAGCTTGACTAGACATTAGGCAGGTGAAGCTGTTTCACAATGGCTCTGCTCACTAATGCTGTTTACTGAATACTTCTGGTTCGTCCCCTGTGATGTGAACTTTATGTGTCAACTTGGCTGGGTGATGGTGCCCAGTTGTTGGGTCAAACACAGACGTCTAGTTGTTGCTGTGAAGGTATTTTGTAGATCAGTTTGTTCTGGTTCAAACCCCTGCTGAGAGTTTGCATTTCTAACAAGTTCCCAGGTGATGTTAATGATGCTAGTAGCGCAGTGGGTCTCAAAATTTATTATACGTAAGAATCATCTGGGGATCTTGTTAAAACGTGGATTCTCATTCAGTATGTTGGGGTCGGGGAGGTGGAAATGCAAATTCTTAGCAGGGGCTCAAACCAGAAGGAGCCGGTTGGAAGCCCTCTGTAGGTGTGATTAACATTTACAATCAGGACTTCAGAGAAATGAGAGTTACCTAGATAATGTGGAATCATCCAATCACAGAGCTCAGGCTATCAGCCTTCTGAGCAAACACGGATTCCTAGAGAAGGAGTTCTGCCTCAAGACGGCAACATCACCTCTTGCCTGAGTTTCCAGGCTGCCCCACAGATTTCAGATTTGCCAGCCCTCAGAATCATGAGTCATTCCCTAAACCAAATCTCTTTATTTTTATGTATGCATATATCAGATTTCCAAGTGTCTTTTGCATATACCAAAACAAAACCAAAACCAAAACCAAACCTGTTGCTGTTGAGTTGATTCCAACTCATAACAACCGTATAGGACAGAGTAGAACTGCCCCACAGAATTTCCAAGGACCATATGGTGGATTCAAACTGCCCACCTATTGGTTAATAGCTGAGCTCTTAACCACTGAACCACCAGGGCTCCACATTTACATATCACCTGATTTAAGTGTCTGCAAAGTGAACAAAATGAGTTGCTCTTCCAGTCTAGGCCCTACTTGCTTACTATTGGCTCTGTTTCTCGGGAGAAGCTTGGCTGATACACCCCTCCTCCAGGCACATATTGGAGGGCATGTCCCTGTCCCCTTGAATTGGGTGTAGTCAGATGAAGCGCTTAAGCCAATGAAACGTTCATGAATGTGACACAGGTCACTTCTGGGTAGAAGATCCCGCACAGTGTCTGTTGTTGTTGGTAGGTGCCATCAATTTGATTCCAACTGATAGCGACCCTATGCACAACAGAACAAAACACTGCTCAGTCCTGTGCCATCCTCACAATTGTTGCTATGCTTAAACCCATTGTTGCAGCCACTGTGTCAGCCCATGTTGTTGATGGTCTCCTCTTTTTTGCTGACCCTTTACTGAGCATGATGTCCTTCTCCAGGGACTGGTTCCTCCTGATAACATGTCCAAAGTATGTGAGACGAAGTCTCACCATCTTGCTTCTAATGAGCATTCTGGCTGTACTTCTTCCAAGACAGATTTGTTCCTTCTTCTGGCAGTCCATGGTGTATTCTATATTCTTCACCAACACCATAATTCAAAGGCATCAGTTCTTCTTTGGTCTTCCTTATTCATTGTCCAGATTTCACATGTATATGAGGTAATCGAAAACACCATATCTTGGGTCAGGTGTACCTTAGTCCTTAAAGTGATGTCTTTGCTTTTTAACACTTTAAAGAGATTTTTTTTTTTGCAGCAAATTTGCCCAATGGAATGGTTACTTTGATTTCTTGACTGCTGCTTCCATGGGCATTGATTGTGGATACAAGTAAAATGAAATCCTTGACAAATTCAGTCTTTTCTCCATTTATCATGATACTGCTTATGGGTCCAGTTGTAAGAATTTTTGTTTTCTTTACATTGAGGGGTAATCCATACTGAAGGCTGTAGTCTTTGATCTTCATCAGTGAGTGGTTCATGTCCTCTTCACTTTCAGCAAGGTTGTGTCATCTGGATAACGCAGGTTGTTAATGAGTTTCCCACCAATTCTGATGCCATGTTCTTCTTCATACAGTCCAACTTCTAGGATTATTTGCTCAGAATACAGATTGAATAAGTATGGTGAACCCTGAGGCACACCTTTCATAACTTTAAACCACTTAGTATCCCTTGTTCTGTTTGAATGACTGCCTCTTAATCCATATTCAGGTTCCCCATGAACGCTATTAAGTGTTCTGGAATTCCCATTTGTCACAATGTTATCCATAATTTGTTATGATCTACACAATTGAATGCCTTTGCATAGTCAATAAAACATAGGTAAACATCTTTCTGGTATTCTCTGCTTTCAGCCATGATCCATTTGACATCAGCAATGGTATACCTCGTTCCACATTCTCTTCTGAATTCGGCTTGCATTTCTGGCAGTTCCCTGTTGATGTACTTCTCTAACTGCTTTTGAATGATCTTCAGCAAAATATTGCTTTTGTGTGATATCAATGATATCATTTGATAATTTCCGCATTCTGTTGGATCACCTTTCTTTGGAATAGGTACAAATATGGATCTCTTTCAGTTGGTTGGCCAGGCAGCTGTTTTCCAAATTTCTTGGCGGAGACAAGTGAGAGTGCTGCATCCATTTGTTGAAATATCTCGGTTGGTATTCCATCAAGTCCTGGAGCCTTGTTTTTTGCCAATGCTTTCACTGCAGCTTGGACCTCTTCCTTCAGTACCATCAGTTCTTGATCATATGCTACCTCCTGAAATGGCTGAATGTCAGCCAATTTTTTTTCGTACAGTGACTCTGTATATTCCTCCCATTTTCTTTTGATGTTTCCTGCATCTTTTAGTATTTTCACTGTAGAATCCTTTAATATTATATCCCGGGCCTTGAATTTTTTCTTCAGTTCTTTCAGCTTGAGAAATGCTGAGGTTGTTCTTCCCTTTTGGTTTTCTCTCTTCAGATCTTTGCACATTTCATTATACTACTTTGTCTTCTTGAGTTGCCCTTTAAAATCTTCTGTTCAGCTCTTTTACTTCATCATTTCTTCCTTTTGCTTTAACTACTCTACATTGAAGAGCAAGTTTCAGAGTCTCTTCTGAGATCCACTTTGGTCTTCTCTTTCTTTTCTGTCTTTTTAATGACCTCTTGCTTTCTTCACTTATGAGGCCCTTGATGTCATTCCATAAGTCGTCTAGTCTTTGGTCATTAGTGTTCAAGGTGTCAAATCTGTTCTTGAAACGGTCTCTAAATTCGGGTGGGATATACTCAAGGTTGTACTTTGGCTCTTGTGGACTTGTTCTAATTTTCTTCAGCTTTGACTTGAACCTGCATTTGAGCAATTGATGGTCTGTTTCATAGTCAGCCCCTGGCCTTGTTGTGACTGATGATATTGAGCTTTTCCATTGTCTCTTTCCACAGATGTAGCCAATTTGAGTCCTGTGTATTCCATCTGGTGAGGTCCATGTGTATAGTTATTGTTTATGGTGTTGAAAAAAAGTATTTGCAATGAAGAAGTCATTGGTCTTGCAAAATTCTATCATGCGATCTCCTCATCATTTCTATCACCAAGGCCATATTTTCTAACTACCAGTCCTTCTTTGTTGTTTCTAACTTCTGCATTCCAATCATCAACAATTATGAATGCATCTTGATTTCATGTTTGATCAATTTCAGACTGCAGAAGTTGGCAAAAATCTTCAGTTTCTTCGTCTTTTGCTGTAGTGGTTGGTATGTAAATTTGAATAATAGTCTTATTAACTTGTCTTCCTTTTAAGTGTATGGATATTTTCCTATCACTGACAGCATTGTACTTCAGGATAGATTTTAAAATGTTCTTTTTGACAATGAATGCTACACCATTCCTCTTCAGTTTGCCATCCCTGGCATAGTAGACCATATGATTGATTCAGAGTGGCCAGTACCAGTCCATTTCAGCTCACTAATGCCTAGGATATCAATGTTTATGCATTCCATTTCATTTTTGATGATTTCCAATTTTTCTAGATTCATACTTCGTATATTCTATGTTCCTATTATTAATGGATGTTTGCAGCTGTTTCTTCTCATTTTGAGTTGTGCCACATCGGCAAATGAAGGTCCCAAAAGCTTGACTCCATTCATATCACACAGTGCCTAGGAGAAAAATAAATGCCTGTCAAGTAAAACCACTCCATTTCTTTATGGAAGATATTTTGGCACCTTCTTAGATCCCTTTGGCCTCACCTGTCTGCCAGGTGTGGAGTTGTGACCAGCTGATTCCCTGTGAGGTCATTTGGTTCTAAGCAGCCACAGAACTTCTGGCTCTACTTGCCACATCCAAACTGTGAGGAAATACAAATTATGTAATTGTTGATGTTAGGTGCTGTCAAGTTGGTTCCAACTCATAGCGACCCCATGAACAACAGAATGAAACACTGCCCAGTCCTGTGCCATCCTTACAATTGTTTTTATGCTTGAGCTCATTGTTGCAGCCACTGTGTCAATCTACCTCATTGAGGGTCTTCCTCTTTTCTGCTGACCCTGTACTCACAAGAGCCAAAATATGACCTCGAGTATATCTCACCTGAATTTAGAGATCATATCAAGAATAGATTTGATGCATTGAACACTAGTGACTGAAGACCAGAGGAGTTGTGGAATGATATCAAGGACATATGTGAAGAAAGCAAGAGGTCATTGAAAAGACAGGAAAGAAAGAAAAGATGGATGTCAGAGGAGACTCTGAAACTTGCTCATGAATGTCAAGCAGCTAGAGCAAAAGGAAGAAAGGATGAAGTAAAAGAACTGAACAGGAGATTTCAAAGGGCAGCTCGAGAAGACAAAGTAAAGAATTATAATGACATGTGCAAAGAGCTGGAGACAGAAAACCAAAAGGGAAGAACACCTTTGGCGTTTCTCAAGCTGAAAGAACTAAAGAAAAAATTCAAGCCTCAAGTTGCAATAGTGAAGGATTCCATGGCGAAAATATTAAACAACACAGGAAGCATGAAAAGAAGATGGAGGGAATATACAGAGTCATTATACCAAAAAAAATTAGTACAAATTATAGGGCTTTCTAAGTAGCTGCCAAAAAGATGAAGAAAGACAAATCAGAAGTCAGTCTTTGGGGCAGATTTTAACCATGGAGAAGTGGGAGGAGCCAGCAGGAATTTACCTCTCCTTTTCTACAGTGAACTGAAAACATCACCCCTGTGGAGGCGTACCTCATGGCTGAGTAGGTGTCACTGTGAAGGCTGGGCTCATAGTGAGCCAGTGGCCAGGTGTAACACGTCACCTCCCTTGCCTCCCATTCTTCTGTGCCTCAACTATTTTCCATTACTCTCATTGCCCCCGGCCTCCAAAAAAAAAAAGCACTCATGCTCAATCCTTGGCTCGGACTCTGTTTCCTAAGGAACTTGCGCTACCTAAAACAATTGGTTTCTGAAGTGGTCTTGAAAGCGGACCCTCAGAATAAGATGTGGAGTTGGAGGGCTGACTTATCAGGAAGCAATGGGGACTGCCTTTCTGATGGATGCAGATTGGTAATGAACCTGAGGCACAATGGCTTCAAAACGACTTAAGCTCTCACCTGTGCTTGACTGAAATGAGATGCATGTAGAGGGCAAGGTGTTGTGAGATCAAATATCTGGTATTTTATCAGTATGAGGACAAAGAGAGTTACATGTATTTTGGAGCAACACGCTACTTTTGACTGCACTGGATTCCTTGGGGGGGAGAAAAAAAAGATACCTCAGGCCAGGTAATTGTACACTGTGGAAGTCTCTGTTGAACATCTTTAAAGAAGACTCTGATCTTTAGAGTTACAGGGCAGACGGTGCTGAAAATCAAGCCTAGGATCTAATTCTATATAAAGTAAGAGCCCTGAAAAGAAGACTTTTATATATGTAGCCTGGACCATCTCCTTATGTGAAAGTTATGGTGCTAATAGAGAAAGAGAGACCTGGAGACATGGAATGGGGACATCTGTATGAGTGAACCAGAGAATTTCAAATCCAAGAGTTCTTTCGCCCCTTCCTTTTCTACTGGAGAACAGCCCACTTTGCTTGTCATTGTTGTTAGTTGCTGTTATGTCAGCTCCAATTCATAGTGACCTTATGAATAACAAGAAAATGCTGCCTGGTTTTGGGTCACCTTCATGGTTGTTGTTTGAGTCCATTGTTGTGGCTACTGTCTCAATCCATCAACTGAATACCATGTAATGATTTCACCTGTTAAAAGACAAAACTCAAAGTAATTGAAACATAAGGTTTATTCCAAGCATTCTGCCATCTCCAAGTTTAGTTACAGATGGGACCATTGTGATACACAGGGTTTTCATAGGCTGATTTTCAGAAGTAGATCTCAGGCCTTCCTTCCTAGTTTGTCTTAGTTTGGAAGTTCCAGTGAAACCTGTTCAGCATCACAGCAACACGCAAGCCTCCAAGGACAGACTAGTGGTGACAGTACATGAGGTGTGTTGGCTAGAAATTGAACCCAGGTCACCTGCGTGGAAGGTAAGAGTTCTACCAATGAATCTGCAATGCCTCGTTTTATTTGGAGACCCAAACCAAATTTTCTCTGGATGCTTTGTCGATGTCTAGGGCAACCAGACACAGGGTTTGGTAGAACATGCAGCTGTCACTTGGCACCAGGGGCCCTGGGCCAGGAGAGGCCTCCAGGGCTGTGACCAGTTGGAAAAACTCTGCCAACTTTAAAAGTAGGTGAAAGTTTCCTGGGGGACCCTTTCAGTAGCCCTGCATCCAGGGTTAGTTGGTGCCAACACCTTCTCCATCACTCCCGGGCAGCTGCCAGCTCCTGTTTCTCTCCTAGGACAGCATCAATGGTTTGGAGCCTGTCTGAGTCATTCAAGATCAGCTGGGGCACAGCAAGTGAGATTCTGGGAGAGAGGAGATTGGAAAAAGGAGAAAAGACATAATGAGTGAACAGTAAATCTCTGGGCCCCAGCCCTCCGGCACACTTTGAAAATATAGGCTGATTTTAATTAGAACTTTCTATCTCCAGGAAGGAACTGAACGCAATTTCTAAAAACTATAACCTTTTCCAAATGACATTGTTCTCACAGCACCTCCCCGAACAAGTTCCCACGTATTTGCTATTACCAGACTGAAGGCATTTCCTATTTTTTCCCCTCGTCAGTGTCAATTTGGACTTTTTCACATTGCCTTCAAGTTCTGTGTCCCAGGGCCTTTTTACTTTACAAAAACAGGTGTGTCCCTGTGCATATGGGCAAGAAATGAAGGAAAATTAATACACTAGTGAGAGAATTGGAGGGCAAGCCACGCACCGAGGGCGAGGAACTAATTTCTCTAACCCAGAAAGAGAAAAGGCTCTGGAGAAACCTGAGCAAGCCACGCTTCACAGGAGCAGATCAATGAAGGCAGGGAATTAGAGTCTCAGAAGATGGTGGGACAGAAGGGCTGACCCCAATCTGGGGCCGGGGAAGGGAGTCGCGATGGATGACAAAGACAAGACGGGGTGCCTGATGCAGCCGTTGATGTGGGGATGGCAGCCACAGGCTTCCAGCTCAAGTTGATGGCATGGGGCACCGAGAGGTGTCAGAGGGTCAGCTGAGCAGCTCCACATGGCTCTTCTCCACCGTAGGGCTCCCTCCTGGCTGGGAGAGTCTCCTGCTCCATAGGGACAATGAGGACGGGGAGGGGGTAGGGTTTCTCCGATATGGACCACATTCCTCTGGAAGTAATTTTAAAGAACCTGTCTTCCATCCCTAAACACAGAGATAATTGCAAGCTTAACACTCTAGCGGCTTGTGTTCATTTTTATATTCTGTCTCGCTCCGTTGGATTTTTGAGCAATCAGAGCTATGTTAATGCTTGTGAAGTTTTAAGGTTAGTCAAAAAACATGGGTGGTCCCTGCTCCCCTGAGCATGCTAGTGTGGACATTGCTGACTGGTCAGCAGAGCTCAGAGGCCCTTGGGCAGGGATGGGGGATGGAGAGTGGAGGTCAAGCTTCCACTTTTGCTCCTGATGGTGATGCGATTATCTTACCAGCCCTCCTCACCCTTTGGGACTCTAGGAAGGGCACAAATAATACCCTCCCCTATGTAGAGCCAGCCTGGAAGTCCCCATGGAATCTGTAGACCACTCTAGAGCGCAACAAGGTCCCAGGGCAGCAGTACAATGTGGTCTCCAGCAGCAGCTGGAGTTCTCAGTGCAGTCTGGCCCCAGGGAGGAGCTGGTTTAATGCCATCTTACTCTTGACATTGATACATTGCTGCATTGAGACTAACATTCTACATCATGATCATGGAAGCGCCTAGTAATACAGACAATAACTACGTTGTACCTTGCCTTTATATAAACCGGTTGCCGTTTCCAACTCATAGCGACCCTATAGGGCTGCCCCCATAGAGTACCCCAGAAGCAGCTAGAGGATTCGAACTGCTGACCTTTTCATTACCAGCCAACCTTGTGACCACCATACCACCAGGCCTCCTTGCCTTTATATAGTGTTTTTTTAAATCTCTCATTTGATAGCAAGAGCAGAGATCTGAGTTTAAAAAGGGAGGTATTTCATCAAGTCTTTCATCAAGCCTTAAATGGCCTGAGTTCACAGATCTTATAGGGGGTCCCTGGCGGTACAAGTGGTTAACACGCTTGTTAGTTCGGTCAGCAGTTGGGACCCACCAGTTGCTCTGCGAGAGAAATGACCTGGTGATCTGCTCCCACAAAGATTACTGTTTAGGAAACCCTACGGAGCAGTTCTAGTCTGACGCATGGGGTCGCTACAAGTTGGAATTGACTGTACACAACAATAACAACAACAATGGGGTAGTGCAAGGGGTTAATGCACTCAGCTGCTAACCAAAAGGTTGGAGGTTTGAGTCCACCTAGAGGCAACTCAGAAGAAAGGCCTGGCGATCTACTTGAGAAAAATCAGCTACAGAAAACCCTGTGCAGCACAGTTCTACTCTGACCCACACAGGCTTGCCATGAGTCAGAGATGACTGGATGGCAACTGGTTTTAAGATACCATTGAAACATCGGATCCAGGATAAAGAAAGGGTGCTTGTTTGCAATATTCAATTGCTTAACGTTAGCTCTGAGAGATCTACTTTTTTTTTTTTCCTTCCAATGTGCTAACCTTTTTGAAAAGGTCCCTGTGCGCAACCCAGTTGTTATTTTCAAGGCCACCACTTAATCATCAGACGCCTGGCAATTTCCAAAGAAAGCATTTGAATTTTGCAAATTATGCAGGAAACTGCCTCAACTCTCCCCCTTCACTTTGTAGATGAATTCAAATGTTTCTTCTCTGTGATCAGAGGAAGAAAAAGAGACCTGCATATTTATTCATCTGGGAGCTGTCAAACCAGGAGCTCTCTCCACCAGCCCTGAGAAGCAGTTCAAACAGCATCTATTTAGATTGAAGACCAATTAAATAATTATCAAAAGCATCAGGAAGACAGCAAGGAGAAGACTCATAGGAGCAGAGGGAGTCGGCAGGCAGGCAGAGTTGCTGTTTTGAATTTTTTCCCTCACTCTCTGTTTATTCTATCCGGAGCTTCCTTGGACCTCGGCAAATCAAACAGGGCCTGGGGCAGCTCCTTTGAATGCACCAATCTCCCAAAGTACAAAGGAGTTTCCTGGTGTTTCGCAGGCTTAGGAGAGGATGGAATTTTTTTCCAGCTAAGCTGCCAGGCCGGTCAAGCTTGCACAAATGAGGACTTGGTTCAGGATCAAGTGACTGCTGCATTCTTGCCTCCAGCAGCTAAGGGGCCAGCTCTTTGCACCCCTGAATCCTGTCCAGCTCACTGACTTCCCCAGCCCGTGGTTGTCACCCCCAGGGCACTCAGCTAGAGCAGTCAATAGGGAGCCTTGTTTTCCCTGGATAATTTATTTCTTCCCTTTGACTTTTTTTTCATTCTGCCTCTTTCCGCTTTGCTCAGTGAAGCAGACCCAGGAAAATATGGACAAGCCCCTTCTGAAAATGAACTGAAAGCAACCTCCTCTGTCCCGTGTCCCTGGCCGGGGATCCCCAAGGCTGCCTATCCTCCAGCTGCCTCCCCTCTGCTGAGGCAGAAGGAAGGCCTGGGTAGCCAGGGCGCAGCAGACAAGCCCCCGCATCCGCCCTTGCTGGAAGACGAATGTTCACCAACTGGTCTATTCAGGTTAGGTTTGGAACTCATCGTCCATCTCGGAAAAGCAGAAATCTCTGAGGTGGCCCGGCACAAAAGGATACAAATGGCACAGGGTCAACAGCAGGTGCCACATAACGGGGTGGGAACAAATAGCATTCATACGCTCTGTGGGTTTTGTGTCTCCCTCAAATGGTGCCTCATTCTTCTGCGTCATTTTGAATTTCAGCAGTTCCTATTGTCACGTCTGGGGGAGCCACACAGGGAGCATCTGGACTGATCACCACTGGAGGTTGTCTAGCCCTTGCATTGATGTGGCCCCTTGGGTTTCTTTGCAGAATGGGACCTGTGTCTTCAAAGCTTTGGAACAGCTGTCCCTTCTGCCACAGAGATGACTATATTCTCCTGCTGAGTGGAATGGTCGTAATGTTTGCAGAGCGAGACTTAAAGCCCTAAGTGAAGAAAACATGGGCTTGCCAGAGTGGTCACTGACCTTGAGCTTGACAAAGTAAGACAAAAGTATTAGATCTGTAGTTTTTATTAAAACCAGGTGATTTTCTGGTGTCAGCAACCACGTGGCAAATGTGAACAAAGGCACGGCTACACCCCTCAGAGCTGTACATGTGAGGCGAAGGCCAAAGCTGCTGGAGGGGAGTCCTCCCTTGGGTCTGTAACACGTGGTCAGAGCAAAGGCAACTGAGTGGTTCAGAATGAAAATGCAGTGGTAATGACATTGAAGGCAAATGGAACCCCAATAGGAGGATAGTTTTTCTTCTTTCATATGTAATAATAAAACCAACCAAACCAAACCCATTGCTGTCAGATTGATTCCAGCTCATCGCAACCCTTTGGACAGAGTAGAACTGCCCCATAGAGTTTCAAAGGAGCATCTGGGGGAATCGAACAGCAGACCTTTTGATTAGCAGCCAAGCTCTTAACCACTGTGCCACCAGGGCTCATGTTATAATAATAACAAAAATAGCTAACATTTACCTAATGCAAGGTCTCTAGGAGTCATGATCAACTCGATGGCAAACAGCAGCATTTAATGTGAAATATGTGCCAAGGAATAGTCTAGGGGCTTTAAATGTATTATTTGATTCTCCTAATTGCCGTGAGTAGTGAGAGCAGTGGCCATTCAGGGATAGAATTCTCACCTTCTATGGGCGTGTGTCAGGGTTGTATCCTTTCACCATACCTATTTAATCTGTATGGTGAACAAATAATCTGAGAAGCTGGACTATATGAAGAAGAATGGGGCATCAGGATTGGAGGAAGACTCATTAACAACCTGTGTTATGCAGATGACACAATCTTGCTTGCTGAAGGTGAAGAGGACTTGAAGCACTTACTAATGAAGATCAAAGACCACAGCTTTCAGTATGGATTACACCTCAACATAAAGAAAACAAAAATCCTGACAACTGGACCAATGAGCAACATCATGATAAATGGAGAAAAGATTGAAGTTGTCAAGGATTTCATTTTACTTGGATCCACAATCAACAGCCATGGAAGCAGCAGTCAAGAAATCAAAAGACGCATTGCATTGGGTAAATCTGCTGCAAAAGACCTCTTCAAAGTGTTGAAGAGCAAAGATGTCACCCTGAAGACTAGGGTGCGCCTGACCCAAGACATGGTATTTTCAATTGCATCATATTCATGTGAAAGCTGGACAATGAATAAGGAAGACTGAAGGAGAGTTGACGCCTTTGAATTGTGGTTCTGGTGAAGAATATTGAATATACCATGGACAGCCAAAAGAACAAACAAATATGTCTTGGAAGAAGTGTGGTCAGAATGCTCCTTAGAGGCAAGGATGGCGAGACTGCATCTTACATACTTTGGACATGTTGTCAGGAAGGATGAGTCCCTGGAAACGGACATCATGCTTGGCAGAGTACAGGGTCAGCGGAAAAGAGGAAGACCCTCAACAAGGTGGATTGACACAGTGGCTGCAACAATGGGCTCAAGCATAACAATGATTTTAAGGATGGTGCTGGACTGGGCAGTGTTTCGTTCTGTTGTGCATAGGGTCACTATGAGTTGGAACTGACTCGACGGCACCTAACAACAACAACAATGTAGGAGACCTGGGTTCAATTCCTGGCTAACGCACCTCACCTGTAGTCACCACCCATCTGTCAGTGGACAAATTCCCAGGTGATGCTGATGTCATTAGAACCACTATAAAAAGTGTCCACCCCCTCATTTGTCAGTTCGTACTACTGTGGTAGCTTGCATGTTGCTATGATGTTGGAAGCTATACCATCAGTATTTCAAATGCCAGCATTATCTCCCATTGGGGACAGGTTTCAGTGGAGCTTCAAGAATAAGATAGACTAGGGAGAAAGGCCTGGTAATCTATTTCTAAAAATTAGCCCATGAAAACCCTCTGGATCACAGTGGAATAGTGTCTGATGGAGTGCTGGAAGATGAGACCCCTAGGTTAGAAGGCACTCAAAATACACTGTGGCCACAACAATGGGCTTGAGCATACCAATGACCGCGAAGTTGGCACAGGACTGGGCAATGTTTCGTTCTGTTGTACATGGGGTCGCCATGAGTCGGAGCTGACTGGACAGCAACTAACAACAATGGAAAAAAAAATCTGTCCAAACAAAAGATCCATTTGTTTCTGGAGCAGTACAAAGGACCTACAGAGTCCTTGAGATGAAGGTCTTTATCTTGACCCACCTACTTCAGAAAACCAAAGAAAACCAAACCCGTTGCTGTTGAGTCAATTCCAACTCATAACTACCCTATTGATCAGAGTAGAACTGCCCCATAGGGTTTCTAAGGAGCAGCTGGTGGATTTGAACTGCTGACCTTTTAGTTAGCAGATGAGCTCTTTACCACTCTGCCACCAGGGCACCCACTCTCTTTAGAAGGCGGTGGAAATTCTATATACCATTCCTCATCCTCCTCAGTTATACATCCAAGAGGAATTTGGGGATCAGAGAAGTTAAATAACTAGAAGACCATGACCCAGAGCCCAGATTGTCTGGTTCAGAAATCACCCCCATGCAAGTGATATTAAGGTGGGAGTAAGTGACAGAGCCCAGTCATATGATTGTGCACAATTTGTTTAACTGTATGAGGCAGCCTTTTAGGTTAGTGGAATTCACAAATGTACTCAGGGGTGCATTTTAAAATAGTTCATATACCAGTAATGTACCTTCACTGCCAAGCTTTATTATAAATATCTCCCTCGGACAAGTATGGTAACAATGAGGTCAAATGGCTGATGCATGACAAGAAGCTCTGAGGGGCTCCTCAGTGAAAGGCAGGAGGTCTGTACTTGCCAGAGTCCTACGGATCCTGAGGGTGGGAGGAGCCCAGCCTGACAGGGTTGACTGTCCCTATAAAACCTTTGGGAACTGAGGCACACTGACCTTCAAAACAAAGACTGGATAAGTTCCCAACAGGTTAGGACATCACGCATAATTTTTAGAGACAACAGCCTGCTGCTTCTCCTTTCTGTTGTCCCCCAAAGAACACAGGTAGCTAAGTTTATCCCCCAAGTCACTGGTGTAGTGTAGTCCAATCCTGGCTGGGACTTCACGTTTAAGATTAATAACTTAGTACGTGGTACTTCTTGGACATGACTGGTTTCTGGGCTGCCTCATATCTTGCTTTGGGTTCATTTCATCTATATTCTTGACAGATTGCTTCGTCAAAGCAATCTTATACATAATTATGGCTGCTAAGATGGAAATCTATTCCTGTGATCCTGGAAAATTCTGTTGGCTGGGCAGAAAGTAAAGCAAACAGCACAAAGGTGCTAGATTATCTGACAGTGGCCAGTTACTGATGATACGTGTGGAGAAGAGAATTCAGTTCTATCAGACAAAACAAGGGTTGTGCCTCTGCACTGGCCTTATTTAGGAGGTGTTTGTTCAGGTTTGACTTTGGATGTAAACTAGATACCAGAAGGAGCCCCAATTTTAGAAATAGAATCAGGCCTGGCTCTGGAAACACCTGAAGTATAAGTTATCCAAACCACAATGACTATACAAGGGCCCTCTCAACAGGCTTTTCTCTTTTTAGAGAGTTTTTGGGGTCTGGCTATGTTTGAGCAGCCAGTAGACCCCTGAGCAGATGAGTGGAGTAGAAATGGGTTTCCTGGGCCAAGAAAGTTCAGAGAAAGGTACTAGGAAGACAAGCATGGAATGAGAGAAATTAGGAGAAACTCGAGGGGTAGGGGAGGCAGAAATGTGGGTGGGAGAGAGGAAAAGGGGGGAGAAAAGAAGGGAAGATGGACTGAAAGTAAGTTATTTTCCCCTCCATTTTTGTTGGTGTTGTCATTGTACAAATATATGCTCATGGTAAATTAGAAAAAAAAATTAAGAAGCAGGAGCCACAAATGAGCAAAAAAGAAAACACAAATCACATAAAAGTCTGGGTTCTCCAAAGTTATACTTGTTGATTACATTTTTGTGTTCATCGTGAAGAAATTTAAAAAATATATCCATATCTCCAGAAAAGGATAAATACCACCAACAAATCTTGATAGCTTTGTTAAGACCCCAGACTGGTTTGGGTTACTTACATAAGAAACCGCAGCTGGCCCTTATCCTTGTCTTCAAGTCAAGGAAGTGAAAAAAGTAGAGTTGTTTTCGAAGCTACAGTGGTAACAAATACAATGCGATCCCGGTCCAAATACCAACAACATTTTTTAAAGAGGTGGAAAGCTAATCATTAACTTTATTTGGAAAGAGGAGTAGACCTCGATAAGTAAAGCACTACTGAGAAGAATAAAGTAGGAAGACTCACACTACCTGGCTTCAGAACCTACCGTACAGCTGTGGTAATCGAAACAGCCTGTACTGGTACAACAACAGATACATTGACCAATGGAACAGAATTGGGAACCCAGATATAAATCCATCCGACAAGGGCCCAAAGTCCTTCAGATGGGGGAAAAGACAGTCTTTTTACCAAACGTTGCAAAACTGGATGTTCATCTGCGAAAAAATGAAACAGGACCCATACGTCACAACATACACAAAAACTCATTCAAAATGGATCAAAGACCTAAATATAAAACCAAAAACTATAAAGATCATAGAAGAAAAAGTAGGGTCAATGCTAGAGGCCCTAATACATGGCATTAACAGGACACAAACCATAACTAACAATACACAAACTCCAGATGATAAGCTAGATGATAACTGGGATCTTCTAAAAATTAAACGCTTATGCTCATCAAAAGACTTCACCAAAAGAGTAAAAAGAGAACCTACAGATGGGGAAAAAAATTTTGGCTATTACAAATCGGTCAAAGGCCTACTCTTTAAAATCTACAGGAAAATTCAACACCACTACAACAAAAAGACAAATAATCCAATTAAAAAATGGGTGAAGGAAATGAACAGACACTTCACCAAAGAAGACATTCAAGCGGCCAACAGGCACATGAGGAAATGGTCGCAATCACTACCCATGAGAGAAATGCGAATCAAAACCACGATGAGATACCATCTCACCCCGGCATTACTGGTATGAATCAAAAAAACTAATGTTGGAGAGGCTTCAGGGAGATTGGAACTCTTATGGACTACTGGTGGGAATGCAAAATTGTACAACCATTTTGGAAAACAATATGGCGCTTCCTTAGAAAGCTAAAAATACTGCATGATCCAACAATCCCACTCCTAGGACTATATCCTAGAGAAATGAGTCATCACACTAACAGACATATGCATACCCATGTTCACTGCAGCATTGTTCACAATAGCAAAAAGATGGAAACAACCTAGATGCCCATCAGGAGATGAATGGATAAACAAACTATGGTACATACGCACAATGGAGTATCACGCAACACTAAAGAACAAGGGTCAATCTGCGAAGCATCTCACGACATGGATGAATCTGGAGGGCATTATGCTGAGTGAAATAAGTCAATCACAAAAGGACAAATATTATATGAGACCACTACTATAAAAACTCATGAAAAGGTTTATACACAAAAAAGAAACAATCTTTGAAGGTTATGGGGTTGGGGGTAGGGATGGAAAAACACTAAATAGACAATAGATTAGTGGTAACTTTGGTGAAGGTTAAGACAGTACACAATATTGGGGAAGCCAGCACAACTTGACCAAGCCAAGGAAAGAAAAAAGAAAAGCTACAGAGGTCACAGAGTCAGCATTTTGGGAAGTTCCCTTCTTCCTCCCATCTCCTCACTCTCTACCTCCCGGCCCCCACCTCTGGCCGTTACCGGCCTCCCCCATGCATAAACCTTTCCGAGAGTGTAGGATTTGGTACCCTTTCGTACTTAGGGTTGGTATTTAGGTGTTTTTTTGTTTGTTTCAGTTTTAGTCAAATCAAAGTAAAAAGTACATATTCACATTCCCAGGTCAGAAGTGGAATTTTTTTTACTTGAGGGCGCAAGGTATTTGTTTTTACTGCTATTTAAGAGGCAGATCTCTGTTCCAGTCTCTTCTAATGCCCAAAATTCAATCTTGAATTTTCCACACCTAATTTCACACACACACACACACACACACACACACACACATACATACACACACCCTTGTCACTGAAGTGTTTAAGCAACATTAAATAATTGCTAGGCTTTTTTTCTTTAATTACATTGCTCTGGATATAAACATTCATTATTCAAACAGCTTGGAAAATGAAAATGTAAGAAGGAAAATAAAAATCACCCATAATCCCACCACCAAGTGATAATCATTACTTGACACTTTGGTGGATTTTCTTCTGACCTTGCCTGTATACACAGGTATACTTTTGATGACAGTGTACACATGGTTTTATGGCTGCATAGTTTTTCCTCAGACAGTAACAATTATTGTGAAAGCTACTATTTTCATAAAAACCAGAGTCAGCTACATTTAAAAAAGAATCTGGCTCACTAAACATTAATTGTTTTCATCAGTTTACTCCCATCCTGATCACCTTTGATTGTTCTTAGAGGCCTCATCTTGGCCTGTAGCCAAAACCCCGGAGTTTCCCAGTTAGGGTTTCAAAGACCCCAGCAGACCCTCCTTCTCACCTCCAAGCTGCAGGCTTTGAGGTTTTCGCTCTGCTGTTTGGCAGCACCAGCTAATCAAAGGAAAAATACGTGCTTGTGTTTACAGGGGTCCTATTAAGCTTCTAGTTCTACGATGGACTCTTTTTTCTTCCCTCCCAGCAAGATGGCAAAATCTGTGGGAAGTCTAACTCATCTTTGTTCTCTTCATCTCTCAACTGTCTATTTGATATCTCAGCACGTCTTCTTGAGCACCAGTGAAGCGCAGTTGGGGGCAGCAGGAGTTTTCACCTTCGTGAGGGAGGCCCAGGTTCTATTTCCGGCTCACACCCCTCATGCACAGCTGGCAGTCATCTGTCAGTGGAGTCTTGCATGTTGCTAAGGACACTAAACAGGTTTCAGTGGAGCTTCCAGACTAAGGCAGACTAAGAAGAAAAGCCTGTGTCTTAGTCATCTAGTGCTGCCGTAACAGAAATACCACAAGTGGGTGGCTTTAACAAAGAGAAATTTATTTCTCACGGTCTAGTTTTTTTTTTTTTTTTTTTAGTAGGTTACAAGTCCAAATTCAGGTGTCAGCTCCAGAGGACAGCTTTCTCTCTCTGTCGGCTCTGGAGGAAGATCCTTGTCCTCAATCTTCCCCTGGTTGAGGAGCTTCTCAGGCACAGGGACCCCAGGTCCAAAGGACAAGCTCTGCTCCCAGTGCTGCTTTCTTGGTGGCATGAGGTCCCCAATTCTGCTTGCTTCCCTTTCCTTTTATCTCTTGAGAGAGAAAAAGTGGTGCAGGCCACACCCCAGGGAAACTCCCTTTACATTGGATCAGGGATGTGACCTGTTAAGGGTGTTACAATCCCACCCACATCCTTTTAACATAAAATTATAATCACAAAATGGAGGACCACCACAGAATACTGGGAATCATGGCCTAGCCAAGTTGATACACACATTTTTGGGGGAACATAATTCAATCCATGACAGCCTGGCTATCTACTTCTAAGGCTCTACGGGTCACATGTCCAATTCACAACTGGCCATGGGGATGGTACAGGACCAGGCAACATTTCATTCCATTGTGTGTGGGGTAGTCATGAGTTGGTGGCCAACTTGATGGCAGCTAACAACAATAACATGAAGTGGAAGGTTTGTTTTGGGTGCTGGGCCACAGCACTAAGTAAGATCCCAATTAGCTCAGTGCCTCCTTCCGGAAGGCCATTCTGCTTCTTCTACTGTACACTGCATAAGAGCAGTGTCTGTTCCTTCAGCTCCCAGCAAAATGCCTCTGTCACAGCAGTGACTTAATAGTGCAGCCATTCACCAGATGAAGGAATGAAAAATTGCTTCAGAGAGCCAGAGCCAACATAGCACTGTAAACAGAAGCATCACACCGTTCCTCCACAGCAAAGACCCAAAAACTAAGTAAAACAGAGTCAAATATCAATCCTGGAACCCCAAATGTCAAATGAAGAGATAAAGAGCTCAACCAAGCACCAAATGGAATAAGAAACTGACAGAGAACAGAGAGGGAGAAGAGATACAAGTGGAGGTCCCCTATCAGCTATAGCAGCACAGGTTTGCCATCTTGGACTCCTGTCAGAGATCGGCGGACAGAGACTACAGGAAAGGAGCTTCACAGAGCTTCCAGCAGGGGATAGAGCGCCTGGTAACCAGCGATATACGCTTTCCTACCCCTTCTTCCCCCTGTTTGGCCTTCTCTGCTTCTCAGTGGGCCAAGTGACTGCAGCCCAGGAGGCACTGGCACTGTGCCACACGGATCCACCCTGCCATATCAACCTGCTCCTTCAGTGCCATTTCTTTGTTGCTGATGTTGCTTTCTTCAGCTTCTTTTTGTTTCTTCCCTACCTCTCACCTCCTCCCCCTCCTTCCTCTAGAACACCTGGGTCCATGTGCCATCTTTGCTTCTTCTTGACAGGCTGTGAAGCACTGTTTGGCTAGGGAACTGCTTCCTCGGTCTATGCCACCATGCAGAGGGGATCCCTGGGGCCTTTTTATTTTGTTTCCTCTTTCTTTTTTCCTTTTTGTTTTTCTTCATTTCTCTGTTTCTCATATCTCTCGACTTCTTTTCTTGTCTCCTGAATACCTGGGGCTATGTGCCATCTCCACCCCTTCTAGCTGAGCTGCACTATGCAGCTTGGGAGCCACTTCCCCAGTCTGCAAAGCCACGCCAGTGGGATCCCTGGGGGCATTTTTTTTCTGTTATATATATATTTTTTCTCTTTTTCTTTTTGTCTTTCTTCATTTCTCACTCTCGTCTCTCTCTATTTACCTTCTTTTTCTGTCTCCTGAATACCTGGCTCTGTGTGCTATCTCCACCCTTTCTAAATGGGCTCTGCCCCGAGGCCTGGGAGCCACTTCCCTGGTTGCCAGTGGGCTCCCTGGGGGTATTTCTTTCTTTCTTCATTTCTCAGTTTCTCATCTCTCCAACAGTAGGCTTTCTCAGCACTTTTTTTGTTGGGGGGGGGTGTTCCTGTTTCTCTCTCCTCTCTCTCTTCTTTCCCATACCCAACTTAGCTCCACATATCACAAGCTTCCCCCTCCCTTCTGCCTATCTGCTCTGTGTACTGTACATCACACCCCCAAGCAGCACAGGTACCAGAACCTGCCCTGCTTTGACCCCTGGCTCACCTTGTTGACCACAATACGTGCCACAAACAACCCAGCCCAGCCCCTCCCCTTTAGCTGGATTTGCCCTGCTGCACCATAGCTGAGCAATGGGCCCTGTTTGTTGGACAAGAAGGTGAAAAGCATCATGTCCACAGATGAGCAAACAACGAAGTACACACAGTCTGCCTGCTCAGACATAACCAAATAAAACAAAAAAGCAGGAAGAAACAAATCTACATCAATAAATGAAAAAAAAAATAACTACTGAATGTTCTGAAGACAGCAGATGACATTAAAACATATAAAAAACTAGGACAGGATGTTTCCAGTAGGTGTCCAAAGTAAAACACCAGATGACTTTCTAGTAGAAGAAAAGGTACCGGAACTACCTGATAGGGAATTCAGATCTCTAATATTCAGAGCTATCCAAGAGTTGAAGCAAAAAGCAGACACAAATGAGGAAAAAAAAAAAAATAGGCACATCCATGGAAAAGGCAGACAAATTTATGAAAAATACAGAAAAAACAATGGAAGAATTCAGGGAAATAATACAGGAACAATATGTCAAAATAAATACACAACTAGAAATCATACAAAAACAATAATTACAAATCCAAAAGATAAACAAGATTTCAGAAATGGACAGTGTCATAGGCTTGAGGAGTAGGTTTAAACAATGGAAGACAGGATCAGCGAAATTGAAGACATACTTGGATACCACTTTGAGGAAAAAATCAGAAAAAAGAATGAAGAAAAATGAAGAAACCCTGAGAATGATGTGGGATACAATCAAAACCAAAAATTTGTGAGTGATCGCAGCTCCAAAACAGGGAGAAAATAGAAAACACAGAGAGGATCACTGAAGAATTGCTGACAGAAAGCTTCCCTAGTATCATGAAAGATGAAAAGCTGACCATCCAAGAAGCTCAACAAGCCCCATATAGGATAGGTCCCAAAAGAAAATCACCAATGCATATCATAATGGCACTCGCTAAAACCAAAGGCATAGAAAGAATCCTGAGAGCAGCTTGAGAAAAATGAAAAGTCACATACAGAGGGGAAACAATAAGTCTCAGCTCTGATTACTCAGAAGAAACCATGCAGGCAAGAAGGCAAGGGGATGACATGTATAAAACCTTGAAAGGAAAAAAATTGCCAACCAAGAATAATACATCCTGCAAATCTCTCACTCAAATATGATAGTGAAATTAGGACATTTCCAGATAAATAGAAATTAAGGGAACAAGTAAAAACCAAACCAAACTTACAAGAATTATTAAAGTGAGTCCTTCAGTTTGAGAACAAACATCAGACGACAGCCTGAATCTCGGACGCAAGGCCACGCCGGCCAGATACCAGTCTAGGAAATGAGCTCTCAGGCACTATTCAAAACCCAAAGATTTACGAAGGGAACCAGAGAGGTTAATCTGTAAATGACAACAATGTCAGAACAACAAAAGAGGGAATAAATGGTATAGGTATAAAACTTTCTAATGTAGAATAAGGCAAGGTGATACCAAGTAATAATAGACTGGCTCAAACCTAGGAAGATAAGAGTAAATTTCAAGGTAGCCACAAAGAAAGTTAACAAAACTACTCTTCAAAATAAAGAAGAAAAACACAAAGTCTCAGTAAAAACAAAATCTACAAAAACAAAAAGAATGAAAAAAATCCACACATACACACACACAAAAAAAAGAATTTAGCACAGGAGAGTAAGAGGAACAAAGAAAACATCAGCACCACAGAAAAGCAAATTGCTTCAGAAAATAAATCAGTTTTGCCACAATCTTTGTAGATTTATTTTTGAAGGCCAGCCAGTCCTAGTAAAATTACAAATACCTCCAGAAGGGATGACATATGAAACCCTTCTCAGCCACTGATAGGTTAAAAAAAAAAAAACCAATTTTCCAACCAACTGACTTCCAGGCTGAATTGGAAGAAGCAAAGTGGGGAGAACATGCCTTGGACCATGAAGCCAGACATGAGACTATGTTGAGGCACCTAGAGACCAAAAGATGGTGCTTATGAGAGCTGCCATCTGCCTTCCATTTTGTCATACTGGAGGGACTTGCATGTTGCTGTGATGCTGAAAGCTATGTCACCGGTATTTCAAACACCAGCAGGGTCACCCATGGTGGACAGATATCAGAGGAGCTTTCATCCTAAGACACATTAGGAAGAAAGGCCTGGCAATCCACTTCCAAAAATTAACCATTGAAACTGTACGGATCACAAAAGAACATTGTCTGACTTGTTTGCTTTGAATACATCATCAAAAAAAAAAAACCCAAACCCATTGCCATCGAGTTGATTCTGACTCATCGCGACCCTATAGGACAGAGTAGAACTTCCCTACAGAGTTTCCAAAGAGCGCCTGGTGGATTTGAACTGCTGACCTCTTGGTTAGCAGCTAGAGCACTTAACCACTATGACACCAGGATATGTCATCAGGAGGGATCAATTGCTGGAGGGGATATCATGTTTGGTGAAGTAGAGGGCAAATGAGGGCATGGGAAACCCTCAGTGAGATTGGCACAATATCCTCAAGGATGGACTTGAACATGTCGGCAGTTGTGAGGATGACACAGGACCAGGCAACGTTTCATTCTGTTGTACGTGGGTTTCCATGAGTCAGAGTCAATTCAGCAGCAGCTATGAGAGCCTAAGTGAGTGGTATAAAAACTCTGACGACAAGCTCTGCTTATTTCACAATTATATCCTAGTCAAAATTCTTACTAAGACAAAGAGACCCAACCCAGAGAATACTAAATATGTCTACAAGGAGCCTCCAGGAGAAACCTTGGAAGTGACAAATCGTAGGCCTGGCCCGTTTGGAAGCTTGGAGACAAAGACAAAATGTGGTTCCTTCCCTTCACATCCCATTACGGAGAGAGATCCTGCTCTGGGAACACACACACACACGCGCGCGCGCGCGCACACACGCACACACACACACGCTCACTCACACACACGCTCACACACACACACACATGCTCACACGGTGATTTATTTGCAGATTTACAGAAAGCCACCTAGTGGGACACTTTCTTTTAAGCAACATTTAGCAGCTTGGAGTCTTGATTTTGTGAAAGCCAGAGTATCAGCAAACTCAGAAATAAGAGCTGTGAGGGTAAAAGCCACAGCTTAGAAAAAAGAAAAACAACTTAGAGGTGAGCTGAAATGTGCCCTCCCTGTGAATAAGCCCTGTCATTTCTCCTCCACTGAGATCCTATTTGTTAATTGTTCACGTAAACCTTAAGGGAAAACAGATGCAGAAT
Organism: Elephas maximus indicus; assembly: GCF_024166365.1. Classification (NCBI taxonomy): domain Eukaryota; kingdom Metazoa; phylum Chordata; class Mammalia; order Proboscidea; family Elephantidae; genus Elephas; species Elephas maximus. Next base: position 8,153,995 of record NC_064827.1, on the reverse strand, counting down.
CAATTTGTGAGCACTGGCATTCATTTAAAAGTCTATAAATGTGTGTTTACAACAGCAACAGAAACACACAGGGACAGACTCTAAACCTCTTTCTCTCTAATTTGGAGCTGCGCTGGCATGAGAATGAAGAGCACAAAAAGAAGCAGGTAGAACAAATTTCAGGCAGGATTTGGTGAATCTGCCTAGGATTTATGGGCTGGCCAACTAGGAAGTTGGGAGTCTTCAGTTTTTTTTTTTTTGGAGGTCTCTCACATGTTGTTTTTGGCTGAATTGTAGCCTTGCATTCCAAATGGCCTTAACCCAATGTCTGAAGAAAAAAAAAAATCTAGATTTTTCTAGAAATACACATGTATATATATTCATACCAGTACTGGCAGACGAGCACACACGCGAACATTTTCATCTTGCATTTATTAAAATTCTGTAGTCTAGTGTAAGTAGGGTATCTATTTAAAGATTCAGACTTCCTAAAATTTTAAATTTGATTCCTTCATTTCTCAACTTAAAAACCTTCTAGGGATAACAATTGGCCTTGGATTGAAGTTTACATTCTTGGTATATCATATTCTGTATAATCTACTCTTTAGCTTTAACTTCCGGGCAGTCACATTTTCCACCCTGGGCCCTAGCTGCTGCCTCTTCCTCATGCAAAGAATACCCTGGAAAGTCTACCTGAATCTCTACGTAGGGCCGAGTAGCCTCTCTAAAGTCCCACTCACCCTCTGCATGGCTCTGTCTTGTCATCCACATGTCAATCTCCCTGAAATGTATGCTCCCAAAGGGTATGGATACTGTTGACATCATCTCTGCAGCTCTAGCAGGTACCCTGACACAGCATACATTCAAACTAATTGTTCAACTGAACAGAAGAGTATTTACTAAAAAACTTACTGCATGTGTTGTTAGGTGCCGTCAAGTCAGTTCCAACTCATAGCAACCATGTAGAACAGAATGAGATACCACCTGGTCCTGTACCATCCTAGCAATAGTTGCTATGTTTGAGCCCATTGTTGCAGCCACTGTGTCAGTCTATCTCATTGAGGGTCTTCCTCTTTTTCACTGACCCCCATCTTTACCAAGCATGATGTCCTTCTCCAGGGACTGTCCCTGCTGATAACATGTCCAAAGTACTTGAGAGAAAGTCTTACCACCTACACCTTTGCTGACATCAAATCATGCAGTATCCCCTTGTTCCATTCGAAGGACGGCCTCTTGGTCTATGTACGGGTTCCTCGTGAGCACAATTAAGTGTTCTGAAATTCCCATTCTTCACAATGTTATCCATATCCAAGGAGCATCCTGGCTGTACTTCTTCCAAAACAGATTCGTTCGTTCTTCTGGCAGTCCCTGGTGTATTCAACATTCTTCACCAACACCACCGTTCAAAGGCATCAATTCTCTTTTGGTCCTCCTTATTCATTGTCCAGCTTTATATGTACATGAAACAATTAAAAATACCATGGCTTGGGTCAGGTGCGCTTTAGTCCTCAAAGTGACATCTCTGCTTTCTAACACTTTAAAGAGCTCTTTCGCAGCAGATTTGCCCAGTGCAATGCGTCATTTGATTTCTTGACTGCTGCTTCCACGGGCGTTGATTGTAGATCCAAGTAAAATGAAATCCTTGACAACTTAAATCTTTTCTCCAATTATCATGATGTTGCTTATTAGTCCAGTTGTGAGTTTTTTTTTTTTTTTTATGTTGAGATGTAACCCATATTGGCTGAGTATGGAAAGGATAAAGAGACTGTCAGGCTTGTATGGAGAGCTCGCTTAGAAAAGTGGACATGGATTTAAATGTCTTCTAGAGCTAAGCAATAGCTGTAACTATGTGAAGGGCATTCAAACAAATTTTTTTTAAATAACTTGCTGACCCAATAAAACTTGACCAATTGTTGTATTCCACTGGCTGGTTGCTAGTTCGGAACTTCTGGTCTAGACTCTTAGTGAATACTCAACAGTACGCCCAGGACCAACGGCTTGGAGCTCATATCACAAATGAAAAGTATTTAAAGCCAGAATGTATTGAAAGGAAGAAAAAAAAAACGAGTAAAAGCATTGTTAGAAGGATGCATCTCTCACCTATAAAATGACTCCAGATTGAAGCTAATGACCCATCGCACACCATGGTAGAGGTTAAGCCTCCCAGCCCTACATGTTTGCAGTTCCAAGCACAGTGAGTCTCTATTTTGTTTACTCTTGTATTCATTAGCATACCAGTGGGGCACCTTCCATGAGCCAAGCATTGGGCCAGATATCAGGGTTGAGAGATGGGCAGACATGATTGCTGTCCTCAAGGATTTACAGGGTTTTTTAGAGGAAGACAGGGAGCCCTGGTGCTGTAGTGGTTAAAAGCTCAGGCTGCTAAACAAAATGTCAGCAGTTTGAATCCCCCAGCTGCAACTTGAAAACCCTATTGGGCAGTTCTACTCTGTCATTATAGGGTCGCTATGAGTCAGAATTGACCCGACAGCAGCGGGTGAGAGGAAGGCAGTAGTGGTTAAGAGCTATGGCTGCTAACCAAAAGGTCTGCAGTTCAAATCTACCAGCTGCTCCTTGGAAACCCTATGGGGCAGTTCTACACTGTCCTACAGGGTTGGTATGAGTCAGAATCAACTCAGTGACAATGAGTTTGGTTTTTTGGTTTAGAGAAGACGGGAAAACTGGTGGCGCAATTGTTAACACACTGGGATGCTAACCAGAAGTTCAGTGGTTGGAAATCACCAGCCACTCCACTGGAGAAAAGTCCTGGTGATCTGCTTCCCACAAAATTACAGCCTCAGAAAAACCTGCAGGGCAGCTTTACTCTGTCCTATAGGATTGCTATGAGTCAGAAATGACTCGAGGGCAGTGGTTTTTTGGTTTAGAGTAAGACAGACATCTAAAAAAAAAAAGTGTACTGAAATGTTACAAGAACAGTGGGGTCTACAGAAGACAGTGGTCATTCCCACTTGGGGAAGTCAAGGCAAGCCTCCCTGTGGTGAACACCCTTGAGCTGAGTCGTGGCAGATGAAGGAGTAGGCGTTCCTATGGAGATGGGGCAATAAGGGGAGACGCTTGAACACAGAGGCACTGAGGCATGGAAGTGCCTTAGAAGAGTGTAGAGGAATTATTAGTGATTCTACAGGGCTTTCAAGACACAAATAAAGACTAGAAGAGCAGGCAGAATCCAGACCAAGGAGGCCTTAGAGGCCAGGCGGAGGATTTTGAACTCTATTCTATGAAATAAAATAAAATAAGAGCTTGATGATTAATTTGCATTTTCCCTGATTCTCCTTTTGTACCTACCCACCCCACTCTATTCTCCTCTCAGAAGGTAGCTAGGTGCATTTCTATGACTAAAAATTAACTCAATGGCAATGGGTTTCAAATTTTTTTTTTTTGCCCAGGGTTTTGACAGGGCCCAGAAGAAAAGCTGTTGGAAAAACAACATCCTTTCTTTCATGTTCAAGAATCTTTGAGATTTTTCGCAGTACCCTGGGTGGGCAGGGGAGAGAAGAGAGGGAGAGGGAGATTACCTCAGGTGGGGAATAGGAGCCCGAGTGGCACAGTGGTTAAGCGCTTGGCTACTAACCGAAAGGTCGGCAGTCCAAATCCACCAGTCACTCTGTGGGACGAAGCTGTGGCAGTCTGCTTACGTAAAGATTACAGACTCAATAACCCTATGGGGCAGTTCTACTCTGTTCTATAGGGTCACTCTGATGAGTTGAAATCAACTCAATGGCAATGGGTTTGGTTTTTTGGGTTTGGGGAAGGGAATAGAAGTTGATGGGTCACCAGCGAGCCAAGGACATAAACCTGGTGACCTGGATAGAAGAAATCAGAAAGGAAAGGTACATCCTAGAAGCCATACCCCAGGTACTGATGCTGCCACCTAGGCAAAGACCCCAGTTCCTCACTTGGCACAGCAGCTGTAGAGACCCACATTTTGGGGGCTGGGTAGGTTTGGGAAATGAGGCTATCAGTGGCAGCCATGACTGACTGAACGTTAGAAGCCACTCACCATTTTTCTGGGCACCACATAAGCTTCCTGAATTCTTGGACTACTCTAGGGAAAGAGAAGGACCACCATTAAGTACTGTGATCGAATTCCCTCCCATCTGTAAGAGTAACAGCTTTGAGTTAGATTTAATTGGATTTTTAAAATGTGATATTTCTTGAACGTTCAAGCCTGTGGAGTGAAATTTATGTACTGGCCACGAAGCATTTTATAAGGGAAAATAACATGATCAGACTTGTGTTGTGGAAGCATACTGTTTGAGAAATTCACGTGGTGCCCATGGGTGTTATTGCAAATGGGGGAATCAGATCTTTCCAGAAACTAGTAAAAAGGGACAAAGGAACGGAGAGGAAGTCTACAGAGGACACAGAGCATTTGCCTTCTACAAAGGTCAGTCCTTCCCTGATGGAAGAAGGAGACCCTACAACCTGTGCCCAGGGATGAGAGGTTAGAGAGGGAGGCCAGAGTTTGACACACTCCCTACAGCTCAGGAAACGAAAACACCAATGCAGCCGAGAGATGATGCAGGCTGCTCCGCTCAGTTCAATCTTGCCGAGATGTGTGTCCATTAAAATGCATTTTTAAAAGCCTCATGTGTGAGCATAGATCTAAAAACAGGTAGATACATGGCTGCCATCAAGTTGACTCTAGCTCATGGCAACCTGTGCGCAACAGAGTGAAACATTGCCCAGTTTTGTTCATCCCCATGATGGCTGGCATTTTTGAGACTCTCTTTGCGTCTAGGGTCTGCCTCTCTGGCCCTCTACCAAACGTGATCTCCTCCTCTGGCGATCGATCCTTCCTAATGACATGGCCAAGTAAGTGAGTTGGAAGATGTTCTCTTGTGATCCATAAGGTTTTCATTAGCTAATTTTCGGAAGTAGATCACCAGGCCTTTCTTCCTGGTCTGTCTTAATCTGGAAGCTCCAATGAAACCTGTCCATCACGGGTGACCCTGCTGATATTTGAAATACCAGTGGCCTAGCTTCCAGCTTCACAGTAACACTCAAGTCACCGCAGTACAAACTGACAAATGAGTGGTGGCTAAAAAAAGAACCACAGTTGTATTGGGTCCAAGTCCGTGCCTTCAAGCATAAAGTACTGTTATTATCATTTTAGGGATTAAAACATCAACTTTCTAAGAGATTAAATTCATTCCTTAAATCATTTATTCAATGAACGTGGACTAAGTACCACCATGTTCTAGACAATCTGCTGAGAACTGCCTTGGAGAAGCCTAGTGATGGGGAACAATATGTAAGAAAACGTAAGTGATAAGTGCTGTAGAGGGTTTTTGTACATTTCATTGGAGTGTCTGCCTCCTACAATGACTTCATTTCTGTGAGAACTCTCCTTTTTCTCCACCCTCAGTACTGACCCTGATAGATGTGTTTTTGTGATCTAATCCAGCACTCTGGTCTTCACTGATTATATGTGGTGTGGGCCCTGGACTGAAAACAGGCCAATTAAATTCTCTCATCAGGGAGTTAAGAATTGAGAAAGAGTCTTAGTCTGAGCTTGTCTCTCAAGTCAAAGACAGATTTAGTAAATTATATGTTTTTATGAATTCCACCAACACTTTTGAAATTATTCACATAAAGTTGTTCAGGATTTTCTTATCTTTTTCATATCTGTGGCATCTGTAGTGGTGGTCTCTTTTTTTATTCTTGATATTGGGTATTTGTGCCATATCTCTTTTTTCTAGATCAGTCTACAGGTTTGTAAATTTTATTCACTTTTCAATGAACCAATATTTGGCCTTGTTAATCCTCTCTATTCTATGTTTTTTTCCTATTTCATTAAATTCTGCTCTTTATGATTTCCTTTCTTCTACTTTCTTTGGGTTTATTTTATGTTTCTTTTTTCCAGTGTCCTGAGATGGAGGTTTACCTCATTAATTTTTAAACTTTCTTCTCTCATACAAGCATTCAAGGCTATAAATTTTTAAGTACTGTTGAAATTGCATCCCATATGGTCTGAAACTATTTTGTTACAGTTAAGCTCAAAATGTTTCTTATTTCCATCAAGATTTCTACTTTGACCCTTGGGATATCGAGAAGGCTATTTCTGAATTTCCAAATATATAGGAGCTTATTCTGGCTATCTTTTTGGTATTGATTTCTAGAAGTATTGCACTGTGGTCAGAAAACACGGTTTCAATCCTTTGAAATTTGTGGATATTTTTCCAGGATATGGTCAGTTTTTGTAAATGTTCCATGTTTGTTTGTAAAGAATGTGCATTCCACAGTAATGGAGCACAGTATTCTGTAAGTATCCAGTAAGTCGAATTTTATTAAATCAAAGTTGTTTCTTTTTAATGGTGTTGAAATCTTCCACATTCTTAGCGCCTTTTTTTTTTTTTCTTTTTGTCTCCATGTTACATCAGATCTTGATAGAGGTTGTTGAAAACCTCCCTATATGATTGTAGGTTTGCCTGTTTCTCCCTAGAATTCTTTGACTTTTTACTTTATTTTGATGCCATATTATTATGCATATAAAATTTTAAAAATGCTGTGTCTTCCTGATAAACTGAACCTTTATTATTAAGTGATTTTTACCTAAAGTAATGCTTTTTGCCTTAAAGTCTAGTTAGTCTGATATTAATATACTTATATACTTTTCTTCTGATTACTGTTAGGAAGATATATCTTTTTTTCAATTCTCTAACTTTCAACCTTTCTGTATTGTATTTTGGAAGAATTTCTTTTAAATAATATGTGTTTGAATTTTTTATATATGTATAATCCACTATAACAATCTTTGTCTTTTAACTAGAAAAATTTGTTTGTTACTATTATGATAATTATTCATACATTTGGATTTATTATCTACTTTGGAGCCATGGTGGCACAGTGGTTAAGAGCTCAGCTGCTAACCAAAAAGTTGGCAGTTCAAATCCACCAAGCTGCTCCTTGGAAGCCTTATGGGGAAGTTATACTCTGTCCTATAGGGTTGCTATGAGTCTGAATCAATTTGACGGCAAAGATTTTTTGGTTTTTGGCATCTGTTTTGTGTTGAAGTCCCTGGGTGGTGCAAATGGTTAACATGTTCAGCTGCTAACCACGAAGTTGCAGGTCTGAAAAACCAACCATTGAAAACCCCATGGAGCACAGTTCCACTCTAACAGTCAAGGAGTCACCATGAGTCAGAATCAACTTGATGGCAACTGGTTTTATTTTGTTATTTATTTCATCTGTTTTGTTTCTTTTTGTCTGCATTCTTGTCTTTCTTTGCATTGAACGAGCATTTTTGTCCTTATTTCTTTCCATCCCTATACTCATTTGAAAGTTATATACTCTGTTTCTATTCATTTAATGTTTAAGCTACAAATTATGAAATACATACTTAAGTTATCAAAATCTAAATGTAGCCAATGTGTTTACCATCTTCCCTTACAATACAGCATCTTAGACTTACTAACTTTATTAACTGCCACCACTATCCAGCTAAAATGTTATTTCATACAGTAAATAATTGTTTAGATTCCCCACATATTACTACAGAAAAACCTATGAAAGCTTAAACCTGTGTGAGGTAGAAACCTGTAAGAGAAAGAAAACTCAAATATTTTTCACTAACAGAGAGTGATAGAAAAATGGTAAGCTGCACCCTGTCAAAGTTGGAAAATTTGCAAGACCCGGAAAAACAAGGCAGGCTTATTGAGTTCTGGCTTTCACAGGTTTCACTGTGTTTTCGTCTCCCTCCCTCCCTCCTTGCACATCAGATTTCCATTTTGGATCACTTTCTCTCAACCTGGTGGGCCTCCTTTAACATGTCCTTTAGTGAAAATATGCTAGTGGCAAACTTTCTCAGTTTCTGTTTAATGTAAATATTGTGTTCCACCCTTGCTATGGAAAAGATATTGTGGATTGATATAGAATTCTATGTTGGTCATTATTCCTCAGCACTGTAATGATATCATTCCAGTGTATTCTAGCTTCCATTTTTGCTGTGCGAAGTCAGCTGTCAGTCTATTACTCCTAGAGGGTAACATGTTCTTTCTCCCTGGCTGTTTTCAGGTCATTTCTCTATGCTGTGTCTCAGTGTGGATTTCTTTCTATGTGTACTGCTTGGGATTCATTGGACTTCTTGGAAAAAAAAAAAAAATCTAAGGATTGGGCACTGTATCAGTTATGGAAAGTATGTCTTCATTATCCCTTTATACATGCTGCCACCAGATTCTTTCCTACCTTTCTTCCATGAAATCCAAATACAAATATATATTTTCAATTTTATATTCCCTCTATGCTGTATTGATAATAAGGATCCACTGTTTTTTGTGATTTATCTTACAAGTCATTGCTCTCTTCAGTTATTATTTGCTGTTAAACAAGTAAAGCTTTTAATTTCAAATATTATTTTTTTCATTTTTAGAATCTGTATTTGGTTCTTTCAATATCTGCTCAGTTATTCTTAATAGTTCCTTTTCCCCTGCAGATATTGTTAATGTTGTTTTTATCATTTAAGCAGAGTAAATATAGTTTTTTATATTCTGTGTCTGATAAAACCAATATCTGAAATATTTTGCAGGTCTGTCACTGTCTGTTTTTGCTTAAATTTGTGCAGTTGTGTGCTTAAAATTTATGGGTGTGGGTTCCTTATTTTTCTTGGAAAAATTATTTTTGGGAATTCTTTGAAGGTGTTGATAAAGGTGCATTCCTCAAGACAGAATTTGTTTTTCCTCTCACATGAACCTATGAGCACTATCAGGTTGGGATCCTTAAAAAAAGTGGGGGAGGGCTAATGGTGTGAAAATTTTTAGTCTCCCTGGGTGATATGAATTTGGGCTGCAAATCCACGTACGGGCTTGCTTGTAGTGATGATGACTCAGGGACTGATGGCCTTTCCTGCCCTCCAAGTACCAAAGTAGCATTTGTTCAGAACTCTTTGGTTAGGGAGTGAATAGAGGGGTAGTTTGCTTCTTGCCTGCCCTTAAATTGAAAGTAGAGCCCTTTGGGGTGTACCAGCTTTATGGGAGATTACCTAATTGACACAGTGGCTGCAACAATGGGGTCAAACATAACAATGATAGTGAGGATAGTGCAGGATTGGGCAAGGTTTCATTCTATTGTACATAGGGTCGATATGAGTCAGAACAAACTTGACAGCACCTAACAACAACCACCACCTAATAGACTACCATCCGTCTGTCAGTTGGTAGTACCGTGGTGGCTGATACGTTGCTTTGATAGTAGAAGAAGCTATGCCACCAGTACTTCAAATACCAGCTGGGTCTTCATGGTGGACAGGTTTCAGTGGGGATTCCAGACTAAGACAGGCTAGGAAGAAGAGCCTGGCAATCCGTTTCTGAAAATTATCCAATGAAAACTTACGGAACACAAAGGTCTGATCCACAGGTGATCACTGGGGTGATGCAAGACCAGGCAGTATTTCCTTCTGCTGTGCATAGGGTCACCGTCAGTTGGGGGCCAACTCAGTGACAGTTAACTACAACAACTGCTCGGTAAATAATTGAAAGAATGAAGGCAGAGAATGATTTAGAAAAAGATTAAGCTTGCAAGGCCTTTCCAGCTTGACCATGAGACAAAAGGAATAAAAAGACTGAACTGGTTTACCAGCTGTTCCCTGATTCATAGGGAAAGAAATAGAGTGCGTCTGAGGTTGAGGAGGGGGAGAAACAAAACACAGTTACTTCATTTTAATTACATTTGGCTGTGGCGTTATTTCAAGATGGAACTCACAAAGCTGCAACTGCTAGAAGCTGTGTGTTTATTACCGAAGGGGAGATAAGGTAATGTAGTAATCTTTAAGGGATTTTTAAAAGACTGTTTTGTGGTGTGGGTTCCAGGGATGAAACTGAAGGTTGATCATACCCCCCCAGTGGTAACTGCAGAAATCGGAGATGAGGAGAAGCCATCTGGTCAACCCTCCCAGCACAGCACGCAAGAGGTCAGCTGAACTATTTCTATGTAGTTCCTGTCACTTCCCAGGAGTGGACAGGCCTCCTAGCTACACAGAGCACAGTGCTTTGGGACAAAAGGCGGACACTTGGCTCCTAATCCTCCGTGGCCTCGGTGGGGAGCTGGGAACTGACAGATCTTAAAACAGCAGCAGAATTTCCCAAGCCAGGAGTTAAGGCTAAAGCCTGCACCACCAAGCAGTCATATATATTTATGCAGAGGAGGGAGAACTCTCTTGTGGGCCAAGAGGAAGTAGAGTAGGGGGATACGTTTGCCTTCCTAGGCTGTTTTGCAGGACTTGAGGCATTGGTTTCATTGGTGCATATGGCAGGACAGGGCACTTGTTCTCGGAGTCAGGAGTAACGATGTTTATGAATTATAGCATGGGGCACAGAGACTTATGGGGTTCCTTTGGGTTCTAATTCTGGACTGACACTTAAGTCAACATACTCCGCTCCCCTTCACAGCCAGAGTTTTCATAACACTAAAGTATAGGGGGATTTCCTGGGTGATGCAAATGGTTCAATAGCTCAGCTGCTAACCGAAAGCTTGGCTGTTTGAGACCACCCAGAAGTGCCTTGGAAGAAAAGCCTGGTGATCTCCTGAAAAGATCAGCCATTGAAAACCGTATTGAGCACAGTTCTACTCTGGGATACATGGGGTTGCCATGAATCAGTATTAAACTCAATGGCAACTGGTTTAAGGTATAGGGAGGAGTCCTGGTGGCCATAGGAAGTGGTGGCAGAAGGAGATGGGACAAAAACAGTATCAAACATCTTTTCCCTGCCCTGAGTCTGCCTCATCCCCCACCATCCTCTCACTGTGTTCCTTCAGCAGCTATATGCTGGACCTCCACTAAGCTCAGAGCACTGGGCTAAGCAGTGCAGAACTCATGGTAAAGCGACAGCCTTGGCTCTCAAGATCGCCTAGTCTAGTGGGGAAGGCAGCCACACGAACAGGTTATTACTGTTCACTGTGATGGGTGTGACATTGGAAATGTGTATAGATTATGGAAACAGGGAGGAGGGAGTTGGTGTGTTGTTATAATAAGGGAGGAACTGGAGTCTGGGAAGCATTCTCCTATTGTTAGCAGAATAAGGTTCTTGCCTCAAGAATGAGCAGGTAAGGCACGTGGTTTTCCACATGAGCAAAGCTTTATTGAAGAGGCTTGCAAGTGGAGACGAGGAGGGCCTAGAGCAACGCTTACCCTCATCTCACAGAACAAAAGACAGGCCCAAGTTTTTAAAAGTTCTTGGGTGGGAAAAGATTCATGTTTATTCATAGGCACAGGCAGGGATATGTTAACTAAGGTGCAGCACAGCAGCTGTCCAAGATGGCTTCTGTCCCGGAGGCCTCTGGGATTCGTAGGAGGACTTATTATGGGGTGTCACGCCTGCGCAGTCTGCAGCTCTCCAGGTTCGATTCCCCAGTTGGGGCTGTAGCCCATCACTGCCCCTGGTGGAAGGTCACACAGCGGTCACAGGTGGGTGTTCTGCACGTGTCCCTGGGCCTGGTTTTCTCCAGCTGCTTCTGAAAGGCAACTTTAAAGAAGTTTGCTGGCTATTTTCAGTGTCCTGGGGAATGTCTTTGTTTCTGTGCCCTGGCCTATTTCTTGTTACTTTGTTTGCAGATTTGGGGGCCCCTCTATTCTTTGTCTTACTAAGTCTTTAGGCTCTATACTCAACCCCCTAGTACCTCCCTGATAGTATAGTCTTTTTCTCATTTACTTGCTTCTCCTCTAACCACACCAGTCTCTTCACTATGTTTCAAACAGGTACCTTCTGATCTCAGGGCCTTTGCTCCCTGTCTTACTATGGCCCCTCATTCTGAAACCCAACCTTTCTGGTATGGAATTCCTGGTCCTCCACAGCGTGTCTCACTATCGTACCAGTCCAAGATGACCACCCAGCACTGCCAACTCCCTTCTCCAACCAGTCTGCATTGTTCTTGACATTGTCCCCTTTGTTCCCAAGCTGAAATATTCCACTTCTCTCCACTGACCTGAATCTTATCTGCTGAAGATCAGCTCAAGTCCCACCTCTTCCATGAAGCCTTCTATGATTATTCCAGCCCACAGTGGTTGCCCTATGCTGGACTCAGTATCTGGAATTGTACTTTGATACTGGCTTTTATCCTATACTGTGACACCTTTTATATTGTTATAGAAATCTTCTGTTATCGATTTAATACGCATACTTTTCTCTCCAGCTAGAATTAAAACTCTGAATAGCAGAATCCATGTATTATATTTCCTATTATTTCTTATGGCCCCCAGTAAAATGTAGGACATAAAATAGGACATAGAACTTGGTAAATACTTAGTGAATGAATAAATGGAAAAGACAGGCATTTTGACCCTTGGGAGAGAGCCAGTATGACATTGGCTGTCTCTCCCCCCCCCCCCCCCCTTTTTTTTTTGTACCCAGATTCAATATGGAGAGGCTTTCTCTTCTGTGGCTACTAATTTGGGTAACATTATTTCTTTCTCCGAAGTCATCAACCAGCATTTCCTTCCATCCACCCACCCACTCACCCATTCATCCATGCATCCACCCATCCACCCACCCACCTACCAAATACTTTCTTGAGAGCTTGCTATGAGCCACTACTTGATGCCACAGATCCAAAGAACTGTCAGTCTAAATGGAGATACCAACGTGTAAACAAATAAGTGGAATAAAGTGCTGTGAGTTCTGTACCTGTTAGGGTTGGGGCACAGAGGACTGAAAAGTCAGTTCACTCACAAGGGTAAGGAATAATTTCCTGAGGAGGTGGATGCTGCGGCCGCACTGGTGTCCACCAGGGAAGAAAGTGGATGGGTTGGGGGCTTAAAGGAAGAAGAAGCAGTGTGAGCAAAGGAGTATTGATAGACCTTGGAGAAGTCCAGCACGTCCACCTACCACAATATTTAGCTCAAAGCCAAGAGCCCTGGACACCACCTAGTTGCTCTGTTTTGTTTTGTTTTGGCCTCAGCATGACCCCTTCTGCCTCCCTAGCCTGACTTCTTTGTGACCTTGAGTATTTGAAGATGTCTTTATTCTACCTCACAGGTGATTTGATTGATAGTTTGGCAGGAGATAGAGTTCTTGGCTGGACGTAATTTTCCCTCACGATTCTGATGTCGTTTCCCAATTACTTCTAGCCTGCAGTGCGGCTGCAGTTGGATGCCATTTCTGATTCTTGATATTTTATGTATGACCTTCTGTCTCCCGACTTGGCCCCTCTCCCCTCTCCCTACACCCCAGAAATTTTTAGGCTTCTCCCTTTTATCCCTGGTATCAAGATAATGTGTCTTGATGTGAATTATTTTTGTTTTTAACTCATAGTTTTAAGTATTTGATGGGCCCTTTCTAAAAAAAAAAAAAAAAAATTTTTTTTCTTTTTTCAACTTGGAGATTCATATTCTTGTTTTATTTCTTTAATAATTTCCTCCCCTCCATTTTCTCTCCTCTCCTTCTGGAATTTCTCTAGGGTAGATGTTTGATCTTCTGAACTCTTCCTGTAATTTCATTTCCTCTCTTCTATTATCCATACCTTTGATCTTTTGTTCTAGCTTCTGAGGTTTATCTTTTAATTAGTCCGCTGCCTATTTTATTTCTGTTATCATATTTTTATTTTCCAGTTGTTCTTCTTTCTTTCGAATGTTCTCTTTAAAAATAGCACGCCGCTATTGATTTATTGATGCAAAATTTTCTATTTTTCTGCGAATAGTAACTATAAAGTTCTTGTACATCCCATATTACCTTTCTTTCCTCCAAGAGCCTTTTTTTCTTTTCAGACTTGTTTATCAGGAGTCACCGAGCGGTGCAAATGGCTAACATGCTCGGATGCTAACCAAAAGGTGGGTGGGTGGTTTGAGTCTACCCAGAGGTGCCTCAGGAGAAGGGTCTAGCTGTCTACTTCCAAAAAATCAGTCATCGAAACCCCTGTGGAACACAGTTCTACTCCGACACACACGGCGGTTGCCATGAGTCGGAGTTGACTCATGGCAACTGGTTTTATTGGCTTGCTTATTTGGGAGTTTGTCTCCCATTTTGGAGATTTCCTTTGAACATCAGCTATCTGTCCATGGTTAAGAACCCATCGCTAAAAGCTGAATGGATAACCTACGTGCAAGCACAGGGCTTATTGATTGGTGGGTGGCAGGTGGCATTATAAGATGATCAGTTAGGGGCCCAGTAATGTTCTTGGTGAGTTGTTTGCAAATATTCCTTAAGGGAGGCTGACAGCAATCTAAAAACCCAGCAGGACGGGGAGTAAGGATCTCACCATTTACTCTGCCGACTTAGTCACTCTGTTATCAGCACGCTCTTCCACCGTTTGTTGTTCCTGGTGTCCCCTAGTCTGGAGCTCCAGTTCATTTTCTCCAGCAAACCTCCCACCTCCTCTGCCCATGAGGCAAGAAAGGTGACCAGACACTACCTACTTCTTATACAGACTAACCCCTCCCAACCCAAGGTCCTCTGAAGCCCCTGGTGCTCCTAATTCCTGAGCCATTCGAGGTTTTTGAGTCTAATCAGCTTCTTCCTTTCTATGGCTTGAATCGTGCTCCCCTTAAAATACGTGTTGCAGTCCTGACCCTATACCTGTGGATGTGATCCCATTTGGGAATAGGGTTTTCTTTGTTAGATCAATGAGGTCATCTCAGCGTAGGGTGTGATCTAAACCTAATCTCTGCTGAGCTGTAAGCTGCAGCGTGGACACAGGGACAAACAAGACAGATCTTTTCTGATGACCACAGAGGCCCAGGAACTCCAGGGATTACAGGCAGCTACTAAATACCAACCAAAACCAAGCCCCCTATGTGGAATCGATTCTGACTCATAGCGACCCTATATGACAGAGTACAATTGCCCCATAGGGTTTCCAAGGCTGTAATCTTGACGGAAGCAAACTGACACATCTTTCTCCCGTGGAGTAGCTAGTGGGTTTGAACTGCTGACCTTCTGGCTAGCAGCCAAGCACTTTAACCACTGTGCCACCAGGGCTCTGGCAGCCAGTAGAAGCTGAAACGGACTAAAAAAAAAAAAAAAAGGAGGACCTCTTCTTAGAGCTACATGCTAAATTTGGACGTCTAGCATCCTGAACTGTAAGAAAATAAATTTCTGTTCTTCAAAGCCACCCACTGTGGTATTTCTATTACAACAGCACTAGGGAGCTAAGACACCCCTCCACAAACTTTCTCCTTGATGCCGAGTCAGTAACCCCTTCTCTATGACTTTTTATCTTCCAAAAATTTCTTAATAACTTGTGGATTTTCTTTTTTATTCCCTTACTATCATTTTGGAAACCCTGGTGGTGTAGGTGCTTAAAAGCTATGGCTGTTAACCAAAAGGTCGGCAGTTGGAATCTACCAGGCGCTCCTTGGAAACCCTGTGGGGTGGTTCTACTCTGTCCTCTAGGGTCGCTGTGAGTCGAAATCAACTTGGCGGCAGTGGGTTTGGTTTTTACTATCCTTTTGGAAATTGTTCTGGGTGGATTTGAGATAGACATGTGTGTTTTGGCTGCCATATCTAACCAGAAGCCTTTTCCCTGTGTTGGACCTTCGATTTCTCCTACTGATTGTCTTGGCAGCTCCCTTCTCCCTTATGTTCCACCCCATCCCCAATGCTATGGTGTAGGGTTGCCAGATTTAGCAAACACAATACAGAATCCCCTGTTAAATTTAAATTTCAGATAAGTAAATATTGCATGGTACATACTTAAGTTTTAAAAGCAGTTGTTATTTTTCTGAAATTCAAATTTAACTGGATGTCTTCTATCTTATCTGGCAACCATACTAGGGCAGAATCCTTGCACACTAGCTTAGGTACTGTAGAACCCAATCCTACTTCTAACCCCTTAGTTAGCCACCTGCATAGCTAGCCCTTCCCTGTTGTCCTAGCTCCACAAGGTAATAGAGTTAGACACTGACCTGTGCTTTGGGGTCTTCTACATCCTACCAGGTAGGCAAATGGTCTGCTGTTTACATTTTGCCTATGTCAAGCTAAAGAGTTTGATATTTACCCTTCCATCTCTGGGGGGAAAGAGCCATATATTTTTACCAGCAAAATGAAATGATCAGATTCTTTTTTTTTTTTAATTGACGTAACATAGAGGGTGACAAGTGTGAGCACAGGGAAATATTAGGGTGAGTGTTGTAGTCACTACTTCAAGTGAGAAAAGATGGCGTTCTAAAGTAGGGCAGAATGAGTGAGGATCGGGGAGTGAAAATGCAAAGAATATGGAGGAGGTAGAAACGACTGGACCTGGAAATTGACTCTAGTGAGTGAAGGGAAACCCTGGAGACACAGTGGTTAAGTGCTATGGCTGTTAACCAAAAGGTCGGCAGTTCGAATCCGCCAGGTTCTCCTTGGAAACTCTATGGGGCAGTTCTACTCTGTCCTGTAGGGTCGCTATGAGTCGGAATCGACTTGACGGCACTGTATTGGGTTGGGTTGGGTAGTGAGTGAAGGGCGAAGGGAAGGGGTGAGTTGAAGGTGAGTGCCAAGCTGTTGGCTTAGGTGAGTGGATGGTGAGCAGAGCCTTTCACCAAGAAAAGAAATTCAGATGGAGAACAGATTTGGGAGTGAAGACTGCCATTGATTCTCCCCAAAGGGGTCCTTATTTACAGAGGGGAAGGGGATGGATGTTCTTCTGGGAATCATGAATGTGTTCAGCCTTGTCCCAGGCTTCAGCGAGGAAAAACCACAAAGATGTACCCAACGTACTGAAGTTATTTGCAGACTATGCCTCCTGCCCTGGCTCTGAGCTCAGCTCATAGAGGAAGACCATGCACAGGAAGGCCTTGCACCCGGGTAGGAGCAATACAGGAGCCCTTCTCATGTGTCATTGTTATTGTTAGCTGCCATTGAGTCAGCTCCCAACTCATGGTGACCCCATGCACAATGGAACAAAACACTGCCTGGTCCTGCACCATCCCAGGATTGGATGCAAATGGGACTGCCATGACCCGTAGGGTTTTCACTGGCTGATTTTCAGGAGTAGATTGCCAGGTCTTTCTTCCTAGTGCATCTTAGCCTAGAAGCTGTGCTGAAACCTGCTCAGCATCATAGCCACATGTGAGCCTTCCCTGACAGACGGGTGGTAGCTGCACATGAAGTGCCTTGGCCAGGAATCAAACCCATGTCTTCTGCATGGAAGAGGAGAATTTTACTACTGAACCGCCAATGAAGGCCTCTTCTTTCATGACAGTCCCGTCCTTTCAAGCAAGGGGTGGCAGCTGTTGGCAATTGTCAGCTCAGCAACACTGGAAATAGGCTGTCCTCATTTCCCTTCCGCCTACAGTGACAAACAGGAATGATGGGCTGTTCTGTGCTCCACCTGAGCTGAATAACCCATCCTAAACTGAGACTGGATAGAATCAGATGGGACTGACTCTCGGGAGGGAGCCTCACTTTCATTCTCTCTTGGCTTTCTGCTTCGGTAATTTGCATCCACTTATCCTACCGTACGACCTCATCTGCTTGGACTAATTACGTCAGGCATTGCTTCTCAGCCGCAATCAGCACACCTCACTTCCTGACGTGTCGGAAGCCCTACGGACACCTCTGTTGTTGTTAACTTTTCCCGCTCACATCAAATCTCATTATTGAATCAGTTGAGTTGGTTGAGAGTTTAACATTAACACTAATACCAGTTCTTTGCCCTGTTAATAGCCCAGCCAATAAAGACACCTGCTATCTCGGTTAAGCTAATGAGGCAGGAGGAAGGATGGGAAGAGTGGCAGATGAGGCCGGTTCTTCATCTCGCAGGTCTCAGAGCTGCTCTCCCGGGTGTCTCTCAGAGCTGCCCTCCCGGGTCTCAGGGTTGCCCAGGCAACTTTCCCTGCAACTCTGAGTGGTAGTATTTTGCTTTTCAACGTTGCTTCCCTCCATCCTGTGTTAGCAGAAGGCTGTTCCCAAAGGGCCGGCTTTTCTGCTTTGTTTTCTCGGAGTGTGTGGCATAAATTTGAACAGTTATCCTTCCAGTTCCAGGAATGGCTTCTTTGTCAACTTCCATTGCTGGCTATTCAGTTTCTTAAAAAAAAAAAAAAATATGGAATTGAAGCACGGTTTTGCATGTGAGATTACCCGCACAGAGGAGCGAACTGCTACAGTGCCTAGGAAAAGCAAAGTGGTATGTTGAAAACGGACACATTAAAAAGCAATTTTTTTTTTTTTTTGGCTTTGAAACTCAGACTTCCAACCGAATAATTCTAACAAGTCCACAAATAGGACATGAGTTTGTAAAACCTGCCATACTGTGAATTCAAACAAGCACTACCGTGCCTGCGTTAGCCTTATCAGATAAATTGTTAGTGTAAGTCAAAAGACAGGGAAATAAATAATAGGCAATCAACAGAAGGAAACCCTGTGGCGTAGTAGTTAAGTGCTATAGCTGTTAACCAAAGGGTTGGGAGTTCAAATCCTTCAGGCGCTCCTTGGAAACTTTATGGGGCAGTTCTACTCTGCCCTATAGGGTCGCTATGAGTCAGAATCGACTTGACGGCACTGGGTTTGGTTTTTGATTTTTGAATCAACAGAATACATTTTTTTAAAAAAGTATTGCCTAGAATGTAGGGCTTCCCTGGAAGCGGAAGGAGACATTGCACCTGCATTTACTGGCACCCAGCAAACAGATATATTCGTCAGCCAATTTTCGGCTTGTGTTTTAACCAGCCCATACCATGCATGAACTAATCACGCAATAGGATTAATTAAAGGAGTGATGGTGGTGAAATGGTGAAAATTAAGTGCTCAGATGCTAACTGAAAGGTTGGCATTTCGAACCACCAGCATCTCCACAGGAGAAAAGCCCTGGCCACCTGGCCCTATAAAGATGACGGGCTAGGAAACCCTATGGGGCTGTTCTACTCTGTCTCCTAGGGTTGCTGTGAGTGGAAATCAACTCAATTGCACCTAACAATACCAAGAAGGAGTATAATCCTAGCACTAGCGGTAACCATTGTTGGTATTTACAATTGTTTGTTTTCCGATGCAACTGCTCTCACACTGCACACAGGGTTAGTGTGCTGTCCTTTTACCTAGACATCATAATGACGTGTGTTTTCCTAGACATGGTGCACTTAAGAGAACTTACTTCTCAGGCTGTAAGACTCAGGAGTGAGAGGTGGTTTGCGCAGTGTGATAGCATCACGCCCACCCTCCCCACCCACATCAAAGATCAGCTCAGATGTCACCTCCATCTGGAAGCAAACTTCCAGAATCCTGCCTCCTATCCTAAGTTTAAGGCACCCTGGTGGCACAAAGGTTAAGTGCTCAGCTGCTAACCGAAATGTGGGTGTTTCTAACCCACCAGCGGCTCCTTGGGAGAAAGACCTGGCAATTTGCTCCTGTAAAGGTCACTGCCTAGAAACCCTACAAGGCAATTCTGCTCTATCACATGGGGTCTCTATGGTTTAAATTGGCAACAACAAACCAAACCCGTTGTGTCGAGTCTATTCCAACTCATAGTACCTTATGAGACAATGTAGAACTGCCCCATAGGGTTTTCAAGGAGCACCTGGTGGATTCCAACTGGCAACCTTTTGGTTAACAGCCGTAGCACTTAACCGCTGCTCCACCAGTGTTTCCAAATGGACACCATAGCACCTAAAATAACAGTGATGAATTAGATTTAGGGTTCAAATGCTTTCTCTTTCCATCTTCCTCCCTCTGCCCTCTCCTCTCCTCCTCTTCCCTTCCCGCTGTTCCCACATCCCCCTCCCCTACTCCTATCCCCTATCCTCTTCCCTCCTCTCCTTCCTCCTCCTCCACCCCCTGGCCCTGCATCCCCCCTCCCTGTCTCCTGCCCCCACAGGGCCTGAAGACTGCCGGCCCACAGGCTTTCAAGTTCTATTATGCCGTGATTCTGAATCTGGTCTATAGAGTCTTGTCCCAGATCTGCCAATTACTTGGGGAATTAGAGGAAATTTTCCAGTCTCTGAACCTCAATGTGCTGCTCTGAGAAGTGGGATGATTAAATGGGAAAGTGCCTGTAAGGCCCTCAGCACGACACCTGGCGCGCTCCAGCTCCGACACTGTCGTTATTCTAGGGACTGGTCCTGGTCTTGCAGTGGTTAAGAGCTCGGCTGCTAACCTACAGGTCGGCAGTTCCAATCTACCAGCTGCTCCTTGGAAACCCTGTGAGGCAGTTCTACTCAGTCCTACAGGGTCACTATGAGTTGGAATCGCCTCCACAGCAATGGGTGTGTTTGTTTTTGCCTACAAAGACCATGTGCATCCATTTCTTTGCGTCTCTAACAGAAGTGCAGCATACACCGTCCCATTTCCTTTGTTTCCTGGGGGACTTGCTTCCTAAATTCCTGCCTCTCCTGTTTTTGGTTGCTGGCCAAGCACAGGGGCTCTTGGCTTGGGGTCAGAGGAGACTTGGTTTTCTGCCAGGCTCAAAGAGGCTTCCCTTTGAGGACTGTGTCAGAGACGCTAATGAGATCCCTGCTTAGCAGCTGACTGTGCACGCCCCTGGCAACTGGGAAAGAGCAGAAACACCTTGCTCAACAATTAGCTCTTCACAGCCATCAGCAATTTGCAGTCATTAGCACAACAGAAACACTGCAAATAACACTCAGGAAGCAAATAACCCAGTGAGCAGGAACAAGACTTATGGCCCCATCAGACCTCACGGCTCAGTGGTCTGAGAGGGCTTGCCCCCTGTTCCTATCCAGCATGGGGGATTCATGGTCCAACGTGCCTCTGTCCCTTTTCATCATATTTTTGAAGATGATTGCATCAGGCCTATTATATGTTGCCATGAAATGTAAGTCTTTAGAAGAAAAGTCCAAAAGATATAACGCATAATAAGCAGTTCTGAACTTGCTCAGAAACCAAGAAGCCAAACAGGGTTGGGAGGACTGAGGTGAGTCAGTCAAATAGGAATTGAAGTAAACCCTAGTGCATTGCAGCAATTGAGTCCCAATGCTGCTCACAGCAACATTGCTTAATTTGAAGGAGCCTTGGTGGCATAGTAGTTATGTGCTCGGCTGCTAACCGAAAGGTTGGTGGTTTGAACCCACTAGCTGCTCTGTGGGAGAAAGATGTGGCAGCCTGTTCCCATAAAAACTACAGCCTAGAAAACCCTATAGGGCAGTCCTACTCTGTCCTATAGGGTCGCTATGAGTAGGAATCAACTCTACAGCAATGGGTAATTGCTAAATTCTGGAACCATCTACATCTCTAACAATAAAGATTGGTTAAATAACTGTGCTATACCCATGAGATGGACTGCTAAAGAAGGAACAAATCTGTCTTGGAAGAAGTACAGCCAGAATGCTCCTTAGAAGCAAGGATGGCGAGACTATGTCTCACCTACTTTGGACATGTTATCAGGGACAATATGCTTGGTAATGTAGAGGGTCAGCAAAAAAGAGGACGACGCTTGACAAGATGGATTCACACAGTGGCTGCAACCATAGGCTCAAACATTGCAGTAATTGTGAGGGCGATGCGGGACCAGGAAGTGTTTCATTCTGTTGTACATGGGTCGCTATGAGTTGGAACTGATTCGACAGTACCTAACACCAATAATAACGCCCATGAAATGAAATATAATGCCATCTTTCAAAATAATAGTATTCTGGAATTTACAGGTAGATTCTATAAAAGGTTACAAGACAGTAATTGTATTTTATGATTTATACTTTATATAATACACATTATATATAAATATAGATTATAATGATATATGATTATATTTTAGCAATCATACTTTAATATGATTATATTATTCCCATTTTTTTTTGCTTAAAAAAATCTTCTAAAATACTAGCAATGTTGTCCTTGGGTGCTGGAAATATGGAAGGATGGTTTTTAATTTTCATCCTTTTGCTCTTCTGTACTGTGTAAGTTTTCCAAAATGAACATTTATACACATGTAATTCTTTTGAATTAGAGAGAGAGCAAGACTGAGCAGAGAGACAATGTAAGCGCTATCATCTAAGTGGGTTTAACATAAATGCAAATATTTTATTGAAGTATTTTATGTATACATAACAACAACAACAACAACAACAAAAACCCGTTGCCTTCAAGTCGATTCAGACTTAGAGCGACCCCACACAGGACAGAGTAGAACCGACCCATAGAGTTTCCAAGGAGGGCCTGGTGGATTCAAACTGCTGACCTTTTGGTTAGTAGCTGTAGCTCTTAACCACTGCGCCACCAGGGTTTCCTACATAGACACAAATATATATTTATATATACATACACACACATGTATATACACACACAGGAAAAGGACACAATAAGTACACAGGTTGATGCCTTTCACAATGGAATAAACCCAGAGGCAGAATGAGCCTTAAAATACAACAACCTTTGAATTTGTGGCTTCACAACCATGAGGCTGGAAGGCGAATAGGTATGGAAGGGGCCAGCTAGGAGTATCGGTGATGCAAGTCGGCCAGTTGGGTACCTGCAGTGTGAACTCTGAGAGGAAAGGAGGAAGTCCCCATTGGACAGACGAGGAGACTGAGGTATAAGGAATAAGAGCAACCTGAGGCCCAGGGGTAGTAACTGGAGAGCTGAGATTCATTCCATTCATTCATTCAAGCAATCAGGCTCTGGAATCAATGCCTCTCCAAGAAGGAAAATGTGGCCAGGGTGCAGCAGAAGGCCAAGCCAAAAAACCCATTGCCATCAAGTCCAACTCCTATAGGACAGAGTAGAACTGCCCCATAGGGTTTCCAAGGATGGAATCTTTACAAAAACAGACTACCACATCTTTCTCCTGCAGAGCAGCTGGTAGATTTGAACCACTGACCTTTTGGTTAGCAGCTGACTGCTTAACCACTGTGCCACCAGGGCTCCTTTCCTAATTATCTTAAGCTTTCACAATCCCAACCAACTTTAAAAAGCAGCTTCTTGACGTGAGCAGGAATTTGGAGTGCTGGAGGGGAAGGGTGAAAGTCAGGTCAACAAATGAGATTCTAGAGTGGGTTTCCTTCCAAAATACAGGGCTCACGGCAGGATTCTGAGCTCTTGCCTGCCTCTCCTCAATGGGAGGAGGAGGATGACATTTCGAAGAATGGGAATTCCAGAACACTTAATTGTGCTTCTGAGAAGCCTGTACATAGACCAAGAGGCAGTCTTTTGAACAGAACAAGGGGATACTGCGTGGTTTAAAGTCAAAAAAGGTGTGGATCAGGGTTGTATCCTTTCACCATACTTATTCAATCTGTATGCTGAGCAAATAATCTGAGAAGCTGGACTATATGAAGAAGAACTGGCGTCAGGAATGGAGGAAGACTCATTAACAACCTTCAATAAGCAGATGACACACCTTGCTTGCTGAAAGTGAAGAGGACTTGATGATTATCAAAGACTACAGCCTTCAGTATGGATTACACCTCAACGAAAAGAAAATAAAAATCTTCACGACTGGACCAATAAGCAACATCGTGATAAACAGAGAAAAACCTTGAAGTCATCAAGGATTTCATTTTTCTTGGATCCAGTCAACCCCCATGGAAGCAGCAGTCAAGAAATCAAATGAAGCATTGCCTTGGGCAAATCTGCTGCAAAAGATCTCTTAAAATGTTGAAAACAAAGATGGCACTTTAAGGACTAAGGTGCACCTGACCCAAGCCACGGTGTTTTCAATTGCCTCATACGCGTGTGCAAGGTGGACAATGAATAAGGAAGACTGAAAAAGATCTGATGCCTTTGAATTATGGTGCTGGAGAAGATTATTGAACCTACCACGGACTGCCAAAAGAATGAACCAATCTGTCTTGGAAGAAATACAGCCAGAATGCTCCTTGGAAGCAAGAATGGCAAGACTTTATCTCACATACTTTCAACTTGTTATCAGGAGGGATCAGTCCCTGGAAAAGGACTTCAGGCTTGGTAAAGTAGAGGGTCAGCGAAAAGAGGAAGACTCTCAGTGGCTGCAACAATGGGCTCAAGCATAACAACGATTGTGTGGATGGTGCAGGACCGGGCAGTGTTTCGTCCTGTTGTGCATAGGGTCGCTGTGAGTTGTAGCCAACTCAATGGCACCTAACAACAAGAAGGAAGTCCCCACCACAGGTGCAGCTACGTGCTGCTACAGAGAAGAGCAAACAGATTCTCCTCCCTGAAGAGCACTGGGCTCCACTTTCAGGATGGACATAACGAAGAAGTAAAGCGTGGTCTGAGGAAAGAAGGCGATGATTGGAGAACTCTACGAAGAAGCGATTTTGGTCAACGCATCCATAAGCACTAGTTTTACAAAGTCGCAATCGATAGGCTACTGGGAGTTATGACATGATACGTTTTGAAGCCCTCAGTGAGGTAGACTGATGTAATGGCCACGACAATGGGAATCACATCTACTAACAATGGCGAAGGAGGCTCAGGACTGGGCAACGTTTCCTTGTGTTGCACATAAGGTCACCATGAGTCAGAGCTGACTTGATGGCAACTAACAACAACAATATAATAATAAAACAATATAATGATAATAATAACTAAAATTTATTGAGTGTTCACTTTGTGACAGTCATGATACAAATACTCTCCTTGCATGATTACTTAGAATCATACTCACAGGGTAAGTTCCATTGTCGTCCAGAGGGTGAGTAACTCATCCAGAGTCGCCCTGTTGGATGGGAGACTGAGGACTCCCGAATCTCGGAAATCTGCCTCCAGGTGTTGCTCTTCACCACTTAGCTTTTCAGCTTCACAGTTCACCTTTGTCCTAGACCAGGTGCTGTTGAGTCCATCCTGACCTATGGTGACCCCGTGTGTGCAGAGCAGAACTGTGCTCCATGGGATTTTCATGGCTGTCATCTCTCAGAAGCAGATCACCAGGCTTTTCTTCTGACAGCCTCTGGGTACGTTTGAACCATCAACCTTTTGGTTGACAGCTGAGCGCTTAACTGCACCATTCAGGGACTCCTGCCTTCTCCCTAAAAAAACCTAAACCAAACCCATTGCCACTGAGTCAGTTCCAACTTACAGCGACCCTATGGGACAGAGTTAAACTGCCCCATAGGGTTGCCAAGGAGCAGCTGGTGGATTTGAACTGCCAAACCTTTTGGTTAGCAGTCAAGCTCTTAATCGCTGCACCACTAGGGCTCCACTTTTTCCCTAGAGGTGGGAACAGACGAGGGACAGAGAAAGTTTAAGTGAAAAATAGCTTGTTTGGGCCCTGGATTGGGAATATTCAACTGGCTAGAGAAAGAAAAGAAATGACACCAAAAAACGTTATTTTGATCCAGCCCAAATGTTCAGAGAGTGAAACAGTAAAGGTTTCTTGTTCCGTAGGAGCGTAAAGAACAGACAAGGAAATGCTGTCCCGGTGGGAATTAGATGCGCAGATGGACCCTTAGAACCCAAGCAAAGCTCTACATTCATTATCAAGGTTTTGTAATTCCCTCTGGCGTTTTCACAGTCATTGTCTACCCTAGAGAGTTCTTTCATCTACTCCCTAAGTCAAACCCTCGCTTTATTCGGTCATTCATTGGTTTACTTACCCAGTCATTGGGGTGTTTACTCACTCTTCCCTGTGCTGGGCATCGAGGATAACGGAGGCTGGAGAATGCAGAAACAATATCTCCTGCCTTCAATGGATAGAATTTAACAGGCTCCCAAGACCCTGGTACATCTCTTCCTCTGACTCACCTCCATTCTCCCTTATCTGTGATTGACTCTCTGCTATGGCCAGCCCTCCTTTAGCCCTCCTGCCATAGAGAGATGCCTATCCCCAATTTATAACTAAGAGTGGAGGTCCAGAAAATGGGAGATACTAGACATGTCCTCTGTCTGTCTTATGGGAGCAGCTCCTGCTTCAGGGACCTTCTAGGAGGCTTTCAGTCATCAGTATTTTGTAGGATTTTGCAAAGATCACAGCTTCTAGGATTGGCCAGCCTACCTTGGTGTCTTTTAAGATCTCCCTCCCACCTATAGCACTAGACTATGGGAGTCCCTAAAAACAAACAAAAAAACCTCAAACCCATTGCCATGGTGTCAACTGCAACTCATAGAAACTCTATAGGACAGAGTAGAACTGCTGCACAGGGTTTCCAAAGCTGTAAATCTTTTACGGAAGCAGATGGCCACATCTTTCTCCAGTGGGGCAGCTGGCTGGTGGGTTTGAACTGCTGACCTATTGGTTAACAGCAGAGTGCTTAACCACTGGGCCACCAGGGCTCCTTGTGGGTGTCCCTGGGTGATGGGAATAGTTAACGTGCTTGGCTGCTAATCAAAAGGTTGGAGGTTCGAGTCCACCCAGAGGTGCCTTGGAAGACAGGCCTGGAGATCTACTTCCGAAAACCCTATGGAACACAGTTCTACTCTGATGCACGTGGGGGCACCATGTGGCGGAGTCATCTCACAGCAGCTGGTGGTGGCGGTGGGCTCTGGGTGAGGGGAAGTGCCTGTGCTGGTGTTCACTCTCCAGTCCCCCACCGGAGCTGGCCCTGCAGTCGCTTTCCCATTCTGGCCTGCTGGCTTTGCTCCCTGATTCTGCTGCCTTACCCCTCCACAGATTTCTCTGTTCCCTGATGAACCGGTGATGAACACCATTCTTGAAATAGCTCCAGCGCTGTCCACGCCTCTGTATGGCCTGAGAGCTCTAGTGACAAACAAGGACTGGGACCCAGGAATCATCCCTTCCGTAGGAAGTGTTATAGGTCACTAAAGATGGCCTGTGTCAACAATGGCTCCCCATGGTGATGGCAGATGTCCTCAACAGGTTTCTGTGTCTAAGGCAGTGTCTCTATCAGTGGTCTCCAGGTAGCAACGCTCCAGAAAGATATATGTTGATGTGATGGAAAGGACAGTGGAATGGGGTTCAGGAGACACCCCCCACACCTCCAAAGTCTGGACATGTTCCTGGCCTGTTTCTATGCCCGGTTTTCCTCCTCTATAGAATAAATAGTTCAGACTCAGTGAGGCCTGAGGTCTTATTCAGCCCGGGCAATCTATGACCCTCTGAGTGTTTCCTGCGGCATCCACTTTTGCATTCTGCAATGAGAACCTGACTTCAAAGGTTTCCTTCACCCTGATGTTCAGCTAAGTGGTCAGCATCGTGTAGTTTCTGCAGTATGCATCTACTGTACATGAAAGCCCTGGGGTCTCTGTGTTCCCGGGGTGTAGGGGGTACCGGTCTTCCCAGTCCCACCCTGGGGGAGAATCTGCAGCAGCTGGTCTCTGCAGGAGCTGCTCTGGCCCCTGGGCAGAGAGGGCAGCCCCAGGAGAGGAGCCAGGTCCCTGACAGTGGAAGCCTGGGCACTATGCCCCCAGGCCTACCATCCCAGGTACCTACAAGGGAGAGAGAACAGTCAGTCCCAGCATGCACATTTGAAATCCAGAGTCCTGTTTGATCTTAGACATTTGGAAGCCTGCGGGGACCTGGCAATGCTAGTGCCCAGAGGCTGAGCAGTGTAGTGGAAAGAGAATTGGCTTTGGAGTCGGAAGTTCTGGTTTGAGGCTCAGCTGTGCCCTTCTGGCTACGTGACATTGAGCAGGTCTTCTGACCTGCTGACTGTGGGCTTACTTGCCTGTCCAATGAAGAGGATTCTGTCCTCCCGATGACCTCACAGGGCTGATCTTTCTGGGTTACTTTTCCTGCACACGGTGTACCAAGTTATCAGCAGCGCCTTATCGGATCCAACAGCAATATCAAGGCAGGATAATGGCAAAATTAATACG
Organism: Elephas maximus indicus; assembly: GCF_024166365.1. NCBI lineage: Eukaryota > Metazoa > Chordata > Mammalia > Proboscidea > Elephantidae > Elephas > Elephas maximus. Next base: position 8,126,444 of record NC_064827.1, on the reverse strand, counting down.
AACTTCGTGGGTAATATAGCGTTAACAATCACTGCTGCCGTATGTTGAGATCCTGTTACAGACCAGGTACTCTGCTAATGACGTAAACAGCATTGTCATTGATCTCTTGGATGTCCAAGGTCACAGGGCTGGGGAGCCCTACAAAGGGATTCAGCCTGGATGTCTGTGACTTCAGAGCCAAGGTCTCACCCTGTGTTGTACCTCACTCCACAGCACCTAACAGCCAGGCTTCCTGAAGTCCTGGCTTACAGACAAGAGAGTGCAATGTGCTTCAAAACTGCCAAGCATAGCAACTTTGGGAAAATCATATATTAAGAGACATTTTTGGAGCGCTGTTAAATGAATGATCCAACAACAATATTAAGGCTGCATAATGATGAAGTTAATATTGATTTTGTGGCTAATATAACAATAATTACTGCTACCCGATGTTGAGAAAAAATTGTGATTGTTTTCAGCAATAGTTAACCTATATTGCTTGTTGTTGTTGTATGCCATCGAGTTGATTTTGTCTCATAGCAACCCTGTTTGGCAGAGTAGGACTTCCCCATGGCTTTTCCGGGGCTGTAACTTCTCTGGGAGCAGATCTGCTGGTCTTTCCTCCTGCAGAGAGGCTGGTAGGTTTGAACCACCAACCTTTCAGTTAGCAGCCAGCTGCTTAACCATTGTGCCACTGGGGATCCTTCCCTATATCACTTACTGCCTAGAACTTTTTTTTCTTAGGGTTGTGCAGAATAAGCATCCATCCCAACCATCCGCCCATTTGTTCCATCAAGAAATATTCCCCGAGCACCTTCTCTACACCAACCACCTGCTAAGTGCTCGGATTTAGTGATGAATGAGGTGTCTCTGCCCTCAAGGGCCAGTGTGGTAGAGGATGCTGATAGGCAAAGTTACATGTGAAAGTCTTTTGATGGGGGAATGGGCAGGGTACTACATATAATCTGAAAATAAGAAGCTAATCCAGTCTGAAGGCATCAGAGGAGCCTTCCCAGAGAAGGTGACAGTTCAGTTGAGTGGCTAGGAAGAAAGGCCTGGCAATCTACTTCTGAAAATTAGCTAACGACAATGCTATGGATCGCAACAGAATGTGGTCCAAGACTTTGACTCACGTACTTTGGATGCATCATCACAAGGGACCAATCACTAGAGAAGGACATCATGTTGGGTAAGGTGGAGGGCCCGTGAAGGTGAGGGAAACCTTCCATGAGACGGACTGACACAATGCCTACAACAATGGGCTCAAACATGCCAATCATCAGGAAGATGGTGCAAGACCAGACAATGTTTCGTTCTGCTGTGCATGGGGTCACCAGGAGTTGGAGCAGACTCCACGACAACTAACAAAAACAAATTGAATGGGAGTCACACTTTTGAAAGGGAGAGTGCCCATGCATGGAGGGAGGGGAGGGACCGGGCAGAACATGCCATCGGAGGACACTATGCAGAGGAAAAGGCCATAGAGGCATGCCCCACTCAGCAACCCAGTGAAGTTCAGAATGGCTGGAGCAGAGAGCCTTACTTAGCAGGGGAGATAAAGCTGAAGCAGAGGCTATGTCATGCAGGGCCAGGTAGATCAGGCAAAGGACATTAGGGTTTACTGTAACGGCACTGGGAATTCATGAAGGTGTTCCAGGCAGGACAAGGGAGGGTCATAAGCCCACTTGTGTGTGATGAAGATGATTCGGGCCACAGCATGGAGAATGGATTGTGAGAGGGTTCTTCACAAAAGATCGAACCAGTTAGAAAGTGTTTGTAGAAATCCAGCCAAATAATGAAGGCGATCTAGCCTGGGGTGCTGGGGGTGGGAACGGAGAGAAGCAGATGAATGCTTCCCAGGGTGAGACAACAGGAATTAGTGACGGAATGAAGATGGGGTGAGAGAGAGGGCGTGGTGTCACGGCTATCGGTGTCTGTGCCATTCCCTTGGACTCTGAGAATACAGGCTATAAAAACGGCTTGGGGGTGGTGTCTGACCTCCTCCAATGGCACTAGGGGGAAGGAGAGCCAAGATAAACAGCCCAAGGCTGACTCCCATGAGGTAGTGGCCAGACAAGCTTCCTCTCTCCGCCATCTTTACTAATTCTGACACCAACGTCCATCACAAAGCACTCTCTACTTCTCTGCTGGGTTCAAAAATACATGGCAGTGGCCACACAGAACATACTTACCATTATAGGGTTTATTATAGGGGAAGTAACAGTTACAATTCAGGCTCAGGAACACTCAGGACACAGTTCGCCATCAGGACAGCCTCTTGCCAGCCGTGCTCGCAGGCACGCCTCACCCTGGCCCTCAGTCTGTGCCCAAATGCGCTCAGCTTTCTCTCTCCTTCACTTCCCAGCCCACCGTGCCATCGCCTGCTGTCAGCTCTCTCCTGCTGGGTCTCTACTTCCTTGGTGGTGGTGGTGGGCTCCTCCTTTCTGCACTGGAAATGGCTCTCTTTTAAGGCAAAACTGAGCAATCCTCTTGGTAGGCCACAATTACCCTATCACAAAATCACCTGGGTGGGACTTACAAGACCATGGCTAGAAAGGCCATCACAAAAGTAATTAATCACACGATACTAGTTGATCTGTTGCCTCAGGTTCTTTCCAAGTTCAGATGGAACAAGTCTGTGTTCCCAAATTTCTGAATTTATCATCCCATGCTTTTTTTTTTTTTTTTAATTTGTTGTTGCTGACAATGAAAATATACACAGCAGAACATACACCAATTCAACAATTTCTACGTGTACAATTCAGGGACGTTGATTCCATTCTCCAAGTTGTGTAACCATTCTTACCCCCCTTCTCTGAATTGCTCCTCTGTCAGTGATGTAAACTCACTACCCCCATCTGACCTTTCACATTGCTGTTGTCAGTTTGACCCCACACACAGTTCTTTAAAAAAATACCATGTTCAAGGTAGACATTCTTTACTAATTAAGCTAAACTGATTTAAAGAAGACTTTGGGGGATATTTTTCTTTAAGAATTAAAGATTTTCTCAGGGAATAGTTTCAGGGGTTCGTCCAACTTCAATGGCTCCAGAAATTTTGGATTCTGTGAGAATTTGGATTCTGTCCTGCATTTTCCCCGTTTTGATCATAATTCTCATCTCTTCTTTTGCTCCCTATGTTCTTCCATCTTCCGGTTTATTAACTGGGGTGATGTGAGCTGCTCTATCTGGTCTCCTTAGCTTGTCTCCTTCAGCGTGGGAACTCAGTATCAGTGAACTGGGGGGGTGAGGGCAATTGAGTGCCCGTGTTATCAGTCTGCTGTCCTGAAATAGAACCTCCACCTACCAGTGGGGGTTGGATAGAGGAAGGGTGAGCTTGACTTTGTGGCCACACTTGCCTGAAGTTTAGCCTCTGCAACGGGGAACTAGAGGCAGATAAGGACTACCGATGACCTGCTCATCCTGGGAGATACCATAGCCCTTGTCTGGGAACTGGGAGGGAAGAGGGACTCCGTTTTCTTGGTCACCCACCTGGAGTGGAATGGAGCTTCTATTACACTGAGCTGGGGACAGGTGGGGGAAGGGAGCAGGTGGTGGCTCACTGCTCTTACCTTGATTTAGTAGATTTTCTTGAGAAAATGTTTCATTTGCTGTATGCCCTTCAGCAATTTCTAGAGATGTTCAATAGCTGTTGGTTGTTTTAAATAATTTTTGCCTGTTAGGGTTGTTCTGTTGGCAAGTGGGTCTGCGGTGCTCCCTTACTCTGGTGTTCCATGAGTCATCTGTCTCCAATTATCTTGAGATAAAACTTAGTCAATTAAGGTCAAGTAAATAAATTAATAGCAAATTCGGAGAGTTAGAAAAACCTGAAGTCAAACTAAGTTTGCTATTAGTGGTAATTATTATTTACAGATCGGCTTCTGTATATAGCTCATTAACTGTCAATTTGCTCCATTTGCATTGTAGTTAATTAATCAGGAAAACACATTGAGTGATTGGTCCCTAATGTGGTTTGACTTTTGAAACGAATTCTAAGACTTGGCTATCAGATTCCGGTGGAGCATGAAAAAACTACTTAAGAAAATTGAAAAACTGGTGATGATATGCTTTTTCTGTAATGCAAATACTTTATTATCTTAAATGTTAGTGTGCTTGTTGGTCCAGCGTCTGGGTAGATTTTAATATGTCTGCCCTGCATTGTGTCTCATGTTTGCAGAACTGGCACAGTGAAAAATTACTGTTGTTGTTGCTGGTTGCCATTGAATCAACCCTGGCTCATGGCGACCTATATACAACAGAACAAACTGCTGCCGGTCCTGGGTCATCCTCACAGCCACCAACACGTTCTGTGACTACTGTGCCAATCCATGTCACCAAGCGTCTCCCGTGCCCCCTCTGGCCTTCTACTTCACCAAACACGATGTCTTTCTCCAGCGATTGATTCCTCCTGATGACGTGTCCAAAGCAAGCGAGTTGGACAGTATTCTGTTGTGATCCATAAGGTTTTCACTGGCTAATTTTTAGAAGTAAATCTCCAGGCCTTTCTTTCTAGTGTTTCTTCATCTAGAAACTCCACTGAGATCTGTCCACCGCGGGTACCCCTGCTGGTGTTTGAAATGTGGGTGGCATAGTTTCCAGCATCATAGCAACATGCAAGCCCCACAATAGGACAAACCGACAGATGGGCGGTGGAAACAGTATAGTTAGTGTAGCAGAAAGAGCAAGACCTTGGAGCCTGCTTCAGGTGGGTTTATACCCATGCTTTCCTACTTACTAGTTTGTGCCCACAGGTGATTTGTCATTTTCGGATGAGTTTTCTCATATCAAAATTTAAAAAAAAGTCATAGCAGGGTGTTACAGACAGGGTTGAATGAGTTGAAATAATCCACGCAGTTGAACCAGGGACATTGTAGGGAATCAAAATGTGATCACCAATAGTGTCCTTTCCCATCTGATGCCCATATGGAATGAAAAACTAAGACATTCCAAAGCCTCCAACACTTTACTGGATCCTTGGGTTATATTCTGCCTCTCATCTTCTCACAGAAATAATTTAGAAGGATGTAAAAAGACCCGGTTAACGTCAAGTTGACTTTAACTCCTGATGACCCACGTGCATCAGAGTGGAACCGTGCCCCATTGGGTTTTCGATGGCTGATTTTCAGAAGCCGATTGCCAGGCCTTTCTTCCAAGGCACCTCTGGGTGGACTCGAACTTGTAGCCTGTGGAAAATGGTTGAATAATTTGCCAGGGGCAGGACCTGTGCCTGTGAGAGTCAGCACAATATTACACAGAGAGGGACTTGCAATTGATCCTAGCCATTTTGTGTGCGTTAGAGACCAGCGTACCCATTCTGTGTATTTCCAATGATGACACAGCATGCTAACCTGCTGGGAGGATTAAAGTCACAGAAGATTTTGTTTCTGGATAAGGTTTTCAACCTAAGTTCTGCTCATCTCATTTATAAAAAGCCACAGTTTTCTTTTTTAAAAAAAAATCTACTGCTTGATTCATTTGCCCCCGCTCTGCATGTAGTAGCCAGATGATTTGGGCATCATTTGGCAATTCAGAATGTAAGCCTTCCAAATATACTCCTTGGTTTGAAGTTCCAGGTGGCTGAGGAGAAAACGGACATTGAGTGATTGCTAGGGGCTTTGAAAGTCACGATCTACTTCTTTCTGTGGGCTGCCAAACTGCACCTGAACTTCAGGGTTCATATTTTCCTGGTTATGGACACAAATTATATGATGGTCACAAGTAGCTCATTTTCACGCGTAGCCAACGCTCAATTACGCAGGGTTCAAAACTGGAGGATGCGTCTGTGATCGGCATTTCAGAGTTGTATTTATTTCACTCCTATGATACCTTCCTCACTTAATGTGAGCATCAAAAAATTTGAACAGTTTGGCTGGTGGGCAGAGGGAAAGGTTATTCCTCCCTTTGCCTGCATCATGTATGGGCTTCTGGCCTTCAGAGGAGGACTGGTGGTGCAACAATTAAGTGATTGGCTGCAGTGAAGGTTGGCAGGTCGAACCCACCCAGTGGCATCACAGGAGAAAAGATCTGTTCCCCATAAAGGTTCCAAAAAACGAAAAAACAAAACCCTGTTGCCGTTGACCCTATAGGACAGAGTAGAACTGCTCCAGAGAGTTTTCAAGAAGTGGCAGGTGGATTCGAACTGCTGAGCTTTTGGTTAGCAGCTGAATGACAAACCACTGCACCGTCAGGGGTCCTCCCGGAAAGATGACAGCCTAGGAAACCCTATGGGGCAGTTCCACTCTGTCACAGGAGTCAGGATCCACAGCACCTAACAACAACGATATGTACATCCCAGAAAAAAACAGTATGTATATACGGACATAAAAACCAAAGAAAATTTGTTAGGCTGGTTAATGGCTGATTAACATCTAACCATAAACAGTTTGAGGTAAAGCAACTTTTCAAATCCTGGTTCCAATTTCTGTGGACAAAGCGCTCCCGTTGTCTGTTGTGGTTTCAGAGCTGCGTTTATGGAGATGTCCTAGCTGTGTTTGTGCAGCGCTTACTGGGCTCTGGATTCCTTCACCTGGCTGCTGCTGAGGGCCAGCTGACTCAAAGGTGGGGCGCTCAGGAATGAGGACACAGTACTTACCGTGGCCTCCACTCAAATAAGTCCTTTCAATGTCAAGGAAATCTGGTGATTTAGCTTCCACACATCCAAGTCATATCAGGCAGTTGAGGGGGAGTGGACAGCGGCTCTTCTTTCTGTCCCTCCTCTTGGCTTCACTGTGGAATTAACCAAATCTCCTGGGACGGCTATTCTGTCTTACTTGTATGGGGCGAACATTTTATTGGTAGATAAAGTGATACATCCACATGCCAAATATAGTTCTGCAAAGTTCTTTGGCATGACAGGTATCACACAAACCAGAGACGAATCTTGAAATAAATGTCAACATTCAGGTCTGGGAAATACTGAGTTAGAAGAAGAAAAAAAAAGAGAGTTCCATAGTAGTCTCAGTCTGTGGTTTGACCTATTTACTGGGTCATTGTTTTCTGTATCAAGCCATATAGAATAATCCATCTACACAGCCCTGGATGACTTCAGAGCCTGGTGGGAACATATCTGGGTCACCTGTGGAGTCACCTGTGTTTTTTTTAAGAAGCATCAAGGGAAGGGAATTGCTCCAGCTTGCTTGGTGGGTACGGAAACCACTCAATAAACATGCGGTGAAGAAAATCCAGGCCAAACTATGTCCCTGACGCTGGGATACGAAGATAAATGAGACACGTTCTGACCTGGAGGAGCTCACAGTTTGTCTGCAAGATCTAAGAAGTTAACAAAAGGTGATCATAAAATATGATATAAGCCAAGCACTGTGGCAACCTCTAAAGGGTGAGATTAATTCCATTAGATGGAATCAGGGAGAAGTCTCTGAGAAGCTGACATCCTGTAAGACCCACTAGGCAGAGAAGCCAGGGAAGAAGGGAGAGAGAAGAGGGCTTTCCGGAAGCATCTCTGAGGTCACACTAAGTAAAAGCACTGAGTGGATTCATGAACTGTGTAGTGTGGTTTGGAAGAAGCACAGAGAAGCTGAAAGTAGTCACGGTGGTGGTGATAAATTAGGCCTAGAAAAGCAGGTTGAGGTCACATTATGAAAAACATCCTAAATCATGCAAAGGAGTTTGGATTTTGTTTTCTTCACTGAAAATTCAATTTTTAAAGCCCCATATTGCCTATGGTGTTGGCTGTGTGCCGTCGAGTCAATTCCAACCCATAGCGACCCTATAGAACAGAGTAAAACTGCCCCATAGGGTTTCCAAGGCTGTAAATCTTTATAGGAGCAGATTGCCAGGTCTTTCCTCTGCAGGACCATTGGTAGATTTGAACCATCAACCTTTCAGTCAGCAGCCGAGCGCTTAACCGCTGAGCTACCAAGGCTCCTTATATTGCCTACAGGGCTTTGTTTTCCAGTAGCTTTTCCTGAGCATACTAGTTCTATAGGATGATAATAGGCGTTACACCAGAAAAACAAGGGAGGGCTTCTAGTTGAAGCTGGAAGGGTAATTGTCTGGAGCAGGCAGTGTAGAGCCTGGTTGTGAGCAATGACATTCATAGAGAATTTCCTAAAATGTGCACAGTTTCTCCACCTCTTAGGTAAAGTTCAGGCAGACTAGGCTGTACACTCACTACTCATCTGTCAGTTTGGGCCACTAGCAATGCACTAACAACAATCTGACTAGGGGGATACGGTATCACTATGGGCCTCAGTATGCTCGTCTGTAAAATGGGGATAACAATACAACCCATCTCATGGAGTCCTCGTAAGGATCCTGACTTAATAGACGTAAAGTGCCAAGAATAGTGTTGTTGTAAGGTGCTGTCAAGTCGGTTCCGACTCATAGCAACCCTGTGTATAACAGAGTGAAACACTGCCCGTCCTGCGCCATCCTCACAATCGTTGCTGTATCTAAAACCATTGTTGCAGCCACTGTGTCAATCCACCTCGTTGAGGGTCTTCCTCTTTTTTGCTCACCCTCTGCTTTATCAAGCATGATGCTCTACTCCAGGGAATGGTCTCTCCTGACAACATGTCCAAAGTATATGAGACAAAGTCTTGCCATCCTTGCTTCCAAGGAGCACCCTGGCTGTACTTTTTCCAAGACGAACTTGTTTGTTCTTCTGGCAGTGTATGCTATATTCAATATTCTTCGGCAACACTGTAATTCAAAGGCATCAATTCTTCTTCTGTCTCCTTATTCATTGTCCAGCTTTCCAATGCACACGAGGTGACTGAAAATATCATGGCTTGGGTCAGGCGCACCATAGTCCTCAAAGTGAAATCTTTGCTTTTCAACACTTTAAAGAAGTCTTTTGCAGTGGATTTGCCCAATGCAACATGTTGTTTGATTTCTTAACAGCTACTTCCACGGGAATTTGCCTTAGGCTAAGTTCTCTAGAGAAGCAAAACCAGTAAAGTGTGTAAATATCCATACATAGAGATTTATATGAAGGAAATGGCTCTTGTGGTTGTAGAGGCTGGGATGTCCCAAATCCACGGGTCAGGCTGGAAGCTTCTCCTGATGCACGTAGCCACAGGGCCTGGCAAACCCAAGGTTGGCAGGTCAGACAGCAGGGCCCTGGCATACAAGCAGCGAAGACGGATGTATCCCAAGATCGGCAGGCAAGGCTGCAGGGAAGCAGCTAGCTCAAGTCCCAAGAATCGGAGGGCAGATGGACAGGAGCCAGCCGCAGGATCCAGAGTGAACAAAAGCCCCCGAGCCTTGTCGGAGAGTCCGCTTATATTTGATGCAGGCCACACCCCCAAAGAAACTCCCTTTCAACCGATTGGCTACTCACAGCAAATCCCAACATGGCGGTGATCACATTACATTAGACCTCATCATGGGAGTGATCACATTATCATATGACTGTCAGACTACATCGTAACTGCCAAATCAGAAGAATCACGGCCCAGCCAAGTTGACACACAACCTTAACGATCATGGAGTTGAGTGTGGATCCAAGTAAAATGAAATCCTTGGCAACTTCAATAATTTCTCTGTTTATCATGATAGTTTTCAAGAATAGTGCCTGGCACTTAACACTAGTCGATACCCATTATTTCATTAGTTGTAATTACTGTAAATTATCTTTGTATATGGGCACCCCAGAATGTACCATCATCGGGTGTGCTAAGTGTTCCAATAAGGAGGAAATCACTTCCAGCTGAAGTCATCCAGGAAGGCTTCCTGGAGGAGGTGGGATTTGAACTAGCCCATCAGGGAAGGAGAGAATTCAACTAGGCTGAGAGGAGCAATAGATTGATCCTCATGGAAACCCAATGAAAAAATGAAGGGAGAAGGAGAGAAGCTCACCGGGGAGAGACTTCATCAGAGCAGAGGACTCGTGAAGGGGGCTGATGGGTGGCAGCAGGACTTGTCCTCTGGGGTCTTCATTGCACACATACTCAGCACTAAGGTCCTGTCTCACCATGGGCCCCACCCACATACCCCTTGGAAGAAAACCCAGCTCTGTTCTCAGAATCCTTTATCTACCTGAGAGCCAACAGGAAAATTACCTCAGGGTGTGGTGATGACAGGGAGCTGCCAGCAACCGTAAGAAGCCCTGGTAGTGCAGCGATTAAGCACTCAGCTGCTAACCGAAAGATCTGCAGTGAACCCACCCGTGCCTCCACGGGAGAAAGACCTGGCGATCTGCTCCTGTAAAGATTACAGCCTAGGAAACCCGAGGGGCAGTTCTACTCTGTCACACCGGCCACTAGGAGTCAAAAATCGACTTGACGACCCCCAGCAACAACAACTCAGCAATCCTGTCCATTCTCCCACTTAATTCCTACACGTATACTTAAAGCCAAAACAGAACAAAAAACCAGGATTCTATTTTGGGCTGCCGAGTGCTTGGGAAGAAAAGCTCGGGAAACGTGAAACAAAGGAGGAGGTGGCGCGGATGCTGTGAAAAGCCTTCATCACAGACTTGAGGGAGACATTCAGGGAGCCTGCCGCGCTGGCTGGGTGGGCTTCAGGGTGCAGGCAGCAAAGCGGCAGCCAAGATGGCTGAAGCAACTGAAAGGCGAGGTCCTCCTGCCACCTCTCCTACATTTTTCTGTCTGTTTAAGCAGAGGGGGAAAAAAAAAAACTTTTTTTAAATCCCTCATCATCTGCTACTTCTAGTCTTCTTAAAAATGGAGAGGAGGTCCACCAGCTCAAAGATGTTAATTTAGATCATCAAGCCTGAGCCCTGGACGGGAGGGGGAAATCCAATTTCGCACTGCAGCGGTGAAACGCGCTCCAGTAAAGGCTGTGGGAGGTCTGATGGGAGTGTGCAGGTCCACAAGCTGCTGCCCATTGGTGGCAGAAGCGTTAAAGGCAAGCAAAAAGCGAAAATCCAATTACGCTTGTTTATTTGTACGCTGACTTTTTTCAAAATTATTTGCCCTTGCTGAAATGCAAGTTAGGAAGTCACGCCATCCAAATACCTGCCACCTGATCACAGCGTTGAGCATTGCATTTCTTCAAGCAAATTCTAAACTCTGTGTAAAACCCAGCCAGTCGCTCTTGAGTCGCTGTTTATGACTCGTGGCAATCCCATGTGGGTCAGAGTAGAGCTGAGCTCCATAGGGTTGCCAATGGCTGTGATCTTTCAGACGTAGATTGCCAGGCCTTTCTTCCGAGGCTCTTCTGAGTGGACTCAAACTTTTCAACCTTCAGGTAGCAGCCAAGGGTCTTTTTCCTTTGCGCCATCCAAGGACTCCAAATTCTATATAGGGAGGCTTTTTCTAATATTTTTTAAATTTTTCTTTCTGCCATGTGACACTGTTCTGAGCAAGGAAAAGGGCATCAACCGAGCTGGCAACTTACTTGATTCAAACCTATGGTTGTTGTCGTTGTCGGGTGCCATCGAGTCAATTCTGACTCGCAGCAAGCCTGTGTGCCAGAGGAGAACTGCCCTTGGGGTCTCCTAGGCTGTAATTTTTTGTAGGAGCAGATCACCAGGTCTTTGTCCTGCAAAGCCACTGAGTGAGTTTGAACCGCTGACCTTTTGGTTAACAGCTGAGTGCTTAACTGTTGCACAACCTACACTCCCCTATTTTCCTCACTGTCCTAAACACCACAGAGGAACGTGTTTCACAACAGGAAATTGTCTAACTTAAAATATTTATTGAAGGATAAAATAATGTCATCATTCTTGTTATCATGATCAACTTGACCCTATGTATCAGAGAACTGCCCCACAGGGTTTCCTGGGTAGTAATTTTTACAAAGGAACCCTAGTGGTGCAGTGGTTAAGCACTCAGCTGCTAACCGAAGGGCCGGCAGTTGGAATGTACCAGCTGCTCGGCAGGAGAAAGATATGGCAGTCTGCTTCCATAAAGATTACAGCCCAGAACACCCTATGGGACGGTTCTACTCTGTCCTGTAGAGTCGTCAGCTTGACGACAACGGGAAGCAGATCGCCAGGCCTTTTCTACCACGGAGCTGCTTGGTGGGTTTGAACCGCCAATCCTCTGGGTTAGCAGCTGAATGCTTAACCATTGTGCCGCCAGGGGCTCCTTTAGATACAGAAAAGTCTACCGACCATAATTCTACAGCTGGATAAATTTTCACAATGTGAACATGTCTGTGTATCCAGCACGCAGACCAAGAAAGAGAACGTTCCTGTGGTCCCAGCTGTTCCCGTCAGTTACTCTGTAGCCTCAGAAATAATGGCCCTTAGGAGGTCTAGCACCACAGATGACTTTTGTCTGCTTTGGACCTTATGTAAATGGGATTATACAGGATTTACTCATTTGCGTCTGGCTTCTTTTACTCGACGTTCTGTTTGTGAGGTTATTTCACATTGTTTTGTGTAGTTGGAGATCAAGCATTCTCATTGCTGTATGTTTGTTGAGCTGCGTGGCAACCCCATGTACAGTGGACAGAGATGCCACCCAGTCCTTTACCATCCCCATGTTCATTTGCAGATTGGACCATTGTGATCCGTAGGGTTTTACTGGCTGACTTTCAGAAGTAGATCGTCAGGTCTTTCTTCCTAGTCTGTAGAACCGTCCCATAGGGTTTCTAAGGAGCAGCTGGTGGGTTCGAACTGCTGACCTTTTGGTTAGCAGCTAGAAGTTTAACCTCTGTGCCACCAGGGCTCCTTAGTCTGGAAGCTGCACTGTAACCTGTTCAGTATCACAGCAACACGTGAGCCTCCACTGACAGATGGGTGACAGCTGTGTATGAGAAGCCTTGGCCAGGAATCAAACCCAGATCTCCTGTGTGGAAGGTGAGAGTTCTACCATTAAACCACCAATACCCCCTTATTGCCGTATAGAATTTATTTGTTCAAAAGATCATGATTTACTTATCCGTTCTATGGTTGTTTGGGTAATTTCCAGTCTGAGACAAATTATGCTACTGTACACATTCTTGTCCGTGTCTTCCTTATGTTGGAATTATACCCAGGAGTAGTGTCGTTAGAGACATTTTTGAGTGCTTGCTATTTACCAGAAACTAGACTAAAAAAAACTTGACGCCAGAAAAAAAAACAAACAAACTAGAATAAAGACCCTGTCCCTGCTCACAGGGAACTCACAGGCCATGAAGGGCAGAGGCAGGCTGGCCAATACTATTCAGTGTTTGTGGGGTTAAGAGCACCCTGGGCCAGATGGGCACAGTGCAGGTGAGGGGGTAGAGTCAGGGACTCCCAGTGGAGATGACCCCCCACTTGACTTCTGAAGGATGAGGAGGCATTGGCCAGGGTACAGAGAAGGCAGAAGGAAAGGCGTGTGGAATCAGCAAATTACATGTCAAATCCAGAAACCTTGTGTTAGAGCAACAGAGGACGGTGGGCGAGGGATGGTGGTGAAGATGAGGGCTAGGTAGACAAGTTAGGGTCACATCACGCAGGACCTTCCTTGCCATTTAAGACATGTATACGTTATACTGAATGCGATAGGGAGCCATAGAAGATTGTAGAGCTGTGGGGTGACATGACCAGATCATTGAGGTGGCGAAATAGAGAAGGGACTGTAGAAGGAGGGTCTGGGGCAGGAAATGCGGTTTATCTGGAAGGGGAAGCGGGGTATGGTATCCTAAGCAGGTGGAAACTAGGTGACTCTGTAAAGAAAGCCTGGCTTTGGCCCAGTCCCCGAGCCAAGAATCGGAATGTCTTGGAATGGGATCCAGAGTGTGTGTGAGGAGTGAGGGGCGTGTGTGCCAAGTTTCGATGTGCAGAAACCACACACAGTAATTCATGCAGAAAGCTTCAGGGGCCAGCAGGCCACCCGCTGATATCCAGCCTGGTGCAGGCAAGAGCCCCGTGCTTGAGAGCGGGAGGAGGGAGCATAGGCCTGAGGAGCCCGAGCCACGAAGCAGATGCGCCGCCTCACGTGTCTGGAACGGCCGTGCCCAGGTCACGTTGTTCACACGCCCCCTGGAGACCCAAATGGAAGGTGAGTGGAGCTGAGCAGGTTCTAATCCTGCGCAGCTCCCTGCTGCACTCAGGAGATGATTCTAGAAATGTCCCCAGGCCTCCTCTGTTTTCACTGGTTGAAATAATGTATTCAGAAGGAATATTTTATGTAAATGTACCTAATGTGGTGGCTTGAATGGAGCCCAGAAACTTGGTGTTAGGACTCGGCGTGGAGACTTGATACAGCAGAGGGGTGTATAAAATAAACAACACAGGGAGACACCAATGGCTGCAAGTTCAATGTCATATTTTAAAAATACATGCCCTTCTTCTTCTTCTAAGTATAAAATTAGTGATATTATTATGGAAAGTATGAAAAAAATCATAAATGTAGAAAACATTTGCCCCAAATTCCACTGGCCAAAGAAGATTGCTGTTAACATTTTGTTCTTTTCATTTCTCTCTCTCTTTCTCCCTTCTTTGTCCTACCCTTTCTTTCTGTCTTTCCCCTTCCTCCCTCCCTTTCTTCCTTCTGTCCTTCCTTCCATCTTTTCTTTTTTCTTGGCTGTGCATGTCCATGATGAGGCCGTGGTAGTCAGCAGTAGAATTCTTGCCTTCTTTGTGGGAGACCCAGGTTTGATTCCTGGCCAGTGCACCTCGTGTGCAGCCCCCACTCATCCGTCAGTGACGCTGAATAGGTTTCAGCAGAGCTTCAAGAATAGGATGGGCTAGGAAGAAAGGCCTGCTGATCTACTTCCAAACGTAGCCAATGAAAATCCCACGGGTCGCAGCGGTCCAGTCTGCAGCTGATCACGGTCCAGTCTGCAGCTGACCACGGCGAGGGCACAGGCAGCTGTTCCTTCTGTTGTGTGTGGGGCCGCAATGAGTTGGGGGCCGTCACCATGGCGGCTAACAACAACACGTATCTAAAATAGTTTTGTTATATTTTCCCAGCATTTCTATGTGCTTGTAGCACATCAAAGGGTGTCAATATGCCAGGTAAATGGAACCGGAACCTGCATCCGCCAGGACTGAGGCTGTTACCGGAGGGAAACTCCAGGTTCTTGCTAGGTGTGACTCATTTTGGCCAATAAATGAGAGACTGAGGGGGGAGAACAGGAAAGGCACCTTTATTTCGTGGCACAAGGAAATGGAGTCAGTCAGTGCTTACTGCTGCCAAAACTGCTTGCCAAGGGCTGGCAGGCAGGTTACTGTTAAAGGCGTTTACGAGTAGGAAGTTCATACGAGTTACAGTTACGTCAGCGTCAGCGACATTCTTAATCATACCCCTCAGGGGCAGTGGGGTCTACCTATAACCTCCAAGCAAAGGCAGGATTCAAATGCAAAGCTGGAGGGGCGGGGAGCAGCAAAGGAAACAATTGTCAATACAACACTGTAGGGGAGGAAGCCAGGTAGAGAATCCAGCACTGTGGGGGCTCTGTCTGAAGACCACCCTCTGGCGCAGCAGACAGTACATCACCTTTGAAACTACAATGAGTTTGAGCTGTGAATTCACCACTGCCTTTCTGAGCGAGCTGTGTCAAGTCACTCAACCTCCTAAGCTTTCTTTTCCTTTATTAGTACTGGGAAACGTGGTGGCATAGTGGTTAAGAGCTATAGCTGCTAACCAAAAGGTCGGCAGTTCGAATCCACCAAGTGCTCCTTGGAAACTCTATGGGGCAGTTCTACTGTGTTCTATAGGGTCACTACGAGTCAGAATCTACTCCACTGCAAAGGGTTTGGTTTTTTGTTTGTTCGTTTTTGTTCTTGCTGTTAGTACTGATCCCATAATGGATCCCTGGCTAGTGCAAATGGTTAATATGCTCAGCTGGTAACTGAAAGGTTGGCGGTTCAAGTCCACCCAGAGGCACCTGGGAAGAAAGGCCTGGTGCTCTACTTCTGAATAATCAGTCACTGAAAACAGAGCACAGCTCTCTGCTGACGCGCATGGCGTCACTGCGAGTCGGGTCAGAGACAATCCAAGCTCAGTGAAATTTGGACGTAAGGTTTATTCCAAGCAGTTATTCTGTACGCACATAGGGAGACCATTTTGATTTCAGACAAAGCAGATGGCTCAAAGAAGCTAGGTACAGTGGGGGCTATAAGGGGGGCGGGGGATATAGAAGGTCAACCATTGGCTAGTCTTTATGTGATAGACTGAGCCCTGCTTTCCCTCCTTACTGAGGTCCACTGATATCAAGTCACGAGACAGTCTCTGGCCCTCCACTCAGCCATATCATTTGAAATTCAAATTTACTAAGCCTGGCTTTCAACAGGAAAGAAAAGATTAGCAACTCTGGGTGAAAGAAAAGCCACTGGCAGATTAATTTTGGTCAGGAACTTCTTGACAGTGGTTAATTGGTTTTGTAAGAAAACCCCCAAATCAAGAGTAAGATGTCTCTTACTAATTTTTCTCTTTGACAGTCAGAATCGACTCAATGGCAGCTAGTGGTCCCATCCTTTATTGATCTAAATTCTCTTCTGTTTAAATTCCAGCCGTTTCTCCATACTCCATTCTCAGAAGAGCCGAGAAGATTGCAAGCCTCTTGAAGGCAGATATCAAATCTCATTCAATATCTTTCCTTACAAAATAAACACTTACTGAACGAATAAAATATGATTTCTTTTTATCAATGCACTTTTCATGTATCAATGGACTGAGAAAAAGGAGGACAAACGAGAGCCCTTACATTGAAAAGCAATGATGAATTTGATTTCTCAAGAAGTCTGCAAGGATTGGGTGGGGGTGCAGTTGCCTCTCTGTGGAGTTCCACTCCTGACCATTCTCATCTCTTTCTCCCCTTCAGAGTGCAGATAGGTGAAACCAGATATTGGTTTAGAGGTTCTGCTTCGATAAATGTTTAAGAGCCAATAAATCCGTCAGAGCAGCTCTCGCTCTGAGCCAAGGTAAAGGGCCTCACAGTAATTCTTTCAGAGCCGCAGGGCACTCAGCAGGCTGGGCACAGCCGCCTCCTTGTCGGTTCATTGTGCCCTGGTGGGGAGGTGTCACCTCGCAGGGATAGAGAAGTGTCCTCCAGCTGTTCTGTTTGCCACGGGGTAAAATTCCTTATCAACAACACAGAAAAAAACATAGAGTGAAAAAATGGAGGCACGTAAAAATTAATTGGTCCTTAAGAGTGGTGGAATAATTTGGTAGAGGATGGTGAGAATGGTTGCACAAAATAAAGAATGTAATCAATGTCACTGAATTATAGAGAAAGAAATTGTTGAATAGGCTTTTTTTTTTTTTTTGCTTTAGGTGAAAGTTTACAGAGCAAATTAGTTTCCCATTCCATAGTTCGTACATAAACTATGTTTCATGGCCTTGCCTTCATTCCCCACAATGTGTCAGCATTCTTCCCATTTCTGTCTGGTTTCCCCATTTTCTTTCATCCTGATTTTCTACCCCTTCCTGCCTTGTCATCTTAGCTTTTGGGCAGATAATGGCCTTTTGATTTCGTATAATTGATGGCTCTAAGGAGCACCTTCCTATCAGGTGTTACTGTTTATTTTATGGGCCTGTTTATTGGGTGGTGGTCTCCGGAATGGCTTCAGTTCCAGTTCAGAAGGATGTCTTGGGGCCATAGTCTTTGGGGTTCCCCCAGTCTCTTTCAGACCAGCAAGCCTGGTCTTTCTTGTGAATTTGTTTTTTTGTTATACAGTTTTCTCCTGCTCTATCTGGGACCCTCTGTTGTGATCCCAGTCAGAATTGGTAGTGGTAGCTGGGCACCATCTAGTTCTTCTGGTCTCAGGATCATGTAGGCTGTGGCTCATGTGGCCCATTTGTCCTTTGGACTAATTGCTCCCTTGAGTCTTTGGTCTTCTTCACTCTCCCTTACTCCAGATGTGAAGAGACCACTGGTTGAATCTTGGATGGCCTCTTGCAAGCTTTTAAGACCCCAGGCACTGCTCACCAAAGTAGGCTATAGAACATTGTCTTTACGGACTATGTTGTGGAATTGGCAAATGTTTCATTGTGTATATTTTCACCGCAATAAAAAATAAATAAAACAAAATCATTGGTCCTCTCAGTGATTCTGGTGCTTTGTAGACACCAGGTGAAAATAATTATGCATTTTGAAGTTATGCATTTGGTGTTAGCAATCAAAAGCTGAATATACCAGTCCTTTGACTCAGCAATTCCACTTCTAGAAATTTATTCCATAGATAGACTCACTCAACAGTACTAAGTTGTCTGCAGCGGTTCATTTAAAAACATCGAAAATTTATTGTTGGCAGTTTATTTTTAATAATAAAATTCTCATCAATTAGGAATTGATAAATTAAGATACATTCATTCAACAAAATGAAAGTAATGCAGATGATCTCTAGATACTCCTACGGAAAGGTGTCTAAGACACATTGTATTGCTGTGACTAAGAGTATAGACTTTGGAGCCAGACTGCCTGAGCTCGAAAGCCCGTATCAAGCTGTGTGACATTAGGCAAATAGCTGGCCATCTCTGTGCCTCAGTTTGCTCATGTGTAACATGGTGATAACAGGGATACCTGAGCCGTAGGGTTGTTGGGAGCATAAAATGAGTGAATATGTGTGAAGTATTTAGTACAGTGTCTGACTCATAGTCAAGTACTATGCAAATGTCAGCTATTGCTATTACAACTAATAATTGAGAACAGCGAACTGATGTTAACTTTGCCTTTGGGGGTTGTATTTGCGGAAGTCTGAGATCATGAGGCATTTTTGATCTTCATTTTCTACTGTTTTGATTAATTACATTATTCAAAAGTATATTGGATGAGAAGAGAGTTGTTCTGAAAGTTCGGTATGTAACAGGAACTTTAAAAATCACAGCAATTACTGATGCCATGTATTTATGCCCTGGTAGCACAGTAGTTAAGTGTTTGGCTGCTAAACAAAAGGTCTGCAGTTTGAATCCACCAGCCACTCCTTAGAAGCCCTATGGGGCAGTTCTACCCTGTTCTATAGGGTTGCTAGGGTTTGGCTTGGTTTGGTATTAAAAACAGTATCCCCGTGAGCCTTTGCAAAACACCCTGTTCCACAGGTGAGATAATACAGGCTTAGTAATGTCCAGTGCTATGAAATCCTTGGCAACTTCAATATTTTCTCCGTTTATCATGATGTTGCTCGTTGGTCCAGTTGTGAGGATTTTTGTTCTCTTTTTTTTTATGTCGAGGTATAATCCGTACTGAAGGCTGGGGTCTTTGATCTTCATCAGTAAGTGCTTCAAGTCCTCTTCACTTTCAGCAAGCAAGGTTGTGTCATCTGCATATCACAGGTTGTTAATGAGTCTTCCACCAGTGCTAATGTTTATTCTTCTTCATGTAGTCCGGCTTCTCAGATTATTTGCTCAACGTACAGATTGAATAAGTATGGTAAAAGGATACAACCCTGACGCACACCTTTCCTGATTTTAAACCACGCACTGTCCCTTCATTCTGTTCAAACTACTGCCCCTTGGTCTATGTAAAGGTTCCTCATGAGCGCAATTAAGTGTTCTGGAATTCCCATTATTTGCGATGTTATCCATAATCTGTTATGATCCACACAGTTGAATTCCTTTGCATAGTCAATAAAACACAGGTAAACATCCTTCTGGTGTTCTCTGCTTTCAGCCAGGATCCCTCTGACATCAGCGATGATATCCCTGGTTCTGTGTCCTCTTCTGAATCCGGCCTGAATTTCTGGCAGTTCCCCGTTGATATACTGCTGCAGCCACTTTTGAATGATCTTCAAAAAATTTTACTTGTGTGTGATATTAATTACATTGTTCCATAATTTCTGCATTCTGCTGGATCACCTTTGTTTAGAATGGGCACAAATATGGATTTCTTCCAGTCAGTTGGCCAGGTAGCTGTCTTTCAAATTTCTTGGCATAGACGAGTGAGCACCTCCAGCGCTGTGCCGATGTGTTGAAACATCTCAGTTGGTATTCCATCAGTTTCTGGAGCCTCGTTTTTTGCCAATGCCTTCAGCGCAGCTTGGACTTCTTCCTTCAGTACCATCAGTTCCTGATCATATGCTGCCTCCTGAAATGGTTTTTCATAGGCCAGTTCTTTCTGGTAAGGGCGGCTCTGTGTATTTCTTCCATCTTCTTTTGATGCTTCCAGTGTTACTCAATATTTTGCCCATAGAATCCTTCAAAATTGTAACTTGAGGCTTGGATTTTTTCTTCAGTTCTTTCAGCTTGAGAAATGCCAAGCATTGTTCTTCTCTTTTGGTTTTCTAACCCCAGGTCTTTGCACACTCCATTATAATACTTCACTTTGTCTTCTCTAGCTGCCCTTTGAAATCTTTTGTTCAGCTCTTCCTCTTCATCATTTCTTCCATTCACTTTAGCTACTCTGCGTTCAAGGGCAAGTTCCAGAGTCTCTTCTCACATCCGTAGAAAGAAGATTACAGCCTTGGAAACCCTGTGGGGCAGATCTCCTCTGTCCTATAGGGCCACTGTGAGTCAGAATCCGCTTAACTGCAGCAGGCTTCTCTCCCGTCCAGGACATGAGTTAAGTTTGTCTTGGCACTACCCCATTACCCCTTTTTAAAAAATAGAATAACTTTTGGCCTGAAATGATATTTTCTGAAACATGAGTCATGAGACACAATGCACATTTAAAGACATATGCTGTTGTTATTTGTTGCCCTTGAGTTGACTCCTAGTCACGGCAACCCCACGCGCAACAGAACGAAACATCGCCTGGTGGTGTTCCAGCTTTGTGACCGTTGGTGTGCTTGAGTCCATTGTCGTAGCTACTGTGTATTTCAAGTGCCTTCCGACCTAAGGGGCTCATCTCCCAGCACTATACTGGACGATCTTCTGTTGCGATCCATAGGATTTTTATTGGCTGATTTTTGACAGTAGATTGCCAGTAGACTGTAGATTTTCCTAGTCTGTCTAAGTCTGGAGGCTTTGCTGAAATCTGTCCACCGTAGGTGATCCTGTTGGTATTTAACTTTCCAGTGGCATAGCTTCCAGTATCACAGCAACACGAAGGCCACCACACTATGACAGACTGACAGATGGGGGTGGACAGACATGTGACTGATGTATGAAGAAAGGGATCAACACCCCTGCTCTGCTCAGAAAATAAATGGATGAAAAGATATGTGGCCAAAGAACAAGAAGGAAGGTGCATAGGTTGCCCGCCTGGGGATAAAGCTTAAGTGAGAGCTATGCACATCTCAAAGCCAAACCAAGCCCTGCACACGCTGATCCGCTGATCGCAGCCCAGGTGTAAGCTTCAGCTAGGGCTTCTCTGCCTCGGGGCCCCATCCCTGGGCCTGGCTCCATCCTTGGACAGGCCCCTTTGTGGTGCTTAGCTCCTCCACAGTCTTTAAGGGCTAAATAAATCCACCAGCGTGGCCAGCATGGAGGAAGTCAGTTTATTAGACATTTTCCTGTTCGGGGCACAGATGTGTTTGGATTTCAATGAAGGAACTGACATTTCAACAGCTGTGCTAGAGGCAGCTGCTCCAGAAACCCAGAGAGGAGGGCTGAGGGCCCTGTGGTTTATGCTGTATCTTGGCAACACTCCCTACTGCCGCTGACCCATCACAAAGGCCCCAGCTCCTCTACGATGGCCTGAAGCAATCTCATTTCCAGCTGTGTCCAAAAGAGGCTGGGTGATTAAGTCACAGGACGCTTTGCGTGGGCTACAGGGACACCAAGCCACCACCTGAGAATAAAATCCCACTAAAAACATAAGCAGAGGGACATTTTACAGCAGCCATGGGAAGTGAGGATTTTGGAAGAAGCAAAAAAAATACAAATGAGTATTTTTGTTTGTTTGAACAGATGAAATCCTGAGTAAACTGTCTAGGGTTTATAATTCCCATGGATTCCGGTGCTTTTGACAATAAGCAAGTTTGAAGGTTTGAATCCACCCAGAAGCACCTTGGAGGAAAGGCCTGGTGACCTACTTCTGGAAAAATATCAGCCACTGAAAACCCTATGGAGCACGGTTGTACTCTGGCACACCTGGGATCGCCGTGAATCAGAATTGACTGGACAGCAACTGGTTAAAAAAAAAGTGGAAGGGAGACTGAGGAAGAGAACATGATGTGCCCACCTTGTGTTGGGCATTAGCTAGATGCTCTGTCTCATATTCACTAAAATCTTCATAATTCTAAGCCAGGTGTTAATAGTCAGAATCGAAGGAGGCCTGGTGGTGCAGTGGTTAAGCTCTTGGTGCTAACCAAATGGTTGGTGGTTCAAACCCACCAGTCACTCTGAGGGAGAAAAGACCTGGTGATCTGCTCTCATAAAGACTTGAGCCTTGAAAACCCCATGGGGCAATTCCACTCTGTCCCATAGGGTTGCTGTGAATCAAAAAGTTGACTCCAAGGCACAAAACAATAACAGCTGGAATCTACTTGAGGGCAACCAACAACATCCATCTGTTTTTAAACAAAAGGAAACTGAAGCTCATTTTGAAATAAGCCTAAAATCACAAGGCTGGCGAATAGCAGAGCTAAGATGGAAACCAGGTCTGCCAGAGTCTTAGGTCTACGTTCTTCTCATTACACCATGTTCCTTCTCCCAAACGCTGAACACGGACCATGGGTTTCTCCTGTGCATAAAGGAGCACTGCCACTGATAAAGACATGACACGACATTCTCTTGTAAGATTCTTACATCCACATAAGCCATACAGGACAGTCTCGTAAATTCAAACCGGAAGAGCTTATCTTTAGTTTATCCATTAAGTTTCCTGCTGCCAAACATTTCTTTTACCAAGTATTTGACAATCGTCTTTATTCATTCCCTCTCACTTTGCCCAACTATAGCTGGCAAGCACTGTTATCCTCACTTAATAAGCCAAGTTACCCATGGATTGGCCCGGATTAGAGGCTATGTTACCCAAAGCTCCCGGATAATCGCTCTGCCTTCTGTCTAGACCCCATGAATAATTCAGTCTATTTGGTGGAAATCCAATTAGGTTGGTGTCTGGAAGATTGATTGCTCCAGAGCTGTGGCTTCCAGGACATTACTCTGACCTTCTTTTCCTCTCTTTCTGACTGCTCCTCCTTAGAGAGCATCTTCTTTTTCTTCTATGCTTTGTTGTTGTTAGCTGCCATCACGTTTACCCCAAATCATAGCGACCTCATGGAGAATGGAATGAACTGCTGCCCAGTCCTGGGCCATCCCCAGGATCCACCGTGGATTTTACCATTGTGATCCATTGGGTTTTCGTTGGCTGATTTTCAGCAGTAGATCGCCAGGCATGGTTTCCTTTTGTCTGCCTTAGTCTAGAAGCACCACTGTAACCTGTCCAACATCATAGCAACGTGCAAGCCTCCACTGGCAGACGAGTAGTGGCTGTACATGAGGAGCTTTGGCTGGGAACGGAACCCTGGTTTCCTGCACGGAAGGCGAGTGTTCTCCTGCTGAAACCTATCCCCTGTGCTTTAAGAATATTTGAGCTTCTGTTACACAGACACGTCAACTTCCTGATGGCCCTCAGGCCTATTTCTGGCTCTTCCTGCTCTGCTCTGTCCTACAAACCCTTCTACCTCTGGTTTCTGGGTTATTATAGTCCATGGGAGGTCTGGTGTAAAATTGTTGTGTTATCGTATGCGTCAAATCGAGTCCAACCCACAGCAACCCATGTGACAGAGTAGAACTGCCCCATAGGGTTTTCTTGGCTGTAACCTTTAACATTTTTTTTTTTTTAACCTTTAACATCATGGTAGATGGAGAAAAGATTGAAGTCGTCAAGTAATTCATTTTACTTGGATCCACGATCAACGCCCGTGGAAGCTGCAGTCAAGAAATCGTTACATTGGGCTAGTCTGCTGCAAAAGACCTCTTTAAAGTGTTGAAGAGCAGAGATGTCACCTTGAGGACTAAGGCACGCCTGACCCAAGTCGTGGTATTTCCAGTCACCTCATATGCATGTGAAAGCTGGACAATGAATAAGGAAGATGGAAGAAGAATTGATGCCTTTAAATTATGGTGTTGGCAAAGAATATTGAATATACCAGGGACTGCTAGAAGAACAAACAGGTCTGTATCGGAGAAGTGGTCCTTAGAAGCAAGGATGGTGAGACTGTCTCACATACTTTGGACATGTTATCAGGAGAGACCAGTCCCTGGAGAAGGACATCATGCTTGGTAGAGGGTCAGCCAAAAAGAAGAAGACTCTCGACTGGATGGATTGACACAGTGGCTACAACAATTGGGCTCAAGCATAACAACAATTGCGAGGACCAGGCAGGATTTCGTTCTGTTGTACATAGGGCCGCTGTGAGTCGGAACTGACTCCAAGTCACCTAACAACAACAATCTCTATGGGAGCAGATCACCAGGTTTTTCTCCCACAGAGAAGCTGGGTGGGTTGGAACCGCCAGTCTTCTAGTTAGCAGCAATGTACTTAACCCTTGTGCCACCAGAGCTCTTATTTAAAATTGGAGGGTGGGAAAAGGGAGAAGGTATGGTTTCTCTTTCCCTCTTCCTCCCCTTCTTGTGACTGTGTCAGCATCTGCTCTTTCTCCTCGGGCCCTGGATTCCATTGTCATCCTCCAGGAAACCCCTAAGAGGTTTCTAGCCATCGTTAGTCAATGGGCTTTGATAAGACTCTTCTTCCACTGACCCCCAGCCTGAGAGCTTTAGTTGTTAGTAATTTCTGGTTGCCTCATTGTTTCCTGTCTGGCTGCCCAGCTTTTCCATCACCTTTTCAACCACCTTTCTGTATCAAATTCCATCTGTTTGAAAGACTGCTTTCCGGGCTGGATCCTGACTGACACAAACAGACAGCATCCTTAGTTACAAGGAACAGAAACCAATTTTGACATTTTGGCCAGGAAGGAGTTTATCCCAAGAGATATTGGATAGCTCAAAAAATCCCTAAGAACCAGGCACAGGGACTACAAGGCAAAGAGCGGTGCTCGAACACCTTGACACAGGACTGTTCCAATGCAGGCTCCACGGCTGCCATGCTAAATGTCTTGGCTGGCACCACCAATGCTAGATTCTGGATGCTACCATTCAAGTTGCTGTCTCTGCCACGATCTGCCAACAGAACCAGTTCTGGGCATTTCCTACTTCATCACATTAGCTTCCAATTCAGAGGCTAGGCTGTGTGTGTCTCATTGGTGAAAACCAAAATAAAACCCATTGCCGCTGAGTCAATTCCAACTCACAGCAACCCTATAGGAAAGAGTAGAACTGCCCCACAGAGTTTCCAAGAAGCGCCCGGTGGATTTGAACTGCCGACCTCTTTATTAGTAGCAAAGGCACTTAACCACTACACCACCAGGGTTTCCATCACTGGTGAAGCACAGGTCAAATACCTAAATCTGCCTGCAAGGACATCAGGGAATGCAAATGTATCTGACATTTTCAGCCCTGGTGGCACAATGGTTAAGTGCTTGGCTGCTAACCAAAAGGTTGGCAGTTTGAACCCACCCAGCGGCTGTGTGGGAGAAAGACCTGGAAATATACTCCTGTAAAGATTACAAAAAAGCCATTGACGTTGAGTCAATTCCCATTCATAACGACCCTATAGGACAGAGTAGAACTGCCCCATAGGGTTTCCAAGTCTGTAATCTTTACAGAAGCAGACTGCCACATCTTTCTCCCACAGAGAGGCTGGTGGATTCAAACTGCTGACCTTTCAGTTAGCAGCTGAGCGCTTAAAATTTGTGCCACCAGTGCTCCTCCCTATAAAGGTTACAGCCTAGGAAACCCTATGGGGCAGCTCTACTCTATTACATGGGGTGTCCATGAGCCCAGAATCGACTCAACTGCACCTAACAACAACAGCATCACGATAGCTGGACTATTTGTAGGGAGGGGCTGTGGCGTAAGGCCCAACGTTAATATTCTGTGCTGACTTGACATCTGCTAAAATTGAGCGTGCCTCAAATGGCCCAAGTGCAAGTCTTCCTGCCCAATCTGCTCCCACGGATGAAGTTCCCAAGCCAAACAGCCCTCCTTACTATAGAGGACAGTGCCTGCATATCCCAGACTAGCAGGCTTCAGTTCCCTGCTAGCCCCTGGGATTATTCAGACAAGACCATCATACCCTCCCGTGGGAACCAGGGGGCACCTCACCCTCTTGTTACTACAAAACCTGCCTCCTGCAGTCCCTGGAGGTTCACTCTGTTCCCAAGGATAACCCTTGTGTGGCTCTGCATGGCATGTGGTGTCCTCCTGCCCCGGGCTGTAGGTTTATGTGACCAATAAACTATTGTCAGTCTCATCAGTCCAGTGTTGGGTCCTATGTACTTTCCACATTTCCTCAATCCTAAAGTGGCCAAGGAGCAGCATATATTTAATAACTTTTTGGCACCAGGACTGGGGGTGTGGGTGGAGGTGGAGAAGCTGGAGATAGAACAGCAGAAAATGCTCCAAGGAATATTCACAGCAATTACAGGGTACACACCCTGATTTCAGGAATGCTAAAATGTGGCCCCACCCCAAAGTCGTAGAATTTAGAAAACATGCTGATTAAAAATAACGTCTTCAAGTGATGTTTGTGAAGAGCCTATATATTTTGTCCGAATGAGATTGCTAGATAGAACTAAAGAACGATGAAAGCAAAAAATAGGAGGTCTCACATAAATTTCATTTTTTAAGAGATAGAAGTATATTTTAAAATTTCTTTGAAGTACTTAAAATATTTGAATATGTTCCCGAAAATTAACAAATTGAAAAATTAGTAGACCAATTGACATATACACATATAATAATAATATTGTAAAAAAAAAAAAATAGGTATTTGATAATCAGTGTGAGCTTTTTGGTTAAGAATTGTTGTTGTTAGGTGCCCTCGAGTCGGTTCTAATAGCGACCCTATGCACAACAGAACGAAACACTGCCCCGTCCTGCACCATCCTTACAATCGTTGTTATGCTTGACCCCATTGTTGCAGCTACTGTGTCAATCCACCTCATTGAGGGTCTTCTTCCTTTCTGCTGACCCCGTACTTTACCAAGGATGATGTGCTTCCGCAGAGACTAATCCCTCCTGACAACATGTCCAAAGTATGTGAGACGTAGTCTCACCATCCTTGCTTCTAAGGAGCATTCTGTTTGTACTTCTTCCAAGAGAGATTTGTTCATTCTTTCGGCAGTCCGTGGTATATTCAATATTCTTCGCCATCACCACAATTCAAAGGCGCCAATTCTTCTTCGATCTTCCTTATTCTTTGTCCAGCTTTCACATGCATATGATGCGATTGAAAATACCATGGCTTGGGTCAGGCACACTTTAGTCTTCAAGGTGACACCTTTGCTCTTCAACACTTTGAAGAGGTCCTTTGCAGCAGATTTTCCCAATGCAATGCGTCTTTTGATTTCTCGACTGCTGCTTCCATGGGTGTTGATTGTGGATCCAAGTAAAATGAAATCCTTGACAACTTCAATCTTTTCTCCATTTATCAAGATGTTGTATATTGTTCCAGTTGTGAGGATTTTTGTTTTCTTTACGTTGAGGTATAATCCATACTGAAGGTCATGGTCTTTGATCTTCATTAGTAAGTGCTTCAAGTCCTCTTCACTTTCAGCAAGCAAAGTTGTGTCATCTGCATAACTCATGTTGTTAATGAGTCTTCCTCCAATCCTGATGCCCAGTTCTTCTTCATATAGTCCAGCTTCTTGGATTATTTGCTCAGCATACAGATTGAATAGGTATGGTGAAAGGATACAACCCTGACACACACCTTTCCTGCCTGACCTTAAACCACTCAGTATCCCCTTGTTCTGTCTGAACAACTGCCTTTTAGTCTATGTAAATATTCCTCATGAGCACAATTAAGTGTTCTGGAATTCCCATTCTTCACGATGTTATCCATAATTTGTCATGATCCACACAGTCGAATGCCTTTGCATAGCCAATAAAACACAGGTAAACATCCTTCTGGTATTGTCTGCTTTCAGCCAGGATCCATCTGACATCAGCAATGATATCCCTGGTTCCACGTCCTCTTCTGAATCAGGCCTGAATTTCTGGAAGTTCCTATCGATATACTGCTGCAGCTGCTTTTGAAGGACCTTCAGCAAAATTTTGCTTGCATGGGATATTACTGCTATTGTTTGATAATTTCCACATTTGGTTGGATCACCTTTCTTGGGAATACGCATCAATATGGACCTCTTCCAGTTGGTTTGCCACGAAGCTGTCTTCCATATTTCTTGGCATTGATGAGTGAGCACTTCCAGCGCTGGATGTTAAGAATTGAGGTATGGCTCATTTCTACTTTGGCTCTTTTTCTTCTGGAGAAAAGTATGTCTGTGCCTCATCAACTTTCAAATGGAAATCCATAAATGCAGCAAACCAGATTAACAGTCCATCAGTCACCTATTTGTCTCAGTCATTGATTCAGAAACTCAGAAGGGAACACTAGGTTGTATTTCATCTGGTTCTCGCCACTTCACTAGTTTCCAGCAGAATCCGGCCACTGTGCCAGCCAACGGGATTAAAATAGCACCCAGAAGTGAAATGGCCTTGTCGGAGAATCAGGATTCCATGAAACCCTCAACGATCTTAGTATATAATCCAAGAACCATGAGAATCAAGAACAGAACAAAACAAAGACATTGAGTCTATATGCCAAGAGGTGTGAAAGAAAATACTCAAATCAAGGTTGCATTTTAAAGGTCCACATCATGTATTTTGTTGTTATTACTCGCTGTCAAGTCAGCTCTGGTTCATGGCAGCCCCATGTCCAACAGAACAAAATGTTGACCAGTCCTGCAGCATCCTAATTATCATTAGTATGCTCAAATTCATTGTTCTGGCCACTGAGTATTTTGAGCGCCTTCCAACCTAGGGGGCTCATCTTCCAGTACTATATCAGACAGTGTTCTTTTGTGATCCCCAGGGTTTTCATTGGCTAATTTTCAGAAACAGATCACCAGGCCTTTCTTCCTAGTCTATCTTAGTGTGGAAGCACCACTGAAACTTGTCCAACATAGGTGACCCTGCTGGTATTTGAAATATTGGTGGCATAGCTTCCAGCAACACTTAAGCAACCACAGTAAGACAAACACAGATGTATGATGGTAGAATATACTGTTGTTGTTAGGTGTCGTCAAATTGATTCTGACTCATAGTTACTCCACGTGCAGAGTAGAACTGCCCCATAGGGTTTCCTAAGTCATAATTTTTTTACAGGAGCAGATCACTAGGTCTTTTTTCTCTTACAGAGCCGTTGGTGTATTCGAACCACTGACCTTTCAGCCAGCAAACTAGGCTAAATTGGATTAGAATTTAATGGAAAATTAAGATAAGTATTATTTTGAGAAACTTTTGTCTCACCAATACAGGTCTGTAGCACATGTACATGCCGGGTT
The DNA here is from genome assembly GCF_024166365.1 of Elephas maximus indicus. Lineage (NCBI taxonomy): Eukaryota > Metazoa > Chordata > Mammalia > Proboscidea > Elephantidae > Elephas > Elephas maximus. The sequence goes on along the minus strand of NC_064827.1, from coordinate 8,097,335 downwards.
TCTGTATAAAGTGTGTCTTTTTTTAACAATGGGTTGTAAACAAAACATACTGAAAAAACACTATCCTACATAACCTTTCCTATGTTAGTACAAAGAAATGCACAAACACGTTCACTGAAGCATTGTTCCTTATAGTACGGCGTTAGAAACAACCTAAATGTTCATCAACAGGAGAATGGGAAATAAACAGTGGTCTGTTCATAAGACATTAAATTGAATGAACCAGATCTCCATGGACCAACACAGATTCATCGGCAAAATCTCATTCTGAATTCAAGAAAAGCGAGTTGCAGAATGATATGTACAGCGTGCTTCCGTTATTTATTTCAAGTTTTAAAACATGCGAGGCAACAGTGCACATTGTTGAAAGATACATGGCGTGATGGTTAATGTCATGTGTCAGCTTGGCTAGGCCATACTTTTCAGTGGTTTGGCAGATACTGTGTATCACTTCTCATTTTGTGATCTGATGTGAGCAGCCAGTCAGTTGGAAAAGGAGTTGCCTTGGGGGCTTGGCCTGCATTCATGATATAAACGAGTGTTCTGGCAAAACTTGCTCTCTCTCGATCTTGCATTCGTCTCTCCATCCTCTGACCTCCGGTTCTTGGGACATGAGAAGCCATCAGCCTGCTGCCTGATCCATGGATTTGGGACTTGCCTGCCTCCACAATTGTGTGAGCCATTTTCTTGAAATAATCTGTCTGTATTTATATATAGGCTTCACTGGTTTTGTTCCTCCAGAGAACCCAGCCTAAGACACACGCGCATGCAGAAAAAGTCAGAGAGCACGCAAATTCAGGACAGTGTTTATCCTTGGGGTGAGAAGAAGGGAAATAGGATCAAGAGGTCCACAAAGAACTCCAGCTTTGTCTGAAGCAAACACGGTAGCATGTCAAGATTGTTCACAGCTGAATAGTGGTGCACACCACTGAAAGGTCAGCGCAGAGAGGATTTATATATGCAAAAATACATCAAAGAGAGAGAGAACCAGCTTTGAGTGAGTTTACAGTACTGTTCCTTCCTTCTTTTCACTTTTTTGTAGATTTGAACTTTTTTTAGGCATAGGTGCTCAGTGGCACAGTTGATCAGTAGTGTAATCTGTACTAACCGAGGATCCTGACTGTTTCTTCCTTCCAAAGGCTCAGTCCATGATCTTTTGGCAAATTGAAGGATTTGCAGCATTTCAGTCGTTGTCTGAGCAGTTTATTTTTGCCTGAGAGATGCTGATCCCCACAGTCCACCAAGTCCTTATCTGCTCTGGCCAGAAGTAGCAGCATAGGTACATTCTCCCTGCAAGGGCTGAGCTGTTGCTCTGTAGTTTGTCACTTGGTTCGGTTTTCCAACATCACCTGCATGTTGCAACAAAATGTTGAGCTGCTGAAAGGCCAGCACAGAGATGATCTATACGTACTTAAGAAAGAGAGAACCAGCTTTGAGTGAGTGCACAGAAAACGATCAATCTAAAGTCAGAATATTGCTTTGACACCATAAAATGAACACAAGGTGTATTCTAGATGTTGGGAGTAACTTGATATAGTAGCTTTTTATAGCCTTTAGGCACCCTGTTATAGTCTTTATAGTCTCTCATTCTTTAACACAACAGAATGGGAGGGAGTTGATTAACTGTTTTTCCCTAGTCTATTGTAAGACAAAAAACAAGACAAATGATATCTTGGAAACAACTGAAGAATCTTAGGGAAAGAAATTTATGGTGGTTTTGAGACAGTTCAGGGCAGTGGTTTTTATCACTGGATTCTTTACACTCTTCAGGTTACATAAGAGGCTCTTTTTTCCCTTCTTTCAGACTCAATACTTAACCATAACCTCCAGGTCAACTTTAGCTTTTCAGGTGGGTGAGCCAAAGCTTTCCACTGCTGAGAGTGTGGCCCTGACAGGAAATGAAGATAATCTTTGTAGTATGGGATCCGGGAAGGATCGGTTCCCGGAGTCAAGAAGTAAACTGTGCGTGATTGTATCTTTTGGCTACTTTTCACCCTGGAATGTCCAAAAGTTGTCATAAACCATCAACATATTCTCTAAGTTGTTGTTGTTAGGTGCCTCAAGTGGATCTGACTCGTAGTGACCCCATGTGAACGCAGTAGAACTGCGATAAAGGGTTTCCTAGACTGTAATCTTTAAGGGAGCAGATCACCTGGTCCTTCTCCCACAGAGCCACTGGGTGGGTTAGAAATGCCAACCTTTTGGTTAGCAGCTGAGTGCATAAGCACTGTGTCACTGGGGCTCCTCATTCTGTATGTACCGCTGGGGGAAAACTCAGATCTAGGACAGAATTCCTTCGACTGTATCAAGAGTAAATGCAGCAGTGACTAAATTTATTGAGCGTTTACTCTTCTAAATGCTTGACCTCATTTGGTCTTCACCACCTTCTAAGGAAGGTACTATTGTCACCAGTCCCACTTTACAGATGAGAAAACTGAGACACGGAGGTAACTTACCTAAGGTCATCTGGAGTAAGTGGTAGAACCAGGATTTGGACCAAGCCAATTGATTCCAAGAGACTGGGCTTTTAAGTGCCACACTACAACTGGGAGGCAGTCTTTAAAATATGTGGAGGTAGCTACTGAGGTGACAATACCAAGTTATATTAGGAGCCATGGGGCCCCTGCTTCAGCTATAGGGCTCTAAGCCAGCGAAGACAAGAGAACGTTGCTGAAAACCAAACTCCTTCCTTGAGTGCTCCTATGATCCCAGATTGGAGTAGAGACCTGTCAGAGCCCCTATATGTCCTGCCTGTTATAGACTGAATTGTTTTTCTCAAAACAGATAAGCTCAAGTGTTAACCCCTGCTACCTGGTTTGGGAATAGAGTCCTTTAAGATGCAATAGGATGACCCTCAATGAGATGGATTGATACAGTGGCAGCAACAAGGGGTTCAAGCCTAACGATGACTGTGAGGATGGCGCAGGACCAGGCAGTATTTTGTTCTGTTGTACGTGGGGTTGCTATGACAATGGCAGCTAACAACAATAACAGGATGACAGCCATGTGACAATGGAGACAGACACAGCTGCAATTCAAGGAATACCAAGGATTGCCAGGAGCCACCGGAAGCTAGGGAGAGGCACGGAACAGTTTCAGAACTGTCAAAAGTGAGAATCAACGTGGCATATATACCCTGATTTGGACTTCTGACCTCCAGTACTGTGAGATAACAAATTTCTGTTCTTTAAAGCCACCCGCCTTGTGGCATTTTGTTATGGGAGTCCCAGGACGCTAAGATACTGTCTTACCTAAGTTGTATTACAGCTGATTTCTGCTCAGACCTTCAACCCCAGAGAACAAAAATAGAGCTGGACTTGGAAATCATATAGGATGAAAGACAGGAGACTGAAGCTTGAGACCACTGCTGCTACTTACTAATGGAATGGATTTAATCTTTCTGGGTCTCCCTGTCCTTGTCTGTGAAATGAGAAAAGCAGTACTACATAGGATGATGAGACACAGAGAACCTTGATTATACATGTTGCTGACACATGAGATGTTTTTTCTTTGTTCCATAAATCAAAGTAGCACATTACAATGAAATGCTGTAAGCGTATGTGAAAGACCTATGTGGATCCAAAGAGGCTTCTTATTGCAAGTATTTTTACTAACCTTGGTCAGGCTGTTTGTCCTTCCCCGCCCCCCTTCTATAAAACCAAACCCAAAACCGTTGCCATCAAGCTGATTCTGACTCATAGAGACCTTTAGGACAGAGTCAGCTGCCCGGTAGGGTTTCCAAGGATCAGCTGGTAGAGTCAAACTGCCAACCTTTTAATTAGCAGCCCAGCAATTAACCACAGGGCCACCAGGGCTCCCCTTCTATAAAAGGAGGGATATTAATTTCCATGAGTCCCTGGGTAGTGCAAATGGTGAACGAATTCTGCTGCTAGCCAAAAAGATGGAAGTTTGTATCTACCCAGAAGCACCTTGGAAGAAAGGTCTAGTGATCTACTTCTGAAAAACCAGCCACAGAAAACTCCATGGAGGACAGTTCTCCTCTGACACACATGGGGTCGCTATGAATCAGAATCAACGCAATGGCAGCGGGAAGATTAATATCCAAGGTCCCTTCCAATGTTGTTGTTAGGTGCTATCGAGTCGGTTCCGACTCATAGCAACCCTACGCACAACTTGGTATTTTTTGATTCTCTGTACCCCATGTCTAGGAGAACTGAACCCAGGGTTTCTAAATGGTCATCTGGAAACCTTCCTTTCCTAAAGTGGCTAACCACATCCCTAGGGTCCCACGTACAACGCAGACTTCTAAAGGAAACCTAACCACTCAGAGTATAATCGTGGTGGTCTCAATTGCCCCCAAGTTCACGTGTTAGAGAAAACAAATCATTAGAGAAAAGCAAATCGGATTCTCTGCTGGAGCTGGGTTGATATCAGGTGGAGTGGGCAAGCTGATGGCAGTGGGGGTGATGGCATTCTGACCCTTTTGTTCTGGGTGGTGCCAGATGCCTGAGGAATGCAGGACAGGGTGCTGTTTGGGGGAGCTTCCAGCCCTGTGATCTCATGTGCCTGCTTCACTGATAAGTGTCACTCAAAAATGATGTCAGGTGACAGCCACAGCAGGCTCCGTGCCACAGCTGGGCACCCCTCAGGCTTCCCGCCTCCCGCACTGGCTTCTTAGCTGGAGGAACTCAAGTGCTAGACACGTCAAACTCCGTGGCTGGAACCTGGAGTGAATGGAGCCTGGTCCTGAGCAGCTGAGGGGCAGCTGAATGCTGTGCCAATCCCCCAGAACAGGGCTGACTCCATTCCAAGGGAAGTCAGCCCTGACAGCATGGGAAAGGCCAGCCCCCAGGGAGCCCGCTCGACCCCTCCTCAACAAGAGAACAGAATGAGATCAGTCACGTTGGTCAGAGAGCCCGTTACATAGACCAACTCCCAGCTGTCCCACGCCCTGGCTCGGACAACCTCAAGCAGGTCCACAGCCCGCACATACAGTACACCACCAGCGAGCTGAGTTGCCTGGAATGGTTCCAGTGAGATGAGCATGGGTGGCCTCCAGAGTCACCATGCAGTAGACGTCCATCAACAACTCCTCCTGTGTCTCTAGCTAGCCACAGTCATTCCCATCTTAGGGTCTCTGCACCAGCTGACCCCACCTGGACAGCTTGGTCCTCAGATCTCAGGGAGCTGGCTCCCTACCGCAAGTTTCATTCTACACATCACTTTCTTAGGCCTTCCAGACACGCCCTCCCATCCTACTCACTATAGTACTAGAGCTCCTCATTTTATACTTCTCATGGAGCTTACCATTATCTGAAATCCATTTAGTTGTTTATTATCCATCTCCCCTCTTAGGATGTTAGCTTAATGAGAGACAAGAGCCCCTCTGTCTTCAGCAATGTATCCCCAACACCTAGAAAAATATCTAGTAGGAGATAAGGGATCAATGAACATAAGTGCAAGAGCCCTGGTGGTGCAACAACTAAGCACTCAGCTGCTAACTGAAAGGTTGGAGGTTCGAACCCATCTAGTGGCTCCACAAGAGGAAGTCCTGGCGATCTGCGCCTGTAAAGATTACAGCATAGAAAATTGTATGGGGAAGTTCTACTGTGTCACATGGGGTCACTATGAGTTGAAATAAACTCGAGGGTACCTAACAACAACAGATGTAAGTAGAATGAATGAATGAATTCTATCTGGGACAGATGTGTACTCGCACATAGAGGGTTTTCTCTTCTTTACTCTGCAGCAATGTTGAGATTTCAGGTTAAGAGCTCAGCTGCTAACTAAAAGGTTGCCAGTTTGAATCCACCACCAGCTCCTTGGATACTATATGGGGCAGTTGTACTCTGTCCTATAGGGTTGCTACGAGTTGGAATCAACTCTACGGCAACGGGTTTATTTTTTTTTCTTTTGGTTAGAGTGGTTTTGGTAGACACTTTGGAACATGTCACCATTTCATGAACCACTCCCTCTCCTCTCCTGTAATAAAGACCTGAGAATCACTTTCTGATCCATAGGGGCTGTATCCATATTTGCACTACATAACGTCCTCACTTACAAATACTTTTGGTTGCAAATAACAACAACAACAACCCCTTATTATAAAGCACTATGACTTCAACAGATAATCATAATTTTTCCTCAAATAAGAAATCAGTAGGTATGCAATTGAGGGTGGGTGTGGATCTCAGCCATACAGGGTCATTGGCATTTCTTTGTGACCGACTGTTCCTAGCACACAGCTTTCATCTTGTGCTTCTCACATCTTTGGTACCACCAGGCATCATGTCCAACTTGCAGGAAAAAAAGGGAAAGATGAAGGGACAAAGAGTCATGCCTTTCCCAGAATCCACATCTGGCCAACTTCTATTTACATTTCCTAAATTAGAACAACTCAAAATGAGAAGAAATAGTTGCAAGCATTCATTAATAATTGGAACATGGAATGTATGAAGTATGAGTCTAGGAAAATTGGAAATCGTCAGAAATGAAATGGAACACATAAACATCAATATCCTAGGCATCGGTGAGCTTAAATTGACTGGTATTGGCCATTTTGCATTGGACAGTCATGTAGTCTATTATGTTGGGAATGATAACTTGAAGAGGAATGATGTTGCATTCATTGTCAAAAAGAACATTTCAAGATCTATCCTGAAGTACAATGTTGTCAGTGTTAGGATAATATCCATACACCTACAAGAAAGACCAGTTAATAAGAATATTATTCAAATTTACGTACCAACTGCTAAGGCCAAAGATGAAGAAATTGAAGATTTTTACCAGCTGCTGCAGTCTGAAATTGATAGAACATGCAATCAGAATGGGTTGATAATTACCAGTGATTGAAATGTGAAAGTTGGAAACAAAGAAGAAGGATCAGTAGTTGGAAAATATGGCCTTGATGATAGAAACAATGCTGGAGATCGAATGATAGAATTTTGCAACACCAATGACTCCTTCATTGCAAATACGTTTTTCACCAACATAAATGGCAACTATATACACGGACCTCACCAGATGGAATACACAGGAATCAATTCGACTGCATCTGTGGAAAGAGACAATGGAAAAGCCAATATCATCAGTCAGAATGAGGCCAGGGGCCAACTGTGGAACAGACCATCAATTGCTCATATGCAAGTTCCAGCTGAAACGGAAGAAAATCAGAGCAAGTCCACAAAAGCCAAAATATGACCTTGAGTATATCCCACCTGAATTTAGAGACCATCTCAAGAATAGATTTGATGCACTGAACACTAGTGACCGAAGACCAGACGAGTTGTGGAATGACATCAAGGACATCATCCATGAAGAAAGCAGGAGGTCATTGAAAAGACAGGAAAGAAAGACCAAGATGGATGTCAGAGGAGACTCTGAAACTTGCTCACGAATGTCAAGCAGCTAAAGCAAAAGGAAGAAAGGATGAAGTAAAAGAACTGAATAGAAGATTTCAAAGGGCAGCTTGAGAAGACAAAGTATTATAATGACATGGGAAAAGAGCTGGAGATAGAAAACTAAAAGGGAAGAACACGCTCAGTGTTTCTCAAGCTGAAGAAACTAAAGAAAAAATTCAAGCCTTGAGTCGCAATGGTGAAGGATTCTATGGGGAAAATATTAAACGGCACAGGAAGCATCAAAGGAAGATGGAAGGAATACACAGAGTCATTATACCAAAAAGAATTAGCCAACGTTCAGCCATTTCAAGAGGTAGCATATGATCAGGAACCGATGGTACCGAAGGCAGAAGTCCAAGCTGCACCGAAGGCATTAGTGAAAAATAAGGCTCCAGGAATTGACGGAATATCTATTGAGATGTTTCAACAAACAGATGCAGTGCTGGAGGTGCTCGCTTGTCTATGCAGAGAAATATGGAAGAGTTTCCTGGCCAAATGACTGGAAGAGATCCATATTGATGCCTATTCCCAAGAAAGGTGATCCAATCAAGTGCAGAATTTATCTAACAATGTCATTAATATCACACACAAGCAAAATTTTGCTGAAGATCATTCAAAACCGGCTGCAGCAGTATATTGATAAGGAACTGCCAGAAATTCAGGCCGGTTTCAGGAGAGGACGTGGAACCAGCAATATCATTGCTGATGTCAGATGGATCCTGGTTGAAAGCAGAGAATACCAGAAGGATGTTTACCTGTGTTTATTGACTGTGCAAAGACAGTCAACTGTGTGGATCATAACAAATTATGGATGACATCGTGGAGAATGGGAATTCCAGAACACTTAATTGTGCTCATGAGGAACCTGTACGTAGATCAAGAGGCAGTTGTTCAGATGGAACAAGAGGATACTGAGGGCATCAGGGTTGTATTCTTTCACCATAACTATTCAGTCTGTATGCTGAGCGAATAATCTGAGAAGCTGGACTATATGAAGAAGAACAGGGCATCAGGATTGGAGGAAGACTCATTAACAACCTGGGTTATGCAGATGACACAATCTTGCTTGCTGAAAGTGAAGAGAACTTGAAGCACTTATTGATAAAGATCATAGACCATGGCCTTCAGTGTGGATTACACCTCAACATAAAGAAAACAAAAACCCTCAGAACTGGACCAGTACACAACATCTGGATAAATGGAGAAGAGATTGAAGTTGTCAAGTATTTCATTTTACTTGGACCCACAATCAAACACCCATGGAAGCAGCAGTCGAGAAATCAAAAGACTCATTGCATTGGGCAAATCTACTGTCAAAAAGCAAAGATGTCACCTTGAAGACTAAGGTTCGCCTGACTCAAGCCATGGTATTTTCAATTACATCGTATTCATGTGAAAGCTGGGCAATGAATAAGGAAGACCAAAGAATTGACGCCTTTGAATTGTGGTCTTGGCGAAGAATATTGAATATACCACGGACTGCCAAAAGAACAAAGAAATGTGCCTTGGAAGAAGTGATTCAGAATGCTCATTAGAAGCAAAGATGGCGAGACTGTGTCTTACATACTTTGGACATGTTGTCAGGAGGGATCAGTCCCTGGAGAAGGACATCATGCTTGGTAGAGGGTCAGCGGAAAAGAGGAAGACTCTCAACGAGTTGGATTGACACAGTGGCTGCAACAATGGGCTCAAACATAACAAGGATTGTAATGACGGCGCAGGACTGGGCAGTGTTTCTTTCTGTTGTGCATAGGGTCTCTATGATTCGGAACCGACTCAACGGCACATAACAACAATGACAACAAATTAGAACTGGGTCAGGTGTTCATCCCTAGACCAATTACTGAAAAAGGGGAATAGATTATTATGACTGGTTTTTTTAAAAAAAAACAACAACAGTTGCTGAGGAGTGATTCCAAGTCATGATGACCCCTTCTGTTATCAGTCATATCAGGTATCAGACTGTTACCAGTCCTTAACACATGACTGGTTCGGCCCATCACAATTCATCCCTGGGGCTTCAGAAGGGACCTACTTTTCCCTGAGATCAAAATATTGTCACGCTCACCTGAACAAATCAGGGCCCTCATAGCAAAGGAGGGGGTGAAATCTGTTGGCTGAACCGTAGCTAAATGAACTAGAGTGGACACTTGACCCAAGACTGGGCTAACAAAGTTCTCTTTTTCAAGAGTTAGAGCAGAGACACACAGAACTGTGAGTTAAAAGCAGGTACTTAAGTTGTCATGCTCTTGAACCTTCTTAAGACTCAGCTGTTCAAATTCTTTAAATTCTGTCATATGCTCCATCCTCCTCTCGATATATTTTCTTTTTGTTTTAAGTTAGCTCAAGGTAGTTTCTGTTACTTAAAACCAAACGTCTTGTTAGAGGGGCACCTGACCACCAACAGCATTGCGTGGACCTCCAGGTTATGTTGCATGGTTTCTACGGGGCACAACACAGTCCTTCCCTACCTCCACAAGGAAAAACACAGCCTCTGTACCAAACACTACTCCTCCTGAGGTGACCCCTGTGCTGTAGACATTATGTCATCAGCCTGGCAATGCCCTCCTCCTCCTCATCACCTTCAGACTGTGTTTGCTGAGGCCTCAAGCATACAGAGAGCCTGCTGCCTACTACAGGCCTGACCGTGACAGAGGGATAGGGGTACATAATAACACCCGCGCTGCTAGCAAAGGGGTGGAACCTGAGATATCACATCACAGTACTCTGATAAAGGCCAAAAGCATATCCTGCTTTCTGATTGTGAGACCAATAATTATCCTAATTATTGCTCATTAGAAACAAGGATGGCAAGACTTCATCTCACATACTTTGGACATGTTATCAGGGACCAGTCCCTGGAGAAGGGCATCATGGTTGGTAAAGTGGAGGGTCAGCAAAAAAAAAAGGAAGACCCTCAACAAGATGGATTGACACAGTGGCTGCAACAATGGGCTTAAGCTTAACAACGATTGCAAGGATGGCACGGGACCGAGCTGTGTTTTGCTCTGTTGTACATAGGGTCCCTATGAGCTGGAACCAACTCGGAGGCACCTAACAACAACAGCTAATAACCAGAAGGAATATGTTGTGGAAATTATAAGGAACGTCACTTAGGTGTTTTGTAAGGATATCCCTGCAGATCTCTTTACCATGTATGAACTTGATCAAAATTCATTTTCAAGGCATATTTATGCCTGCAACTTAAACACTTTTTTTTTTTTTAATTTTATTGTGCTTTAGGTGAAGGTTTACAGAACAAGCTAGCTTCTTATTAAACAGTACACATATTGTTTTTTGACGTTGATTGCCAACCCCATGGCAGGTGCACACTCTCCCCTTCTTGACCTTGGGTTCCCTATTGCCAGCTTTCCTGTCCCCTCCTGCCTTCCAGTTCTTGCCCCTGGGCTGGTGTGCCCCTTTAGTCTTATTTTGTTTTATGGGCCTGTGTAATCTTTGGCTGAAGGGTGAACCTCAGGATGGGTTCCAGGGCGTCCAGGGCCATACTCTCCAGGTTTCTGCAGTCTGTCAGGCCAGTAAATCTGGTCTTTTTTTGGGAGTTAGAATTTTATTCCACATTTTTCTCCAGCTCCGTCTGGGACCCTCTATTGTGACCCCTGTCGGAGCAGTCAGTGGTAGTAGCCGGGCACCATCTAGTTGTACTGGATTCAGTCTGGTAGTACTTGTGGTCCTTCAGTCGCTTGGACTAATCTTTCCCTCTGTCTTTGGTTTTCTTCACTGTCCCTTGCTCCAGACGGGGTGAGACCAGTGGAGTATCTTAGATAGCCACTCACAAGCTTTTAAGACCCCAGATGCTACTCACCAAGGTAGAATGTAGAACATTTTCTTTATAAACTATGTTACGTCAATTGAGCTAGATATTCCCTGAGACCATGGTCCCCGCATCCCTCAGCTCAGTAATTCAGTCCCTCAGGGAGTTTGAGTGTGTCTGTGGAGCCTCCACAACCTTCCCTGGGACAAGTTATGCTGACTTCCCCAGTATTGTGTACTGTCTTATCCTTCATCAAAGTTACCACTTATCTATTGTCTATTTAATCTTTTCCATCCCCTCCCCTCCCCTCTTCAAAATCATCAAAGATTGCTTCTTTTTGTGCTTAAAGCTTTTCGTGAGTTTTTATAGTAGTGCTCTCTTCCGATATTTGTCCTTTTGTGATCGAATTGTTTCACTCAGCATAATGCCCTCCAGATTCATCCATGTTGTGAGATGCTTTGCAGATTCATCATTGTTCTTTATCATTGGGTAGTACTCCGTTGTGTGTGTGTACCATAGTTTATTCGTTCGTCTGTTGATGGGCATCTAGGTTGTTTCCATCTTTGTGCTATTGTGAACAATGCTGCAATGAATATGGGTGTGCATATGTCTATTCGTGTGACAGCTCTTATTTCTCTAGGTTATATTCCTAGTAGTGGGATTGCTGGATCATATGGTATTTCTATTTCTAACTTTTTAAGGAAGCGCCATATCATTTTCCAAAATGGTTGTACCATTTTGCGTTCCCACCAGCAGTGCATAAGAGTTCCAATCTTCCCGAAGCCTCTCCAACATTTCTTATTTTCTCTTATTTTGATTCATGCCAGTAATGCCGGGGTGAGATGGTATCTCATTGTGGTCTTGATTTGCATTTCTCTAATGGCTAGTGACCTCGAGCATTTCCTCATGTGTCTGTTACCACTCGAATGTCTTCTCTGGTGAAGTGTCTGTTCATTTCCTTCACCCATTTTTCAATTGGATTATTTGTCTTTTTGTTGTAGAGGTGGATTTTCCCATAGACTTTAGAGATTAGATTTTTGATGGATTTGTAATAGCCAAAACTTTTTTTCCCAGTCTGTAGGTTCTCTTTTTACTCTTTTGGTGAAGTCTTTTGATGAGCTTAAGTGTTTAATTTTTAGAAGATCTCAGTTATTATCTAGCTTATCTTCTGGGGTTTGTGTGTTAGTTACGGTGTATATCCTCTTAATGCCGTGTATTCGGGCCTCTAGCATTGATGCTATTTTTTCTTCTATGATCTTTATAGTTTTAGGTTTTATATTTAGGTCTTTGATTCATTTTAAATAAGTTTTTGTGTATGATGTGAGGTATGGGTCCTGTTCCATATTTTTGCAGATGGATATCCAGTTTTGCCAGCACTAAACACATTTAAGACAGATTTCTCAAAATACATTCCTTGTAAATTATAGGTTTTATGTGAACAAATTGTTCCGTGATCAGATAACTTTTGGAAATACCTGGCTAAAGAAAGTTAAATAGCTTCCTTATTGCATATTCCTGAATATTCCCAATATGCATGAATGAATCTCTAAGAGGGGGCTATAAAAAAACAGAAACAGAATCTGGTGGCCATTGAGCTGACTCTGACTCATGGAGACCTCATGTGTGTCAGAGTATAACTGTGGGCCATGGAGTTTTCAAGGGCTGATTTTCAAAAACAGGTTGCCAAGTCTTTTTTCTGAGGTACCTCTGGGTGGACTGGAACCACCAACCTTCGGTTAGCAGCTGAGCGCATGAATCATTTACACCACCCAGAAACTCCAGGAGGAAGATAGAGTATGTGGCAATCTCCGTATTTGCTTGGCCACTGAAAATTGTTTTCTTGGTATATATTGAAAGTCTAGTGAGTCAAGAGATGGGCTTGGGGGACTTGCTGGTTGGGAGAGATGCAGGTATAAATCCCCAAAACTATTACCTCTTTTAATACCATGAGGCCTATTCTGTGACTTGGTTAATTAGGCCACGTCCAAACTTACAGGCACCCCCTCGTGGATGCTGCTAGCCAGCTAGCCCACTGTTCCTGAGCTCCATGTCACAGCTGCTGTCCTGGTGAAGAGCACACTGGCCTAGGTGAGAGGGCACTTGTGTTCTTGAACTGACCCTGTTATTCCTGTCATCATCAGGTTCCTCTCCTTCAAAATGAGCCTGTCAGACCATGTGAGGAGACTGGGGCCATTGCAGGACAGTTTAATACCCTATTATTTTTCTTCTCTTCCAACCTTTAATCAAAGCAATTTTGGTTGTTGCAACAGTGAGCAAGCCACATTGACCTCGGTCACCTGCTATTGAACTATAAAAACGTTTGTCTTGTTTAGACATAACTTCCCAATAAGTGCATCTGGTATATCTTAACAGAAACATCCCGCCAACCAACGGGCAAACATGCCCCTAAGATACCTGGCACCCATTTGATTGTCTCCTAACCTTTGTATACTTTTGTTGGTTGTTGTAACTCATGGTTACCCCATGTATAACAGAATGAAAGTCTGCCTGGTCCTATGCCATCTTCTCCGTCACTGATATGTTTCAGTCTATTGCTGTCGCCATTGTGTCAATCAGTCTAATTAAGGATTTTCCCTCACCTTCACTGGCCCTGCCCTTTGCCAAACATGACATCCTTCTCCAGCAATTGGTCCCTCCTGATGACATGTCCAAAAATATGTGAGTCAAAATATCAGACAATATCCTGTGATCCATAGGGTTTTTATTTTTAGAAATAGATCACCAGAATTTTCTTCCTAGTCTGTCTTAGCCTGGAAGCTCCACTGATACTTGTTTATCATGGATAACCCTCCTGATATTTGAAACCCTAGTGGCATAGCTTCCAGCATCACAGCAACATACGAGCCACCACATTATGACAAATTGACAGACAGGAGGTGGTTGGTTATATACTTTACGCATCCCGAAGCTGACAAAACACATTTAGGAGAATGAAATGCCAGGATTGGCAATGGTTTTGCCAAAGCTTCATCCTCAGGACATCTCGAAAGGAAAGTTTGCTTCCCTGGAAGCCTTTTTTCCAGGAGTAGAGATCTAAGTCAAAGAGGAAAATAACTGGAAAAGAAATTTATCACCACAATTTAATAATATAAGCTGCAGCTTGTGGAATAAGTACAGGAGAATTTTATCTCTGACTCCAAACCACGTAACAATCAAAAATTTATTGTTACCAAATAGACAACAGTTACTCTAAAACATTGATGAGAAGTTTGGGGGGCAGCAAGTCTAAGTTAATGGGAATAAAACAGCTGAAACACAAATAATGAAAATGTTAACACAATGTGAAGAATGTAACCAATGTCACTAAATATTGTATGTAAAAATGACTGGTTGGAAATGTGTTTCACTGTGTAAATTTCACCAAGAATGCAATAAAGTCCTAAAAATAAGAATTTGCTGTTTAACTTCATCCCTAAAGCAAATATTTTCAGGTTATATTAATATTAAATTCATTGCCTTAGTCATCTAGTGCTGCTGTAACAGAAATACCACAAATGGATGGCTTTAAGAAAGAGAAATCTGTTTTCTGACAGTGTAGCAGGCTAGAAGTCCAAATTCAGGGCATCAGCCCCAGGGGGAGGCTTTCTCTCTGTGTGTCAGCTCTGGAGGAAGATCCCTCTCATCAATCTTCCCCTGGGCTAGGAGCTGCTCCACATAGGAACCCTGGGCCCAAAGGACATGCTCTGCTCCCAGTGCTGCTTTCTTGGTGGTGTGAGGTCCCCCTTTTCTGCTCATTTCCCTTTTCTTTTATCTCTTGTAAGATAAAAGGTTTTGCAGGCCACACCTCAGGGAAACTCTCTTTACATTGGTTCAGGGATGTGACCTTAGTAAGGGTATTAGAATCTCGCCCTAATCCTCTTTAACATAAAATTACAATCACAAAATGGAGAACAACCACATAATACTGGGAATCATGGCCTAACCAAATTGACACATATTTTTTGGGGACACAATTCAATCCATGATATTCTGCCCTTTGGCTCCCCAAAATTCATGTCCTTGCTACAGGTAAGATACATTCATCCCGTCATATCATAGCAAAAGTCTTAAATCAAATATAAGTCCGAAAAAAAAAAAAATTCCTCTTTATCTGTGAAATCTAGAATACAAGTTATCTGCTTCCAAAGTACAATGGCAAAGCAGGTACAAGTTAGATATTTCCGTTACAAATGGGAGAAATTGGAGGGAAAGAAGGCATAATAGGCACCAAGCAAGTCAGGAGAACACATTACATTAGCCCTCAAGGCTTTGCAAATAATCCTCTGTTCTCTGACACCATCTACACAGTGGCCCTGCCCTCCAGACTCTAAGTATTGGCCACACTCTCCAGATTCTGAGTGGAAGCCCCTTGGCTCTGGGCTTCAGCTCCACCTTTCAGGCCCACTGGGATGGCAACTCTGGTTTAGGCGGCCCCATTCTCCTAGTACATATGAGTAGCAGCTCCACCCTTAGAAACACAAGAGGCCATGGCTCCACACTTTGAAACCCCAGAGGTCATGGCCATACGTTTTGAGGCTGAGGCAGCTCTGCTTCCTGTGTTCCTTGTCTCTTTACTTCTGATTCCTGGTTCCTTTCCCTATCAGCCCTCGGGCCTCATGCCCACATCTGCCCTGCTGGGGCAAATGTCCCAAAACTCAGTAGCTCCACCGATAAATGCCTGGAGGAACCCCACTCCACCAGGAAGCCTCCTGGGCACTCAACTCCATGCTTCAGCTTCAGGGCTGTCTGGTGCTGGTCTCCTGGTTCTGCTGCTGCCAGTCCTCTGCTGCTGTTTCTCACCCTTTGTGCTTTCTCCAGTGTTAACAGTTCTCTTCACTTCCTTCTGAGTCTTCTATCCGTTCACAGTTTCAAAATCGCTTCCACATTTTAGGTATCTGTTAGAGCTGCACCCCACTCTCTCGGTACCAAATTCTGTCTTAATCATCTAGTGTTGCTGTAACAGAAATGCCACAAGTAGATGGCTTTAACAAAGAGAAATTTTTATTTTTGCACAGTCTAGTAGGCTAGAAGTTCAAATTCAGGGCGGCCGCTCCAGGTGAAGGCTTTCTCTCTCTGTGGGCTCTGGAGGAAGATCCCTCTCACCAATCTTTCCCTGTACTAGGAGCTTCTCCACGCAGGAACCCTGGGTCCAAAGGACATGCTCTGCTCCCAGTGCTGCTTTCTTGGTGGCATGAGGCCCCCCCTCTCTGCCTGCTTCCCTTTTCTTTAATCTCTTGTAAGATAAAAGGTGGTGCAGGCCACACCCCAAGGAAACTCCCTTTACATTGGATCAGGGATGTAACCTTAGTAAGGGTGTTACAATCTCACCCTAACCCTCTTTAACATAAAATTTCAATCACAAAATGGAGCACAAGCACACATACTGGGAATCATGGCCTAACCAAGTCGACACATATTTTGGGGGGGATACAATTCAACCCATGATATTTATTTTGGCCTCAAACTCCCCTAAATTGAATCATTTGGTATGTCTGAGGAAATTTGAGGTTCTAACCTCACCCCTGTATCCTGTCTCTGTGAAAAAGGAAGGTGGCCTTCTCTGCAACAGTGGAAACAAGACTATTAAGAGGTACAGTGGTACAACAGGGAAAAAAAAAAAACTAGCAAGGGCATCAAAGAACAAAGGTTCTATTCTTTCTCTGGACAACTGTGTTCCAGGTAAGTCTTTTAACACATCTGGGCCTCAATTTTGTCAACTATAACATCAGGGGTAGATGACCTTTGAAGTGCTTTTACCTCTAAAGGCTAATGATCAGAGATGAAGGTAGTCTCTGGCCAGTTCTCCTGGAATATAACTCACACCATCTTCTGGGAAAAGCTTTACCTCTTATCTACAGATCAATGGATTATAGATGGGCTGAAACCAGCTTTGATGATCCAGTCTACCCATCCTAATTTATACAGCAGTAATGAGGGTCAGTGAAAAAGAAGATGACCCACAATGAGATGGATTGACACAGTGGCTGCAATAGTGGGCTCAAACATAGCAACAATTGTGAGGATGGTGCGGGACCAGGCAGGATTTTTTCTATTGTACTGAGGGTCACTAGGAGTCGGAACCGTCTCAATAGCACCTAACAGCAACAATGACTTTATGGAGTGTCATGGATTGAATTGTGTACCTCAAAAATGTGTGTCAGCTTGGCTAGTTCATGATTCCCAGTATCCTGTGATTGTCCACCATTTTGTCATCTGATGTGATTTCCCTATGTGTTATAAACCCTACTTCTCTGATGTTAATGAAGTGGGATTGATGGCAGTTATGCTAATGAGGCAGGACTCAATCTATAAGATTAGCTTGTGTCTTGAGTCAATATCTTCTGAGATATAAAAGAGAAGCGAGCAGAGAGACATAGGGACCTCATACCATGAAGAAAGCAGCACCAGGAGCAGAGTGTGTCCTTTGGAACTAGGGTTCCTGTGTGGAGAAGCTCCTAGACCAGGAGAAGATTGACGACAAGGACCTTCTTTCAGAGCCGACAGAAAGAGAAAGCATTCCCCGGAAGCTGGCACCCTGAATTTGGGCTTCTAGCCTTGAAGATCAAATTCTTCTAGATCCTTCTAGAAGAATTCTTTTAGGTCGAAGAATTGTTGGTGTTGAATTACGATGTTGGTGAAGAACATTGAATACACCATGGACTGCCCGAAGAATGAACAAATCTGTCTTGGAAGAAGTACAGCCAAATTCAGAAGTGAGAATCTTGAGACTTCATCTCACATACTTTGGATATGTTGGCAGAAGAGACCAGTCCCTAAAGAAGGACATCATGTTTGGTAAAGTGGTCAGCAAAAAAGAGGAAGACCCTCAGCAAGATGGATTGACACAGTGGCTACAACAATGGACTCAAACATAAAGATTCTGAGGCTGGCACAGGACTGGGCAGTATTTGGTTCTGTTGTTCATGGGGTCCCTATGAGTCAAACGACTTGATGGCAAGTAACAACAACAATTCTGATCCACCCGACTCCCTGCCCCCAGCCCACACCCAGTTGAGATCCACCGAGTGTTAGTTCTCTACTATATTCAATTACTAGGGAGAAATATATTTGGGTCATAATCTTAATCCCCTATTGACAAAACTTAATGGAATTAATATTTAATGATACACACTTGGCTTAGATCAAAAATGCCTTACAGGAGTTATCTACTTGAGTTACATTGTTGGATGTTCTGGAAAACCATAGTTTTAGTCATCTGATAATGTTACCCAACATCCCTTACACGAATCCTCCACCAAATTCCACACCAGATAAAGGATGTTCCCCAAAGACAATGATGATGAAATAAAGCAAAACATTTGCCCCACTGGAGGAAACAAGTCTTTTTTAGCAATAAAGCTGCATACTGCTGGGAATGCTTAGGAATGGAACCTGGGAAGACAGAGCTGTCCAATAGGGCTTTCTGCAATGATAAAAATGCTCTATACTTGCACTTTCCAATATGGTAGCCACTAACCATATGTGGCTGCTGCTGTTGTTAGCTCCCCAGCAACTCGGCTTTGACTCATGGCGACCCCATGTACAACAGAACAAAACGTTGCCCAGTCCTGTACCATATTTATGATCACTGGTATGTTTAAGTCCATCATTGTGGCTATTATCAATCTATTTTAAGGAGGGTTTCCCTTGTTTTTGCTGACCCTCTGCTTTTCCAGATATGATATCCTTTTTCTAGCAAGTGGCCTTTCCTGATGACCTGTCCAAAGTAAGCGAGCTGAGGTCTTATCATCCTCACTTCTCAGAAGCATTCTGGTTGTATGAGTGGCTACTGAGCACTTAATAATCTGACTGAAAGGTGCCCTGGTGGCACAACCATTAAGTGCTCAGCTGCTAACTGCAAGTTTGGAGATTTGAACCCACCCAGAGACTCCATGGAAGAAAAGCCCTGGCAATCTGCTCCTATGAAGTTCATAGCCTAGGAAACTCTATGGAGTAGTTCTACACGGTTACAAGAGTTGGAATTGACCTGATGGCACCCAACAACAACAGCTAACAGCCTGACCGAGGAAAAACTTAAAGTTTTACTTCGTATCAATTACATTAAATTTAAATAGTCACATTCATAAGGACACTTTTATCATTTAAACTTGTAGTTGAAACTTACGTGTAAGCAAAATGATGCAAATTTTTGTTGTTTCAATTTCAGTGCCAAATACTATGCTTAAATCATAAGGATGTAATTGGCTTTTAGTAACTTTTTTTTTCAAATTTTTATTGTGCTTTAAGTGAAAGTTTACAAATCAAGTCAGTCTTTCGTACAAAAATTTATACGTGTCTTGCTATATACTCCTAATTGCTCTCCCCCTAATGAGACAGTGCACTCCTTCCCTCCACTCTATTTTTTCATGTCCACTCTGCCAGCTTCTGACCCCCTCTGCCCTCTCATCTCCCCTCCAGGTAGGAGATGCCAACATAGCCTCATGTGTCTACTTGATCCGAGAAGCTCATTCTTCACCAGTATCGTTTTCTATCCCATTGTCCAGTCCAATCCGTGTCTAAAGAGTTGGCTTTGGGTATGGTTCCTGTCTTGGGCTAACAGAAGGTCTGGGGACCATGACCATCAGGTCCTTCTGGTCTCAGTCAGACCATTAAGTCTGGTCTTTTTGCAAGAATTCGGGGTCTGCATCCCACTTCTGTCCTGCTCCCTCAGGGGTTCTCTGTTTTGTTCCGTCAGGGCAGTCATTGGTTGTAGCCGGGCACCATTTAGTTCTTCTGGTCTCAGGATGATGTAGTCTCTGGTTTATGTGGCCCTTTCTGTCTCTTGGGCTCATAATTACCTTGTGTCCTTGGTATTCTTCATTCTCCTTTGATCCAGGTGGGTTGAGACCAATTGATGCAACTTACATGGCCACTTGCTAGCATTTGAGACTCCAGACACCACTGTCCAAAGTGGGACGTAAAATGTTTTCTTAATAGATTTTATTATGCCAATTGACTTAGATGTCCCCTGAAACCATGGTTCCCAAATCCCTGCCCCTGCTACGCTGGCCTTCGAAGCATTCAGTTTATTCAGGAAACTGCTTTTGGTTTATTCCAGCGGTGCTGACCTCTCCTGTATTGTGTGTTGTCTTTCCCTTCACTAAAGTAGCTCTAATCTACTATCTAATTAGTGAACACCCCTCTCCCTCCCTCCCTCCGCCTCTCATGACCATCAAAGAATATATTCTTCTCTGTTTAAGCTATTTCTCGAGTTCTTATAATAGTGGTCTTATACAATATTTGTCCTTTTGCAACTGACTAATTTCATTCAGCATAATGCCTTCCGGATTCCTTCATGTTATGAAATGTTTCACAGATTCATCACTGTTCTTTATCGATAGTATTCCATTATGGAAATATACCATAATTTATTTATCCATTCATCCGTTGACGGCACCTTGGTTGCTTCCAACTTTTTGCTTTTGTAAACAGTGCTGCAATGAACATGGGTGAGCATATATCTGTTCATGTTAAGGCTCTTATTTCTCTAGGATACATTCCAAGGAGTGGGATTGCTGGATGGTATGGTAGTTCTATTTCTAGCTTTTTTAAGGAAGTGCAAAATCCATTTCCAAAGTGGTTGTACCATTTTACATTCCCACCAGCCGTGTGTAAGTGTTCCAGTCTCTCCACAACCTCTCCAACATTTATTATTTTGTGTTTTTTGGATGAATGCCGGCCTTGATGGAGTGAGATGGAGTCTCATTGTAGTTTTGATTTGCATTTCTCTAATGGCTAATGATCATGAGCATTTCCTCATGTATCTGTTAGCTACCTGAATGTTCTTTAGTGAAGTGCCTGTTCATATCTTTTGCCCATTTTTTAATTAGGTTGTTCATCTTTTTGTAGTTGAGTTTTTGCAGTATCATGTAGATTTTAGAGATCGGTGCTGATCGGAAATGTCATAGCTAAAAGCTTTTTCCCAGTCAGTAGGTAATCTTTTTACTCTTTTGGTGAAGCCTTTGGATGAGCATACGTGTTTGATTTTTAGGAGCTCCCAGTTATCTAGTTTCTCTTCTGCATTGTTAGTAATGTTCTGTATACTGTTTATGCCATGTGTTAGGGCTCCTAATGTTGTCCTTATTTTTTCTTCCATGATCTTTATTGTTTTAGATTTTATATTTAGGTCTTTGATCCATTTTGAGCTCATTTTCATGCAAGGTGTGAGGTATGGGTCTTGTTTCATTTTTTTTGCTGATGAATATCTAGTTACGCCAGTACCATTTGTTAAAAATGCTGTCTTTTTCCCATTTAACTGATTTGGGGCCTTTATCAAATATCAGCTGCTCATATGTGGATGGATTCATGTCTGAATTCTCAATTCTGTTCCATTGCTCTATGTACCTGCTGTTGTACCCGTACCAGGATGTTTTGACTACTGTGGCAGTATAATAGTTTCTTAAATCAGGTAGAGTGAGGCCTCCCACTTTGTTCTTCTTTTTCAGTAATGCTTTACTTATCTGGGGCCTCTTACCCTTCTATATGAAGTTGGTGATTTGTTTCTCCATCTCATTAAAAAATGTCATTGGAATTTGGATCGGAATTGCATTGTATCTATAGATCGCTTTTGGTAGAATAGACATTTTTACAAAGTTAAGTCTTCCTATCCATGAGCAAGGTATGTTTTTCCACTCATGTAGGTCTCTTTTTGTTTCTTTTACATCTTTGGTAAGATTTATTCCTAAGTATTTTATCTTCTTGGGGGCTATTGTAAATGATATTGATTCGGTGATTTCCTCTTCAATGTTCTTTTTATTGGTGTAGAGAAATCCAACTGATTTTTGTATATTTATATTGTATCCTGATAACTCTGCTGAACTCTTCGATTAGTTTCAGTAGTTTTCTTGAGGATTCCTTAGGGTTTTCTGTGTATAAGATCATGTCATCTGCAAATAGAGATTCTTGTATTTCTTCCTTGCCAATCTGGATGCGCTTTATTCCTTTATCTAGCCTAATTGCTCTGGCTAGGACCTCCAGCACAATGTTGAATAAGAATGGTGAAAAAGGGCATCTTTGTCTGGTTCCCGATCTGAAAGGAAATGCTTTCAGGCTCTGTCCATTTAGGATGATGTTGGCTGTTGGCTTTGTATAAATGCCCTTTATTATGTTGAGGAATTTTCCTTCTATTCCTATTTTGCGAAGCGTTTTTATCATAAATGAGTGTTGAACTTTGTCAAATGCCTTTTCTGCATCAATTGATAAAATCATGTGATTCTTGTCTTTTGTTTTATATCTATGATGGATTACATTAATTGTTTTTCTAATGTTGAACCATTCCTGCATACCTGGTATGAATCCCGCTTGGTCGTGGTGAATTACTTTTTTGATATGTTGTTGAATTCTATTGGCTAGAATTTTGTTGAGGATTTTTGCATCTAAGTTCATGAGGGATATAGGTCTGTAATTTTCTTTTTTTGTGGTGTCTTTACCTAGTTTTGGTAACAGGGATATGCTGGTTTGGCTTTTAGTAACATTTCTAGAAAGGACTTGAGCATATTTTCCCTTGACTGTAAAAGCTTGGCTGCTCACAATAAAAAGGAGAAGGACGCGGTCTTCTCCCGGGGCAACCTATGTCACTGGACATGCCCTCTGGCTTGGGCAGTGGACAGAATCAGTGACCTGTCTCTGAACAGCCACTGTCCCCCACTTGAATGGCAGGGCTAAGCCTTTACTCTTCCCTCAGTCAGAGGCCCTTCGCTGTTCCAACCCCACCTGGCAAGGAGAGGGCAGGAGCTGGCTTTAAATCTTGGTTTGTTTTTATTTACCTGTGGCAAGTGTGTTCTCCATTTAACCAAGGGCCCAGTGGGTTTGCAGAACTTCAAGAAAAACCAGTTTCTGTTGAGTCCACTCTGACTCATGGAGACCCCACATGTGTCAGAATAGAATACTGCTCCATGAGGTTTTCAAGACACATGGAGATGTCCAAGTAACCAGAAAGCAGAACCTGAGAAGTCAAGGAATTTCTTCCAAAGTCAACAGAGAGAGAAAGACTTCCCTTCAAGCTGGTGCTCTGAATTTGGATTTCTAGCATTCTAAACTACGAGAAAATAAGTTTCTGTTTGTTAAGGCCATCCGCTTGTGGTTTTGCTGTTATAGAAGCACTAGATAACTAACACGGCCACAAATATAGTCTATTTTCGTGAATGTTCCAGAGCGGTTGAAAGGAATGCATACATTGTTACTGCTGTGTATTCTACAAATATCAGTTAGGGGTATTTATTTGACAGTGTAGATATTTCATACAGTGATTTTTTTTTTGGTCAACTTGTTCTATTGATGACTGAGAGAAGAGTTTTGAAATCTCTAGCTATTATTATGAATTGGTCTGTTTCTCCATTTCCATTAGCGTTGCTTTATGCATTTTGTCATGCTTTTGTTAGTGCATAAAACATTCAGGATTATTATGTCTTCTTGTTGGATTGGCCTTTTTATCGTTAACTAAATCCCTCTTTTTCCCTGGTAATATTTATTTTCCTGATAATATAGGAGCCCTGGTGGTGTAGTGGTTAAGAGCTCAGCTGCTAACCAAAAGGTTGACCTTTCAAATCCACTGGCCACTCCTTGGAAGCCCTAAGGGGCAATTCTACTCTGTCCTACAGGGCCACTATGAGTCGGAACCGACTCAATGGCACCAAACAACAACAATGTCCTTCTTTATCCCCAATAATATTCATTTTCCTAACAATATAGCCACTCCAGCTTTCCATGGATTAATATTTACGATATATCTTTCTGCATCCTTTTACTTTATCTATCTGTCTATCTAATCTGTCTTTCTGTCTGTCTATCTATATCTTTATATTTAAAGTAGATTGTATTTGAGCACAACACATAGTTGGTCCTGGCTTTTTATACAATAAGACAATCTCTGTCTTTTAATTGGCATGTTATACTCTTTACTTTTTTTTTTTACATGTACTTTAAGTGAAAGCTTACAGGTAAATTAGTTTCTCATTAAACAGTTAATACACAAATGGTTTTGTGACATTTGCTGCCAACCCAGCAATGTGTCAACCCTCTCCTCATCTGTGCCTGGGTTCGCAGTTACCATTCTTGCATTTTTCCTGCCCCTTCCTCCCTTCTCATCTTTGCTTTTGGGCTGTTGTTGTTGTTTGGTGCCGTCGAGTCAGCACCAACCCATGGTGCCCTTTTGCACAATAGAATGAAACACTGCCCGATCCTGTGTCATTCTCACAACTGCTGCCATACTTGAGCTCGTTGTTGCAGCCACTGTGTCAATCCATCTCGCTGAGGGTCTTCCTCTTTTTTGCCTACCCTCTATTTTACCAAACATCATGTCCTTCTTTAAGGACTGGTCCCTCCTGATAACATGTCCAAAGTACGTGGGACATAGTCTCGCCATCCTTTCTTCTAAGGAACATTCCGGTTGTATTTCTTCCAAGACAGATTTGTTCATTCTTTTGGCAGTCCATGGTATATTAAATATTCTTTGCCAACACCACAATTCAAAGGCATCAGTTCTTCTTCGTTCCTCCTTATTCACTGTCGTTTTTGCATGCATATGTGATAATTGAAAACATCATGATTGGGTCAGGCGCACCTTAGTCTTCAAGGTGACATCTTTGCTTTTCAACACTTTAAAGAGGTCTTTTGCAGCCGATTTGCCCAATGCAATGTGTCTTTTGATTTCTTGACTGCTGCTTTCATGGGTGTTGATTGTGGATACAAGTAAAATGAAATCCTTGACAACCTCATTCTTTTCTCTGTTTGTCATGATGTTGCTTACTGGTCCAGTTGTGAGGATTTTTGTCTTCTTTATATTGAGGTGTAATTCGTACTGAAAGCTGTGGTCTTTGATCTTCATCAGTAAGTGCTTCAAGTCCTCTTCACTTTCAGCAAGCAAGGTTGTGTCGTCTGCGTTACGCAGGTTGTTAATGAGTCTTCCTCCAATCCTGATGCCCTGTTCTTCTTCATATAGTCCAGCTTCTCGGATTAGTTGCTCAGCATACAGATTGAATAGGCATGGTGAGAAGATATGACCCTGACACACACCTTTTCTGACGTTAAACCATGCAGTATCCCCTTGTTCTGTTTGAACGACTGCCTCTTGATCTGTGTACAGATTCCTCATGAGCACAATTAAGTGTTCTGGAATTCCCTTCTCTGCAACGTTGCTTTTGGGCTGGTGTGCCCATTAGTCTTCTTTGCGTGAATTGAACTACAAAGCATAATCATCACCTGTGTTATTATTGGCTCTGTAGATGGCAGGAATACACAGAGTCACTGCACCAGAAAGAACTGGTCAATGTTCAACCATTTCAGGAAGTAGCATATGATCAAGAACTGATGGTACTGAAAGAAGAGATCCAAGCTGCACTGAAGTCATTGGCAAAAAACAAGTCTCCAAGAATTGGCAGAATACCAATTGAGATCTTTCAACAAATGGATACAACATTGGAAGCACTCACTCTTCTATGCTAAGAAATTTGGAAGACAGCTACCTGGCCAACTGACTGGAAGAGATCCATATTTGTACCCATTCCAAAGAAAAGGATCCAACAGAATGCTGAAATTATCAAACAATATCATTAATATCACACACAAATAAAATTTGATGAAGATCATACAAAAATGGTTGCAGCACTATGCTGGCAGGGAACTACCAGAAATTCAAGCCAGATTCAGAAGAAGGCATGGAACAAGGACTATCACTGTTGATGTCAGACGGATCTTGGCTGAAAGCAGAGAATACCAGAAAGATGTTTACCCGTGTATTATTGACTATGAAATGGCGTTCGACTGTGTGGATCATAGCAAATCATGAATAATATTGTGAAGAGTGAAAATTCCAGAACACTTACTTGTGCTCATGAGGAACCTGTACATAGACCAAGAAGAAGTTGTTTGAAAAGAACAAGGTGATACTGTGTGGTTTAAAGTCAGGAGAGGTTTCCATCAGGCTTGTATCCTTTCCACCATATTTATTCAATTTGCATGCTGAGGAAATAATCAGAGAAGCTGGCCTATATGAAGAAGAACAGCGCATCAGGATTGGAGGAAGACTCATTAACAACCTGCATCATGCAGATAACACAGCCTTGCTTGCTCAAAGCCAGTTACCATTGAGTCCACTCTGACTCATGAAGACCCCACGAGTGTCAGAGTAGAACAGTGCTCCATAGGGTTTTCAAGTCCTGATTTTTCAGAAGTAGATTGCCAGACCTCTGGGTGAACTCAAACCTCCAACCTTTCAGTCAGCTCCCAAGCACATTAACCGTTTGCACCACCCTGGAATGCCCAAGCATTTCTAGTCCTCAGCACTATTGACATTGTGGATTGAGGAAGCTGTCCTATGTATTGTAGAGTGTTTAGCAGCACTCTGGCCTCTACTTACTAGATGTCAATAACACCACCACCCCAGTAGTGCCAACCATAAATGCCCCAGACAGTGCCAAATGTCCCCTGGGGCAAAATCACCCCAGCGTTGACAACCACTGACCTAGACAGTCGCCTACGTAAAGTATAGACTACGTAAGAAAGGAGAGCAAATCCTACTTAGCACCTTGGTCATCTAGTGCTGATGTAACAGAAATACCACAAGCGGGTGGCTTTAACAAACAGAAATTAATTTTCTTACAGTTTAGGAGGCTAGAAGCATGAGTTCAGGGTGCCAGCTCCAGGAGACAGCTCTTTCTTTGTTGGCTTGGAGGCTCCTGGACAATCTTCATGTGGTTTGGCATCTCTCTTCCCCCATCTCTCCTTCTTTTGCTTGCTTGTCTAATCTCCTTTATATTTCAAAAGAGTGATTCAAGACACACCCTTCACTAATCCTGTCTTGATAACATAAAACAACCCATTCCCAAATGAGATTATAACCACAGACATAGAGGTTAGGATTTATAACACTTTGGCCCCCAAAATTCATGTCCTTGCTACATGCAAAACACATTCACCACATCACATCATTCCAAAAGTCTTATATCAACCCCAAGTCCAAATTCTATCCTGGGGCAAAATTCCTTTCCATCGGTGAACCCGTGAAATCTAGAGTACAAGTTATCTGCTTCCAAAGTAAAGCGATGGAACACCCACAAAGTAGACATTTCCATTAGAAATGGGAGAAATTGGAGGGAAAGAAGGGATAACAGGCAACGAATGAGTCTAAAACCCAACAGAACAATATACATTATTTCTCAAGGCTTGAAAATAATCCTCTGTTCTCTGAGACCACCTAGGGAATGGCTCCACCCTCCAGACTCTGGGTGTGGGCCATGCCCTCTAGATTCTGGGTAGAGTCCCCTCAGGCTTGGACTTCAGCTCCACTTTCCAGGCCCTCTGGATGGCAACTCTGCTCCCTTGGCTTTAAGTCGTGCCATCTTCCTAGTATGCCTGGGTGGCAACCCCACCCCCTCAGCCCTGGCAGGCCACATTCTTCTGCCCCTTGGACATGGTAGCCTCACCCTCTTGGCTTTGGGCAATGGCGCCACCCTCCTGGCACACCTTAACCGCAAAACCACACTCCAGAACCGAGTTGGTGAAGATCCAATTCTTGTGAAATCTAGGAGACTGTATCTAAGACACTGTGGCTCCGCCCTTTGAAACTGAGAAGGCCTTGCTTCCCGTGCTCTTTCCAGCAGTTTTGTTGATCTCTGAGCTGCACTGTGGATGGTCCTTTTCTTTTCTTGGTTGAAAACAGATGTAGCTCCTTTGGCCTGGTTCCTGCCCGTAGAATTCCAAAAGGCAGACAGTATGCTTTCCTTTCAATCTTTGTCTGTCTTCTTTAGTCTAAGCTGTTGGGTTTTCTGCTGTGGTAATTAGTTAGATCTTTCAGTCACAGGCTTAATCTCTTTAACAAAAGATTGTGTGGCCATGTCCTTGGTGAACATTCTAAGACATGTGTCTTTAGTGTGTATGACAGATTTTCCAAATCTTTAAATTCTGTTTTCATTTTGCACAGCTCATTTTTAAGACCACCTCTTTCCTCTTGCATTTTACTATAAGTGGCAACCAGATATCAAAGTTCATCACTTACAAGTTCTGCTTTCCGCCAAACATTTAAACACAATTCAGACAAATTTGCCATTGCATAAAAAGCGTCATCCTTCCTCCATTGTCCAATCACACGTTCATCAATTTCTTTTAAAACTTCACCAGATTAACATCCACATTTCTAGCCACATTCTGTTGCTGGTGCCATATGTATTCTCAAAGATGATAGAGACTTTCTCTATAGCTCTCCTCACTTCCTTCTGAGCCCTCACCAGTATTTCCTTTGACGTCCATAATTCTACCAATAGTCTTTTCAAGGCAATCTAGGCTTTTACTATTAAAATAAAAAAACCAAACCTATTGCCATCAAGTCAATTCCAACTCATAGTGACCCTACAGGACAGAGTAGAACTGCCCCATAGGGTTTCCAAGGAGCACCTGGTGGCTTCGAACTGCCAACCTTTTGGTTAGCAGCCAAACTCATAATCACTATACCACCAGGGTTTCCTAGGCACCTTAAAACTCTTCCAACCTCCACTCATTACCCAATTCCAAAATTACTTCTGCATTGTAGGTATTTGTTAAAGCAGCACCCCACTCTTGGTACCAAATTCAGTCTAAGTTATCCTGTACTGCTATAACAGAAATACCACAAGTGGGTAGCTTTAACAAACATAACACTTAGTAAATTAAAAAAAAAAAAAAATTAAATCTCCAGTACCTAGCAGAGTACTTGGCGATATACAGTATGCCCTGGTGGTACAATGGTTATATGCTTGGCTGCTAACCAAAAGATCGGTGGTTTGAATGCACCCACCAGCTCTGTGGGAGAATGGGAGAAAGATCTAGTAATCTGCTCCAGTAAAGATGACAGCCTAGGTGTCATGGATTGAATTGTGTACCCCCAAAATATGTGTCAATTTGGTTAGGCCATGATTCCCAGTATTGTATGGTGGTCCTCCATTTTGTGATTGTAATTTTGTGTTAAAGAGGGTTGGGTGGGATTGTAACACCCTCACTAAGGTCACATCCCTGATCCAAAAATGTAAAGGGAGTTTTCCTGGAGTGTGGCCTGCACCACCTTTTATCTTACAAGATGTAAAAGGAAAGGGAAGCAAGCAGAGAGCGGAAATTTCATACCACCAAGAAACAACAGCCAGGAGAATAGTGTGTCCTTTGGACCCGGGGTCCCAGTGCTGAGGAGCTCCTCAACCAGGAGAAGATTGTTGACAAGGACCTTCCTCCAGAGCTGACAGAGAGAGAAGGCCTTCCTCTGGAGCTGATGCCCTGAATTTGAACTTGTAGCCTACTAGACTGTGAGAGAATAAATTTCTCTTTGTTAAAGCCGTCCACTTGTGGTACTTCTGTTATAGCACCACTAGATGACTAAGACACTAGGAAACCCTATGGGCCAGCACATAGGATTGCTATGAGTCAGGATCGAGTCATTAACACCTAACAATAACAAGAACAAATATTGCTTAAGTGAATGAATACAAAGCCACTTTTTTTTTTTTTAATTTCTTTTCTACCTCCCTCAGTGCCTTGCATAGTGTAAGTCACAATCAACAAATATTTTCTGGTGGTTAATATTTGTAGAGGTTTAAGGAAAACAGGAATTCCTAGTAACGACCATTTCTGTAGAAAAAAATGATAGGGAAAATGAACTGTTTGCAGACATTAGTGTGTATGAGGCAATTTCCTGGCCTGTGGGAGTTTTATGCAAATGGTCTAAATCCAAAAGTGTAGCCTCACCATTTCAAAACAAAGTGCCCTAATCATCCAGTGAGGAAGCAGCGCCCCTTGCCTCTTTGGCCTTGCTTCTTGACTGCAGTTCACCTTGGTGCTGGGTGGACAGGACCCCTTCCTCCCTGACTGTGGGGCCGTTCATCTCCAGCACCACCAGATAAGACCCCTAGGAGCCCAGTTCCCTGTGCAAGAGA
Organism: Elephas maximus indicus; assembly: GCF_024166365.1. Taxonomy (NCBI): domain Eukaryota; kingdom Metazoa; phylum Chordata; class Mammalia; order Proboscidea; family Elephantidae; genus Elephas; species Elephas maximus. The sequence goes on along the minus strand of NC_064827.1, from coordinate 8,067,309 downwards.
AATTGAAGGCTTGGCTCAGTTCACAGTTCCTGAACTTTGAAGCCGAGTTTGCCAACTGTTAAAGCTTTTACACCATTTGTCACAATTGGGCCCTGGAGAATATGTCTACAATCTAATTAAAGCCAAAGCCGTCACACCTAAAATTTAGGGGCTGTTTTGCTTCCAAGTATGCACAAAATTGCATAGCAGAGGGAGATGAAAGGCATTTCTACCATATACACATTTAAACTGGCAGTATATTAGCATAATCTGCCCTTCCTTGTCTCTTTACCTAAATGGCTTATGGCGCTTTAAGCTTCTTAGACAAGATTTTTTATTTATTATGACTGGCTGGACATCTAAAGAACTGCTGTATTTAAACTACCAAAATCATTGTGTTACACTGCAATTTACCAGAGTCAAGGTCATCCCATTTATTGTAATTAAACAAGAGAGGAGAAGGAAGAAAGAGCAGTTGGCTTGTAGAAATCCTCCCTTCCCTTAGAACAGTGCTCCTCTGGCTACATATTCAATTCACCAGGGAGCTTATATAACCCCTGCAGGTCAGGCCACACCCCAGGCCAATAAAATCCCAAACTCACTGGTGGGACCCAGGCATGGCTATTTCTTTTTAAAATAACTCTTTTATTTTAGAATAGTTTTAGGTTTACAGAAAAATTGCAAAGATAGAACACAGATTCCAATATAGTTTTTCATATCACATTTATGTCTATAACCCATTCTGAGTTCATTTTTGTGAAATGTGTAAGAGCTCTGTCTAGGTTAAATTTTTTTCCGTGTACAGTTTTGTGTCACTTAACATCCACGAAACATTCTGTGAAACAGGATGTTATGTGATTTGGACACTGTGCCCCGTTGCCATTGAGCCGACTGTTACCCATAGTGGCACTAGAGAGTGGAACTGCCCCATAGGGTGTCCAAGGAGTGGCTGGTGGATTTGAGCTGCCGACCTTGTGGTTGGCAGCCGTATCACTTAACCACTGTGCCACCAGGGCTCCATGGACGTTGTACAAATATGCCTAAATAGCAAGCAGTAGCACTCGCTGATTTTCCACCTTTGTGTTGTTTAGTAATGTTTCGTTTCACTTCCAGATCAGTGCTTTGCCTCTTCCTGCTGCTATCACTAGCGCTGGTTTTGCCATGCGAGCCATGGTGCACTCGATGGTAATAACTTCGAAAGCAAATTAAACAGAGAGATAACGCTACAACACTCAAGAGACGGGAGACACACGAGACTGCACGCTGCTGCCTGTGAGTCAGTGCATACACTGACGTATGGGAAGCTTTTTATTGGTAAGTAGGGAAAGTTCACACTAAAACAGTGATAGAAAGTAAACTATAGTACATACATCAGCCAGTAACATAGGTGTTTATGATGACCATCAAGACATGTGAATCACAGGTTATGTATGTACTGTACCATTATATGCCTGGCAGAGTAATTGCTTTGTACACAAAGAGACATGAGGTACACGTGTTGAATGCAGGAACCTGTTGCGTTTGCTCCCTCCAGTTACATCCTCTATGCCCCATTCTCTAGTAGGGACTTCTGACTCTGTTATAACCTATGGGACCACAGACGTATATGCGGTCGGGTGTTGCCCAAATGGACATTTTGCAGTGCATGACTATACATGTCCAGTTGTTCCAAAACCATTTGTTGAAAATACTACCCCTTTTTAAAATTATTAAATTACCGTTGTTCTTTTGTCAAAGATCAGTTGACTATCTTTGTCTGGGTCTATTTCTGGGTTCTCCATTCTGTCCCATTCAACTATATGTCTATGTTTTCACCAATGCCATGCCATCTTGAGTACTGAAGATTTATAGTAAGTCTTGACAATGGGTAAGGAGTCTTGGTGGTGCAGTGGTTAAGCGCTCAGCTGCTAACCAAAGGGTTGGCTGTTTAAACCCACCAAGGGACACCTTGGAAGACAAGCCTAGAGAGCTGCTTCTGAAAGATCACAGCCTTGAAACTCTATGGAGCAGGTCTACTCTGAACACATGGGAATGCCATAAGTCAGAATCAACTTAACAGTAACCAAGAACTACAACCATCAATATCATTCTAATTAGGCATGACCACACCGCACAGCCCCACTCTCCTGTCAGCCTGTCGTACTGTGGGGGCTTGCATGTTGCTGTGATGCTGGAAGCTATGCCATTGGTATTCAAACACCAACAGGGCCATCCATGGTAGATGGGGTTCAGCTGAGCTTCTAGACTAAGACAGACTAAGAAGAAGGACCTGGCAGTCTACTTTAAAAAGAAGTTAACCAGTGAAAACCTTATGTATAGCAGTGGAACATTGTTTGATATGGTACCAGAAGATAAGCCCCTCAGGTTGGAAGACATTCAAAAGACAACTGAGGAAGAGCTGCCTCCTCAAAGTAGAGTTGACCTTAATGACGTGGATGGAGTCAAGCTTTCAGAACCTTCATTTGCTGATGTGGCATGACTCAAAATGAGAAGAAACAGCTGCAAACATCCATTAATAATCAGGACGTGGAATGTATGAAGTATGAATCTAGGAAAATAGGAAATTGTCATTTCAGCTGAAATGGCCTGGTATTGGCCATTTTGAATCGGAAAATCATATGGTCTACAATGCTGGGAATGACGAATTGAAGAAGAACAACATTGCATTCGTTGTCAAAAAGAAAATTTCAAGATTTATCCTGAAGTGTAATGCTGTCAGTGATAGGATAATATCCATATGCCTACAAGGAAGACCAGTTAATATGACTATTATTCAAATTTATATACCAACCACTGAGGACAAAGATGAAGAAATTGAAGATTTTACCAACTTCTGCAGTCTGAAATTGATCAAACATGCAATCACAATCAAAGTGCATTGGTGATTGAAAAGCAAAAGTTGGAAACACGACCTTGGTGATAGAACACTGGAGATACCATGATAGAATTTTGCAAGACAAAAGTCTTGTTCATTGCAAATACTTTTTCTCAACAACATAAATGGTGACTATACATGTGGAGCTTACCAGATGGAATACACAGGAATCAAATTGACTACATCTGTGCGAAGAGATGATGGAGAACCACTATATTATCAGTCAGAACAAGGCCAGGAGCCCGCCGAGGAACAGACCGTCAAATGCTCATATGCGAGTTCAAGCTGAGGATCAAAAAATTAAAACAAGTCCATGAGAGCCAAGGTATGGCCTTGAACATATACCACTTGAATTTAGAGACCATCTCAAGAATTGATTTGACGCATTGGACACTAATGGCCGAACATCAGATGAGTTGTAGAATGATATCAAGGACATCATACATGAAGAAAGCAAGAGGTCATTAACAAGACAGAAAAGAAAGAGAAGGCCAAAATGGATGTCAGAAGAGACCAGAAAGGTACCCTTGAAGGTAGAATAGCTAAAAGCAAAAGTAAGAAATGATGAAGTAAAAGAGCTGAACAAATTTCAAAGAGTGGCTCAAGAAGACACAATAAAATATTATAATGAAATGTGCAAACACTTGGAGTTAGAAAACCAAAGTGAAGAATGCATTTTGCATTTCTTAAGTTCAAAGAACTGAAGAAAATATCTAATCATCAAGTTGCAATTTTGAAGGATTCTGTGGACAAAATATTGAATGATGCAGGAAGCTTCAAAAGAAGATGGAAGGAATACACAGAGTCACTGTACCAAAATGAATTGGTTGATGTTCAGCCATTTCAGGATATAGAACAGATGGAACTGAAGGAAAAAGTCCAAGCTGCAATGAAGGCACTGGTGAAAAACAAGGGTACAGGAATTGACGGAATACCAATTGAGATGTTTCAACAAACTCATGCAACACTTGAAGCACTCACGCGTCTATGCCAAGAAATTTGGAAGACAGCTACCTGGCCAACCGACTGGAAGAGATCCATATTTGTGACCATTCTAAAGAAAGGTGAATCAACAGAATGTGGAAATTATAGGAAATATCATTAATATCACATGCAAATAAAATTTTGCTTAATATATTTCAAAAGCGGTTGCAACAGTACCTAGAGAAACGCCAGAAATTCAAGCTGAATTCAGAAAAGGGTGTGGAGTGAGGGATATATATTCTTGCTGATATCAGATGGATCTTGGCTGAAAGCAGGGAATACCAGAAAGATGTTCACCTGTGTTTTATTGATGGTTCAAAGACATTTGACTCTGTGGATCCTAACAAATTACGGATAACATTGAGAAGAATGGGAATTCCAGAACGCTTAATTGTGCTCGTGAGGAAACTGAACTTAGACCCAGAGGCAATAGTTCAAATAGAACAAGTGGATACTGGATGTTTTAAAGTCAGGAAAGGTGTGTGTCAGGGTTGCACCCTTTAACCATGCTTGTTCAATCTGTATGCTGAGCAAATAATCGGAGAAGCTGGACTATATGAAGAAGAAGGTTGCATCAGGATTGGAGGAAGACTCAATAACGACCTGCAACATGCCAGTTATACAACCTTGCTTGTTGAAAGTGAAGAGGACTGAAGCACTTACTGCTAAAGATCAAAGACCACAGCCTTCAGTATGGATTACACCTCAACATAAAGAGCACAAAAATCCTCACAGCTGGGCCAATAAGAAACATCATGATAAATGGAGAGAAGTTGTCAAGGATTTCATTTTACTTAGATCCACAATCCGCGCTCATAGAAATGGCAGTCAAGAAATCAAACAACATTGGGAAAATCTGCTGCTTAAGACCACTTTAAATTGTTATAAAGCAAAGATGTCACCATAAGGACGAAGGGGTGCCTGATCCAAGCCGTGGTATTTTCAATCACTTCATATGAATGTGAAAACTGGACAATGAATAAGGAAGACCGAAGAATTGATGCCTTTGAATTACTGTGTTGTCAAAGAATACTGAACATACCATGGACTGCCAGAATGACGAACAAACCTGTCTTGGAAGAAGTACAGCCAGAATGCTCCTTAGAAGGGAGGATAGCAAGACTTTTTCTCGTCTACTTTGGACATGTTGTCGGGAGGCACCACTCCTTGGAGAAGGACATCATGTTTGGTAGAGTAAAGGGGCAGCGAAAAAGAGGAGGACCTTCAACAAGATTTACTGACACAGTGGCTGCAACAATGAGCTCAAACATAGCAACCATTGAGAGGATGGTGCAGGACCAGGCAGTGTTGCCTTCTGTTGTCGCTGTGAGTTGACGGCACCTAACAGCACCCTGCACAGTATGGACAGTGGTGGTTCAGTGGTTAGAGCGCTTAGCCGCTAACCGAACTGTTGCTGGTTCACGCCCAACAGCTGCTCTGCAGGAAAAGGATACAGCAGTCTGCTACCGTAAAGATGACAGCTCTGGAAACGTTATGGGGCAGTTGATCCTGTCCTATAGGGTCACTGTGAGTTGGGATCAACTCGAATGCAGTGGGTTTGGTTTCTGTGGTTTATGCTGCACAGTAAAAGGCTCTCTGGTGGCACAGTGGTTAAAGTGCTCAGCTGCTAACCGAAAGATCAGCAGTTTAAACCCATCAGCTGCTTGGCAGGAGAAAGATGTGGCAAACTGCTTTGGTAAAGATTACAGCCTTGGAGACCCTATGGGGCAGTTCTGCTCTGTCCTCTAGGGTCGTTATGAAGTGGAATTGACTTAGACAGCAGGGGGTTTGGTTTTTTGAGTTTTGACATTGTGTAGTGTGTGTGAGTCTTCCAACTTTGCCCTCTTCTTCACTGCTGTGTTGGGTGTTGCTATTTTTTTTTAAGCTTTCTGAATGATTCCATTGCAGAGCCTAGGGCAAGAACCCACTGTCTTAGAGTCAGCTGGAATAGAAGCAAAAACAGGGTTTTTCAAGCCAAGCGACCCTTTGTTTAAATGATAGCTTTGTAGGTAAACACTTGAAGCCTTGGGGCTTCAGTTTTCTATTCATAACATATGAAATTATAATGCCTGTTGGCAAATTTTTTTGAGAGTCACACCCTGGAAGAACGCAGAATAGTGATGAGTTTGTAGCAAACCCACTGCTCTCGAGTCAATTTCAATTCATAGCGACCCTACAGGATAGAGTAGAACTGCCTCACAGGGTTTCCAAGGCTGTAATCTTTACAGAAGTAGAGTGCCACATCTTTCTCCCGTGGAGCGGCTGGTGGGTTCAAACTTCCAATCTATTATCCCATGGGGAATTAATACTGGTCTATTTTTTAATGTTTTGGGAAAGGAGTGATAATTTCCTGGCTACATGGAAACATTAATAAGAGAAGTAGCACAAATGATAGAAAAAAAATAAGAGTGAAGAAAGTCCCTTGTTTAAATAAGCCAATTAGGAAGATGATCAGGAAAGATTTTTTTTTTTTAATCTACAATATATCTCTTTGTAACTATAACTTTGTCCCTTTTCTTGTGTATTTGGACAATTATTTTAGTACACGTTTGCATAAGTGAGATTATTAGGTAAAAAGCACAGAGTTTAAAGATTCTGGTATAAATATCGTCTTGTTTTCCAAAAACCCAAAAATTTCATTCTATAGATAAAAATACATGTTATTGTTGTTCTTAGTTACCATCAAGTCAATTCCAACTCATGGTGATCCCTTACGTGCACAGTAGAACTGTGATCCATACAGGTTTCCAGGCCGTGACCATTCAGAAGCAGATCACCAGGCCTTTCTTCCAAGGCATCTCTGGGTGGGTTCAGACCACCAACCTTTCAGCTAGTTGCTGAGTGTTTATAAGCAAGAAAGCTAGCAAACAACAACAATCAAACTAAAAGTAAGAAAAAGGGGAAAACGAAAGAACAAACATTTATCAAGTGTCTATATGTTTCAGGTTCTACGCTAGAAATTTTACACATTTAAATTAGTTAATCCTCATGCCAAGTTTAATATCATTCTCACTTCACAGTGAGGACTGTTGTTGTTTTTATGTGCCGTCCAGTTGATTTTTACTCATAGCAACCCTATGTACAACAGAATGAAATACTACGCTGTCTGGTACCATCCTCACAATAGTTGTTATTCTTGAGCACGTTGTTGTAGCCACTGTGTCAGTCCATCTTGTTGAGGATCTTCCTCTTTTTTGCTGACTCTCTACTTTACCACGCATAACGTCCTTCTTCAGGGACTGATCCCTCCTGACAACATGTCCAAAGTATGTGAGACGTAGTCCCACCACGCTTGCTTCTAAGAAACATTCTGGTTTTACTTCTTCCAAGACGGGACTCTCTACTTTACCAAGCATAACGTCCTTCTTCAGGGACTGATCCCTCCTGACAACATGTCCAAAGTATGTGAGACGTAGTCTCGCCACGCTTGCTTCTAAGAAACATTCTGGTTTTACTTCTTCCAAGACAAGAAGTTCTTGTTCGTTATTTTGGCAGTCCATGGTATATTCAATATTCTTTGCCAACGCCACAATTCAAACACATCAATTCTACGGTCTTTTTATCCATTGGAAACCCTGGTGGCATAGTGCTTAAGTGTTACGGCTGCTAACCAAGAGGTCAGCAGTTTGAATCCGCCAGGTGCTCCTTGGAAACTCTATGGGGCAGTTCTACTCTGTCCTGTAGGGTTGCTATGAGTCGGAATCCACTCACTGGCAGTGGGTTTGGCTGGGTTTGGCCTTATCCATTCTCCAGCTTTCACATGCAAATGAGAGGATTGAAAACGCCATGGCCTAGGTCAGGCGCACCTCAGTCCTTAAGGTGACATCTTTAGTTTTTAACCCTATAAAGAGATGTTTTGCAGCAGTGAGGATTAATGTTTCAGAAAAGGTGTGGGTAAGGTGCCACAAGGAACGTGGTTAACATGGCAGAAACAGGATGCTTGCCAAGAGTGCCTCCCATCCAGGCACTCTTATTTTCCATTTCAAAAATCATTGTCCTATAATGCTTCCATTTTTTCCTTACTGAGAAGAAGAAAGTGAGTGAGAAATTTCTCAGTTTCACAAAACACCCCCCAAAGTTCCTAGATATCTTATAAAATGAATCCTAAACCCTGCTTGCATGGATACCCCAAGAATTCTGGTACAGCCTCCTTTGTTGTTGCTGTCAGGTGCCAACGAGTCGGTTCCAACACAGCGACCCCATGTACAACAGAACACAACACTGCCTAGTCCTGTGCCCTTGTCACGATCGTTGTTATGCTTGAGCCCATCGTTGCAGCCACTGTGTCAATCCATCTTGTCGAGGGTCTTCCTCTTTTTCCCTGACCCTCTACTTTACCAAGCACTTTTTTATGTCCTTCTCCAGGGACGGGTCCCTCCTGATAACATTTTCAAAGTATGTGAGACATAGTCTCATGATCTTTGCTTCTAAGGAGCATGCTGGCTGTGCTTCCAAGACAGACTTTAGCTGTTGTTAGGAAGCGAGAGAAGTCTTCCATGTCATACAGGACATAGACAGGCACACGTTCACAGTGGTATCCCCAAGGCAGTTACACCCCTGTTACGCCTCCCCAGGAGTCGTCAGGGAATCCCAGAGCCCTTTGTTCATGTTCACAAAAAATCTGCCAGCCCAGCAGTAGTGGCAGTAATGAGACTCAGCCACACAGCCTGATGTATGCCGGTGACTCACAGGGACAGGGTCCAGTGCCTGCTGTGTTGCTCCCTCTGCTGCGAACATTAAGCCCGAGTTCCTCACGATAAAACTGACAACCAAACGCAAGAAAGCTAAAATGCCAGGGGGTCAGAACTGGTCACAGAAACCACCGCAGAACCCAATTAATAGTTGGCATTTTCCAGCTTCGCTAGTGACAAGTATTTCCATGTATGGCTCCCCCTCATGTCCCTGAGGAGAGGTGACAGGATATAGCCCAACAGCTTGGAAAACACTGCCCTAAGGAAGGAATGGTATACAATTCACAGTAGTGGGTGTGAAGCAGCTCAGGAGTAATTAAAGATACTCCGTGAAAAAATAGTGAAGCCTCTGGGTGGTGGAAAATCAGCCACTGAAAGCCCTCTGGAGCACAGTTCTCCTCTGCCACACATAGAGTTGCCATGAGTCGGAGTTAACTCCATGGCAACTGGTTTTGATTAAGAAAAAATAACCTTCTGTTGTATCAATAAGAAGGAGATGGGGAAATGGTGACCGTTCAGTTTGAAGAAATTCTATTCACAAGGAGCCATGTGACTATATCCCACACACATGCATATACTAGTGAGAGGAGTGTCTCAAAAGAGTCACTTGTCTAGGTTCTGACCCTCTATTTGCACGTCCAGACATTCAACTTTGTCCACGTGTCAGAGCTGGTCAGGTTCTCAGGGACTTCCATGCTAACTGACCCATAAGATCCTAAGGCACAGATCAGAATGCCAAGATATTCATTTGTAATGGTGGGCACAATTTTCTGTATCTATATTAAATTCATAATATTCATATCAGGGCACCCTCCTGTATCAGTTAGCTATCGCTGCATAACAACCACCCCAGACTGAGATAAACATTTGTTTACAAACACTGGTGCTTGCTCACACATCTAAGAGTCAGCAGGGCAGTTCTGCTCATCTGGGCCAGGCTCCGTTCATCACCTCTGGGCTCTCTCAGGCACTTGTGGTCAGCTGGTGGTTCAGTTGTAGCCTAGATGATCTAGGTTGGCTTCACTCACGCATCTACTGTTGTCTGGCTATCAGCAAAGAAACGGGATAAAATGGACCAATTGTTTCTCGTCAGTGAGCAGGTTGGCCTGGGCGTGTTCTCATGGTGGCTGTGCAGCATTCAGAGAGACAGACAGAGTGACAGACAGACAGAGAGACAAGCATTCAAGGACTCTCGACACCTAGATTTTGAACTGGAACACCATCACGTCCACGCAACTCTATTGGTCAAAGCGAGTTACACGGCCAGTCCAGTTTCAAAGGGTAAACGATATCTCCACCTACGGATGGGAGGAGACAAACCTGGGTGGCACAAGTGATTAAACACTCAGCTGCTAACTACAAAGGTTGGAGGTTCGAGGCCACTCAGAGGCACCTCAGAAGAAAGGTGTGGAAATCTACTTCCGAAAAGTCAGTCACTGAAAACACGGTGAAGCATAGTTCTCCGTGGACACACATGGGGTTGCCATGATTCAGAATCGATTCAGTGACAACTGGTTTGGTTTTCACTGATGGTGTGTGCTGCAAAGTCACATTGCACAGGACCTGGATACAGGGAGAAAGATAATCACGGATAACTTGGCATCAATCTGCCATACTTTCCTTTCTCAGGCAATTGGAAACAGAATTAATAAGTAGAGGTTGCTTAATGACTACAAAATTGAAGATAATTGGGTGGTACACAGGGGTTTTTTCCAACCAGGCTTCAAAAGGACTTGATGAACTATCCTTGTTCCGAAACCAGACCAGAATGAGGCAGCAGAGCGCCAGGCTCATTCTCTCGTCACTTCCTCCTCTGTCCCCCTCTGTCTCTCTGTCCCCCCGTTCCTCCCTCCTCCCTTCTCCTTTTCCTCTTCTTCATCTTTCTTCCTTCTCTCCTTCTCCCTATCCCTTCCCCTCTCTCCCTCCTTCCCTCCTCCCTTCTCTCCCACTCTTCCTCTTTCTCCCTCCTCTTCTTTCTTCTTCTCCTTCCTCTCTGCCACACACACACACACACACACACACACACACACACTCCAAATGTCCACTTGAAGATCACTTCTCAGGGCGGAGTACTTCTGCAGATGCCTACCACTAAATCCTAAACCTTTCCATTGTATAGATTATGCTTTTTTTTTTTTTTTTTTTCCTGTTTCCACATGGCAGCTTTATCTTCTGTGGCCTCTACAACAGTTTGTTTGATTTTTAGTCCATACAAATTTAATTTCTGCTAAGATAGCTTTGGTTCAGTGGTAGAATGCTCGCCTTCAAAGTGGGAGACCCAGGTTCAGTTCCTGACCAAGACACCTGATGGGCAGCCACCACCTGTCTGTCGGTGGAGGCATACGTGTTGCTATGATGCTTCCATGCTAAGACAGAGTGGCAAGAAAGGCCTGGGGATCTACTTCCAAAAAATCAGTCACTGAAAACCTTATGGATCACAAGGGTCGGATCCACAACTGATCATGGGGATGGCTCAGGGCTGGACACTATTTCATTCCATTGTACATGGGATCACCATGAGTCAGGTTCAACTGGATGGCAACTAACAACACCTAAATTGTTCCAGGGAGAGAGGAAGGAAAAAGTTCCCTCCTCACCTCCCATAAACATCTCCTCTCCATAAAGGCAAATGGTACTCTTGAATCTGGGCTGAGCATCCTTTTCTTTTTTCTTTCCTTAGCTATTGCTGAAATGACCAAGAATTTCTGGCCCTGTGGTTCCTGATCAAATGGAAGAGTCCACACGTCTGGGGTGGTGGGGGCGCAGGTTTATTGCATACACAGGAATGTTTCAGACCTAATCCGGACCCGCTTCAAAACACCAAATTTTGCAGACATCCAAGGAGCCCAAATCCTGTTAGAGTAAATTAGCATATTGATATTTAGCATGGCTTTGGAGTGAGCCTTTCTGTAAAAATTCGTTTTCTAGGTCGCTCTTCATTCCATTACACAGTGCCCTCCTTAGGAGAGCCCAAGGGAGAAAAATCTCTCTGATCTCAGAATGGAAAATAGCTATGCGACTCCTTAGTACTTGGAGTGGTTGTGTGGTGGTTGTTATTACAGACAATGTGAATCACGTATGTCAAGGCATCTCCTTCTTTTCAGTGCCTGCTGCTCAGGTTAGCATCAAATCTGAGAGCTTGCCCTAGAAAATTTGGAGGACATCTTGGCATAGTTTTTTTGTCTTATTCCTATTTTATATACTCTGTTCTGCTTTCCTTGTTCAATTATTTTTATATTAATTTTGTCTACTTCAAGATACTTATTTAAGTAACTGTAAAAACTTTCTGAAACCGCAAGGAGAATAAATAAATAAAAGCCAATTACTCAAGAAAGCTATAGTTTAATTTTTGAATACTACCTTAGTCTGGGTTCTCTAGAGGAGCAAAATGAGTGAGACACACACGCACAGAAAGAGAGAGAGAGACAGAGAAATGTCTCATTTAATTGTGCGGGCTGGCAAGTCCCAAATGTGTAGGTCAGGCAGCAGGTTACAGGCCACTATTGGCTCATGGGATTGCAGGGGCTGTTGAATCCAAAATCTATAGATCAGGAGACAGGCTGGAGATTTCTGCAGGTTTACATCCCAGGACCCCCATGTGTCTGTCAGTGTGTTGCACTGTGGGGGCTCAAGTGTTGCTGTGATGCTGGAAGCTATGCCATCAATATTCAGGTACCAGGAGGGTCACCAGTGGAGGACAGGTTTCAGCTGAGCTTCCAGACTAAGACAGACTAGGAGATGCACCAACCACTAAGGCCAAAGATGAAGAAATTGAAGATTTTTATCAGCTTCTGGAGTCTGAAATTGATCAAACATGCAATCAGAATGTATTGATAATCACTGGTGATTGGAATGCAAAAGTTGGAAACAAAGAAGAAGGATTGGTAGTTGGAAAATATGGCCTTGGTGATAGAAACAATGCCGGAAATCAAATGATAGAATTTTGCAAGATCAACGACTTCTTCGTTGCAAGAGCCTTTTTTCATCAACATAAATGGTGACTATAGACATGGACCTCGCCAGACGGAATACACAGGGATAAAATCTAGTATATCTGTGGAAAGAGATGATGGAAAGCTCAATATCATCAGTCAGAACAAGGCCAGGGGCCGACTGTGGAATAGATCATCAACTGCATATGCAAATTCAAGTTGAAAATGAAGAAAATCAGAGCAAGTCCACGAGAGCCCAAATATGACCTTGAGTATATCCTGCCTGAATTTAGAGGCCATCTCAAGAACAGATTTGACCTATTGAACACAAATGACCGAAGGCCAGACGAGCTGTGGAATGACATCGAGGATATCATACATGAAGAAAGCAAGAGGTCATGGAAAAGACAGGAGAGAAAAGACCAAGTGGATGTCAGAGGAGATTAAGAAACTTGCTCTCGAATGTCAAGCAGCTGAAGCAAAAGGAAGAAATAATGAAGTAAAAGAACTGAACAGAAGATTTCAGAGGGCGGCTCAAGAAGACAAAGTAAAGTACTATGACACATGCAAAGAGCTGGAGATAGAAAAACAAAAGAGAAGAACAGGCTCAGAATTTCTCAAGCTGAAAGAAATGAAGAAAAACTTCAAACCTTGATTTGCAACAGTGCAGGATTCTATGGGGAAAATATTAAATGATTCAGGAAGCATCAAAAGAAGATGGAAGGAATACAGAATCATTACACCAAAAAGAATTAGTCAATGTTCAAGAGGTAGTATATGATCAGGAACCAACGGTACTGAAGGAAGAAGTCCAAGCTGCACTGAAAGCATTGGCAAAAAACAAGGTTCCAAGAATTGACGAAATATCAATTGAGATGTTTCAACAACCGGATGCAGCGCTGGAAGTGCACACTCATCTATGCCAAGAAATTTGAAAGACAGGTACCTGGCCAACTGACTGGAAGAGATCCATATTTATGCCTATTACCAAGAAAGTGATCCAACCGAATGCAGAAATTGTTGAACAATGTCATTAATGTCACGCACAAGCAAAATTTTGCTGAAGATCATTCGAAAGTGACTGCAGCAGTATATCCACAGGAAACTGCCAGAAATTCAGGCCGGATTCAAAAGAGGATGTGAAACCAGGGATATATATCATTGCTGATGTCAGATGGATCCTGGCTGAAAGCAGAGAATACCAGAAGGATGTTTACCTGTGTTTTATTGACCATGCAAAGGCATTTGACTGTGTGGGTCATAACAAATCATGGATAACATTGCAAATAATGGAATGTTATTCAGGGAATTCCAGAACACTTAATTGTGCTTATCAGGAATCTGTACATGGAGAAAGAGGCAGTCGTTCAAACAGAACAAGGGGATACTGCATGGTTTAAAGTTAGGAAAGGTGTGCATCAAGGTTGTATCCTTTCACCATACCTATTCCACCTGTGTGCTGAACAAGTAATCCAAGAAGCTGGACTATAGGAAGAAGAACAGGGCATCAGAATTGGAGGAAGACTTATTAACAACCTTCATTATGCAGACGATACAACCTTGCATGCTGAAAGTGAAGAGGACTTGAAGCACTTACTAATGAAGATCAAAGACCACAGCCTTCAGTATGGGTTACGCCTCAACATAAAGAAAACAAAAATCCACACAACTGGACCGATAAGCCACATCATGATAAATGGTGGAAAGATTGACGTTGTCAAGGGTTTCATTTTACTTATATCCACAATCAACACTCACGGAAACAGCAGTCAAGAAATCAAAAGATGCATTTCATTGGGCAAATCTGCTGCAAAGGACCTCTTTATATTGTTGAAAAGCAAAGATGTCACCTTGAATACTAAGGTGCACCTGTCCCAAGCCATGGTATTTCCAATTGCACCATATGCATGTGAAAACTGGACAATGAACTAGGAAGACTGAACAAGAATTGATGCCTTTGAAATGTGGCGTTGGCAAAGAATATTGAATACACCATGGCCTGCCAAAAGAGTGAACAAATCTGTCTTGGAAGAAGTACAACCAGAATGCTCCTTAGAAGCAAGGATGACAAGAGTGCATCTTACATATTTTGGACATGTTGTTAGCAGGGATCAGTCCCTGGAGAAGGACATCATGCTTGCTCAGCGGACAAGAGAAAGACCCTCAATGAGTTGGATTGACACAGTGGCTGCAACAATGGACTCAAGCATAACAATGATTGTAAGGATGCCACAGGACAGGGCAATGTTTTGTTCTGTGGTACATAGGGTCGCTATGAGTAGGAACCATCTCAGTGGCACCTAACAACAACAACACATTCCAGGAGCCAGAAGTCAAGTGACAAGAAGAGTGTGCAGGATTGCAGGGTTGAGTGAGAGTAAAAGAGATTTGCCTGAACATCCATTTATAGTTGGCGCTCTGTATCTGTGGGTTCTACTTCTGCAGATTCAACCAACCATGGCTCAAAAATATTTGGGGAAAAAAAAAAAACAGACTTTTTTTCTTGTCATTATCCCCTAAACGATACACTATAACAACGATTTTACATAGAATTTACATTCTATTAGGTCTTATAAGTAATCTAGTGTCCAGGCATGGACCAGTGCTGTAAAACTTGCCTCCAAAAATGGAGGGCTCCTAGAAATTGAAGAAAGAGGTGGGCGACTACAAGGTGACAGCAAAAGCATTTATTAAGGTGACTTACAGACGAGGCAAGTCCTGAGCAGCCACAGGACCAAAGCAGATCCCTGTGCCCTACAGTGGGAGGACAGAAGTTTTATAGTGGTAGTGGACAATAATGGCTACAAGCCAGGGGCTTACGTAAGAATGACTCAGCAAATGGTAGTGAACTAGCAGACCACATGAGGGCGCTCGTGTTTGGTCTTGCAAAGCCTGTTTTCCCTTCAGCCCATCCTCAAGGCTGGCTCCTACAATCTAGCACGTTCCCCCTCTCATGTCTTAGCGTGAGAGACCCCATTCCCTCCCTGCCGGGAATGGATATAGAAGTGGGGTTGGCCATGTGCCACGCATGTGCAAGAGACAGAGAAAGCTACTGTGTACCCAGAACAGGGGGAAGGCTTCTCTGATAAGGAAAAGGAACTAGGAGAGAGAAGGCAACCAAATTCCCAGCCTCCTTATCAGAGAATGCTCCGGGCCCAAGACTTTTACTTAGGCAGCCTGGATGGGTGGTGTAGAGGCAGATGATCCCCCCAACGTCTAGAGATGATTTAACGTATACAAGAGGATGTGTGTAAGTTATATGCAAATGCTACACTGTTTTATGTAATGGACTGGAGCATCCATGGATTTTGGTATGGGGGGGTGCTGGCACCAATCCCGCATAGATTCCAACGGACAACTGTATATATCAGAGGCAGGCCACACCCCAAGGAAACTCCCCTTTCAAATGATTGGTGGATCACATCAGATCACATCATGGAAGATGATTACATTATATTACATCATGGCAGAGCAGCCAGTCCAGTGTCTGCCAAACAACTGAGAATCATAGCTTCGCCAGGTTGACATATAACATTAACTATCACAAATACTTTTTTTAAATTCTCCAACTGCATCTATTTTGATGGAACTCTTACTTGGATTTCGGATGCTGAGGCCTGAATTAATCATACTTCTGAATAATTCTTTATCATCTTCAGTCCAACAAGGACTCTCTCAATGTATTTCTTTCTCCCCTTTATCCCATTCCTATTCCTCCCCTGTCCCAAGGCAACCACTCTAATTTGTTAAAAACGTATCTTTGTTAGCGTGGGTTCTTATAAAACATGTAGTTTTGTATGCATGTACTTTAAGGTATGTAAATATTATTGCTATAAGCCTCATTCTATTTCTTTTTTTTTTTTTTAACACTATATTTTTAAGCCACCACCTGTCTGTCAGTTTGTCCTCCTGTGTTGGCTTGCATGTTTCTATGATGCTGAAGGAAACCCTGGTGGCGTAGTGGTTAAGTGCTACGTATGCTAACCAAAGGGTTGGCAGTTCAGATCTGCCAGGTGCTTCTTGGAAACTCTATGGGTCAGTTCTACTCTGTCCTATAGGGTCACCATGAGTCAGAATGGACAACGGCACTGAGTGTGTTGTTTTTTTTTTTTTTTTTATGATGCTGAAAGCTGTGCCACCATTATTCCAAATACCAGCAGGCTCACCGATGGTGCACAGGTTTCAGCAGAGCTTCAAGACTAAGACTAAGAAGAAAGGCCTGGTTATCAACTTCCAAGAATTAGTCAATGGAAATTCTATGGATCAGAACAGACTATTGTCCAAGACTTCAACTTGCATCATCAGGAGAGATTGATCGCTGGAGAAGGACATTGTATTTGGAAATTGGAGGGCCAGGCAAAGGCAAGGGAAACTCTCAATGAGGTGCATTGACACGATGTTCCCAACAATGAACTCAAGTATACTAACGATTGTGGAGGTGGTGCAGGACCTGGCAATGCTTCTTTCTGTTATACGTAAGGTTTCTTGTCCTTACAAAATCCTACAGGGTGATCTGGCTATCCCCATTTTATGGCAAATAACATTTTATAACAAAGACTCAAATGGGATTTTCCAAGTCTAGAAAGAGGTGGAACCAAGAGTTGAACCTAGCTCTATCTTCCAAATCTATGCTCTTTCCATGACTTCTGCAGACTCAAGACATTTTTCTGATCCGTTACGGGTGTTACTACATAAGTTTCCTGTGATTCCTCTCCAGGTGCCCTTAACTATTGACACCTCAGGAAATCCATTTCGATGCCACATCCTACTCCCCTTCTGTGTAGGGAATGTGCCCTGAAGGAGCCTGTTTTCTCAGTTGCTGGTGATATTTGATTTGATTAACACCCTGGGACCTATCACGAGACTTAAAGATGATACCTAATTAATTGCTTACATTAAAGACCTGGCACTTCCTGCATTTAGTTCACACTTCCAGTCTCAATCTTATTTTAGCTTCAGCAATAATATTTACATGTTTAGCAAAGAGTCAATTGGTACTCTGATGCAGACCTAAGCTGTTTATGGGACTTCCTATGACAGATGTTCTTGACAGGTGTAAAGAAATAGTCTCTTTTCATAGCAAGAGCCATGAGCAAGAGCTCCCATTTGTTTGTCAATGAAAAATCACGCTTGAGCCAACCAGTATTCACTAAGCACTGACATTGGCTAAGAAGTCACACCAGATTTAATGCAGCTTTTTTTTTGGCCAGGATCATTAGATGGGAAAATGTATAGGTTAGGAAAAGTCATTCTAAAATGGACATCTGAAGTTTCAAAAGGCGTTTGCTAAGATACCCCAAGATATTCTCATGAAAAAGCCATAAATATAAGGCCTGGGGGATACTACAATTAAGGAGTTTGTGGTATTGAATGATACTATGTTGGCAAAGAAAATTGAATATACCGTGGACTGCCAGAAGAACAAATCAATCTGTCTTGGAAGAAACACAGCCAGGCTGCTCCTTAGAAGTGAGGACAGTGAGACTTTGTCTTGCTTACTTTGGACATGTTATCAGGAACAACCAATCCCTGGAGAAGGACATCACGCTTGGTAGAGGGTCAGTGAAAAAGAGAGAAAGACCCTCAAAGAGATGGACTGGCACAGACTGACACAAACCTACTATTGCGAGGATGGCACACGACTGGGCAACATAGTTTTCTGTTGCACATAGGGTCACTATGATTCAGGGCCGACTCAACAGCACCTAACAGTAACAACAATTAAGCAAGTTTATGGCGTTATATAATACTGCTGATTTCTTCTCTTCAACCTTGGATATATCCTTAACCTAAATGGATTAGATGGTACTCCAGGGCCATATACCCAGAATTCTAAGACAGTTCTGAGAATTAGGGCAACTCTGTGATCAGTGGAGTAAGACATAGGACAAGTCCACTGATAAGTGGAAGGATGGGGTAGTCCCTGGAATTTGTCCTACAGGAGGGTCATTTTCCCAACTCCAATTCCCTCCTCCCCCAGAGTGGGATGGGAATGGCAGCCAAACTGGAAAGCGGTTTCCAGCAATGTGCCACGAGACTCTGCCTCATGCAATATTTTAAATCAGGAACATGGGTTATGATACAGAAAGCAAAATGATACATTCTGATAGCAGGAAGTTGGAAGGAAGAAGCAGGCATTTTGGATGACAACATTCTTGACAGAATGGACAATGGGTCAAATCATAACATAATGAAATTTAATAGGAACAAGTGCAGGACCTTGGTCCAAGGAGCCACTAGCACAGGTACAACATAGGACAATATGACAATAGGTGTGATGACAAGCTTAATACGAGGCTGTTGTTGTATGCTGTCGAGTCAATTCCAAATCATAGCGACCCTACAGGACAGAGTAAAACCGCTCCATGTAGTTTCCAGGGTTGTAAATCTTTTTGGAAGCAGATCGCCAGGTCTTTCTTCCACGGAGACTCTGGTGGGTTTGAACCACCAACCTGTAGGTTAGTAGTTGAGCAAAAACCATTAAAACCACCGAGGAACCTCCAATAAAACAGGCAAGCCCAGGCACCTCATCAGCCTGCCTGGCTTAACGTAGTTCGAGGCAAAAGCTTCATGTGCAGAGTTAAACACTGAAATTTTCCAAGCCTATACATGCTGTGAGAATCAATAACCTCTTGTCAAGCCAGCAAATTGGTTTCGAGTATTCAGTTCACTGGTTACAACCGACAGCCACAAATAAGAGGCCCCCTCCTGAGTGAAAGGGAAGATGGAGATGAATTCCTGAGAAATGTGTTCTCTCAGAATCCCTGCACTGCTCACAGCATGGATTGCATTTGTCAAACTCTCTGGAAAGAACGCCGGGTTTAATTTTAGGCAGTCCTCTTTGTTGGGATTTCAACACTCCAGCTTTTTCAGAGCCCCACTTACTAACTCATTTCATTAAAACAGCAACCCATTGCCATGTAATTGTTCCTATAATTTGATATGTTCTGGCTTTTAGAGTTTTCTCAACCTTGCAGCCAGACCATTCTTTCTAAGACAAAACTGATATTCTCAAAAAAGGTTTAGCTGAAGCAACTGGCCTCTCTTGGGAGCCATGCTCCGGGAATATTTGTCAGAACATCTGGTCATTGAAATGGAAGAATTTTTCATGTCCCTGTACTCACAGGCAAGGAACTTGTGTTCTCTCTTCTCACTTCCTTCCTTCTCACTCCCTGAGTGCCGTCCACCCTCTTGCCAGAGATCCATATCTGTCATCACCTCTGCAAATTGACTCCACTACCCCTGCTCTTAGGGGGCTTTTGTGCCAATCCTTCTACCTTTAGAATCTCCTTCCACCTTTAGAATCTCCTTCCCTCTTTGTCCTTTGGGCCTGCAGTGTTGATACACAGATTCTAGCAAAAAAGTGCAGCTACCACCATTACTGATCATTTTGATTAAAGATTTTATAGAAGAATTTTGATCGAAAGGAGGAAGAATGCAGAATAGAATTTCAAATTCTCAATGGAATCCAGGTTTTCTGGAGCCACTGAGGCTGAATGAACCCCCAAAATTATTGTCCTGAGATAATCTATAAATTTTAAACTAAAACTATCCCCTGAAGTCTTCTTGGAACCAAAAAATAGTTTATCTTAATAAGTAAAGTGTGTCTGCCTTGACCATCATGCTTTTTTCAAAAATCATCTGTGTGAGATCAAATTGACAATAGCAACTTGAAAGGTTAGATGAGAAGCTTGGGGGCAGCAGGTTTAAGTCAACGACAGTGGAAAAACTTGGAGAAGGACAGTGGGAATGTTTGCACAACTCGAAGAATGTAATGAATGTCACTGAGATGTTGAAAAAATGGCCTGGTGGTGGCATCTGACCTACTCTAACTTCACAAGAAGCAAGGAGAATCAAGATCAACAACAGCCCATGGCTGATTCCTATGAGGGGGAAGTCAGACATGCCTCCATCCTCCAACCTTTTTACCAATTCTGACACCAACTGTCCCTCCCATGGCACCCTCTACCTCTCTGCTGGTTCGATAATTCATTGCAATGGCCACACAGAACTCATAGATAATATTCACAGTTACGGGGCTTATTAGGGAAGTAGCAGGTTACAGTTCAGGTTTAGGAAGGCTCAGGATACAGTTCTTCAATCAGGGAAGCCCCTTCTAAGTCATGCTCACAGCCCTTGGCCCCTTGGCCTGGCCTCTGCCCTGCTTGGGCAAGTGTTACAAAGCTCTTTTAGCTCTTGCAATAAGTGCCCTAAGGTACTCCACTTTGCCAGTAAGCCTTGGCCTGGAGGGGCTCAGCCCTAGCTCTGTGGGTTGGCAAACCTAGCTCCACCAAGTACCTGGAGGCACCCTATTCCTCCAGCAAGCCTCCTGCCCAAAGGTGCTCAGCTTTCTCGCTCTGTGGGCTGGAAACCCCACCACGCTGTCACCTACTGTTAACCTGCTGATCTCCTGCCTCTGCTGCCACTGCTACTGTTTCTTGCCATCTTTGCTGTTACAGCTCTCTCTCTTGGTCTCCTCATTCCAGGAGCTTCTTGGTGCAGTGATCCCAGGTCCAAAGGACATACTCCACTCCAGGCTTTTCTTGGTGGTGGTGAGATTCTTCCCTCTCCGCCTCTGGAATGGCTCATTTTAACTTTAGCAGGATGGCAGAACTGACCAATTCCCTCATTAGGGTTCCATACACCTTATTTGCAAGGTCCCGTCCCCTCAAGGATGCCATGCATATTATTTACATTATTAGCGAGCTATCAATCCCCTTGGTGGGCCAAAAGCACCTCATTTGCATAGTCCTCACCCAGTCATTTGGTGGGAGTTACAAAGACTATGACTGTTTGTTGTTGTTAGGTGCTGTTGAGTCAGCTCTGCCTCATAGTGACCCTAAGTGCAAGTGAATGAAACACTGCCCGGTTCTTTGCCATCCTCACAATTATTGCTATGTCTGAGGCCATTGTTGCAGCCGCTATGTCAATCCATGTTGTCCAGGGTCTTCGTCTTTTTCACTGACCCTCTACTTTACTAAGCACGATGTGCTTCTCTAGGGACTGGTCCCTCCTGATAACACGTCCAAAGTGTGTGAGAGAAAGTCTTGCCATCCTTGATTCTAAGGAGCATCCTGGTTGTACTTCTTCCAAGACTGATTTATTTGTTCTGCAGTCCGTGGCATATTTAATATTCTTCGCCAACACCATAATTCAAAGGCATCAAGTCTTCTTCAGCCTCCTTACTCACTGTCTAGATTTCGCATGCATAGACGGTGACTGAAAACACCAATGGCTTGGGTCAGGTATACCTTAGTCCTTAAAGTGACATTTTTGCTTTTTAAAACTTTAAAGAGGTCTTTTGCAGCTAATTTGCCCAACACAATGCACCATTTGATTTCTTGACTGCCACTTCCATGGGGTTTGATTGTGGATCCAAGTAAAATGAAATCCTTGACAACAATTTCAATCTTTTCTCTGTTTATCATGATACTGCTTATTGGTCCAGCTGTGAGAATTTTTGTATTCTTTATGTTGAGATGTAATCCATATTGAAGGTTGTGATCTTTGATCTTTATCAGTAAGTGCTCAAAGCCTTTTTCACATTCAGCAAGCAAGGTTGTACCATCTGTGTAAAGTAGCTTGCTGATGAGTCTTCCTCCAATCCTGATGTCCCATTCTTCTTCTTATAGTCCAGCTTCTCGGATTATTTCCTCAGCATACAGATTGAATAAGTATGGTCAAAGAATATAACCCTGATGTACACCTTTCCTTACTTTTAACCACTCAGTATCTCCTTGTTCTGTTCGGACGACTGCCTCTTGGCCTATATACAGGTTTCTCATGAGCACAATTAAGTGTTTCGACGTTCCTGTTCTGCACAACGTTATCCGTAATTTGTTATGATCCACACAGTCAAATGCCTTCACACAGACTATGGCTAGAAGGCCCGTATTAAGAATTCACTGCTCCACAGATGTATACGTAGAAATTGTTGAAATGGTATACGACTGTGTATATATTCATCAATAATAATAAAAGTGCAACTACCTCTGTAGTCTAGATGAAAGGAAGGTCTTCTTCCAGCACAATCAGTTGTGTCTTTCACTGAGTGACACATTTCCAAACAGGATATACATGGAGAGTCAGGGACTCATCCTAGAGCTATCCATATCAACAGGCTTATGAACAACTTGTTCCTTTTAATGGTCTCCGAGAGTTCCCCCCATTCCCATCACTCTGCCCAGTCCCCGGCTCACTACCAGAAGTGCAGACCTTAGAATGTGGCTCTGGCAGTATCTTCCCTTCACGGAGCTCTGGGCATTGTCAGTAAGTGACTGGAATTCTCTTTCCCTCCGTTCTCCCCCATAACCCTCTCAGGGTTCACAGGTGCTTAATAGTTTTCAGGGCTTAAAACTACTGTTGTAGAGACACTGTGGGTTAAACAAGCCTTTGTGGGCTGGTCCAGGAGTCCTACTGACATTAAAAAAAAAAATTACATTTTATTTACTGAAAAGTTCGTACCCCTACTTATAAAAGGGTTTTAGCATTATTAATAGTATTGTTTATGAATTGTTGTCATGGTTAGTTGCCATGGGGTCAGCTCTGACTCGTGGCTACTTTATACACAACAGAATGAAAGTTTGTCCGGTCCTGGGCCATCTTCATGATGGTTGGTATGTTTGAGTCCATCTTTGAGGCTATTGTGTCAATCCATCTCATGGAGGATTTCCCTCCCTTGGGCTAATCGTCCACTTTGCCAAACATGATGTTTATTCTAGAGATTGGTCTCTTCTGATGACATGTCCAAAGTAAGCAAGACAAGTCTTCCATTGTTCATAAATAGCATAGAATATTACATTCCTACGGCTGCCATAACAAGAATGTGCAAAGTAGGTGGTTTAAAACAAAAGAAATTCATCCTATCACAGTTCTGAAGGCTAGAAGTCCAGAATCAAGGTGCCGGCACAAAAACTTCTGTTCCTTTCTTGCCTCTTTCTACTTCTGGTGGTCCCAGGGGTTCCTTGGCTCGTCGATACACCACTCCAGTCTCTGCCTCTGTGATCACATGGCATCCTTCCCTTCGCGTCTGTCTGCGTCTCTTCTCCCCTTTTGTAAGTGCACCAGTCATAATGGCCTCATCTTAATTAATTGCATCCATAACAACCCTATGTCCCCAAACAAAGTCACATTCACAGGTACAGAGGTTAGGACTTCAACTTATCTTTTGGAAGACACAATTCAACCCATGACACATAGAATCTAAGAGAAACTGTGAGGTACAAACAACTGAAGTACGAAACCAGTCTTTGGAAAAGAGTCTATGTAAGTTGAATTATTGAGTTGGCAAAGAATACTGGATATACTGTGGAATGCCAGAAGAATGAACAAATCTGTGTTGGAAGAACAGCAAGAATGTTCCTTGGAAATGAGGATGACGAAGCTTTGTTTCACTTGCTTTGGACATGTTATCAGGAAGGACCAGTCCCTGGAAAAGGACATTGTGCTTGGTAAAGTACAGGGTCAGTGAAGAAGAGGAAGACCCTCAGTGAGATGAATTGACACAGTGGCTGCAACAATGAGCTGAAACACAGGAATGATTGTGAGAGCTGAAGGTTAGGAAGCATCGAGAAAAGACAGGTTTTTGTTATCCTGTTTTAACTATTTGCTCCCTTATTTTATCGTTGACTGTTGTTTATTGTTTAGAACAAACAAACAAACAAACCACCAGTTGCCATCAAGTCGATTCCAACTCATTATCACTCCATGTATTTCAGAGTAGAATTGTGCTCCATAGGGCTTTTTTCCTTAAACGTTTTACTTCAATCAAAACATATAAGTATACTTTTTTTTTTTTTTACGGGTATACAATTTATTAACTGCAATTAGAATAATCGGCTGTGCAGCCCTACCCTTAATCAATGCAATCTTTTGGTCCTCATTAACCTCCTTTTCCCCCTCCCTCCACCCCTGGTTGTTGTTGTTGTTGTTAAGTGCCGTCCAGTTTGTTCCAATTCATAGTGACCCTATGTACAACAGAACAAAACACTGCCCAGTCCTGAGCCATCCTCACAATTATGGCTGTGTTTGAGCCGGTCATTGCAGCCACTGTGTCAATACATCTTGTTGAGGGTCTTCCTCTTTTTTGCTGACACTCCACTTTACCAAGCATAAGGTTCTTCTCCAGGGACTGATCTCTCCTGATAATATGTTTAAAGTACTCAAGATAAAGTCTTGCCATCCTCGCTTCCAGGGAGCATTCTGGTTGTACTTCTTCCAAGACAGATTTGTTCATTCTTTTGGCAGTCCACGGTATATTCACTATTCTTTGCCAACATGATAATTCAGAGGCGTCAATTCTCCTTTGGTCTTCCTTATTCACTGTTCAGCTTTTGCATGCATCTGAGGTGTCTGAAAATACCATGGCTTGGGTCAGCAAACCTTAGTCCTCAAAGTGATATCTTTGATTTTCAACACTTTCAAGAGCTCTTTCGCAGCAGATTTGCCCAATACAATGCTTCATTTAATCTCTTGATTGCTGCTTCCATGGGTGCTGATTGTGGATCCAAGTAAAAATCCTTGACAACTTCCATCTTTTCTCTGTTTATCATGATGTTGCTTATTGGTCCAGTTGTGAGGGTTTTTGTTTTCTTTATGTTGAGATCCATACTGAAGGCTGTGGTCTTTGATCTTCATCAGAAATTGCTTCAAGTCCTCTTCACTTTCAGCAAGCAAGGTTGTGTCCTCTGCATTTCACAGGTTGTTGACGAGACTTCCTCCAATCCTAATGCCCCGTTCTTCTCCATATAGTCCAGCTTCTCAGATTATTTGCTCAGCATACAAATTGAATAAGCATGGTGAAAGGATACAACCCTGACGCACACCTTTCCTGATTCTAAACCACACAGTACCCCCTTGCTCTGTTTGAATAACTGCCGCTTGATCTATGTAAAGATTCCTCATGAGCACAATTAAGTGTTCTGGAATTCCCATTCTTTGCAATGTTATCCATAATTTGTTATGATCCACACAATCAAATGCCTTTGCATAGTCAATAAAACACAGGTAAACATCTTTCTGTTATTCTCTGCTTTCAGCCAAGATTCATCTGATGGCAATGATATCCCTCATTCCACTTCCTCTTTTGAATCCAGCTTGAATTTCTGTCAGTCCCCTGTCAAGGTACTGCTGCAAGTGTTTTTGAATGACCTTCAGCAAAATTTTACTTGTGTGCAATATTATGATATTTTCCGCATTCCATGGGATCACCTTTTTTTTAGGAATGGGCACAAATATGGATCTCTTCCTGTTGGTTGGCTGGGTAGCTGTCTTTCAAATTTCTTGGCATAGACGATTGAGCACTTTCAGCACTGCATTCATTTGTTGAAACATCTCAAGTGGTATTCCATCAATTCCTGGAGTCTCATTTGTCGCCAATGCCTTCAGTGCAGCTTGGACTTCTTCCTTCAGTACCATCAGTTCTTGATTATATGGTACCTCCCAAAATGGTCAAACATCAACCAATTCTTTTTATCATAGTACTATCTATTGCTTCCTTTAATTCTATCAGTGTTTATGTATTTAGGTGGCCCATTGTTGGGTGCGTATATATTTATGATTGCTAAAATCTTCTTGATTAATTCACCCTTTTATCACTATATAATGTCCATCTTTATCTCTTCTAATAGATTTTGTCTTAAGTCTGCTTTTTCTGATATTAAGATTGGCATCCCAGCTCTCTTTTGGTTATTGTTTGCATGCAATATTTTTTTCCATCCTTTCACTTTCAACCTATTTGTGTCCTTGGGTTTAAGGTGTGTCTCTTGTAAAAAGCGTACAGTTGGATCATGTTCTTTTATCCATTCTGTCACTTTCTGCCTTTTGATTGGAGCAACTAGTCTATTTACATTCACTGGAATTACTGACAAGGAGTAACTTATTTCCGCCATTTTGTTTTTTGTGTGTCTTAAGCTTCCTTTGTCTTTGTCCTTTACTACTGCTCGTTTTAGTGTTTTGTTGCTTTTTCGTAGTGGGCATTTTTTGGTTCCCTTCTCATTTCCCCTTATGTATGCTTTTGATATATTTTCTTAGTGGTTACCACGAATATTACATTTAACAGCTTGTATTTATAACATTCTAGGGTAAGTTGGTACAAACTTAATTTCATAACATACCAAAAAGATCTATATATACACCGTTCCTCTCCCCCCCCTTTTGTTTTTGGTATCACTAATTACATCTTTATATTTCATGTACCCTGTTACATAATTTCATCTTTGCTTTTTATATGTTGTCATTGTTGTTAGGTGCATCAAGTCAGTTCTGACTCATAGCGACCCTATGATTCATAGAGATCCTTTTTATATATTTGTTATTAAAAAAAAATGAAGGACAAAACATTTAGAATTACCAAGCATAAATACCTTATTACTAGCCCTTATACTTGTCCATGTCTTTCCTTTTATTTGGGATCTTTCTTTTCATGTATAACTTTGAATTACTTTCTAGTGTCTTTTCCCTTCCATCTCCAGAACTCCCATTAGTATTTTTTGTAGGGCTGGTCTGGTGGATATGAACGCTCTCAACTCTGGTTTGTCTGAGAATGTTTTAATTTCACCCTCATTCTTGAAAGGTGGTTTCACTAGCTATAGTATTCTTGGTTTACATGTTTTTATTTCAGCACTTTATATGTTTCTGAGAAGAAATTGGGGATACTTTGTGTAACTGTTTTTTTCTCTCTTACTACTTTCAAGATTCTAACTTGATCTTTACTCTTTGAGAGCCTATGATATGCCTTAGTATAGATCTCTTTCGTTTCATCCTGCTTGTGGGTTTGTAGATTATAGATTGATGTCCTTCACTAGATTGGGGAAATATTCTGTCATTATTTCTTCAAATATTCGTTCTGTCCGTTTCTCTCATCTTCTTCTGGAATTCTCATGATGCGTATATTAGGTCGATTGTAGTTGTCCCATAATTTCGTTAAACTGTGCTTAGTCTTCTTGAGCATCCATTCTTGTTACTCTTCAGTGTCTGTAATTTTAACTGCCTTGTCCTCTAATTTGCTGATCCTTTCTTTTGCCTGATTAAATCTGTTGTGAAGTCCTATTGTGTTTCTTGTTTCAGTTATTATCCCTGTAGGTTGCAATATCTCTTTTTTTTTAGATCCTCATTTTGTTCTTGCACTGTTTTCCTTATTTATTTAGATCTTTGTCTATGTTTTCCCTTAGTTATTTAATTATGTTTAATGTTGCTGTATTATATTCTTCCTTTTTTTTTTTTTCATTATTCGGTCATCTGTAGATGTGCTTTCACTCCCTCTTTCATGTTCCTTTGGGTGGGCCATTGTTTCTCTGTTCTTTATGTGTCTTGTGATTTTTTGTTGGGGCATTGGAATTCTGAAAGGTCTTGACTTTCTTAGTTTTCCCCAGTATTTAGTGTTTTTGCCCACACTATTTTCTGCAAGAAACTCTTAGGCAGGCAGAGCATTTGACCTTTGCTTACTGTTTCCTCTCCCACTCTATGATAGCTTTCTCACTCCCTGGTTTTATTAGGATTGAAAAGTTCCAGATCTATGTTTTTGACTTGTAGTCTCTCCCAATCACACCAGTGAACACACTGTGGCCATTCTGTCCACCAGCAGGCACCGCCACTCAGGCGAGACATCACCAGAGGGTGTGGTCTTCTCTCTTTCATTATCACTCCCTTCCCTTATCTGTTTTGGCAGCCACATTTCTTGTCAGAAAACCTGCACCCAGCAAGCACCCTTTGAGGCTGGGTGTCACCCTTCAGTTTTTCCCTAGGCTTCCTGCCCTGCTCTGTGGGGGCTGCTTATATCTTAGCTGTCATTCAGAGGAAGCACAGTCATATGTTTCAGGAGGAGGAGGGGCTGGCACTCCCTAGGAGGATATCTGAGAGATCTGTCTTGTTGGTTCCGGAGCCCCAGTGGCCCTGTGGTGGTTGGGGGGAGCAGTCTCCACTTAGATGACCCTCATCCTGACTCCACTGTAGGGAACCTTCTGTAGGAGTTTGTATCAGTCCAGCAGTAGACAGTTACTGGTTGAGGGAGGGGTTGTCATACTCCAAATGGACCCCCATTGAGGTCTTCCTTGTTGCTATCAGAATTCCCCCAGTAGATTGTTTGCTGTGAGTGCAGCCTCCTTTTAAGACTTCTGCCTCCTAACACACAGCAGCCTCAGTCAACAGTCTTCAGTGCCAGCTGGAATTGGGGACAGACTAACCCTAATTGACTCCCAGGGAGGTTTGTCCTGTTAGTTTTAGACGGCAGAGCTACAGGATGGTTGCGGAGGCAGGTAGAGTGCTGACTGTGGGAGCAGACTCCACTGCACAGGGCTTCTGTAGCAATTCACAGCAGACTTGCAGCTGACAGTGCCCAGGTGGGGGCGGTGCTGGAACATTCCAAACAGACCCACAGGGAAGTCTGCCTTGTTGCTATCAAAGTCCCCTCACCCCCCCCCCATAGTATGTTGGCTGTCGGTGCAGCTTCCACTAAAGATGCCTGCTTCCTAGCCCACAGCAGCCTCAGTCAGCAGTCCTCAGCACTGACTGGAAGGGGGAGCAAACATACCTGAGCTGACTCCCTCAGAAGTCTGTACTGTTGGTTTCAGAGGCCAGAGCTATAGGGTGCATAGGGAGGCAGGTAGAGTGTTGACTATGAGAGCAGACTCCACCGCAAGGGCCTTCTGTAACAATTCGAAGTAGGCTTGCAGACAACAGTGTCAAGGTGGGGGAGGTGCTGGCACACTACAAACAGACTCCCAGGGAGGTCTGTCTTTTTGAATTTAGAGCAGAAGTTTAGGGTCCTGTCTCTTTGTACAGGCAGGCACTGTGATGGTTAGGGAACCAAGCTCCTCTTCTGGGGGCATTTCCTCCATTCACAGCAGCCATTGGCCTGTATGGCTAGGGTGGGGGGGAAAGATGGTGGGAGAATCTATTTTCCTACCATATGTGCTTTGTTGATTCTTGCCTGTCTGCAGTTCCCCACTGCTTTCCTCTGCTCCCCGATTCAGTCCCTCATAGCTGAGCACCATTTCCTTGTATTTCTTGTTGTGTTTGTGGAGGAGGGTCTGAACAATGGTCTGTTTACACCATCATCTTCCCAGAACTCCCACTCCGTAGGGTTTTCAGTGGCTGAGTTTTTGAAAGTAAATCATCAGGCATTTCTTCCAAGGGACTGCTGGTGGACTTGAACCATCAACCTTTTGGGTAGCAGCCAAGCATTTTAACTATTTGTACCACACAGAGGCTCCTATTGTTTTTAGGCACTTATTTTTCTGTTCTCATGCTCTGACTTTGTCCTGAAAGAAATATTCCCTATTGCTTCAAAAATAACAATGCACAGAGCCCCTCAAATTATTCCACCAATCCCTCCAAATCCATTTTTAATACTATAAGATTCCCAAATGATTTATGTTTATAAATTTTAAACTAAGTTCGGTCTCTCCTTCTTATATATTTTTTATGCCTGGTATGATTTTCTTCGTTAAAATGGAAAACCTGAAAATTTGATACATTGGTGGAAGATTTTTAGTTACAAGTAATAAAAATCAACTTGAGCCAAGTTTAACGAAAGAGAATTTATTGTGAGAATAGCAGGGAGTCTCATGCAATCAAATGCAATCAAGACTTAAAATGGGCTGGAATCCCATCAGGTTCCGTCTTCATGTTCTGTCTGCTCTTCTCTGTAGGTTGTATCAGCCTTCTACCTGGGAAGCCTGGCTTTCTCCACTCCTCAGTCCATGGGCATTGGTGTTTCAGTGGTAGAATTCTTGCCTTCTGTGTGGGAGACCCGGGTTCAATTCCCAGCCAAGGCACCTCGTGCGCTGCCACCACCCATCTGCCAGCGGAGGCTTGTGTGTTGCTATAATGCTGAGCAGATTTTAGTGGAACTTACAGGCGAGGAAAAAAGGCCTGGCAGTCTACTTCTATGGATCGTGATGGTCCGATCCGCAACTGATCATGAGGATGGCCTCTGACTAGGGAGTGTTTCGATCTGTTTTACATGGGGTCCCCATGTGTCAAGAGCTGATTTGACAGAAGCTAACTACCAGGTTTAGCCACCAACACTGATCCCCAACCCCTATGTCCCAAATGCCAAATCTCAAGAATGGGAGTTTTGTCATTCCTAGCCAGTTAGCTATGGCCGGGGGCGGATGAGGGCAGGAGTTCAGGGAAGAGCTGGCCAACACCACTTCTGAGTTCCCAGAGAAAAGAAAATTATTATGAATTTGGCAGACATTCTATGAAGAAAGTAGGAAACAATTGCTCCTTTGTATCAATAAATGTGCACCAAGCACCACCATGTTCCAGGGCCTGGCTAAGCTCATGTGCAACGAATTCTGCCTTCAGGGAGAGTACAACCCAGCAGTGACTGTGCACACCCAGACCTCCGTTTATATGTGATCACTTACAGATAGCATATACCTAAAAAATCTTGGTGCCCTATATAAAACCAACATGTATGATATTCAAAAGGTCCCTTGGTGGTGCAAGTGGCTGGCTATCAGCTGCTAACCTAAAAGTTGGTGGTTCAAACCCACCCAGCAGCATCACAGAAGGGACTGGTGATCTGCTTCCATAAAGAATACAGCCAAGAAAACCCTAAGGAGCAGTTCTACTCTGTCACATGGCATTGCCATGAGTCGGCAAACTGCAGAGTCAACATTCAGCTCTTACACAAATTCAAAAACAAAACTTTTTCAGGAAGAAAAGCAAAGATTCAAAATTGTATTTCCAGTTGCTTTTGGATGCTAAAAGATGAGCAGGAAACAAAACACGAAATTTATAACCCAGTTAACTTTGTTGTTTCTATTTATCTTCATTTATGCATCTGTAAGATAAAGGTATCTATCTACACATTCGAGGAGTCCTGGTGGCGTGGTTGTTAAAGCATTCAGCTGCTAACCAAAAGGTCGGCAGTTCAACTCCACCAGCTGTTCCTTGGAAGCTTTATCAGGCAGTTCTACTCTGTCCTATAGGATCACTATGAGTCAGAATAGACTCGACAGCAACAGTTTGGTTTTGGTGTTTTTTTCCAGCCTAGTGGGCTCATCTTCCAGCACCTCTATAGGACAGTGTTCTCGTTGTAATCCATAGGATTGTATTGGCTAATTTTCCGAAGTAGATGGCCAGGCCTTTCTTCCTTGACTATCTTAGTCTTGAAGCTCTGCTGAAACCTGTCCACCATGAGTGACCCTGCTGGTATTTGAAAAAACAGTGGCATAGCTTCCAGCATCACAGCAACACTCAAGCCACCACAGTACGACATACTGACAGATGAGTGGTGGCCTCTATGTTTCCAACTGTCCCCAATGCATGACATGCCTCTCACTTTCAATCGTGTTTAATCTTTCCTTTTCAAACAGCAGAGAAAAGCTGCCTAGTTATTATAGTAAGCTTCACCCGAAACAAAGAAAAATTGTTATTATTTCCTTCAACTTTCTCACCCAGCACAATTTCCCTTCTATCTACTGCCCCTCGAACCTTTCTTTTATGTTTCCTTTTTATGATAAGATTAAATCATATTAGCTGCCTCTCTAGAAAGCTTTCATCTCTTTCAATTTCTCATGATTTTTATTCTCTAGCAGATTCTTTTTCTGCACTTTCAGATTTCACGGAACCTCCACTCATTTGTATGGGCACTGCCAGCCATTTAAAATGCTATAGGCATGTCAAGGCCTTCGGCATTTAAAATCAATAGTGTTTATGGTTAAGCATTCACCTGCTAACCTAAAGTCACCAGTTCAAATCCACCAGCTGCTCCTTGGAAACGCTATGGAGCAGTTCTACTCTGTCCCGTAGGGTCCTCTGAGTTGGAACTGACTTGACGGTAACATTCTCAACAGGGCCCTTGTGGCACAGTGGTTAAAGCACTGTGCTGATAACCAGAAGGTGGGAGGTTGGAGCCCACCACCAACTCTGTGGGAGAACAGACCTGGCTATCTGCTCCTATAGAGATTACAGCCTCGGAAACCCTATGGTGCGGTTCTAATCTGTCACAGGGGGTCACTATGAGTTGAAATGACTCGAGGTCACCTAACAACAATAGCATTCTCAATGGCAGCAATATTGCCCCAAGGGAGTGAAAATTCGTTCTTGAGGAAGAAGAAAATCTTAGATATCACGGTGGTTTGTTACCATCCAAAGCTCAACTGTACATATGGCATATCTGAACTGTTAAATTTTCACGGGAGATGGAGGTGATTAAGAAAAATGTCTAAAAATGCCCCTTGTAGTTGCTGTCAAGTTAACTCCAACACCTGTGCTCCATAGGGTTTTCAATGGCTGGTTTTTCAGAAACAGATTGCCAGACCTTTCTTCTGAGGTACCTTTTTGTTAGCAGCCAAGTGTGTTAACTGTTTGCACCACCCAGGAGCTCCATATATGTTCCTTAGTGGGGGCAATGATGGAAAAAAAAACAAAAAACAAAAAAACACTGACTTAGAACTAATCTAGGTTTTCATAGTGCTTTAGTTCATCTTAACAGGATTTACCTATAGGAAGTAGGATAATGGAATTTTCTGACTTTTGCTTTTTTTGCTATTTATATTTTCGACTTTTCCCACAATAAATACATGTAAAAATTGTACAAGTAATGATTTTTTAAAAAGAAAATTTGATGAGATGGGTGGATAAGGACTGAGCTTAGGCGAATAGAGAAGAAATATCTTCTGTTAGACAGGGTCTTTAATCTCAGATTGCTTACATACTAACAGAAGTGCCATGTCCACAGGTAGCTGGAAACTAGACTTGGTTCTCAATTCTGGCACCCTCTAAGAAGACAGAATAAAAACTTTTCCAGTTTTTCAAGGTAAATTAAATTTACAGAGAGAATTTCAAGTTTTTTACTTATCTATTTTCCTTAGATCTTGGATATCTACCTCTCCTTGTTTCTAGCACACCCATAAAAAAACCAAAAAACACATTGCTGTCAAGTCAGTTCTGACTCACAGCAACCCCACAGGACAGAGTAGAATTGCCCCGTAGGGTTTACAAAGAGCAGCTGATGGATTTGAACTGCCGGCCTTTTGGTTAGCAGCCAAGCTCTTAACCACTATGCCAATAGAGTGCCAGCAGGACTATAAAAGGGCAAAAAATAAATATTTTGGGTAAAACTTGGACACCTAAGCGGCTCAAAGAACTTTAAGTATTTTGTGGAAGTCATATAATCCTATTATTTCCTGTTAGGATCATAAAACTAGATAGTATTTCCTGACTTCCAAATATTCTAAACAAGCGTGAGAGCCACTTGAGCTAGGCAGGTCCGGCCCCTGACTTTCCTTTAAAATCGCATCAACTGGCATGTTGTAAAAGCCCATTGTGTGTGTTTTCTTTTTTTTAGTGGTGAAAGTATATACAACAAAGCATTAGACTACTCGATTTCTACACATATAATTCAGTGACGTTGTTAGGTTCTTCACGTTGTACAACCGTTGTCACTATTCTTTTCGAATTATTCCACCACCATAAACGTAAACTCAACACCCCTCCTAAGCAAAATCTCTCCCCTTCCCACCCCCCCAAAACAACACTAATCTTTGGTTTCTGTATATTTGCTTATTTCACATAACTGAGATCACACAGTATTTGCCCTTTTGCGACTGACTGATTTCACTCAGCGTGGTGTTTGCAAGGGCCGTCCGTGTTGTGGCACGCGTCGGGATTTCCTTTCTTTTTATGGCTGAGTATATTACACACACATATATACAAGTAGACTGGCATACAGGGTTCTGTTTGCGTCCCTGCTTTCAGTTCTTTTGGGTGTATGCCTAGGACTGGAATTGCCGGGTCATATGGTAGTTCTATGTTTAACTTTTTGAGGAACCACCAAGCTGCTTTCCACAGCGACTACACCAGTTTGCAACTACACCACCAGCAATGGACGAAGGTGAGCCCGTTGCGCTTCAGTGAATGAATACAATGAAGAAAGTGTTAGATATGTGAAGAAGAATACAAAAAATAAATGACGTGAGGATTCAGTGGAGAGACAAGAGGTGGTGAGCCAGGGATGGGACAGTGGTTTACCAAGCAAGTTCTCTTTTCCTCCTGAACACACAAAGCTAGACCACACTTCCCAGCATGCTTTGCGGTAAGACGTGGCACGTGACTGATTCGCATCTAAGGGAAATGGGCAGGAAGCAAGAAACCACTTCCAGACCTGACCCGCAAAGCCTGCTGAAAGGAGAGGACTCCGAGGAACTTAGCGACATTAGATGGAAGAAGCTGACTGCCTTAAACGGTGCCTGGTGAAAATGGCCCAGCCTTTTGGTTAGTAGTTGTGCACTTAACCTTTTGCACCACCCAGGGAATTTTTTTTTTTTTCCATATAAGGGTGTCTTAGGCTGGGTTCTCTAGAGAAGCAGAACCAGTAAAAACCCATTGCCGTTGAGTTGATTCCAACTCATAGTGACTCTATAGGACACAGTAGAGCTTCCCCAAAGAACACCTGGTAGATTTGAACTGCTGACCTTTTGGTTAGCCGCCATAGCTCTTAACCACTACACCACCAGTGTTTCCAAAAACCAGTAAAGCATGTAAATATAGAGAGAGGTTTACATTAAGGAAATGCCTCACGTGGTTGTAGAGGCTGGAACTTCCCAAGTCTGTGGTTCAGGCTGGAGGCTTCTCCTGATTCACACAGCTACAGGGGCTGGTGAACCCAAGATTGGCAAGTTAGACAGCAGGGCTCTGGCACACAGGCTGTGAAGACTGACGAATCCCAAGATCAGCAGGCAAGACGGCAAGTAAGCTGCTGGATCAAGTCATCCACAATGAACAGGAGCCAGCTGCAGGATCCAGAATGAGCAAAAGCCTTGGACCCTTGCCAGAAAGTCCATCAATATTGAATGCAGGCCACTTTCCAAAGGAAAATCCCTTTCAACTGATTGGCTATCACGACAGATCCCATCATGGAGGTGACCACATTATACCAAATCTCATCATGGAAATAATCACATCATACAACTGCTGAACTATCATAACTGCCAAACCACTGGGAATCATGGCCCAGCCAAGCTGACACACAGCCGTAGCCATCACAAGGGGCTTCATAAAACTTCTAATGCTGCCATCAGTCTGTTTTGCTTCTGGGAATAAACAGTACTGCCATTATTAGGATAAAGACAGGTGTGAATAAAACACTTAAGGTCACCTCTGAATGAAGACATGTGGCATAAGAAGCTTTCCTCAGATCGAATGTACTTACATAGGCCTGTCCTCATTTCCATGCGTCTTTAAATACTACAAATGAAGAAAGTGCTTCTAATGACTCAAGTTTTCATCATGGTCAGGAGAACAGCATTAGTATCCAGAAATACGGGAAGAACAAAAGCTCCTCTGTGAAAAACTATGGACAGCGGTTGCCCAGCAGACCTGGGACGTTTATCTTGGATGCTGTCCCGTCCTGTCCCATGCCATCTCCATTCCAAGGAATGTTTACCAAGCACCTGTGATATGTCAGTTACTAAGCTTGTCATTGGAGATACAAAGATGAAGAAGGCAGCCCCATCCTCAGGAACGCTCTGTTCAAAAGACAAGCTTGGACACAATCACTTCTCTAGAGCGAAACAGAGTTCCCTAGTCTATCCAAACGGGGTCTAGAGGAACCTTTGTGATGTTTAAACTTGTGTATCAACTTGGGTGGGCCATGATTCTCAGTGTTTTGGTGTTCATATAGTGTTGTGATCACTTCCCTGTTGAGATTCGATATATTATCACCACCATAGCAGGATCTGTTGTGAGTAGCCAATCAGCTGAAAGGGAGTTTCCCTGGACATGTGGACTGCATCAAATATACGTGGCCATTCTGACAAGGCCTGGGGCTTTTTGCTCATGCTGGATTCTGCAGCTGGCTCCTGTCCGTCCGACCTCCAGTTCTTGGGACTTGGGCTAGCACCTTACCTCTGTCTTGCCTATCGATCTCGGGATTCATCGATTTTCACAGCCTGTGAGCAAGAGCCCTGCTCTCTGACCTTCTCATCTTGGGTTCGCCGCCCCTGCTGCTATGTGAATCAGGAGAAGCCTCTATCCTGACCCACGGACTTAGAACATTCCAGCCTCTACAACTGCGTGAGCCATTTCCTTAATATAAATCTCTCTCTCTATATATATTTGCGGAAACCCTGGTGGCGTAGTGGTTAAGTGCTATGGCTGCTACCCAAAGGGTCGGCAGTTCGAATCCGCCAGGCACGCCTTGGAAACTCTATGGGGCAGTTCTACTTTGTCCTATAGGGTCGCTATGAGTCGGAATCGACTCGCCGGCACTGGGTTGTTGGGATATATATATTTATACGCTTTACTGGTTTTGCTTCTCTAGAGAACCCAGCCTAAGACAGCCTTGAAGAAAACGTGCTCACCTCCACTGGGATGACCTAGTGATCCTTGAATTCTAAGGCCACCCATGCCGAATTGGTGACTTCTTTGACTCTTCTCCACTAACAGCTTCAACGGCACAATATCTAATTATCCAGATAATATGCCTTAGAAAATATTTGGAAGCTGCCTTAGTCACTGCTTAGGCGACACTATGTTTCTCTTAAGGATGATGGAAAAATATGGACGGGGTGTTGGTTGCTCAACATGAACATAATATCACTGAATTGTGCATGTAAAAAATGCTGAGACGGCAAATGTTTTGTAATATATATATTTACCACAATGAAATAAAAAAAAGTTTGGAGGCCCCTTTATTAGCAAAAACTTGAGCTCAAGCTCTTCACCACTGTACCACCAGGGCTCCCCATAAAGATTACAGCATTGTAAACCCTATGTGGCAGTTCTACTCAGTTCTCTAGGGTCAGTATGAGTCAGAATCAACTGGACGGCAATGGTTTTATATGCTGATAAAATGTAATGTTCAGAACAAACAGTAAACCATTTATATACATTTGGTCCTACCTCTAATGCAAGGGATTGACACAGTGACTGCAACAATGGGCTCAGGCATAGCAATGATTGTGAGGATGGTGCAGGGGTGGGAAGTGTTTTGTTCTGTTTTACATGGGGTTGCTAAGAGTTGGAACCAACTTGACAGCACCTAATGACAACAACAACGTAATATAAGGGAAACGATCATTTTGACGGGTGTTGCTAGGAAGGCTGGGAACTTCCTTCAACAGCTTCTGCATTTCATGAGACCAGCCCATCCCATAACTGTTGCCAATGGGGAAGTAGCAAGAGGTTGGACTCACAAAGGGAGGAATGGATTCTATGCCCCCAGGGGGCTGATGGTCATTCTGCCAGGGAGCCGGAGGGAGGCAGCATGCGGAGAAGTTACAGGTGCCTCTTTTGTGAGCTAACGAAATGAACTGTTAAGAAATTTGATTTCATGTATTTGAGCTATCATTAATATATATTAAATTAATTTTTCCAAAGATAATAACTCATTAGGTTAAGAAAAAATCCTCTAATTGCTAATAAGTTAAATTTAAATAATAAGGTCTCTTATTAATGGAGCGGAATTGTGACCAAAAGAGCATAGAG
The DNA here is from genome assembly GCF_024166365.1 of Elephas maximus indicus. Lineage (NCBI taxonomy): Eukaryota > Metazoa > Chordata > Mammalia > Proboscidea > Elephantidae > Elephas > Elephas maximus. The sequence continues at coordinate 8,029,408 of NC_064827.1, read as the reverse complement.
TAAATACCACGGTCTGTTAACTGCTTGAATTTTTCTCCTTACTTACCTTGGTCAAGTGGCTTCATTCTTTGGGCCCTATTTTCTCATTTCTAATGGAGCCCTGATAGCACAGCGGTTAAGAGCTCAGCTGCTAACCAAAGAAAGGTCAGCAGTTAGAATCCACCAGCAGCTCCTTGGAAACCCAATGGGGCAGTTGTATTCTACCCTGTAGGGTAGAATCCACCAGCTGCTCCTTGTAAACGCTATGGGGCAGTTCTACTCTGTCCTATAGGGTTGCTATGAGTCAGAATCGACTCGACGGCAGTGTTTTTTATTTTATTTTATTTTATTTTGGTAACATGGGAATAATATAGGTCACACTTCATAGGGTTATAGTGAAGATTAAATTAAGTAATATGCATAAAATGCTTCATACAGCATTTAGTACATAGTAAAAAAAAACCACTGCTGTCGATTACAACTCATAGCAACCCTATAGGACAGAGTAGAGCTACCCCATAGGATTTCCAAGGAGCCCCCAGTGGATTCAAACTGCTGACCTCTTCGTTAGCAGCCATAGCACTTAACCACTATGCCACCAGTGTTTCCAGTATATAGTAAGCACTCTATAAATATGGACTATCAGTATGATGTCGGAGTCCCTGGGTGGTCCAAAAGGCTAAGTATTCAGCTACTAACCAAAAGATTGGGAGTTCAAACTCACTCAGAGGCACCGTGGAAGAAAGGCCTGGCAATATACTTACACCCCCCCCCCAAAGAAATCAGCCATTGAAAACCTTATGGAGCACAGTTCTACTCTGACACTCTTGTGGTCACCAGGAGTCAGAATCAACTCAAGGCAATGGTTTTTTGTATTAGTATGATGTAACTTTTTTAACAGGTAACTATCTGGGTGTATATATATGATTAATATATACATGAAGAATACAAGAAACACAACAAAATATTAATAGTGGTTACCTCTGGGTAATAGTCCCTCCTGGGTGGAGGAGTACCTAGGTGGTAGAAGCCTTTAAGTGCTAGACTACTAACCAAAAGGTTGTCAAATTGAACCCACCCAGAGATGCCAGGCCCAGTGACAGGCCTGTAATATGCTCCTGAAAGGTCACAGCCTTGAAAACCATGTGGCACAGTTCTACTCTGCACACATGGGGCCGTCATCAGTCAGGATCGATACCACCACAACCTCTAGGTAGCAGGATTATGGGTAATTTTGTTTTCCTTTGTTAGCTTTCTTTATTTTGCCAGATTTCCTACAACAGGTGTTTCTTCTATAATCAGAATATACATGTTGTCTTAAAAACGAAGCCAGGTGAACAAGAACTGTAAACAAACACATTGTTATTGTCAGGTGACTCATAGCAACCCCATGTGACAGAGGAGAACTGCCCCATAGGGTTTTCTTGGCTATAATCTATACAGAAGCAGATCACTAGGTCTTTTTCCTGTGGAGCTCTTGCATGGGTTTGAACTGCCAACCTTTCGGTTAGCAGCTGAGTGACTAAATGTTGTGCCACTAGGTGCTCTTTCTTTCTCTTGCTCTTTCCCTGCCTCCCTCTCTCTCTCTTTCCCTTCTTCCCCCCACCCTCCCTCTCTCTTTCCCTCTCTCCCTCCCTCCCTCTCCCCTCCAGTTTTCAGTTCGCAGTGGAGCGCTTAACCTTTGTGCCACACGTCACCTCACATCCTCTTTTCTGTCAGTGTTCTGTCACCTAATCACTTCGGACCTGGGGAAACAAGTGGGTGTGGACAGCTGACTTTCACTTGCTAGAAGTGAGACCTGCCTTGCAAGGAACCTTCAAGAACAGGACTGAAAAAAGATTCCAATCCATGGGGGAGGGTGGAGACCCAAGGAGGGAGGTCTCGGGATAGTGGGCAGAACTTGAGGAAATAAAGAGCCAGGAGGTGTGGAATCCCCACGGCCTCTGGGGAGGTTGCCAACAAAAGATCCCAAGGAAGAAAAGACCAGATATTCAGTGTGGAACGTTTTGTGCAAGAACCATTTGTGAGATTTTTCTTTTGTCTTTTAATCTGTTGGCTATCTAAAACGAAACCACGTGATGAGTTTACTGTGATGAACAAGTCCTTCCATGCCTCCGAGGGACGTTCTCGGGGGCTCTTTTCCACTCCTGCTCACAGGTTAGTGATTATTTGCGTTCCATTTCAAGATTTTGTGAAGAGAATTCTGACAGCGATAAGGATCCTACCAACCAAAAGCCCAGGCGAAGACCTTTCTATGCATGCTTCCAGCTCTTAATTAAAACATGCAGTTCAGCCTTTATGGCTGCAGTTCTCGTTGTCAGCCATACAATTGCAAAACCACCCCGTCATGGAAAAAATCACCAAACGACCTCACATGAACCCTGAGGAAGACGGGGAGCCACCTCCGCTGCCCTCTTCTCTTGGTTTATAAACACCCTTTCACCAAACATGATGCTACTGACTCTATACTGGGTTATTTTTTCCAGTCTTGCCAGGAGTCAATTTGTGACTGCCAACCTTGGTGAAAGGTACAGCCAGTGGCCACAGGAGAAATCAAGTGAGGCTATCAGTAGGGGATTGAAGTCCTAAGAAGTCTCTGGGTGTTGCAAATGATTAACAAGCTCCTCTGCTAAATGAAAGGTTGGCAGTTAAAGTCCACCCAGAGGTACCTTGGAAGAAAGGCCTCAAGATCTACTTCCAAAAAACCAGCCATTAACGCTCCAAAAAAGACCAGACTTACTGGCCTGACGGAGACTGGAGAAACCCTAAGAGTATGGCCCCTGGATACCCTTTTAGCTCAGTAATTAAGTCACTCCTGAGGTCCACCCTTCAGCCAAAGATTAAACAGGCGCATAAAACAAAATGAGACTAAGTAGGCACACCAGCCCAGGGGCAAGGACTAGAAGGCAGGAGGGGACAGGAAAGCTGGTAATGGGAAACTCAAGGTCGAGAAGGCAGAGTGTTGACATGTCATGGGGTTGGTAACCAATGTCACAAAACAATGTGTACTAATTCTTTAATGAGAAGCTAGTTTGTTCTATAACCTTTCATCTAAAGTACAATTTAAAAAAAAGAATGAAAAAAATAAAATTTCTCTACAACTTTAAAAAAAAAATCAACCATTGAAAAGCCTGTGGAGCGCAGTTCCACTCTGACACACATGGTGGAGCCATGAGTCAGAGTCAACTGCAACTCTTTGGTTAATCATATCCATGAAACGGTGTTCGCTGAATCCATAAACTGGATTCTCTCCACCATCCAGACAGGAAAGTGTTAGGGTTGCTGTTGTTGTTAGGTGCCGTGGGGTCAGTTCAGACTCATAGTGACCCTGCAGGAAAGAGTAGATCTGCCCCACAGGGTTTCCAAGGAGCGGCTGGTGGATTTGAACTGCCAACCTTTTGGTTAGCTGCCGAGGTCTTAACCACTATGCCATCAGGGCTCCAAACGGAACATTGCATTGGTTGGGAATCAAACCCGGGCCTCCCGCGTGGCAGGCTTGAATTCTACCACTGACGCACCGATGCTGGACGGGGTTAGGGCTAAACATCTTCAGAGTACAATCTGCACAGCCTATTGGTGGGCCATGAACAGAACCAAACAACAATTTAATTCCATCGTCTTCTGTTTTTATGACTGGCTGGGGCTATTTACCGGTAACTTTCTGAGTGAAATATTAAGGGTTACTAACGTGTTGTAATTAAACTAAACTTAGTGTATTGCCAGAGTTTACCATGGACTAATTCTATATTCTCCTAAGATGGCCGAGTGCCAGGCAATGCTTGCCAATGTTCCAAGGCTCCACTGGGCATGCCCCATTTTAAAATAGAATTCCTGCAAATTTTTAGAAAGGACACTTAGGAAGGAGCCTTGCCACTGTTGAGTTGAGTTAGTCCAGTTTTTTGATTACTGTTAATTTTCCCTTTTAATTATAAATTGCCCCTAGTTAAGCAAGTTCATTATGAATTTAGTTTATGGCTAATTGTTTGGGTAATAATAACAGCTATTGTTGAGCATTTACTTGGTCCAGGAACTATGCTGAGAACTTTACATGTTTACTTATTGCTTCTAACCACCCTTTGAGACAGGTAATATTATCTTCATTTTACAGTTGTGGAAACTAAGGCACAAAGAGGCTGGAAAGTGCAGAGCCAGGGTTCTAACTCAAGGAGCTTTATTGTAGATCAAGAGTCAGCCAACTTTTTCTATGAAAGGGCCAAAGAGTAAATGTTTTAGGATTTGCAAGCCGTATGGTCTTGGTCGCAACGACTCAACTTTGTTGTTGTAGCACTGAAGTGGTCATAGACACTACATGAAAAATGGATATGGCTGTGTTCCAATAAAACTTTTTTACACAAATAGACAGTGGCCGAGATTTGGCCCAATGGGCCATTGTTTGCTGACACCTTTAGATCCCTCACTCTTAACCACGTAACACTAACACTTATCTTCTTAGCTTCAAAAAAAAAAAAAAAAACCCAGACCAATCCCATTGCTGTCCAGCCAATTCTGACCCATAGCGAGCTTATAGGATGGAGTAGAACTGCCCCAAGGGATTTCCAAGGAGCAGCTGGTGATTCAAACTACTGACCTTTTGGTTAGCAGCCATAGTGTTTAACCATGGTGTCACCAGGGCTTCTTTTAGCTTCCAGTGAAGTGTAATTTGCAGATTTAGAAGGCAAAAGTTTCCAATAACTATACTGAGACAAAAAGGCATTGCCATTCAAATATTAATCATCCAACGCCCCTATTGATAAAGAAGATGTAATATATGCTTGTACAACAGTACTTTCATTGGTGATGTGAGGCTTGGTACATTGTACTTTTTTTTTTAATTGCAACATGTGATCAAGGTGAACATAATAAGACTATTTGATTTTTTAAGTTAATATCACAATATTCCAGGATGTAAAATCTATATATGAACTTATTATTTTATTTTATTTTAAAGTAAGATATACTTTGGTGCCAGTGATTTGTATGATTCAGTCAGAACACATGAGATAAGGAGGCCAAAGGATTTTTCAAGCTACCTAGGATGGCTCAAAAAACACTTGACAGCCCCCAAATGACTTAGGGAAGCTAGGTGAGCTTTTAAGGCCCAATCATGTGGCAGTTTAAACCTACTCAGCAGTGCCACAGAAGAAAGGCCTGGTGATCTGCTTCTATAAAGACTATAGCCAAGAAAACCCTATGGAGCTGTTCTACTCTGTTGAACAGATGGGATCACCACGAGTTGGGGTTGACTCAACTGTGTTGGATTTGGTTTTGGATTTTAAGGACTGGAGTGGTTTGCTGCACAACAGAGCTAACTGATGCATCGACCATGGTGCAGAGTGACCAGTGGGACACAGTATCCAAACTAAAGGCTGGGCACTGATGAGGTCAGAATCTTGTGGAACTTTTCCATTTGTACTCTGTAGAATGGCTATCAAAAAGAAGAGAAGGGGATTTTCCAAGTTAGGGTGGCTGGGAAATGCTGAGTTAAAATTTAGTTTGGCTGTTTTCTTTGCTGCAGGATTATAAAAGCATTTAATCTGAAGAATGGCAAATCTTCCAAAGGAAGAGCTTGTAAGCGTTTCCCAAATGGATCTGACCAAAGAACCTTCTCTATCCACCACCCCACACTGAGGATCCTACAAAAAGAATACTGCATTGAACACACTTTGAGAAAAGCTATCTATGATTAAATTGGTCTTCATTCAGCTTCAGTATTGTCCCCGGGGGTAGAACTGCATGCTGGAGCCCTGACAGTTATAGGGAAAGAGATTGGGATTCAATTCAAGCAAGGCTTTGTCAACTCGGAGAGTTATCAAAAGACAGACCTACCTGCCTTGTGAAGCAGTGACCCGACCCCCAGGACAGAAAGCATGCAAGGATTGAGGAGTATGAGGCTTAGAGAATGTTTGCGGCTATGTTTTAGCCTTTGTTAAGATTCTTATTCCCCAGTAACATGCCAAGCCACAATGCCTGGACTTGGCAGAGACCCAGCCTCTATTTATGGCCTGAATTCAAATTTCCCTTTAGTTATGAGTAGATATCAAACATCATTTACATTTTATCACAATCCTGCTGTTGTTGGGTGCCGTTGAGTAGCTTCTGACTTATTGTGGCCCCGTGTGACAGAGTAGAACTGCCCCATAGGGTTTCCCAGGCTATAATTTTTATGGCAGCAGATTGCCAGGTCTTTTCAAGGAGCAGCTGGTGGGTTTGAACTGCCAATCTTTCAGTTAGCAGCCAAGTGCTTAACCACTGCGCCACTAGGGTTCCTTATCACAATCCTGGATTAAAAACATCCAAAAGTTCTACTCTGACTGCTTCCTAATGCCCGCCCAGGGTAAATCAGTGCTAGGTTCCCCAGATTTCTCTGAGGACTTGTCTGGGCACTCAGCTGAGATCCAGAGCTTATGGCCACATGGTAGCAATGGCCAGGCAGTTATATTTCCGGTACTCCCTTTTTAAGAGGGACAGGTTTTATGGGTCACCCCGGGTGGCATGGTAATTTTACAGTTGTATAATGTTTGTGAGGTGATGAGAGTCCCTTGTGAGCCATGGTGCCCAGACTTGGCAGAGACCCAGCACCTATTTATGGCCTTAAACACGGGGAAGAGGTTGCGGGAGTTGGCTCGCTCTCTGGAATTGACTCAGGCAGATGATAAGGCTCCAGGTCAGAGTTAACACAAAGGCTGATCACTGTATCGTGTTCTCTGATCTGAATGACTTCCTGTGAGCAGAACCCAACGGCTACAAATCTTGCGTTGATATCCAATTCTTACTTATTTAGAAAAAAAAAGGGGAGGAAGAACTAGAGAAGGTAAAAAAAAGAAAATACAGGACTTTAAAACAGGAAAAATAAGTAAGAAAGAGACCATCTGTAGTTCAATACCAACTGTAATACAGACCGGGAAGAGCGCCTCGATAGCTGGGTGTTCTGTTCATGCGTTCGCCATGGCTTCTCCCAGCGTACAAGTGGCCATTGATAACTAGTTCCTTGAAGACAAATCCTTGCGTCAGTCATTCTCGTATTTCTGGTACCTAGCTGAGTGCCTGGTGCATGTTATTAGTTGTTGTGGAGTTAGAATGAAACCTTCCCCAGTCCTGTGCCATCTTCATGGTCTTCGGTACGTCTGAGTCCATTTTTGCAGCCACTGTGTCAGCCCATTTCATTGAGGGGCTTCCTGGTACATGTTGTCATTGTTGTTAGCTGTCGTGGAGTGGATTCCAACTCATGGCAATCCTGTAGGACAGAGTAGATCTGCCCCCATAGGGTTTCCTAGGCTGTCATCTTTACAGCAGCAGATCTCCAGATCATTCTCCCCAGGAGTGGCCAGTGGGTTCAAACCGCCGACCTTTTGGTTAGCATCCTAGTGCTTAACCGTTACACCACCAGGGCTCCTTTCTCTTAACATAAAAATAAAACCAACCCTGTTGCTGTCAAATTGATTGCAACTTATAGTGACCCTATAGAACACAGAACTGCCCCATAGGGTTTTCTGGGCTGTAATGTTTACGGGAGCAGATCGCCAGGTCTTTTCTCCCACAGAGCTGCTGTTGGGTTTGAATCTTTTGGTTAGCAGCTGAGCGCTTAACCTTTGTGCCACCAGGGCTCCTTCCCTGGTACACAGCAGGAGCTCAGAAATCGTTCGCTGGATGAGTGAGTGAGTAAAGACGTACAGCAGTTACCATCTACGTAGGTAGAGTATCCAGTCGCCACTGTTTCCATCCACCATGGAGCTTAGCCAGCACAGCATGACCCAGCTCCTGAGAATGTTGCTTTCTCAATTAGCCCTGATATAGCAGATGTCCAGTTTTTTTGAGTTCTTAAAAATCTTTAGGCCTGGAGACCTTTTTCTTTTTTAATATTTGTTTTACTGTGGTTAAAAAAAATGTATATTATGAAATATTTTTCAATTCGACTTTTTTTACATATAAAATTCAAAGACATTGATTACATTCATCGTGTCATGCAACCATCACCACTATCCAATTCCAAATGATTCCACCACCATTGACTCAGTATCCCCTAAGCAATGACTCCCCACCCCTCCTTCCACACATTAGTAAACATAAGTGGGGTCATACAATACTTGTCCTTTCATGTCTGAATTATTTCACTTAGCATGGTGTTTTCAAGGTTAATCCATGCCGTAGCATGCAGCAGAGTTTCATTTCTCTTTACGGCTAAGTAATATTCCACCATACGTGTGTACCACATTTTGTTTATCCATTCACCTGTTGATGGGACATTTAGTTTTTTCCTACCTTTTTTTTTTTTAATAACTTTTATTAAGCTTCAAGTGAACGTTTACAAATCCAATCAGTCTGTCACATATAAGTTTACATACATCTCACTCCCTACTCCCACTTACTCTCCCCGTCTTGAGTCAGCCCTTTCAGTCTCTCCTTTCTTGACAGTTTTGCCGGCTTCCCTCTCTCTCTATCCTCCCATTCCTACCTTTTGACAATTACGAAAAGTGCTGCAATGAACATTAGGGTACACATGTCTGTGTAGCTGCTTACAAGTCTCTTGGGAGTGAAATTGTTGGGTCATATGGTAGCTCTGGTGCCACAGTGGTTAAGAGCTAAGGCTGCTAACCAAAAGGTTAGCAGTTCGAATCCACCAGCTGCTCCTTGGAAACCCTATGAGGCAGCTCTACACTGTCACATGGGGTCACTGTAAGTTGGAATTGACTCAAGAGCAACAGGTTAGTTTGGTTTTTCTATTTGGTAGTTCTATGTTCTTGGGTGTTCCTCAAGGAACTGCCAAACTGTTTTCCACAACAATCTTACCTTACACCATCTTACATTCCCACTTGCAATGGATGAGGGTTCCAAGTTCTGCACACCCTCACCAACACCTTGTTTTCTCTGTGTGTGTGTGTGTGTGTGTGTGTGTGTGTGTGTGTGTTTAAATCGTAGCTGTACTAGTGGGGAAGAACTGGAGTCTTTAGCCTCATAATTGTATGCCAAATATTTGTGTATGTGTATGTTTCTAACAGAGAGGATTTGTAGCTTTATTCAGACTCTCAAAGGAGTCCACACAATAAAAATAGAAATTATCTTACATATTTATACACTTGTAAGAAATTTTATAAATTTAAAAATATAAATTTTATTTAAATATTTAAAATAAAATGCTTACAATTTATTAAAAAGTATATAAATTTAAAAATATACACTTTGTTTTCAAATTCTCAAATATAAATGATTACATATCACATACATGTAAATATTTTTACTGCTTTAAGATCAAGAAGGGAAAATCTTTACACCTATCTTGTCTTAAAGTCTTCTCTCTGGTTGCATACTTGTTGTTAAGTACCAGCGAGTCAATTTGCGACTCACAACGACCCCATGTGACAGAGTAGAGCTACCCCATAGGATTTTCTTGGATGTAATCTTTACAGGAGCACATGCCAGGCTTTTCTGCTGAAGAGACGCTGGGTGGGTTCGAACAACTGAACTTTCGGTTAACACGCTTAATTGCTGCACCACCAGAGCTCCTTAGACCTCATTAGGTGTGAGGGGAGATGAACTACCAGGTATACTCTCTGTGTCTTTGCCCTAATGCACAATTAAATTGCCTTCAGACTGATCAATTTCTTTTTCATTTATCTCACAGTTTTATTTCGCCTTGTAAAATTCTTGAAAGCTGAAAAGAAAACAGGTTCATAAGCATCTAGAAGTGGCCAACAGAGAAGTTGCTGGAGTCCAGACTCCTTGAGAATTGGACTGGATCTTATATCTTGTATTGCCAGCATGTAATACTTTACCTGGCATATAAGAGATGTTCTAAAAATATGTCATTAAAAAAAGGTGTGCCTTAAAAAGAAACTTGTGCTAGCTTCCCATTTTCATGTTCCGGAATCACACTTGCCCCCTAGGCAATATCACAACCTTGCTGACTCAGGTTGAGTCATCATTCCTGTGCCCTTCATTTTTTAAAGCATGTTTACGTAGAACCACTTATTTCCTGGAGTTTTAACCGACTTGTATCTGCCGCCGTTTAAATTAAGACAGGGTGTAGAAGTCTGTAGAATTTTAGCACATGAGTAAAAACCAAAGGGCATCGACCCATGAGACAGTCAGCATTGTCCATTCAGAGAGGAATGGGGAAACAGATGCTAGCAACCACTCTGGGGGAGCTCTTGACTCCCTGTTGTTGGGGCCTTGCATGCAAGATGCTTTCCTGGAAGTCACACACCTGCAGGGTCAGCCTGGCTGCTGACATTGCCTTTGCCCTGGCCTAAGAGGCGGCATCAAGAGGCCAGTGTGGGCACTTGGTTAGTCTTCAGTGCCCCCTCTGCCTAACGCCAGCCAGTCATTCCTATGATGGGCCATGTTCCAGACTGAATTGTGGCCCCCCAAAATATGTGTCAGCTGGGCTAGACCATGATTCCCAGTGTTATGTAGTTGTCCTCCATTTTGTGATCTGATGTAGTTGTCCTGTGTGTTGTAAATCCTGATCTCCACCTGTGGTTAATGGGGCAAGATTAGGTTATGTTAAAGAGTGTTAGGGTGGGATGCAACACCCTTACTCAGGTCACATCCCTGATCCAACGTAAGGGGAGTTTCCCCGGGGTGTGGCCTGTATCACCTTCTATCTTACAAGAGATCAAAGGAGAGAGAAGTGAGCAGAGAGGAAAGGGACCTCATAGCACCAAGAAAGAAGCATCAAGAGTAGAGTGCATCCTTTGGACCCGGAGTCCCTGTGCTGAGAAGCTCCTAGACCAGTGGAAGATTGATGACAAAGACCTTCCCCCAGAACCGACAGAGAAAGAAAGCCTTCCCCTAGAGCTGGCACCCTGATTTTAGACTTCTAGCCTCCTAGGCTGTGAGGGAATAAATTTCTGTTTGTTAAATCCATCCATTTGTGGTATTTCTGTTATAGCAGCACTCGATGACTAAGACAGGCCAGAAAGCCATTAAGAAGGAGACCCTGCTACTGAAAATTTAACATCTAACATTCTGTTCCCTGAATGAGAGATTCTGATCTGGTTAACTTCCGTCTCTCGCTCTGGGTCCAGACTAACACACTCCAGCTCCTGCTCCGGTTGTCAGCAAGTCAACTCCGGCCCCACACCTGTCAGAACAGAACTATGCTCTATAGGGTTTTCACTGGCTCATATTTTGGAAGAGGATCGTCAGGCCTTTCATCTGACGTACCTCTGGGTGGACTTGAACCTCTAAACTTTCAGCAAGCAGTCGAGCACCTTAACTGTTTGTACTACCCAGGGAGTCCCTAGTTCCTCTTAGGACCTAGTAATCTCTCTGGGAGGGGTTAGGGAAATAAGCAATAGCTACTATAACACAATGACTAATCAGAAAGTCATCTACCTGTTAATTCAGAACAGAGCATAAATAAAATGGAAATTCACGCTCCATATTCCCTATATGGAGACTGAGGAGGCTGGATTGATAGATATGTGGACAGACCACATCTTAGTTTCTTAAACGGGTCTGGTATCAGCTGTAAGTAAAATCAGCCGTAACTCAAAGCTTCTGCCCAGCCATTGAACATCAGCGGCCCAGCTCTGCAATGCCATCTAGCATTTTCACACGCTCCACAGCACTCGAAGGGGCTAGACAGTGTGACGTGATGAACACAGAAATCAGGGTCGTTAGGGTCAAAGTTCAAAACCCAGATTTCTAGTAGTTACATTCTCTAAGCAAGTTACTGAGCCTTGTTTTTTTTTTTAAATGAAAGTTTTTTAAACTATGGTAATTATATATATATATATATATATATATATATATATATATGGAGTCCCTGGGTGGCTCAAACTGTTAGGAACTCAACTACTAGCCAGAAAGTTGGCAGTTTGAACCTACCCAGAGGTACCTCAGGAGACAGCCCTGGCGACCTGCTTCCAAAAGGTGGCAGCCTTGAAAACCCTACGGAGCAATTCTACTGTGTGCACGTGGGGTCTCCATGAGTTGGAATCAACTCGACCGCAACTAGCAACAATATCAAATATATATGAACAGCAAAGTATCTGCCATTTCCACATTTTCACACATGCATTTGGTGGCATTAATTACATTTATCATGTTGTACCCCTCTCACTGCTATCTGAATTTTCCCTTTAACAAAACCTGGGTGCCCGGAAAGTGGTGACTCCCCTTTGTCAACCATTCTCATATGTCTGGTACCTACCTGCCTCCTGCCCCAGTAACCGCTAGTAAACTTTGGTCTCTACGTATTTGCCAATTCTAGATATGTCATAAAAGCGGGATCATAGGATGTTTGTCCTTCTGTGTCTAGCTTGTTTCACTCAGCCTGAAGGTTTCAAGGTTCAGCCATGTTGTAGCATATATCAGAACTTCCTTTCTCTCTGGGGCTGAACAGTATTCTGTTGTATGGACATTTTCTTCACCCATTCATCTGCTGATGGACCCTTAGCTTGTTGCCACATTTTTAGGCTTTCATGAACAGGGCTGCAATGAACGTTGGTGTACGTGTATCTGTTGGAGTCCCTACTTTCACTTGTCTGAGCCTGCTTTTTGAGCTCATTTACGAAATGGAAATACCAACACCTAATACAGTGGCGCAGTGGTTAAGAGCTCGGCTGCTAACCAAAAGGTCAGTAGTTTGAATCCACCAGCCACTCCTTAGAAACCCCATGGGGCAGTTCTACTTTCTCCTATAGGGTCACTATGAGTTGGAATCAACTCCATGGCAATGGGATCTGGGTTAACACCTGAAAGAAGTACTGTGAGAATTAAATAAGATAAGGACCCAACCTGTCAGTTAGATTGAGTACCCACTAGGTATCAAAGGAGCCCTGGTGCAGGAGTGGTTAAGCACTCGGCTGCTAACTGAAAAGTCAGCTCAAACCCACCAGCTGCTTTTCAGGGGGAAAGATGTGGCAGTCTGCTTCCACAAAGATTACTGCTTTGGAAACCCTATGGGGCAGTTCTACTCTGTCCTGTAGGGTCACTTTGAGTCGGAATCAACTCGATGGCAACGGGTACTAGGTGTCAGGCACTGTTCTAGGAGCTGGGGATACAGCTGTAACCAAAGCAGAAAAAGCCCCACCTGGAAGGGGCTGATACTTTAGTGGCGGGAGAGGGAGAAGAGAGCTGAGCAATAGTGTCTGGGGCAGGAGGCTGCCGTTTTAGATCAGGTGGTCAGAGAGCTATTCCAGTGCAGAGATGCATGCACAGAGCTCAGAATGAGGGCAGGGAACGAAACATATGGGGGTCTGGGAGAAAAACATTTCTTCCCCTAAGGGAATAGCAAGTACAGAAGCCCTGAGCAGGACTATAACTGGGCGTGTTGGAAGAAGAATAAGGAGGCCAGTACAGATGAAGCCCACCACCTGTCTGTCTGTTTACTGTACTGTGGTGACGTGTGTGTTGCTGGAAGATATGCCACCCCATATTTTCAAATACCGGCAGGTTGATCCATGGTGGACAGGCTTCAGTGGAGCTTCCAGACTGAGAGACACTGGGAAGAAAGACCTGTCTTCTTTCTTCTGAAATTGATCTTCTTCCAAAAATAGCCAGTATAAACCCTATGAATCACAACAGAATACTGCCCAATATAGTGTTGAAGGTCATCAGTAAAGACCAATCACTAGAGAAAGACACCATGTTTAGTAAGGTAGAGGGTCAGCAAAAATGAGGGAAACCCTCAATGAGAAAATTGACACAAAAGTCACAACGGACTCAAATATATCAACCATTGTAAAGATGTTGCACTATCGGGCAACGTTTCATTCTGTTGTACGCAGGGTTGCCATGATTCAGAGCCAATTAGATGGATGCTAACAACAACAACATAGATGAGGCAGAGTGAGCAAGGGGGAGATGGTAGAGGACAGGATGAAAAGGTGGTCTCATATCATGTAGGGCCTTGGAGCCAATGTATGGGCCTTTGGGTTTTACTCTATCATAGGAAATAGCTGGATTATTTGAGCAGAAGTATGGTGTAAGTATATCTGTGTTTTAAGGGATCACTCTGCCTGTTGTGTGGATAAGAGACCAAGAGACAAGACTAGAAGTATGGAGACCTGTTAGGAGGATAGTAGGTGAGTATCTAGGTGAGTAATCATGGAGGCCTGGGCTAGGGATGGTGAGAAGTGGGTGGAATCAGGGTGTATTTTATAGGTGGAGCCAAGAGGATTTGCTAATGAATTAGATGTGAGGATGAGATAAAGCAGTGGTAGATAGTGCTATGCAGTAAGTGTTGATGTGAGGATACTAAAGAAAGGCAACATCCTCCAGAACCCAGATCTAAATGAGTAAGATTACACCCAGGCATAAACTCTACAATCAGAACATAATGGCTCATAACCAAGATTAGAAGTGTCACCTTAGCAAGACAGCCCAGTACCATGCCAGCCACATAAGACCAGCTTTCCAAGGTTTTAATGTCACTAGTGAAGGGATATATTGGCCAAAAAGGGGTTTCTCAGACATGCAAATGGGTGTAAGAAGAGAAACGTAGAGGCAGAAGCTGACTGTACCTTTCCAGATGCCATCCAAAGTACAGGGAGCTTTTGGCAAGAGATTTCAATTATTATGGTCCCATTGGCAGGGCTGTCTCTATTATAGGAAATTGAAGCCAACTGACTTTGAGTCTCCTGGACCTTTGGCAAGATAAGCCATGTTGTAGAGATGGATGCTGATTGCTTGGTAAGTATGGCAGACAGTGATAGAGGAAATCTGGCTGTTGGAATTTGGCAAATGGCTATTAATAGGAGAGGAGGCATTAAGAACAAAAGAGCAGACAAATGAGGAAATCATTGCTCCTTGGCCCGGGGGAAAGCGTTGTGGTCCAACACAGGTCTCCTCTTTTACCTGAACCACGATCAGTAGTATCACCTTTACATATAAGACTTGCTGTACATACACATGCCTGGACAAGAGAGCACAGTAATGAGGTTTTCAACCCTTGGTGCTACGTGTGTTGTTTTCAATATGTTCCTTATCTGTTATTGAAATATCAACACTAGGTTTTGTTAGCTCTTTCATAATTCAGTCTAAAAGAAATGCTGTTCTTTGAAAATGGTATCTTATTGAATTAGATACCAGAAGAATGACCACATCTGCTGGGAAGAAGTACAGCCAGAATGTGCCTTAGAATCAAGGATGGCAAGACTTCATCTCACATACTTTGGACATGTTTTCAGAAGGGACCAGCCCCTGGAGAAGGACATCATGCTTGGGAAAGCAGAGGGTCAGTGAAAAAGAGGAAGACCCTCAGTGAGATGGACCGACACAGCGGCTGCAACCATGGGCTCAAAAATGGCAATGATTGTGAGGGTGGCGCAGGACCGGGCAGCGTTTCATTCCGTTGCACCTGGGGTCACTATGAGTTGGAACCAGCTCGATGGCACCTAACAGCAACAATCCTGTTGAATGATCCTTGTCGCTGTTTGTCGCCTTTGAGGTGGCTCCAACTTGCGGCACCCTAAGGTGTAAGGGAACGAAAGACTGCCGGCCCTGTGTCATCTTCCTGATTTCGATAAGTGTGACTTCATTGCTGAGGCTATTGTGTCAGTCCTTTCAGTGCTTAGGTGTTTGTCAATGAATCAGATTTATCAGGGTACAGAAAATAAACTGTAGCACATCCATGGATATTTCACATAACTGATTACAACTTGCAGGAATACCCACACTTTGCTGTTGTCGTTTGCTGTCTTTGAGTCGATTCTGACTCGTGGTGATCCCATGTATCTAGGGTAGAACTGCTCCACAGAGTTCTCAAGGCTACGACCTTTCCGAAGCACATGGCCAGGCATGTCTGTGGAGGTGTCTCTGAGTGGGTTCAAACCACCAACCTTTCAGCTGGTAGTTGAGCCCTTAACCATTTGTACCACCCAGGGAGTCCTTATCCGTACTTTACGTGCACTGATAAAAAATAACTCTAAAATAGATTGCACTCTTCCCCGACCACTTAAACAGAGGGCACTTTTCGTAATGGTTTGGGCTCATGGCCACGAACAGCAGCGATCATGGTACCCTCAGTAACCACTGACCTCTGTAGAGCGACATGTCCCTCCACCCGGTGGCTCCCCCTCACAATAAAACAGGATGGTCATTTTTTCTTTGCTCCCTTCCTATCAGACGACTTCCTCTTTGGCTATGGCGATGTATCTGACTTAGTAGGGCTACCATATTTCTATTTCCAGTTTACCGCTTCTGAAATGTTGTGTGACCTGGTTGACCAAATTTTTGTTTAAACAAAAATTTGAATGTGATCGTGGAGGCTGTTCATTTATTTTGACTGCTCAGGTGTCTTCGTGACCTACTTTTAAATTCCAAGTTAAAGGTTAAATAAAAATTTTTTTTTTTTTTTAAAGGTTGGCATTCAGAATTCAGTATTTACTTTTTTTTTTTGGCCTCTGACAGCTGAAAACTGTTTGGCAAAATTAAAAATGTAGGGCGTAAAATTTTTTTTTTCTTTTTTTAATTTAAGGAAAGAGAAAAACCATTCAATTGTCACCGCTATCGGAGTTAGGGGAAGGCTCTTGAAGCCCTCTTAAATTCAAAGATGCAAGAGTTCCCTCTGAGAAACTGTGATGAAATTCTGATGTTGAGCGTCATTGGTGTAGATGGTTGAAGGTTGTAGTTGGGGGAAGTGAACAGAAACAGAGCGTGCTAGAATTTATTTCATCTTCAGGGATGTGATTAAGATGGTGTTTTTAGGTGTTAGCCCTTTCCAAGTGTGAGAGTATACAGGAGTAGGGGACTGCTGCTAAGGAAGCTTCTGGAATAGTAATAAAGTCATTAGCGTGTGACTCACGTCAAGCATATCATTACTGAGGTCGGGTGTCAAGCTAAGCATAAACTGCAGAAGACTGATTCTGAAGGTACATGATGTGACTTCTGACCAGTTTTAGTGTTTGTTCTTGCTAGGAGGAGCTAGATGCTGCAGCTCCTCGCCTTCCACCCCCCGGGGATTTTCTAAGATTTTTTTTTTTTTTTTGCAGATGGCTTAACAATGAGTGGCCAGGATGCTTAACAGAATGGGGTCAGGAGATACCTGGTGAGGAACCTGTTTAGGAGATGACATTTTGAGATTATCAATTGCTAATAAGGCCCCCAGGAGGCAAAAAAAAAAAAAAAAAAAAAGGTACTCTGCAAGTAATGGCTTGTTATTTCATATACATTTTTATGCCATGTATGTATTAGGAAGGCTCCACGATATAAAAGAGGAAAGGAAATGGAGCTTAGTTATAAAGCAAATAAAGAGGCCATTTACTGATTTCAACTTCCACCTTGGGAGTGGAGCCAAGTGCTTCATGTGAGTAATACGTATAATGAATACAAATATTCTATGGGCCAGGTGCCAGGATTTTAGGAGTAGCAATTGAAAAAATGGAAAAGGAAAAAAAAAAAAAAAGCAAGCAAGAAAAAATGGCCTATCTCTCTCTTATCTGCCTTATAAGCACAAGGTCCTATGTTGAATTTCGGTGAGGTGTCTGCGGTCTGTCTCCCTTACCAGATTTTATAACCTGGCCGAGCATATAGCTTAGACAGGCATCTCAGGAATGTGCGTGAAGTAGCTACAGCTTCTGTAAGACCTTTGCAGTAATCCACTGAGCTGTGTGTTTGTATGTGTGTTACTGGAATAAGGTTCTTGCCTCTCACTGGTCAAGAATGAGCAGGTAAGGCACGTGGTTTTCTACACGAGCAAAGCTTTATTAAAGAGGCTTGCAAGTGGAGATGAGGAGGGCCTAGAGCAACACATACCCCCATCTCACAGAAAAAAGACTGGCCAATTTTTAAAAGTTCTTGGGCAGGAAAAGATTTATGTTTATTCATGGACACAGGCAGGGATATGTTAACTAAGGTGTCCACACAGCAGCTTTCCAAGATGGCTCCTGTCCCGGAGGCCTCTGGGATTCGTAGCACGACTTACTATGGGGGATCGTGCCTGCCCAGTCTCTCGCTCCCTGGGCTCAATTCCCCAGCTGGGGCTGTAGCCCCTCGCTGCCCCTGGTGGAAGGTCACACAGTGGTCACAGGTGGATGTTCTGCACTTGTCCCTGGGGCTGGTTTTCTCCAGCTGCTTCTGAAAGGCAACTTTAAAGAAGTTTGTGGGCTAATTTTAGACACCCTGCCCCACTGTTCTGGGGAATGGCTTTGTTTCTGCACCCCGGCCCATTTCTTGTTACTTTGTTTTCAGATTTGGGGGCCCCTGTGTTCCCTGTCTTAAGAAGTCTCTAGGTTCCACACTTAACCCCCTATTACCTCCCTGATAGTACAGTCTATTTCTCTTTTACTTGCTTCTCCTCTAACCATGCCAGTCTCTTTGCTGTTTCTCAGTCACACTCCGATCTCAGGGCCTATGTGTTGTGTACTTTTCTGTATGTATGTCCAACCGAGTAGTTCACAATAATTTTCAAAAATAGATGGTGGTAGAAAATATTCTGTCTCATTTATTTAATAATCATACCATTATGGTCACCCTGCACCAGCTCTATTTGAAAGAGAACTCTACTGTATAATAAAATCTTGGGTTACAAACCAAAAAGTCTAAGTATTTATGGAAAAAAGAAAAAAGCTTTATGAGTCCCAGGGATATAATAAAAAGTATAACTAGCCTCTTCTTTTCTCTTGGTGATCCTAAAGAAGCCTGGCTGTAATGAATAGTTAAATATGCTGATTGAAAATATGTTTATTAATAATATGTTAAAGATGCTTCTGAAGTGCTTAGTTGAGATGCTTGAAAACCATTTTTCTCCAAATCCTTAACTATCCAACACCTACTATCCTTTGTATTATTTGTCAAAATTTAATAAACAAAGGAGAAAAGACTAGATCTTTTAAAATGATCCTAAATGTAAGGTAAAATCATCAATTAATTTCGTACTATCTTACAGGTTCATTATTACGAGGAATTGGCTTGACGGCAATGGGCTTGGGTTGGTTTTTTGGTTAGATAATTTACTTTCTCTAAAATAAAGTTTGTATGCTATCAAAATTACAGGCAATGAAAATGGATTGATGCCATTCATTCTAGCAATGGTAAGGTCTCAACCATGTCACTTGTCACTTCCTAGGGTTGCCGTGAAAACATGAAGAGAAGCTAAGTGCACATATTAAGAGTTTTAATTGAAGAGTCCCTGACCGTTAGAATTGCCACTTCCAGAAGCATTCCAGCTGACATTGTTATAGAAAAGTGTAACTGAAAAGAGTGGGACTAATTGTAGCAATTAAGTAAAAATGCACAATTAGCTTCTGTGGCAGAGATTTTTACTTCTTATCTTCATTGCGTGGGGCCTGTGAGTGTTTTATTGGGTCTTACCACACTGGGGGTTCTCTGCACTGAGGATTAACAATGAGAGACTGAAAAACAGAGGGCTGAGCTCACAGCCCCATCAGGTGATGGAGCATGTCCATTTTCCTCTGTGGCAAGCCAAGAAAAGACAAAGACCAGGAGCCGCCTAGATGAGAGCACAAAACCAAAAACTAAACCCAGTGCTGTCAAGTCAATTCCAACTCATGGTGACCTTATAGGGCTGAGTAGAACTGCCCCTTAGGGTTTACAAGGAGTGGCTGGTGGCTTTGAATTGCTGACCTTTTGGTTGGCGGCCAAACTCTTAACCACTGCGCCACCAGGGCTCCTCTCTGTAAAGATTACAGCCTTGGGTAACCTAATGAAACTATGGCCCTAAACTTCCAATCCAAGGAACCTAATTATTTTCTGCTTTGAATTTTTTGTTGATAGCATGTGTTTTCATTAATGGAAGCATGCTGAATCATTGAGCGTGTCTGAATTTTTGGTAAGTGGTATTTTTTTTGTTGTCGTTGTTGCTCCCTCCCACAAGTCTACCCTAAATGTTTAGTGGTCCATATGAAGTACCACAAATTATACCCCAGAGTTCCCGCCAGGGTCTATTGGTACATATGTATAACAAAATTTTTCAAAATTTCTATTTTTCCTACCAAAAATCAGATACCTCATACAGTAACCTGTAAAAACAGTAATTTGTGGCGCACACCCATTTCTTCAGTTTCAAACACTCATAAAGGCCCCTGCCTTGTGGCAGCAGGCACTGTCAGCGGTACAGCAACTTCCCAATAAAGCCTAGAGGTTGAAAAAGTTTGTGGTCAGTATATGTACTGCCAGGCACAAAAGGGTTAGTTGGCCTAATGACTTGTTCAGTGCTTCGGTTCCACCTCCTAGTTCCCTGTGTAGTGCCTGGAGTCTTACAAGCTTGCCAGAGACCATTCACAGCACAGTACTTGGTCTCTATTCACCTGAAGCAACAGAGAAAGAAGGAGAGTCAGGAATAGGAGGAGGAAATGGAATGTGTGGCTAATTGCCTGCATGAACAACTGCCTCCTTTGCCATGAGACCAGAAGAACTGGATGGTTCCTGGCTATCGTTACTAAACATTTTAATCAAAGATGCCATAGAAGAATTCTGATCAAAAGGGGGAAAATGCAGAATAGAATTTCAAAATCTCATAGATGTCAGACTTTCTGGATTCATGGAGGCTGGATGAAGCCCTGAAACTATTGCCCTGAGATAATCCTTAAACCTTAAACCAAAATTATCCCCCTGAAGTCCTCTTAAAACCGAACAATAGTTTAGCTTAACTAGTAAAGAATATCTGCCTTGAACGTTGTGATCTTTTAAGATCTATCTATATACAGCAACTGGAGAGGTTAGATGAGAGACTTAAGGGACAGTGAGTTCATGTTAATGGAAGAGGAAAAACTCAGAAAAAGAGGGTGAGAATGGCTGCACAACTCAAAGAATGTAATCAATGTCACTGAGTTGCACATGTAAAAATTGTTGAATTGGTGTATGTTCTGCTGTGTATAGTCTCAACAGCAACAACAAATATAAAATATTAAAAAAAAAAAAAGAGATGTCTTGCTGAAGTTTGCGCCCAGTTATGTGGACACAAAGGAAGCTAGACATACATACTAATTAAAAGCAAAGACCCTTCTCTGGAAAATATCACCGCATGATCTCATGTGTCACTCTGCATAGGACCTACTTGGGTTTTCATTGGCAGCCTTTTCCTGGGCACTTTGGTAGAAAATGACATTCTGCATGGGCTCCCTGCTTCCCATGAACAATCTCTGTTCCAATTAAATGGAACTAGAATCATGGCAACTAGGCTGTGTAAAGGGGCTTCCCCAGGGAGCAAGTAATATGAGTTAGGATCTAAAGAATGCTCTTTTTCCTCTCTTCTTTCATGGTCCAGTACAGGCTACAACTGAAAAAGAAAATTACCTGGGGATTCTTGGTTACAAATAAACCAAGTCTTTGTTTCAGCATTTTAGTTCAAGCCCAGGATCGTAATTACGCCTTTTCCCATTATACTTCCACAGATTTAAGACTACTGAAGTCATATATGGTGGCAAAGTGCTGACCAGCTCTATAAACTCCTACATATTTTAACAGAAACACAATGAACAGCTAGAAAACAATGCAAAACCCGTCTAAAAATCTTCCAGCTCACGCTGTGAAATCGGTAAAGCTTACGATAATTTACAGAGGTGACGGGCTAAGTTTTCCCTTGTTTTCCCACTAGATTCAACACCTAGCCATCGTATCGATGCCTGGACATTTGATATATTTCTCTTTAACCTCAAACATTTCTGCATTTCCTTGGCCATCCCCAGTCGAACGCCCATAAATCATAACTGTACTTGTGTCTAGTAAATACGTACATCACATAGCCAATCAAAAATTTATCATGCTTCAGTGATTGATGCAAAATGCGAAAGGATTTAATTGGTCTATGTACCCAAGGCTCCAAGCCCACTCTAACAAAACCAATTGAGGCACTGGCATGACATTTGGCGGCACAGAATAAATAGATAAAACCTCAAATTACATTCATTACCAAAACTGTTTCAAGCATTAAGGGCGAAAGAAATTGTGTCTAAATTGGAGTAGTATAGATAGTATTTAGATGGCAAAAGGTGCCAAAATCTTGCCTCAGCGATCAGCCCCACCCCTACCCTGCTTTATCAGAATCGCAAAGCACAGAAATCCACAAGAAACAGTGGCAAACAGAAAGCAAAGGACTATCATTATTTGTATTTGAAAGTCCCAAGTCAATGCTAAAAGCTTGGGTATAAACAATAGCTCTCCCCCTCCCCCTTTTTTTTCTCTCTGAATTAAACCAAAGCAAGCTGACCTATCAGCCCAAGACAGAAACATAATCAGACAGAAAACAAGGAGTGACTTTTCCCAGCTCTTAGCCCAGTTTGCCCAAGTCTGGCCACTGCCACAAGGGAGAAGAGAATAAAAGGGAGATAACAGGATGGCGGAGCCCCTGAGTGGTGCAAACAGTTAACATACTCGCTGCTAACCGAAAGGGTTTGAGTCCACCCAGAGGTGCCTCGGAAGAAAGGTCTGGCGATCTACTTCCAAAAAGTCAGTCACTGAAAACCCTAGGGATCACAGTTCTCCTGTTTACACACATGGGGTTCCCATGAGTTGGAATCAACTTGACAGCAACTGCTACGGGTAACAAGATGGCTCGGACATGTCCCATTTAGGAATAGTCCTAGTCGTTATAAGTCAGCCCTTCAGTGTAAGTTATAATCAGTGAAAATGTGGTGGTGCTGTTGTTAGGTGCCATCAAGTCAGTTACGACTCAAAGCAACCCTATGCACGAAAGAACAAAACACTTCCCAGTCCTGCACCATGCTCACCAATGTTGCTATGTTCCAGCTTATTGTTGCAGTCACTGTGTCGATTCATCTCATTAAGGGTCTGTCTCTTTTTCACTAACCCTCTACTTTACCAGCCATAATGTCCTTCTCCAGGGACTGGTCCCTCCTGATACCATATCCAAAGTACATGAGGCAAAGTCTCGCCATCTTCACTCCTAAGGAGAGTTCTAGCTGTACTTCTTCCAAGGCAGATTTATTTGTTCTTCTAGCAGTCCATGGTACACTCAATATTCTTCACCAACACCATAATTCAAAGGCATCGATCCTTCTTTGGGCTTCCTTATTCATTGTCCAGCTTTTGCTTGCATATGAGGCGATTGAAAATACCAGAGCTTGGGTCAGGTGAACCTTAGACCTCAAAGTGACACCTTTGCTTTTTAACACTTTAAAGAGGTCTTTTGCAGCAGATTTGCCCAAAATAATACATCATTTGATTTCCTGACTATTGCTTCCATGAGCATTGATTGTGGGTCCAAGTAGAATGAAATCCTTAACAACTTCGGTATTTTCTCCATTTCTCATGATGTTGCTTATTGGTCCAGTTGTGGGAATTTTTGTTTTCTTTATGTTGCAGTGCAATCCATGCTGAGAGCTGTAGCCTCTGATCTTCATCAGTAAGTGCTTCAAGTCCTCTTCACTTTCAGCAAGGAAGGTTGTATCATTTGCATATCACAGGTTGTGTCATCTGCATATTGCAGGTTGTTATTGAGTCTTCCTCCGATCCTGTGCCGTGCTCTTCTTCATATATAGTCCAGCTTCTCATATAATTTGCTAAGCATACAGATTAAATAAGTACTGTGAAAGGATACCACCCTGATGCACACCTTTCCTGATTTTAAACCATGCAGTATTCCCTTTTTCTTTTCCAGCAACTGCCTCTTGGTCTATGTACAGGTTTCACATGAGTACAATTCAGAGTTCTGGAATTCCCATTCTCCGTAATGTTATCGATAATTTATTATGTTACACACAAATGCCTTTGCATAGTCAATAAAATGCAGGTAAACATCTTTCTAGTATTCTGTTTTCCACCAAAATCCATCTGACATCAGGGATGATGTCTCTTGTTCCACGTCCTCCCCTGAATCTGGCCTGCATTTCTGGCAGCTCGCTGGTGATATACTGCTGCAATCGTCTTTGAATTATATTCAGCAACATTTTACTTGCTTGTGATATTAACAATATTTTTCGATAATTTCTGCATTCAGTTGGATCATCTTTTTTTTGGAATGGGCACAAATATGGACCTCTCCCAGTTGGTTGGCCAGGTAGCTCTCTTCCAAATTTCTTGGCATAGACGAGTAAGCACCTCCAGCATTGCATCTGTTTGTTGAGACATCTCAATTGGTATTTCATCAATTTCTGGAGCCCTATTTTTCACCGATGCCTTCAGTGCAGCTCGGACTTCCTCCTTCAGTACCATCTGTTCTTGATCATATGCTGCCTCCTGAAATGGCTGATCATCAACCAATTCTTTTTGGTAAGGTTAAGGTGACTCTGTAGATTCCTTCCATCTTCTTTTGATGCTTCCTGCATCATTCAATAGTTTGCCCATACCTGTTGCCGTCAGGTTGATTCCGACTCATAGCAACCCTACACAACAGAGTAGAACTGCCCCACAGAGTTTCCAGGAAGCACCTGGCAAATTCGAACTGCTGACCCTTCGGTTAGCAGCCGTAGCTCTTAACCACTGCATTACCAGGGTTTCCAGTTTGCCCATAGAATCCTTCAAAATAGCAACCCGAGGACTGGATTTTTTCTTCAGTTCTTTCAGCTTAGAAATGCAGAGCATGTTCTGCCCTTTTGGTTTTCTAAGACCAGGTCTTTACACATATCATAATACTTTACTTTGTCTTCTCGTAGCTGCCCTTTGAAATCTTCTGTTCAGCTCTTTCACTTCATTGTTTCTTCCATTCTCTTTAGCTACTCTACGTTCAAGAGCAAGTTTCAGAGTCTCTTCTGACATCATTTTGGTCCTTCTTACCTGTTTTCTTAATTATCTTTTGCTTTCTTCATGTATGATATCCTTGATGTAATGCCACAACTCATCTCGACTTCAGTCGTAATGTTCAGTGTGTCAAATCTATTCTTGAGATGGTTTCCAAATTGAGGTACGATGTACTCAAGGTTATATTTTGGTTCTCGTGGATTTGTTTTGATTTTCTTCAGCTTCAGCTTGAACTTGCATATGCCACTGTTAGTACCTGGCCTTGTTATGACTGATGATACAGAGCTTTTCCATTGTCTCTTTCCACAGATGTACTTGATTTGATTCCTGTGTATTCCATCTGGCGAGGTCCATGTGGTCACTGTTTATGCTGTTGAGAAAAGGTATTTGCAGTGAAGAAGTCGTTGGTCTTGAAAAATTCTATCATGCAATCTCCAGCGTCATTTTCATCACCAAGGTCATATTTTCCAACTACAGAGTCTTCTTTGCTTCCAACTTTCACATTCTAATCACTAGTAATTATCAATGCATCTTGATTGCATGTTTGATCAATTTCAGACTGTTGGTAAAATCTTCAATTTTCTCTTCTTTGGCATTAGTGGTTGGTGCATAAATTGGAATAATAATTGTATTAACTGGTCCTCCTTATAGTCATATGGATATTATTCTATCACTGACTGCATTGTACTTCAAGATAGATCTCCAGATGTTCTTTTTGATGATGAATGCCGTGCTATTTCTTTTGAATTTGTCATTCCTGGCGTAAAAGACCGTATAATTGTCCAATTCAAAATGGCCAAAACCAGTCCATTTCAGCTCGCTAATGCCTAGGATACTGATCTTTATGCATTCCATATTATTTTTGATGACTCCCAATTTTTAGATCCATACTTTGTACATTCCATGTTCCAATTATTTTTTCTTTGTACTTTAGATGAAGGTTTACAGAACAAACTAGTTTCTTATTAAACAGTTAGTACACATACTGTTTTATAATATTGGTTAACCACCCCACAACATGTCAATACTCTCTCTTCTCAACCTTAGGTTCCCTATCACCAGCTTTCCTGATCCTCCTGCCTTCTAGTCCTTGCCCCAGGGCTGGTGTGCCCCGTTAGTCTCATTTTGTTTTATGGACCTGTCCAATCTTTGGCTAAAGGTTGAACCTCAGTAGTGACTTCATTACTGACCTGATAGGGTGTCCGGGGGCCATACTCTCAGGGTTTCTCCAGAATCTGTCAGGCCAGCAATCTTGGTCTTTCTTTTTGAGTTAGAATTTTGTTCTACATTTTTCTCCAGCTCTGTCTGGGACTCTCTATTGTGATCCCTGTCAGAGCAGTCAGTGGTGGTAGCCGGGCACAGTCAAGTTGTACTGGACTCAGTCTGGTGGAGGCCGTGGTGGATGTGGTCCATTAGTCCTTTGGACTAATCCTTCCCTTGTATGTTTGGTTTTCTTCATTCTTCCTTGCTCCCGAAGTGGTGAGACCAGTAGAGTATCCTAGGTGGACACTCACAGGCTTTTAAGACCCCAGACACTACTTACCACAGTACAATATAGAACATTTTGTTTATAAACTATATTATGCCAATTGAGCTGGATGTTCCCCGAGACCACGGTCACCAAAGCCCTCAGCCCAGGAATTTGGTCCCTCAGCGAGTTTGGATGTGTCTATGGAGCTACCATGACCTTGCCTTTTACAAGTTCTGCTGGCTTCCCCAGTATTGTGTGCTATCTTACCCTTCACCACAGTTACCACTTATCTATTGTCTATTTAGTGTTTTTCCATCCCTTCCTCTCCCCTCCCTCATACCCATCAAAGATTGTTTCTTTTTGTGTGTAAACCTTTTCATGAGTTTTTATGGTAGCAGTCTCATACAATGTTTGTCCTTTTGTGGTTGACTTATTTCACTCAGCATAATGCCCTTGAGATTCATCCATGTTAGGAGATGCTTCACGGATTCATCATTATTCTTTATCTCTGGGTAATATCCCATTGTGTGTATGTACCACAGTTTTTTTTATCCATCCATCTGTTGATGGGCATCTAGGTTATTTCCATCTTTTTGCTATTATGAACAGTGTTGCTATGAACATGGGTGTGCATATATCTATTCATGTGATGACTCTTATTTCTCTTGGATATATTCCTAGGAGTGGGTTTGCTGGATCATATGGTATTCCTATTCCTAGCTATCTAAGGAAGTGCCATAGGGTCTTCCAAAATGGTTGTATCATTTTGCATTCCCACCAGCAGTGCATAAGAGTTCCAATCTCCCTGCAGCCTCTCCAACACTTGTTATTTCCTGTTTTTGTGATTCGTGCCTGTAATGCTGGGGTGAGATGGTATCTCATTGTGGTTTTGATTTGCATTTCTCCAATGGCTAGTGATTGTAAGCATTTCCTCATGTGTCTGTTGGCCGCTTGAATGTCTTCTTTGGTGACGTGTCCATTTCCTTTGCCCATTTTTTATTGGATTATTTGTCTTTTTGTTGCAGACGTGTTGGATTTTCTTGTAGATTTTAGATATAAGAGCTTTGCCTGATTTGTAACAGCCAAAAAATTTTTCCCAAGCTGTAGGTTCTCTTTTTACTCTTTTGGTGAAGCCTTTTTATAAGCATAAGTCTTTAATTTTTAGAAGATCCCCATTACCTAGCTTATCTTCTGGAGTTTGTGTGTTGTTGGTTGTGGTTTGTATCCTGTTAATCCCATATATTTGGGCCTCTAGCATTGATTCTATTTTTTCTTCTATGAACTTCATAGTTTTTGGCTTTATATTTAGTTCTTTGATCCATTTTGAATTAGTTTTTTGTATATGATGTGAGATATGGGTCCTGTTTCATTTTTTTGCAGATGGACATCCAGTTTTGCCAGCACCATTTGTTAAAGTGACTGTCTTTTCCCCCATTTGATGGACTTTGGGCTCTTGTTAAAGATTGGGTGACTGTAGGTGGATGGATTTACATCTGGGTTCTCAATTCTGTTCCATTGGTCAATGTATCTGCCATTATACCAGTACAGGCTGTTTTGACTTCTGTAGCTGTATAGTAGGTTCCGCAGTCAGGTGATGGGAGTCCTCCCACTTTATTCTTTTTCAATAGTGCTTTACTTATCCAGGGCTTCTTCCCTTTCCATATCAAATTAATGATAAGTTTTTCCATCTCTTTAAAGAATTTTGCTGATATTTGGGTAGAGATTGCATTGTATTTACAAGTCACTTTGGGTAGAATTGTCATTTTCACAATGTTGAGTTTATTTATATATGAGCATGGTATGTTTTCCAATTTATGTAGATCTTTTTTGGTTTCTTGCCTTAGTGTTTTGTAGTTTTCTTTGTATAGGTCTTTTACATCCCTGGTTAGGTTTATTCCTAAGTATTTTATCTTTTTAGAGGCTGTTATAAATGGTATTGTTTTTCTGATTTCCTTTTCGTCATTCTCTCTTCTGGTGTATGGGGATCCAACTGATTTTTGTATGTTTATCTTGTATCCTGCTACTCTGATGAATCTTTCTCTTAGTTCCAGTAGTTTTCTTGTGGAATCTTTTGGGTTTTCTATTATAGTATCATACACAAATAAGGAGAGCTTAACTTTTTCATTACCGATTTGGATGCCCTTTATTTCCGTTTCTTGCCTTATTGCTCTAGCTAAGACTTCTAGCACAATGTTAAACAGGAGTGATGATAAATGGCATCCTTGTCTTGTTCTTGTTCTCAAGGGAAATGTTTTCAGCCTCTCTCCATTAAGAAAGATGTTGGCCATTGGTTTTGCATAGATGGCCTTTATTATGCTGAGAAATTTCCCTTTTTCTACACCTATTTCATTGAGAATTTTTTTTCAGGAATGGGTGTTGGACTTTGTCAAATGCTGTCATGGACTGAATCGTGTCCCCTCAAAAATGTGTGTATTAACTTGGTTAAGCCATGGTTCCCAGTATTCTGTGGTTGTCCTCCATTTTGTGATTACAATTTTATGTTAAAGAGGCTTAGGGTGGGATTTTAAGAGGCTTACCAGGTCACATACCTGATCCAATGTGAAGGGAGTTTCCCTGGGATGTGGCCGGCAATATCTTTTGTCTCTAAAGAGATAAAAGGAAAGGGAAGCTAGCACAGAGTGGGGACCTCATGCAACCAAAAAAGAAACATTGGGAGCAGAGCACATCCTCTAGACCAGGGTTTCTGCACAGATTAGCTCTTAGTCTAGGGGAAGATTGATGAGAGAGATCTTCCTCCAGAGCCTACAGGGAGAGAAAGACTTCCTCTGGAGCTGATGCCATGAATTTGGACTTCTAGAGAGAATAAACTTCTCTTTGTTAAAGCCATCCTCTTGTGGTATTTCTGTTATAGCAGCACTAGATGACTATGACAGAATTTGGTACCAGGAGTGGGGTGCTGCTCTAACTGATACCTAAAATGTAGAAGTGGTTTTGAAAATGTGAATGGATAGAGGAGCAGCAGCAGCAAATGACCACTAACAGCAGAGAACCAACAGCAGCAGAAAAGCAGCAGCAGCGAACCAGAAGGTGCAGAACCAGCAGACTAGTGCCAGACAGTGCTAGAGCTGACCCGCTAAGCAAGAGAGCTGAGTGCATGTGCACAGGAGGCTTCCTAGTGGAGTGTGGTGCCTAAGGGCACTTATCAGTGGAGCTAAGTGTGCCTACCCACAGAGCATAAGAGCTGAGTAACTGTGTGCAGGAGGCTTCCTGGCAGAATGCGGTGCCTCCAGGCACTTATCAGTAGAGCTACAGAGCTTTGGAACACCTGCTCCAGCACGGCAGAGGCTGGTGTAAGGCCTGAAGACCTGAGAGGCCAAGAAACTAGGAAGCAGAAGCTGAAGAGACACAGAACACCAGAAGCTGAGCAACCTCAGTCTCAAAAGGCATGGCCATGACCTCAGAGGCTTCAAAAGGTGGAGCCATGGCCTCTGGTGTTTCTAAGGGTGGAGTTCCCACTCAGATGGACTAGGAAAATTGAGTGCCTAAAGCCAAGGGAGCAGAGTTGCTGTCCCAGTGGGCCTGGAAGATGAAGCTGAAACCCAGGGCCAAGGGGCCTCCACTCAGAATCTGGAAAGTGTGGCCAATACTTAGAGTCTGGAGGGCAAGGTTATTGTGTAAATGGTCTCAGAGAACAGAGGATTATTTTCAAAGCCTTAAGAGCTAATGTAATGTGTTCTGCTGACCTGCTTCTCGCCTGTTATGACTTCTTTCCCTCCAATTACTCCCATCTGTAATGGAAATGTCTAGCTTGTGCCTGTTCTTCCATTGTACCTTTGGAAGCAGATAACTTGTATTCTAGATTTCACAGAAGAAGAGGAATTTTTGGATTTTGGACTTGGAGTTGAGACTTTTGCTGTGATGTGATGGAATGAATATGTTTTACATGTTGCAAGAATGTGATTTTCTGGGAGCAAAGGGTAGAATTACATCCCCCCAAAAATGTGTGTATTAACTTGATTAAGCCATGATTCCCAGTATTGTGTGGTTGTTCTCCATTTTGTGATTGTAATTTTATGTTAAAGAGGATTAGGGTGGGATTAGAACACCCTTACCAGGTCACATCCCTGATCTAATGTAAAGAGAGTTTCCCTGGTGTGTGGCCTGCACCACCTTTTATCTCTCAAGCGATAAAAGGAACGGGAAACAAGGAGAGAATTGGGGACCTCATACTACCAAGAAAGCAGCACTGGGAGCAGAGAGCATCCTTTGGACCTGAGGTTCCTGCACTGAGATGCTCCCAGACGAAGGGAATACTGATGACAAGGACCTTCCTCCAGAGCTGACAGAGAGTGAAAGCCTTTCCTTAGAGCTGGAACCCTGAATTTAGACTTCTAGCCTACTGGACTGTGAGAGAGAAAACTTCTCTTTGTTAAAGCCACCCACTTGTGGTATTTCTGTTATAGGAGCACTGTATGACTAAGACAAATGCCTCTTCTGTGTCAATTGGGATGATCATGTGATCCTTTTCTTTCCTTTTATTTATGTGATAGATTACGTTGATTGATTTTCTAATGTTGAACCATCCTTGCACACCTGGTAAGAATCCTACTTGTTGTGGTGTATTATTATTATTTTTTTTGATATGATGCTGAATTCTATTGGCTAGAATATTGTTGAGAATTTTTGCATCTATATTCATGAGTGATATTGGTCTGTAATTTTCTTTTGTTGTGGTGTCTTTGCCTGGTTTGGGTATCAGGGTTATGCTGGCTTTGTAGAATGAATTCAGAAGTATCACTTCATTTTCTATGTGCTGAAATAGTTTGAGTAGTGCTGGTGTAAGCTCTTCTCTGAATGTTTGGTAGAATTCTCCAGTAAAACCATCTGGGCCAGGGCTTTTTTTCATTGGGAGGTTTTTTTTTTTTTTTTTTTTTTTTTTTTACCTTTTCAGTCTCTTCTCTTGTTATGGGTTTGTTCAGATTTTTAGCATCATTTTGTGTTAGCGTGGGTAGGTAGAACTTTGTCCATTCCCTCTAGGCTTTCAAATCTGTTGGAGTATAGTTTTTCATAATACTCTGTTATGAACTCATTGTAATATCCTGTTGTAATGTCTGTTGTAATATCTCCCATTTCATTTCTTATTTTGGTTATTTGCAGCCTCTCCTGTTTTTCTTTTGTCAGTTTTGGCCTATGGTTTGTCGATTTTGTTGATCCTTTCAAAGAGCTAACTTTTGGTTTTGTTGAGTCTTTTTTACTGCTTTTCTATTTCATTTATTTCTGCTCTGATCTTTATTATTTCCTTTCTTCTGGTGGCTGTGGGCTTCTTTTGCTGTTCTCTTTCTATCTGTTCAAGTTATATAACTAATGTTTTGATTTCTTCCCTTTCTTCTTTTTTGATATGTGCATCTATTGCTATAAATTGACCTCTGAGGACTGCCTTTGCCCTGTCGCAAAGGTTTTGGTATAAGGTGTTTTCATTCTCATTTGATTCTAGGAATTTTTTGGTTCCATCTCTGATTTCTTCTACTACCCAGTGGTTTTTAAGCAGGGTATTATTCAGTTTCCATGTAATTGATTTTTTTTCCCTTGCTTTTCCTGTTAATTTCTACTTTGACGGCGTTGTGGTCAGAGAAGATACTACAGTGCAGCGGGGCAAGTCCAACTGAAGAGGAGGGGCTGGAATGGGTTGTTTGTTGCACATTACTAGGGCTGGAAGGGTGGGCCAGGAATCAGTGCTGGGCAGGTTCCCTTATGCTGTGCCTGTGCTCCTATGGGGTGTGGTGTTCAGCATACGGTGCAGGTAGGCAAGAAGGAGGAGGAAGGTTGTGCTATATGGAGCTAATATGGATATGGGAAAGAGAAGAGAAGAGAGCAGAGAGAGAAACAGGAGCCAAAGACAAACAGACAAAAAAAAAAAGAGTTCTAAGAGTGTTTGCCATTGTAGTGGAGAGATGAGAAACCAAGAAATGGAGAAAAACAAAAAGAAAAAAGAGAAAGGGAAAAAGAAGAAAAAAAAGTAGACAAAAATTTGAAAGAAATGCCCCCAGCGGTCTCACAGGTGCAGCTGCAAAGACCAGGGAGTGGATCCCAGCCTGTGCAGTATAACCTGGCTAGAGAGAGTATAGATGCCAGGGATTCAGGAGACAGGAAAAGAAGGTAAGTATAGAGAGAGGAGAACTGAGAAATGAAGAAAGACAGAAAGGAAAAAAGAGAAAGAGAGTGAGAAAAGGAAATGCCTCCAGGGATTCTACTGAGTGGGGAAGTGGCTTCTAAGCCATGCAGTGCAGCCTGGCTAGAAGGGGCTCCCAAGCCGTGAAAAGAAAAAGAAAACAAACAAACAAAACAGAAACAGAACAAAGCAAAACAAAAACAAACAAAAAAAGCCTGAGGGATCCCACCAGTATGGCGTCTTGGGCCAGGGGAACGGTTCCCCACTCAAGCAGCGCTTCACAGCCTTTCAATAAACAAAGATGGCACACAGAGCCAGGTGTTTGGGAGAAGGTGGGGGGAAGTGGTGGGAGGCGCAGAAGAAACCAAAGGAAACGGAAAAAAGCAACATCAGCAACAGACAAATGGCACTCGGGCAGTCAGCCAGTGTGGGAGGGGCAAATCCAAGTGGCCTGGGGTGGAAGCAGTTGCCTCTGGGCCAAGGGACTGTGGCCAGTGGGAAGCAGAGGAGGCCAAGCAGGGGAATGTAGGGTGGGATTAGGAAAGTGTATACCTTTAGTTACCAGGTGCTTTGTCTCCTGCTGGGAACTTTGGGAAGCTGCTTTCCTATACTCCCTGTCCGCTGCTCTCTGATGTATGTGGAGGGCAAATCCAAGTGACACAGACACTGCACTTCCCAGCTGGCTGAGCCACCACAGCCAGCCAGGGAAGGTGGAGGTAGAGCAGCGGGGAGCGGATGAGGAGTGTGAAAGCCTGTATCGCTGGTTACTGTGTGCTCTGCCACCTGCTGGGAGCTCTGCAAAGCTACTTTCCCATGCTCCCTGACTGCCAATCTCTGACAGCAGTCCAAAATGACAGATCCGTGGGGAACCTCCATATATATCTTTCCTCTCTGTCAGTTCCATTTGGTGCTTGGCTGAATTCTTTATCTCTTCATTTGACACTTCAGGTTCCAGGAGTGACACTTGTCTCTGTTTTACTTAGTTTTTCAGGGTTTTGCTGTGGAAGGATGGCATGGTGCTTCTAGGGTACCATGTTGGCCAGAAGTCATGTTCCAATTATTAATGGATGTTTGCAGCTGTGTCTTCTCATTTTGAGTTGTACCATGTCAGCAAATGAAGGTCCTGAAAGCTTGACTCCATCCATGTCATTAAGTTCAACTCTACTTTGGGGAGGCAGCTGTTCCCCAGTCATATTTTGAGTGCCTTCCAATCTGAGGGACTCATCTTCTGGCACCATATCAGACAGTGCTTCACGGCAATTCATAAGGTTTGCACTGGGCAGGATGGAAATGAGAGGCTGTAAGGAGGTCACTACTCTCATTGTGTTGGTAAATGTCTGGCATCAGATTTTGAGGTAAGATCAGTAGAGATGAAAAGGAAGCATTTCCTACTCTCATCTCCCACATAGGGGAAAATATCTCACAGAGAAAGAGCTGATATTACGCGACAGCTTACACCCGTGAGCAAAAGGGACTCCCTGGAATAAATCAATCAAAGCAGGATCTAGAATAAGTCTGGAGCTTCATTGAAGCTGACAGGCCAAACTCTCAGGCTATTTATAGCCTTCTTTACTATTTTTTATCTACCAAACAACAAATAACATGGTGGGGAAATGCCACGCTAAAATACAGACAAAATTCTTGCATTGACGATACACAGCCTGGTGTTGAAATGCCCACAAAATGAAATATTTGGTAATCAAATGTGATTGAAAGAAAAGAAAGGCAAGGCAATTAAAATTACTATTTCTGAAAGAGCCTCGGGGGCATAAAGCTAAGAGACAAAACGGGGAAAAGTAGAAAAGGCCCCGCAAAACTTTTCTAAAAGCTAATTGGTAAGACAGTAAGAGAGGAAACTTCTATTTTGGTGAAGGAAGGACCTTATTTTTTTCCAAGTATATAAAAAATTGTTATTGTTAGCTGCCATTGAGTAGGCTCCAACTCACGGCAACCCCATATGTAACAGAAGAAAATATTGCCCACCATCTTCACAGTTGGCATGTTTGGGTCCAGTTTGACAATACGCTCTTCTGAGTCATAGGATTTTCATTGGCTAACTTTCAGAAGTACCTCACCAGGCCTTTCCTTCTAGTTTGTGTTAATCTGGAAGGTCCACCGAAACAGTCCACCGTGGGTGACCCAGTTGGTATTTGAAATACCAGTGGCATAACAGCATGCAAATCACCACAGTATGACAAAGTGACAGATGGGTGGGTAGATATGAAAATCTACTTGGGGCAAAATAGATTTTCTGGAACCAAAAAAAAAAATTGGTTTTTCGAACTAATGGGATAAATGCATACTACTTAGATTCTAACATCCTCGGTACCAAAGGGTTTTGAAGTAAAATATTTTATGCTTGCTCAATTAGCAAACAGTTCTGAAACCCTTTCTATATACTAGGCTTATTTGAAGTACTTTTGAATTACAGATCCTTCATGTTCAGACCTCAGAGATTCTTAGTTGGCTCAGGGTAGTTATTATTGTTACATGCCGTCTAGTTGGTTCTGACTCATAGTGACTGTATGCACAACAGAACGAAATGCTGTCTGGTCCTGTGCCATCCTCGCAATCATTGTTTTGCTGTTAACAAGATGACTAGGAATTGTCCCATTTAGGAATAGTCCTTGTCTTTATAATTCAGACCTTAAATGAAGAAATAGGAAACTGTAAGCTGTAATCAGTGACTAAGTGTGGTGGTAGTGTTGTTAGGTGCCATTGAGTGGGTTCCAACTCATAGCGACCCTATGCACAAAAGAACCAGTCTTGCACCATCCTCACAACTGTTACTGTGTTCCAGCCTATTATTGCAGCCACTGTGTCAATCCATCTCATTGAGGGTCTCCCTCTTTTTCACTAACCCTCTACTTTACCAGCCATGATGTCCTTCTCCAGGGACTGGTCCCTCCTGATAGCATGTGCAAAGTACATGAGGTAAAATCTCGCCATCCTCATTTCTAAGGAGCATTCTAGATGTCCTTCTTCCAAGACAGGTTTATTCATTCTTCTGGCATTCCATGGTATACTCAATATTCTTCACCAACGCCATAATTCAAAGGCGACAATTCTTCTTTGGTCTTCCTTATTCATTGTCCAGCTTTCTCATACACATGAGGAGACTGAAAACACCATGGTTTGGGTCAGGCGCACTTTAGCCCTTGAAGTGTCATCTTTGCTTTTTTAACACTCTGAAAAGGTCTTTTGCAGCAGATTTGCTCAGTGCAATACATCGTTCGATTTCTTGATTGCTGCTTCCGTGGATGTTGATTGTGGACTCAAGTAAAAAGAAGTCCTTGACAACTCCAATATTTTCTCCATTTATCATGATGTTGCTTTTTAGTCCAGCTGTGAGGATTTTTGTTTTCTTTACGTTGAGGTGTGATCCATACTGAAGGCTGTGGTCTTTGATCTTCATCAGTAAGTGCATCAAGTCCTCTCGACTTTCAGCAAGCAAGGTTGTGTTATTTACATACAAAAAAAACAAACCTGTTGAAGCCAAGTTGTTTCCTACTTATAGCAACCTTATAGGACAGAGTAGAACTGCCCTATAGAGTTTCCAAGGAGTGGCTGGTGGATTAGAACTGCCAACTTTAGGTTGTTAGTGAGTATTCCTCTAATCCTGGTGATCTATTCTTCTTCATATAGTCCAGCTTCTTGGATTATTTGCTCAGCATACAGATTGAATAAGTATGACAAAAGGCTATGTTATAGATTCAACTGTGTCCTCCAAAAATATGTGTCAACTGGGTGAGGCCAGGATTCCCAGTATTGTGTGGTTGTCCTCCATTTCATGATTGATGTAGTTTTCCTATGTGTTGTAAACCCTAATCTCTGCCTGTGGTTAATGAGGAAAGATTGGGTTATGTTAAAGGGAATTAGGGTGGGATGTAACACCCATCTTTTTTTGCTTCCTTTGTCATTTAGTATTTTCCCTGTAGAATCCTTCAAAATTGCAACTCAAGGCTTGAACTGTTTCTTCAGGTTTTTCAGCTTGAGAAATGTCAAGTGTCCTCTATCTTTTTGATTTTCTAACTCCAGGTCTTCGCACATATCATTGCAATACTTTAATTTGTCTTCTCAAGACGTCCTTTGAAATTTTCTGTTCAGCTCTTTTACTTCATTGTTTCTTCCATTCTCTTTAGCTACTTTACATTCAAAGGCAAGTTGCAGATTCTCTTCTAACATCCATTTTGGTCTTTTCTTTCTTTCCTGTCTTTTTAATGACCTCTTGCTTTCTTCATGTATCATGTTCTTGATGTCATCCCACAATTCATCTGGTCTTCAGTCATTAGTTTTCAATGTGTCAAGTCTATCCCTGAAATGGTCTATAAATTCAGGTGGGATATACTCAAGGTTGTATTTTGGCTCTTGTGGAGTTGCTCTAATTTTTTTTCATCTTCAACTTGAACTTGCATATGAGTAATCAATCATCTGTTCCACAGTTAGCCCCTGGTACTTGTTCTGACTGATGATATTGAGCTTTTCCATCATCCCTTTCCACAGACGTAGTCAGTTTGATTCTTACGTATTCTATCTGGTGTGGTCCACATATAGAGTTGCTAGCTATATTGTTGAAAAAAGATATTTGCAATGAAGAAGTTGTTGGTCTTGCAAAATTCTATCATGCGATCTCCTGGGTCATTTCTAAAACCAAGGCTATATTTTCCAACCATAGATTCTTCTTCTTTGTTTCCAAGTTTCACATTTCAATCACCAGTAATTATCAATGCGTCTTGACTGCATGTTTGATCAGTTCCATACTGCAAAAATTGGTAAAAATCTTCAGTTTCTTCATCTTTGGCCTTAGTGGCTGGTGTGTAAATTTGAATAATAGTTCTATTAATTGGTCTTCCTTGTAGGCATATGGATATTATCCTATCACTGACAGCATTGTAGTTCAAGATAGATCTTGAAATATTCTTTTTGACAATGAATGCAACATCATTCTTCTTCAAGTTGTCATCCGTGGCAAGGTAGGCCATGTGATTGTCTAATTCATAATGGCCAATATCAGTCCATTTCAGCTCACTAATGCCTAGGTTATGAACGTTTATGCTTTCCATTTCACTTTTGATGACTTTCAATTTTCCTAGATTCATACTTATTCATAGATTTTCATAGATTCATACTAGATTCATTATCAATGGATATTTGCAACTGTTTCTTCTCGTTTGAGTCAGGGTAGAGCCCAGGTATAACTTTGTTGGTCTGTCGGTCTGTCACTCTGTCATCTGTTCGTTTTTTTCTTTAAATCTCCCCAGGTTGATTCCAAAATGAAGCCAGGGTTGAGAACCATTGTATCAAAATAATAATAATACCCAATGCCATTGAGAGTGTTGAGAAGTCAGAGCACTCACAAGCACCAAGAGTGAAAACTGGTATCAGCTGTCTAAAAACAAGTTGTCAATATGTCACATGCTTAAACAAACTGATTCCCTTTATAGGAATTTATCCTAAAGAAGTGGGCAGAGCATCAAAGATCAAACACTGAAATGCTCATTGCAATATCATTAGCAAAAAAAAAAATCCAATAATAGTGTAATTAGTCTGATGTGTTTGTGTTAAAACATTGTAAAGAAAATACTTCAAAAATGGGGAAGCTACTAATGAGATTTATGTAAAGCAGGATAGAGGTGAAGGAGCCCTGGTGGCATAGTGGTTAAGGGCTCAGCTGTTAAACGAAAGAAAGGTTGGTGGCTCTAACCCACCAGCTGCTCCACTGGAGAAAGATGTGGTAGTCTGCTTCTGTAAAGATTTACAGCCTTGGAAATCCTATGGCGCAGTTCTCCCTTGTCCTATAGGGTCAAGATGAGTCAGAATTGCCTCCACAGGAATGGGTTTTAGGACAGAAGTGTACTTATTTTGGTATGATTCATATTACTCTCATGTGCTGCATAATGTCCATTCAGGCAACATCCAACCATGTATATGTCCGTGGTCCCATAAGGTTATAATAGAGTTCAGACATCCCGATCAGAGAGCTGGATATAGTAGACATAACTGGATGTAGCAATCACAACAGCTTCCCGCATGCAACACGTCTATCTCATGTCTCTTGTCTATAAAGCGATAGCACTTCTAGGTATCTAATGGTACAGTACATATATAGCCTGTTATACATATGCCTTGATAATCATAATAAACGCTTATGTTACTGGCTTACTATGTACTGTACTGTACTTTCTATTGTTATTTTAATGTAAGCTTTCCCTACTTACAAATAAAAAGTTTCCTATATAACAGTGTGACCTTTGATTTGTAGGCAGCAGCATCCAATCTCTTGAGTGTTGTAGCGTTGTCTCTTTGTTTAATTTTCTTTCAAAAATACTATTGTGACGTGCATCATGGCTCCCAAATGCAGCAAAACCAGTTGCTAGTGATAGCAGCAACAAGAAGCAGAGGATAAGTATAAATTTGGAAGTAAAACCAAAGGTTATTACCATAGTTTTTACTTAAATAACGCACACCTTCTATGTTTGTTTGCCAACTGTGACCTCCCCCTGCAAGGTATTTTTGTAAGCATGCTATGCTAATATTCTTACAGCAATATGTATAAAAAAACTGTCACAACAGCGCTTATGAAAATACCTTGCAGGGGAAGGGCACGGTTGGCAAATAAACGTAGAAGGCATGAGCTTTGTGCATAAAAATACAATAAACATCACAAAGACGGAAAATCAGTGAATGCTGTTGCTCATGATTTAGGCATGTTTGCACAGTGTCCAAATCACATAAGGTTCTATTTCACAGAACTTATCGTGGACGTTAAGCCACCCATGTCTGTATAGGAAAAGTGCATTGATATAAAAAAAAGAAAACACAAAATACTAACAGCAATCCTATGGTGGGATTATATTGGAAAAGTTCATTTCTTTGTAATTTTATGTATTTTTCAAGTAATCTATATGCAGTGTTAATTTTACATGTAGGGAAACAAACATTGCTTATCAAAGCCTTTGGTTGTTGCATTTGCATGTCCCATTTTGGAAAATCCTAGCCTGATTACTGTCATGTTAACTGAGTCTCGAGACTTCTAGTTTGAAGAAAAATGGAGGGTTTCATCATTAAATGATCAGGTCAACAAGCTGGGGATGAAGTGCTCAAAATATTTTTAAAAACCTTCCATTTCTCCTTTATTATTGTTGTTGTTATGTGCCGTTGAGTTGGTTCCAACCCATAGTGACCCTGTGTACAAGAAAATGAAACACTGCCTGGTCTTGCTCCATTCTCACAATCATCATTATGTTTGAGTCCACTGTTGCAACCACTGTGTCTATCCATCTTGTTGAAGATCTTCCTCTCTTTCATTGACCGTCTCCAGGGTCTGGTCCTTCCTGACAGCATGTCCATCCTTGCTTCGAAGGAGCGCTCTGGCTGTACTTCTTCCAAGACAAATCTGTTCGTTCTTTGGGTATATTCAACATTCTTTGCCAACATCATAATTCAAAGGCATCAATTCTTCTTTGGTTTTCCTTATTTATTGTCCAGCTTTCACACGCATATGAGGCAATTGAAAATACCACGACTTGGGTCAGGTGCGACTTAGCCCTCAAAGTGGTGTCTTTGCTTCTTAACACTTTTAAGAGGTCTTTTGCAGCAGATTTGATTTCTTTACTGCTGCTTCCATGGGCATTGATTGTGGATTCATGTCAAACAAAGTCCTTGATGACATTAGTATTTTCTCCGTTTATCACGATGTTGCTTATTGGTCCAGTTGTGTGGATTTTTGTTTTCTTTATGTTGAGGTAAAATTCATACTGAAGGCTGTAGTCTTTGGTCTTCCTCAGTAAGTGCTTCAAGTCCTCTTCACTTTCCACAAGCAAGGTCGTGTCATCTGCATAGCCTTTATTATTAGCTCTTCTATTTCATGTAAAATATAATTTATTCTCCAAAAATGTAATTTTTAAAGGAATACAACTATATACAGTCAGAATGTAAAATGAAAGGAACCTTGCGGTACAGTGGCTAACAGCTCTAAAAGTCGGTGGTTCAAATCCACCAGCAGCTCCATGGGAAAGATGTGGCAGTCTGCTTCTGTAAAGATTACAGCCTTGGAAACCCTGTGTGTGTGTGGGGGGGGGCAGTTCTACCCTGTCCTATAGGGTCTCTAGGAGTCAGAATTGACCCAAGGGCAATGGGTTTGATGTTTTGGTTTTAGGTAAAATCAGACCAGTTCAGTTGTCTGTACTACTGTTGGAAGAGATATTCACCTCCTAGGGGGTGTTTAACAAGCACTGGAGCCCTGGTGGTACAGTGGTTAAGAGCTATGGCTGCTAACCAAAAGGTCAACAGTTCAAATTCACCAGCCACTCCTTGGAAACCCTATGGAGCAGTTCTACTCTGTCCTATAGGGTTGCTGTGAGTCAGAATCAACTTCACAGCAACAGGTTTGGTTTGGTGGTTGTTTCCTTAATGAAGACGCCCTGTTGGTGCAGTGGTTAAAGTGCTCAAATGTTAACTGGAAGGTTGGTGGATTGACACCACCAGTGGCTCCACAGGATAAAGGTGGCAGTCTGCTTCCATAAAGATTTATAGCCTTGGAAACTCCATGTGGTTGCTACGAGTTGGAACTGACTTGATTGCAGGGCGTTTTTG
The DNA here is from genome assembly GCF_024166365.1 of Elephas maximus indicus. Classification (NCBI taxonomy): domain Eukaryota; kingdom Metazoa; phylum Chordata; class Mammalia; order Proboscidea; family Elephantidae; genus Elephas; species Elephas maximus. Next base: position 7,988,630 of record NC_064827.1, on the reverse strand, counting down.
CTTGTTTCCTTAATATATTACATATGCTAGATAACACATGATACACTAAACCACAGAGGAGAGCTGTGTGTATTCACTCATAAATGTTGTTGTCCAGACCTCCATAGTTCCTCTTTTTCCTCCTCCTGCTCCTGTACATCTCCCTTTGTCCCTACCATCTTTACCCCCCTCCCCCCAAAAAAGCCACCCCATTGTCCCTGTGAACTGAAATATTTACAATGTTCTGTTTGCCTTTCTGGAAGCTCTGGGCTGAGCCTTTCTCCCTGGGAAACAACTGGTGATTGAGTTAATTGCTGTTTTGAGGATTTGGGGTAATGACTCGCATCACCCCCTAATTTAAGCAATCCAGGACATGAGCAAAGCTGTGTTGGGTATGGACAAGTGTCCGCCCGTAGTCACTCACTCTGCTGCAGGAGAAGAAAGAAGAGAAACACATCCACTCCCATGCTGCATGCTGGCTTCGAGAAGGCAGGGAGAGAGATGTCCAGGCTGCCAGTGCTAGTGGGTGATTATTTGCTTCTCAGCCATCAGCAAGAAAAAGTGCTCTTTCTCAGATTTGGTATGGGAGAGCCAGCCTTGAGCTTTGACTGCTCCAATATGAGGCTTGAATATACTAAATCAGAGAAGTAGGTAGTTACCACCAGACACACAGGGGAACATTACAGCTTATGTGGATTAGGTTCAAACTATTTAGTACCTGGAAGAAGTCAGCTGGTGACTGTGATTACAGAGTCCACATTTGTTGTGGCCCACGCTGGCCCAAGAAGTCCCTGGGTAGCGCAAATGGTTAAGCACTAAACTAATAACTAAAAGGTTGGCAGTTCAAACCCACCCAGAGGTGCTTCAGAAAAGAAGGCCTGGCCAAATTTGAGCCAACATGGTGATATAGACAGAAGCAGCACACCATCTCTCTACAGCAAAGACCCAAAAAACTAAGAAAAACATACAAACATCAATCCTGGAACCCTAAGCATCAAACAAAGGGATAAAGAACTCAACCAAGCACCAAGTGGAAAAAGAAATGGACATAGAACAGAGAACGAGGAGCGATACGGAGTGGAGGTCCCCTACTAGCTAACGCAGCACAGACTCGCCATCTTGGACCTCAGCCACCAAGAATGGCAGAAAAGGAGTACGGAAGGCAACTTCACAGAGCTCCCAACAGGAGACATATCACCCTTAACCAGGGATACACATTTTCCTACCCCACACCCCTCTTCGTTCTACAGCACCTCTACCAATTTCCAATGGGCCACAGTCCCTTGACCAGAGAGACAGAAGCTCCTTGCCTTCTGGATTCACCCTGCCCACACTGGTCAGCTCCTTCAGTGCCACTTTTTTGCAGTTGTTTTTGTTGTTGTCTTACCTTTTTGTTTTGTTTCTTCCCTCTCTCCCTTCCTTTCTTTTTTCCTGTCGAGCTAGCGCCGTATGCCATCTCTGCCCTTCTTGACGGGCTCTGCCATACCCAGCTAGAGAGCCATCAGCACATGAATTTCCTGGTCCGAGGCACCACACTGGGAGGCTCCCTCAGTGCCATTTTTTTTTTTCAGTTTCTTATCTCTCTCTCCTTCTCTTTCCTTTCTCCTGCCCACCTAACCATGTGTACCATCTCCACCCTTTCTTGAAGGGCTTTGCCATACCTCCTGGCTAGACAGCTATAGGCATATGGCTTCCCCAGGTCCATGTGACCCCACCAGCAGGCTCCCTCAGTGCCATTTTTTTTTTCAGTTTCTTATCTCTCTTCCTTCCTTCCTCTCATTTCTCCAATCCACATAGCCGCATGTGCCATCTCCATCCCTTCTTGCTCAGCTGTGCCACACTGGTAGACTAGAGAGCCACAGCACACGGCTTGCTCGGGTCCCTGCCACCCCACCAGCAGGCTCCCTCTGTGTCATTTTTTATTTTATTTATTTTTTCCATTGGTTGCTTATCACTCCCTTCCCTTCCTTCTGTATGCCAAGCCCTGTGTGCTGTCCGCATCCCTTCTTGACAGGCTGCACCACACAGCTCAGCTAGAGAGCCACCAACACATGGCCTCCAAGGGTCTGTAACACCCCACCAACCCCATTTTTAATTTTTTTTTCAGTTTCTTCTCTCTCTTTCTTCCTTCCTGTCTTTTCTCCTGTCCACCAGGTCCCATGTGCCATCCCCACCCCTTCTTGATGGGCTGTGCTCCACTGCTCAGCTAGAGAGCCACCAGCACATGGCCTCCCCAGGTTCACACCACCCCTCTGGCAGGTTCCTTCAGCACATTTATTTATTTATTTTTCTTTTTTTGGTTTGTTTTTCTTTTCTTTCTTGTTGCTTCTTCTCTCTCTCCCTTCCTTCCTTTCCTTTCTCCCATCCACCTACCCCAATACACCACCACCCCTCTTCTCAAAGTGCTGTGCTGTACCATTTGGTTAATAAATATCTATGTACCCAATGACAGGGCTCCAAAATATATAAAACAAACTCTAACAGCACGGAAAAGGGAAACTGACAGTTCCACAATAATAGTAGGAGACTTCAGCACACCATTGTTGGTAAAGGACAGAGCATCTAGAAAGAAACTCAACAAAGATACGGAAGAGCTACAGGCCGAAATCAACAAACTTGACCTCAGACATACATAGAACACTTCACCCAACAGCACCAAAGTACACATTCTTTTCCAATGCACATGGAATGTTCTCCAGAATAGACCACATCTTAGGCCACAAAGTAACCCTCAACAAAATCCAAAATATTGAGATAATACAAAGCATCTTCTCTGATCATGACACCATAAAAGTAGAAGTTAATAACAGGAAGACCAAGGGGGAAAAAATCGAATACATGAAAACTGAATAACACTCTGCTTAAAAACTACTGGGTAATAGAAGAAATCAAAGATGGAATCTAAAAAATTTCTAGACTCAAACAAGAATGAATACATCATACCAAACCTTTGGGATACAGCAAAGGCAGTGCTCAGAGGTCCATAGATGCACACATTAAAAAAAAGAAACAAAACATTAGCTACATAACTTGAACAAATAGAAAGACAACAGCGAAATAAGCCCACAGCCACCAGAAGAAAGGAAATAACAAACATCAGAGCAGAAATAGATGAAATAGAGAAGAGAAAAAGAATAGGAAAAAATCAACAAAACCAAAAGTTGGTTCTTTGAAAGGATCAAAATCAACAAACCATTGGACAAATTGACAGAAGAAAAACAGGGGAGAATGCAAATAACCCAAATAAGAATGAAACAAGGGATATTACAACAGACCCAAATGAGATAAAAAGGATCATAACAGAGTACTATGAAAAACTACACTCTGACAAATTTGTAAAAAAAAAAAAAGAAAGAAAGAAACAGGACCTACACCTCACATTATACACAAAAACTAATTCCAAATGGATCAAATACCTAAATATAAAGCCCAAAACTGCAAAGATGATAGAAGAAAAAATAAAGTCAATGCTAGAGACCCTAATACATGGCATAAATAGCATAAAAAACCATAACTAACAATACACAAACCCCAGAAAATATGCTAGATAACTGGGATCTTCTAAAAATTAAGCACTTATACTCATCAAAAGAATAAAAAGAGAACCTACAGACTAGGAAAAAATTTTTGCTACTACAAATCAGACAAAGGTCTAATCTCTAAAATCTACAGGAAAATCCAAAAGCTCTACAAAAAAACGACACATAAATCAATTAAAAAATGGGCAAAGGATATGGACAGACATTTCACCAAAAAAAAAATTCTGGCAGCTAACAGATACGTGAGGAAATGCTCAAGATCATCAGCCATTAGAGAAATGCAAATGAAAACTACAATGAGATACCGTCTCACCTTGACATTACTGACACAAGTCAAAAGAACAGAAAATAACAAATGTTGGAGAGGCTTTGGGGAGTTTGGAACTCTTATGCACTGCTAGTGAGAATGCAAAATGGTACAACTATTCTGGGAAATGATATGGTGCTTCCTTAGAAAGCTAGAAATAGAAATATCATATGGCCCAGCAATCCCAGTCCTACGAATATATCCTAGAGAAATAAGAGTCGTCACATGAATAGACATGTGCACACCCATGTTCATTACGTTACTGTTCATGATAGCAAAAAGATGAAAACAACCTAGGTGCCCATCAACAGATGAGTGAATAAACAAACTATGGTACAGACACACAATGGAGTACTTTGCAACAATGAAAAACAATGATGTATCTGCAAAGCAGCTCACAACATGGATGAATCTGGAAGGCATTGTGCTGAGTGAGGTAAGTCAATCACAAAAGGACATATTATATGAGACCGCTGCTATAAAAACTCATGAAAGTGTTTATACTCAAAAAGAAACAATCTTTGATGGTTGTGAGGGAGGGAAAGGGTGGGGAGAGAAAAACACTAAATAGATAAGTGGTAACTTTGTTGAACGGTAAGACAGCACACAACACTGGGGAAGCCAGAGCAACTTGAATCAAGGCAAAGTCATAGAAGCTTCACAGACACATTTAAAGTCCCTAAGGACCGAATTGCTGGGCTGAGGGCTGGGGACCATGGTCTCAGGGGAACGAGCTCAACTGTCATCACATAGTTTATAAAGACGTGTTCTACATCCTACTCTGGTGAGTGGCGTCTGGGGTCTTAAAAGCTTGTGAGCAGCCATCTAAGATACTCCACTGGTCCCACCCCATCTGGAGCAAGGGAGAATGAAGAGAACCAAAGACACATAGAAAGATTAGTCCAAAGGACTAATGGACCACAACTACCACAGCCTCCACCAGACTGAGTCCAGCACAACTTGACTGTGCCCGGCCTACCACCACCAACTGCTCTGACAGGGATCACAATACAGGGTCCCGGACAGAGCTGGAGAAAAATGTAAAACAAAATTCTAACTCACAAAAAAAGACCAGACTTACTGGTCCAACAGAGACTAGAGACACCACAAGAGTATGGCCCCTTGACTCCCTTTAACTTAGTACTGGAGACAGTCCTGAGGTTCACCCTTCAGCCAAAGATTAGACAGGGCCATAAAACAAAATGAGACCAAATGGACACAGCAGCTCAGGGGCAAGGACAAGAAGGCGAGAGGAGACAGGAAAGCTGGCAGCGGGGAACCCAAAGTCAAGAAGGAGAGAGTGTTGACATGTCATGGGGTTGGCAACCAATGTCACAAAACAGAATATGTGTATTAATTGACATAAACCTTCATCTAAAGTACAATTAAAAAAAAAAGTTAAATATAGAATTACCCTGTGATCTAGCAATTCCACTCCTAGTTGTGTACCCCAAAGAACGGAAAGCAGGCACGCAAACAGATACTTACATGCCAGTATTCATCGTGACAGTATACACAGTAGCCGAAAGCTGGAACCAGCCTAAAATTTCATCAGTCGATGAATGGGTAAACAGTTTATGGTGTATCCATACAAGGGAATATTACTGTGCCGTAAAACAGATACGTAGGCCTTATGCATGCTACAGCATGGATGTCCCTGGAAATCATTAAGCTGAGTGAACCGAGTCAATCACAAAAGGACAAATACTGTATGATGCCAGTTGTATGATATATCTAGAGTAGGCAAATGTATACAGACCTAAGTTTGTTCGTGGTTACGAGGGGTGGGAAGTAGGGAAGGGAAAGGGGCGACCCCATTGCTTAGGGGCCACTGAGTGTCTGCTAAGGGTGATGGAAAAGCTTGGAAATGGATAGTGGTGATGGTCACACAACATGGTGAATGTGATTAACATCACTGAATTGTACTTATGAAGAATGTTGAAATGGTAAACGTTTTGGTACATGACTATTTACCACACACAGAGACATGTTATCTATTGCTTATGGAGAGGGAGGCACCGGTGTTTACATCCAACCCAGTCCCGTCAACAAAAGCTGCCCAATAACCTACTTCTTACTCTGTTACATTTTGTTCCTCCCTCCAAGAAATAAAACATTTCTGATGCTTAAATAAAACCCAACAATTCATTAGAGGTATGTCTTGAATATCCTCTAGGTTATAATATTCTTTTTGTTGTTGTTGTTCTTGTACAGATGTTATTGTTCTGTGATTGTATTGTTTTTGAAATGTCCCTTTCTCTTTGTTCCTGTGAATTACCACCTGTTCTAGGAAGAGACACCCAAACGTATTTTCTTAAACTGCAGTTGTTTTCGGCTGGCCAGATGCCGCAGCGAAATGCCATCCTCTCCAGGGACTGACGTGTGACTGTCAGCCGAGGAGGCTAATTTTTTTGGTTTTATCAGAGAGGGTTTCTAGAAATCAGTCCCACCAGGTACGATTGCTTTGTTCTGTGCCAGCCTTCCGAAGCAGGGGGACGAGAATCTGCCAGTGGATTGTCTCTGTCTGTCGTAAACCCCTTTGTAGTCAGAGACTATTTCTTTTAAAGAAATTCTATCAAATGTGCCTTTAACTGTCTCCAACCTTCCCTTCCCAATGAATGAATGTAAATATTTGAAAAGACGCAATGGAATTAGAACCTTCAACTGATTTAATTAAGACGCTGGGATAAGGAGGGGCTGTATTTTGCCTGCGGTTATGAAGAGTCTTCTATTACCCGGTATTCAGTTAGTGGACAGAAACAATCAATACACGTTTGGAATTTTTTCTTCTTCTTGCCAACATCAGGAATGAAGGTCTCACATGAGAAAAAACAACCTTTTTTTTTTTTTCTTATATCAAACTGGAATGGACTTTTGTGTTTCTAGCACAATAGGAAGGCTATCACCAGGTGGTACGTTTACTTTTGTATCAGAAATGTAAATGCCGTGTATGGACCTCGTAATGAGCAGGAACCTGTGGCCATCAGGTCAACTTTGACTCATAGTGACCCCGTGTGTGTCAGAGTAGAACTGTCTCCATAGGGTTTTCAGTGGCTGAGGTTTTGGAAGTAGGTCACCAGGCTTTTCTTCTGAGGTGCCTCTAGGTGGGCTCAAACCTCCAACCTTTCGGTCAGCACCCAACCGTCCTAACCATGTACACCAACTAGTGTCTTCATAGATAAACCCATTGTCATTGAGTTGATTCCAACTCATAGCGACCTTCTAGGACAGAGTAGCTCTTCTCCATGGGGTTTCCAAGGCTGTAAATCTTTATGGAAGCAGAGGGCCACATCTTTGTCCTGTGGAGCAGCTGGTGGGTTTGAATCACCTACCTATTGGTTACTATTGGTTAGCAGCCAAGAGAGCGCTTTAATCACTGCACAACCAGGGCTCCTTTCCCCAAAGATAGGCATGATGTATCCTCCGGAGGCCCTAGCTCTCCCTGGAAGCCAAGGAAGAACAGGAACTTTTTGAAACGGGCCACAAATAGCATTGGAACTTCACGGAAGTATGTGGCGGTGGGAGTGGTTTTAGTTACTATTGAGTTGGCTCTCACTCATGGCGAAACAGAACAAAGCATTACTGCCAACTTTGAGGTCTTTGGGGGTAAGTGGGGACAAAAGAAACAAGGCACCAAGACTTAGCAGTGTGACCATTCATGGGGCCAGCCCTTCAGACAGGGATTGGACTGGAATATGGGATGGAAAATGATGCTGGTGAGGAACAGGCTTCCTGAATCAAGTACACACATGAGACTGGAGGGGAGATGAGAGGGCAGAGGGGGCCAGAGGCTCCCCGAATGGACACGAGGAGAGAGGGTGGGGGGAAGGAATGTGCTGTCTCATTAGGGGGAGAGCAATTAAGACTGTATGGCAAGGTGCGTATAAATTTTTGTATGAGAGTTGGACTTGATTTGTGAACTTTCACTTAAGGCACAATAAAAATTAATTAAAAAAAAAAAGACTTAACAGTGTCAGGGAGCCCAGAGCCTGAGCTGTCAACATCAGCTGTCATGGTCTTCCTACTGCCTACCAAGGTAGACATTAGAGGGAGCAGACGTTGAAATTGCCGTGGCTCCAAGGATCTCCTTTCTGTCCTCTTTTGGTGTCGAGTCTGAGATCTGAAGCATCTGCTTTTCAGGGCTCCAGAAATTGGTGGCAGCATCACAGTGACTGAGACTGCTGAGTGTGTGCAGGATACCTTCCTTCTCAATCGCCCCAGCACCTTCAGTATATCTGCAGTGAACAACTCACAAGCTTCGTTATGGGCTCCTTGTTGTTTTGATTGATCTAACTCTTCTTGCTGCTGCTTCTCATTCATTTTTTTCTTCTCCCTGCTGTGACTCACAAGTTTTGCTTGGCTTTCTCTCTCAGGCTGCTCCCAGTTAAACAGTCCTTTCAGCTGGTGAATTGTAGTGGCACATAAATGGAGAAATGGAAAATATTGATCAGCCTGGTATAACACCTGCCAAAATTTCCGTCACCCCTTCTCACTTTCATCAGATATTGTTGTCGTTAGGTGTCATCAAGTTGGTTCCAACTCATAGTGACCCTGTGCACAACAGAACGTAACACTGCCCAGTCCTATGACATCCTCACAATGGTTGTTATGCTTGAGCCCATTGTTGCAGCCAGTGTGTCAATCCATCTTGTTGAGGGGCTTCCTCTTTTTTGCTGACCTTGTACTTTACCAAGCATGATATCCTTCTCCAGAGACTGATTCCTCCTGATAACATGTCCAAAGTATGTAAGATATAGTCTCGCCATCCTTGCTTCTAAGAAGCGTTCTGGTTGTACTTCTCCCAAGATAGATTTGTTTGTTCTTTTGGTTATCTGTGGTATATTCAATATTCTTTGCCATCACCACAATTCAAAGGCATCAGTTCTTCTTCAGTCTTCCTCATTCATTGCCCAGCTTTCACATGTATATGAGGTGGTTGAAAATATCATGGCTTGGGGCAGGGGTCTCCTAGTCCTCAAAGTGACATCTTTGCTTTTTAACACTTTAGAGAGATCTCTTGCAGCCGATTTGTCCAATGCAATGAGTCTTTTGATTTCTTGACTCCTGCTTCCATGGGTGTTAATTGAGGATACAAGTAAAATGAAATCCTTGACAACAACAATCTCTTCTCCATTCATCATGATGTTGCTTATTGGTCTAGTTGTAAGGCTCTTTGTTTTCTTTTATGTTGAGGTGTAATTCACATTGAAGGCTGTGGTCTTTGATCTTCATCAGTAAGTGCTTCAAGTCCTCTTCACTTTCGGCAAGCAAAGCTGTGTCATTCGAATAACGCAGGTTGTTAATGAGTCTTCCTCCAATCCTGGTGCCCTGTTCTTCTGTAGTCCAGGTTCTCAGATTATTTGCTCAGCATACAGACTAAGTAGGTGTGGTGAAAGGATATAACCCTGATGCACACCTTTCCTGACTTTAAATCACTCAGTACCCCCGTGTTCTGTTCAAACGACTGCCACTTGATCCATGTACAGATTCCTTATAAGCACAATTAAGTGTTCTGGAATTCCAATTTTTTGAAATGTTATCCATAATTTGTTATGATCCACACAATCAAATGCCTTTGCATAGTCAATAAAACACAGGTAAACATCTTTCTGTTATTCTCTGCTTTCAGCCAAGATTCATCTGATGGCAATGATATCCCTCATTCCACCTCCTCTTTTGAATCCAGCTTGAACTTCTGGCAGTTCCCTCTTGATATACTGTGGCAGCCACTTTTGAATGATCTTCAGCAAAATTTTACTTGCGTGTGATATTAGTGATATCATTTGATAATTTTCACATTTGGTTGGATCACCTTTCTTGGGAATAGGCATAAATATGGCTCTCTACTGGTCCGTTGCCAAGGTAGCTGTCTTCCAAATTTCTTGGCATACATGAGTGAGCACTTCCAGCACTGCATCTGTTTGTTGAAACATTTCATTTGGTATTCCATCAATTACTGGAGACTTGTTTTTTTGCCAATGCTTTCGTGGCTGTTTGGACTTCTTCCTTCAATGCCAGCAGTTCCTGATTATATGTTACCTCCTAAAATAGTTGAACATTGACCAATTCTGTTTGTTACAATGACTCTGTGTATTCCTCCCATCTTCTTTGATGCTTCCTACATCGTTTAGTCTTTTCCCCATAGAATCCTTCACCATTGCAACTCAAGGCTTGAATTTTTTCTTCAGTTCTTCCAGCTTGAGAAACGCCAAGTGTGTGCTTTCTTTTGGTTTTCTATCTCCAGGTCTTTGCACATGTCATCATAATATTTTACTTCATCTTCTCGAGCCACCCTTTGAAATCTTCCATTCAGCCCTTTTACTTCATCATTTTTCCTTTTGCTTTAGCTACTCAACGTTCAAGAGCAAGTTTCAGAGTCTCTTCTGACATCCATTTAGGTCTTTTCTTTCTCACTGTCTTTTTAGCGACCTCTTGCTTTCTTCATGGATGATGTCCTTAATATCATTCCACAACTCATCTGGTCTTCAGTCATTAGTGTTCAGTGCCTCAAATCTACTCTTGAAATGGCCTCTAAATTCAGATGGTTGTACTTTGGCTCTTGTGGGCTTGTTCTAATTTTCTTCCATTTCAACTTGAACTTGCATATGGGTAATTGATGGTCTGATCCTCAGTCGGCCCCTGGCCTTGTTCTGATTGATGATTTTGAGCTTTTCCATTGTCTCTTTCCACAGATGTAGCCGATTTGATTCCTGTGTATTCCATCTGGCGAAATCCATGTGTATATTCGCCGTTTATGTTGGTGAAAAAGGTATTTGCAATGAAGAAGTCGTTGGTCTTGCAAAATTCTATCATTCAATCTCCGGCATCATTTCTATCACCAAGGCCATATTTTCCAACTACCAATCCTTCTTTGTTTCCAACTTTTGCATTCTAATCACCAGTAATTATCAGTGCCTCCTGATTGTATGTTTGATCAATTTCAGACTGCAGAAGTTGGTAAAAATATTCAATTTCTTCATCTTTGGCATTAGTGGTTGGTGCATAAATTTGAGTAATAGTCATATTAACTGGTCTTCCTTGTAAGCGTATGGATATTATCCTATCACTGACAACATTGTACTTCAGGATAGGTCATCAAATACCAGGGAAATAATATAGTGGATCATAGACTCCAACAGGCATCTGAGACTCAGAGCTCATGCTGTGGACTATATTTGCTGTGGGGAAAAAAAAATCCATTTAGAAACTATAAAAAGGTAATATTACTACAGCGCGGCCCTGTCTTTATTTTTACATATTCCATTTTTAGCTTTCTTTGGTCTTCTAACCCCCCAGTGATTAAACTTGTAGTCCACGGGGAGGAGGAATTGATCTACTTTTTCTCTGTGCTGTTGAGCCTTCTCTGTTCAGGGTTAAGTTGTAGCATTTAAGAAGAACTGTCTTACCTGACTCTTTCTCATGCTTTTTAAAGAAAAACACACCAGATAAAATAGAACATGTCAAACAAAGCCAGGCCAAAATGAAAACTTTCTTCATCTCCCCGAAGTCAGAACATGCTCTGGAACACGCCTCTTTCTGGCAGCAGCCAGAATATTGGGTGGAATTATACAGTGGCATCTGACTGTCTGGATTCCAAGGCTGGCTTCAGCATTTACCAGCTGGGAGACTTCAGACAAATCATCTCCCATCTTTGAACTTCAGTTTTCTCACCTGTAAAACAGAGATTGATGAAACAAGTGTGGTAAGTAGAGGTCACATGTGAAACATTTCTAGCAAGTGTCTTAGATTCCTAGTGCTGCTATAACAGAAATACCACAAGTGAGTGGCTTTAATGAACAGAAATTTATTTTCTCACAGTTTAGGAGGCTAGAAGTCTAAACTTAGGGTGCCAGCTGTAGGGAAAGGTTTTCTGTCTGTTGACTCTGGGGGAAGGTCCTTGTCTCTTCAGCTTCTGTTTCTTGATTCCTTGGTGATCTTTGTGTGCTGTGGCATCTATCTTCCACCCATCTCTGCTTGCTTGCTTCCTTGTTCAATCTGTTAACATAACAGAGAAAACCCATTCCCAAGTGGGATTATAACCACAGGTATACCAAACCAGAGCAAACCCATGGCCACCAAGTTGCTTCCGACTCGTAACAACCCTATAGCACAGAGTAGAACTGACCCATAGGGTTTCTAAGGTTGTAAATCTTTACAGAAACAGACTGCCACATCCTTCTCCCGTGAAGCGGCAGGTGGGTTCGAACCACTGACCTTTTGGTTCGCAGCTGAGCACTTTAACCACTGTGCTACCAGGGCTCCTTTTACCTCAGGTATAGGGGCGAGGATTTACAGCACATATTTTGGGGGGTGGGGGGACACAATTCAATCCCTAACAGCAGCGTTTGGCATGGAATGAGCACTCGTGTGTGGACGGACCTACAGTTGCTGTTCTCTCCTGCCTCCTCCTTCTCTTCCTATCCCCCTCATCCTCCTCCTCTTCCATCACACCATGCCGTTGTTGTTAGCCGCTGTGGAGTTGGCCCCCAACTCATGGTGACCCCACGCACCATGGAATGAGACACTGCCCAGTCCTACCATCCCCATGCTCGGTTATATGGTTCAGATCATTGTGATCCATAGAGTTTCCATTGGCTGGTTTTCAGAAGTAGCTTGCCAGACCTTTCTTCCCAGTCCATCTTAGCTTAGAAGCTCCGCTGAAACCTGTTCAGCACCATAGCAGGGCGCAAGCCTCCACTGACAAATGGGTGGTGGCTGCGCTTGCTGCGCATTAGCTGGGAGTTGAACCCAGGTCTCCCATGTGGAGAGAAGACATATTGTCTTGATTAAATGAAGTCTTAAATCATCTATAAGTTCCCTTTGGAGCCCTGGCGGTGCAGCAGTTAAGAGATTGGCTGCTAACCAAAAGGTCGGCAGTTTGAATCCACCAGGTGCTCCTTGGAAACCCTATGGTGGCAGTTCTACTCTGTCCTCTAGGGTCACTGTGAGTCGGAATCAATTGATGGCAATGGATTTGGTTTGCTTGGGAAGGTCCCTTTAGTTCTAGCACAGTCCCCCATCTCTGACCTCCATAGGACAATGACAAAGAGGTAGAGTTGCCTTAGACCAGTTTCACAGAAGCTGCTGTTGAGTGGGTTGGGAGGAGGTAAGGTGCTAAGCTTGCAAAATAGATTGGGTCCTTTTTTCTGGGCTTCTCCACATTCCTCTTGCCTTTCCCTCCACTTGGGGTATTGCCAGCCAGCCCCTCTGCTATTTTAGAATTAGTGGGAATTAGCTGACAATTGTTGGCAGGCAAAGAAAGGATGGGGTTAATACTGGGGAGGAACAGCAGCATGTAGAGCAGCTGAAAATGTCCAAAGATGAACATTGCCTCTTTAATACCCTGTGTCTTTCTGAGCTAATTGACATTTAGCTCCTTTGCTGTCAGGACTTCAAACTGGTTCCTTCTGGTTCGAGCCCCTGCTGAGAATTTGCATTTGTAACAAATTCCCAGAAAGTTATAGGAAAGAGTCACCTGGGGATCTTGTTAAAATGCAGATTCTGATTCAGTGTATCTGGGGTGGAGATGCAAATTCTCCACAGGGAACTTGTTACAAATGCAAATTCTCAGCAGGGGCTCCAAACGGTTTGAAACCCTCCTTGCGGGGTCCACGTAACCAAAACAGCCCTGTGCCTCAGAGTGGATTCCAACTCATGGCGACCTTATGCATGTCAGAGTGGCACCGTGCGCCATAGGATTTTCAAGGCTGTGAGACCCTCAGGAGCAGGTGGCCAGGCTTGTGTGTGTGTGGGTGAGTAAATTAGTTTCTCATTAAACGATACACATATTGTTTTGTGACATTGGTTGCCAACCCCATGGGATGTCAGCATTCTCCCCTTCTCGACTTTGGGTTCCCCACTTTCAGCTTTCCTGTCCACTCCTGCCTTCTTGTCCTGGCCCCTGGGTTAGGGTGGCCATTTTGTGTCACTTTATGGGCCTGTCTAATCTTTGGCTGAAGGGTGAACCTCAGGAATGGATTCAGCACAGAATTAAAAGAACGTTCAGGGGCCATGCTCTCAGGGTTTCTCCAGTCTCTGTCAGACCAGAAAGTCTGGCCTTTTTTTGTGAATTAGAGTTTTGTTCTACATTTATCTCCAGCTCAATGGGGAGGTTACGGGATTGTGATTCTTGTCAGAGCAGTCGGTGGTGATAGCCAGGCACCATCTAGGTGTGCTGGGTTCGATCTGGTGGAGGCTGTGGTGGTTGTGGTCCATTAGTCCTTTGGACTAATCTTTCCCACGTATCTTTGATTTTCTTCATTCTCCCTTGCTCCAGACAGGCTGGGACCGGTGGAGTATCTTAGATGGCCACTCACAAGCTTTTAAGACCCCAGATGCTACTCACCAAAGTAGGATGTAGAACATTTTCTTTATAAACTATGTTGTGCCAGTAGAGTGAGATGTCCCCCTAGACCATGGTCTCCAGCCTTTAGCCCAGTAATTCAGTCTCTTGGGGAGTTTGGATGTGTCTATGGAGCTTCCATGACCTTGCCTTGGTCAAGTTGTGCTAGCTTTCCCAGTATTGTATACTGTCTTACCCTTTACCAAAGTTACCATTTGTTTATTGTCTATTTAGTGTTTCTCCCTCCCAACCTCTCCTCTCCCTAGTAACCATCAAAGATTGTTTCTTTTTGTGTGTAAACCTTTTCTTGAGTTCTTATAGTAATGTCTCATGCAGTATTTGTCCTTTTGTAACTCACTTTTTTCAATCAGCATAATGCCCTCCAGATTCATCCATGTTGTGAGATGTTTTGCAGATTCATCATTGTTCTTTATAGTGTGGTATTCCTTTGTGTGTTTGTACCACAGTTTGTTTATCTGTTCATCTGTTGATGGGTACCTAGGCTTTTTCCATCTTTTTGCTATCTTGAATAATGCTGCAATGAACGTGAGTGTGCATATGTCTATTCATGTGATGGCTGTTTTTCCTCTGGGATATATTTCTGGGAGTGGGATTGCCAGATCATATGGTATTTCTATTTCCAGCTTTTTAAGGAAGCTCCATATCGTTTTCTAGAATGGTTGTACCATTTTGCATTCCCACCAGCACTGCATAAGAGCTCCAAGCTTTCTGCCGCCTCTCCAACATTTGTTACTTTGTTTTTTTTTTTTTTATTCATGTCAGTAATGTCGAGGTGAGATGGCATCTCCTTGTAGTTTTGATTTGCATTTCTCTAATGGCTTGTATAACCAAAATACTCCTTAGAAGTAAGGACGGCAACATGACATCTCACATACTTTGGTCATGTTATCAGGAAGGATCAGTCCCCGGAAAAGGGCATCGTGCTTGGTAAAGTAGAGGGTCAGTGAAAAAGAGGAAGACCCTCAATGAGATGGATTGACACAGTGGCTACAATGGGCTAATGCATAGCAATGATTGAGAGGATGACGCACGACTGGGCAGTGTTTCCTTCTGTTGTACATAGGATCACTCTGATTTGGAACCAACTTGATGGCACTTAACAGCACAACAACAATGGCTAGTGATCGCGAGCATTTTCTCATGTGTGTGTTAGCGGCTTGAATGTCTTCTTCAGTGAAGTGTCTGTTCACATCCATGGCCCATTTTTTAATTGGATTATTTGCCTTTTTGTTGTAGAGGTGTTCGGTTTTCCTGCAGATTTTAGAGATTAGACCTTTGTGAGATTTGTCATAGCCAAAATTTTCCCAGTCTGTAGGTTCTTTTTTTACTCTTGTGGTGAAGTCTTTTGATGAGCGTGTTTAATTTTTAGAAGATCTCAGTTATCTAGCTTATCTTCTAGACTTTGTATATTGTTAGCATCCTGTTTATGCTGTGTATTGGGACCTCTAGCACTGGCCTTATTTTTTCCTTCTATGATTTTTACAGTTTTTGTTTTATATTTAGGTCTTTGATCCATTTTGAATTAGTTGTTGTGTATGGCATGAGGTATGGGCCCCGTCTCATTTTTTTGCAGATGGACGTCCGGTTTTGCCAGCACAATTTGTTCAAAAGACTGTCTTTTCCTCATTTGATGGATTTTGTGGCTTTGTGGAAGGTCAGGTGACCATAGGTGGGTGCATTTACACCTGGGTTCTCAATTCCGTTCCATTGGTCAATGTATCTGTTGTTCCAGTACCAGGCTGTTTTGACTACTATAGCTGTGTAGTAGGTTCCGAGGTCAGGTAGTGTGAGTCCTCCTACTTTATTCATTTTCTTCAATAGCGCTTTGCTTATCCAGGCCTCTTCCTTTTCCATATAAATTTAATGATTAGCTTTTCCATCTCGTTAAAGAATGCTTTTGGTATGTGGATGGGGATTGAATTGTATTTGTAGATTGCTTTGGGTAGAATTGACATTTTCACCATGTTGAGTCTACCCATCCATGAGCATGGTATGTTTTTCCATTTGTGTAGGTCTCATTTGGTTTCTTGCAGTAGTGTTTTGTAGTTCACTTTCTGTAGGTCTTTTATGTCCCTAGTTAGATTTATTTCTAAGTATTTTATTTTTTTAGGGGCTATTGTAAGACGTATTGCTTTCCTGGTTTCCTTTTCGTAGTTCCCTTTATTGGTGTATAGGAATTCCACTGAGTTTTGTATGTTTCTCTTATATCCTGCTACTCTGCTGTATCTTTCCATTAGTTCAGTAGTTCTCTTGTGGAGTCCTTTGGGTTCTCTATGTATAGTATCATATCATCACAAATAGGGATAGTTTTACTTCTCCCTTACCAATTTCGATGCCCTTTATTTCTTTTTCTTGCCTCATTATCTAGCTAGGACTTCCATTACAATGTTAAATAGGAGTGGTGATAAAGGACAAACTTGTCTTGTTCCTGTTCTCAGGGGGGATGTTTTCAGCCTCTCTTCATTAAGAGTGATTTTGGCTGTTGGTTTTGTACAGATGCCCTTTATTATGTTGAGGAATTTCCTTTCTATACCTATTTTATTAGAGCTTTTATCGGGAATGGGTGTTGGACTTTGTCTAAGGTCTTTTCTGCATCGATTGAGGTGATCGTGTGATTCTTTTGTTTTATTCATGTAGTGGATTACATTGATTGATTTTCTATTGTTAAACTATCCTGGCATACCTGATATGAGTCCCACTTGGTCATAGTGTATTTTTTTTGATATGATGCTGAATTCTATTGGCTAGAATTTTGTTGAGAATTTTTGCATCTATATTCATGAGAGATACTGGTCTGTAATTTTCTTTTTTCGTGGTGTCTTTTTTTTTTTTTTGCCTGGTTTTGGTATCAGAGTTATGCTGCCTTCATATAATGAATTCAGATGTATCCCTTAATTTTCTATGCTCTGAAATAATTTGAATAGTACTGGTACAAGCTGTTCTCTGAATGTTTGGTAAAATTCTACAGTGAAGCTATCTGAGCCAGGGCTTTTTTTCTTGTTGGGAGTTTTTTGTTTTTTTAAATTACCTTTTCAATCTCTTCTCTTGTTATGGGTCTGTTCAGATTTTTGACCTCCGTGTTAGTTTAGGTAGATAGTGTGTTTCTAAAAATTTGTCCATTTCCTTGAGATTTTCAAATTTGTCAGATTATAGTTCTCTTAGTACTCTATTATGATCCTTTTTATTTCTGTAGAGTCTGTCGTAACGCCACCTGTTTTGTTTCTTATTTCGGTTATTTTTCATTCTTTTTTTTTTTGTCAATTTGGCCAGTGGTTTGTCAATTTTGTTGATCTTTTCAAAGAACCACCTTTTTTTTTATTGTTTCTAAAGCTTTTCTATTCTCTATTTCATAAATGAAATAGAGAATAGAAAAGCTTTAGAAACAATAAAAAAAAAGGTGGTTCTTTAAATGAAATAGAGATCTCTGATCTTTATTATTTCATTTCTTCTGGTGGTTGTGGGCTCCTTTTGCTGTTTTCTTTCTATTTGTTTGAGCTGTGTAGGTAATGTTTTTATTTTGTCCCTTTCTTCTTTTTTGATGTGTGCATCTATTACTATGAATTGACCTCTGAGCACTGCCTTTACTGTGTCCCAGAGGTTTGGGTATGATGTGTTTTCATTCTCATTTGAGTCTAGGAATTTTTTTATGCCATCTTTGATTTCTTCTATTACCCAGTAAGCAGGGTTTTATTCAGTTTCTGTGTATTTGATTTTTTTTTTCCTTGCTCTTCTTATTAATTTCTACTTTTATGGCATTGTGATCAGAGAAGATGCTTTGTATTATTTCAATGTTTTGGATTTAGTTGAGGGTTGCCTTTTGGCCTAAGATGTGATATATTCTGGAGAATGCTCCATGTGCATTGGAAAGAACGTGTACTTTGCTGCTGTTGGGTGGAGTGTTGTATGTATATGAGGTCAAATTTGTTGATCTGACCTTTACATCTTCTGTATCACTGTTGAGTTTCTTTCTAGTTGTTCTGACCTTCACCAAGAGTGGTGTATTGAAGCCTTCTACTATTATTGTGGAACTGTCTATTTCTCTTTTCTGTGCTGTTAGAGTTTTTTTTTTTTGTTGTTGTTGTTATGTATTTTGGAGCCCTGTCAGTGGGTACATAGATATTTATTATGGTTATGTTCTAATGGTGGAATGTCCCTTTAGTCATTATATGAAGTCCATCCTTGTCTTTTATGTTTTAAAGTCTTTTTTATCTAGATTAGTATTGCCACTCCTGCTCTTTTTGATTGCTGCATGCTTGATATATTTTTTCCACCCTTTGGTTTTTAAAATCTTTATGTCTTTGTTTCTAAGGTGTATCTCTTGTAGGCAACAAATTGATGGGCCCTGTTTTTTAATCCATTCTGTCACTCTCTGTCTCTTTATGGGTGCATTTAAGCTATTTATGTTCAGTGTGATTATTGATATGTGTGAGTTTACTGCTGTCATTTTGTAGTGCTTTTTTTGAGGTGCTGACATTTTCTTTGTTCCTCTTACTCTTCTGTGCTGAGTTCCTTTTGTTTGTTTTGTTTTTGTAGATTTAGTGTTCACTGTGACTTTATGTTTTTCTTCTTTATTTTGATGAGTAAGTTTGTTAACTTTCTTTGTGGTTACCTTGAAATTTACTCCTACTTTCCTAAGTTTAAATCAGTCTTTTATTCTTGATAATGGCTTGACTTCCTCTCCATTTGAAAGCTGTATACCTACACTGTTTATTCCCTTTTTTATTGTTCTGACATTGTTGTCATTTCCAGCTTGACCTCTTTGGGTCCCGGTTGTAAATCTTTTAGTTTTGTTTTATCCTTGAGAATTCATAATCTAGGTTGGTATCTGGCTGATGCTGTCTTATATCCTAGATTCAGGCTGTTTTCTGAAGTTGTTGGTTATCTGGCTGATGCTGTCTTATATCTTAGATTCAGGCTGTTTTCTGAAGTTGTTGGTTCTCTCACCCAAGGACTTCCTTTAATAATTCTTGTAAATTTGCTTTTATTTTTACATGTTTCCTTAATTTCTCTTTATCTGGAAATGTCCTAATTTCACCATCATATTTTGGTGAAAGTTTTGTAGGATATATTATTCCTGGTTGGCAATTTTTTTTCTTTCAATATTTTATATATGTTATTCCATTGCCTTCTTGCCTGCATGGTTTTTGCCAAGTAATCAGAGCTTAGTCTTACTGTTTCCCATCTTTATTTGTCTTTGGCTGGATTCTCCAGAGAACAAGTAAAGCATATAAATATATATAGAAAAAAAATAAGAGAGATTTATATCAAGGAAATGGCTCACACTATTGTAAAGTACGAAACATCCCAATCCAGTGGATCAGGATAGAGGCTTCTGATTCACGTAGCCATAGGGGCTGATGAACCGAAGATTGGCAGGCTGGAGAGCAGGGCTCTTGTTTACAGGTTGTGAAGATCGACATATTCCAAGATCGGCAGGCAAGACCTCAAGGCTTCTCCTGATTCATGTAGCTGCAGGGGCTGATGAACACAAGATCAGTAGGTCAGAGAGCAGGGCTTGTGTTCACAGGCTGTGAAGATCGATGAATCCCAGGATCAGCAGATAAGCTGCTCGCTCAAATCCCAAGAACTGGAGGTCAGAAGAACAAGAGGCAGCTGCAGGATCCAGAGAAGGCAAAAGCCAGAACATCCACTTATATTCAGATGCAGGCCACACACCCAGGGAAACGCCCTTTCAACTGATTGGCTACTCACAGCAAGGTCTCATCATGGGGGTGATCACATGTAAACACTGAGAATTGTGGCCCAACCAAGCTGACACACAATCTTAACCATCACAGTATGTGACTTTTCGTTTTTCTCAAGTTACTCTCAGGATTCTTTCTTTGTCTTTGGTTTTAGGGAATGCAATTATGATATGTCTTGGTGTTTTCCTTTTGCGGTCTATCCTATATGGGGTTCCTTGAGCTTCATGGATGGTCAGCTTTTCATCTTTCATGATATAAGGGAAGTTTTCTGGCAGCAATTCTTCAATGACCCTCTCTGTGTTTTCTATTTACTCCTCCTGTTCTGGAACTCCAATTACTTGCAGATTTTTGCTTTTGATTGTATCCCACATCATTCTCAGGGTTTCTTCATTTTCCTTCATTCTTTTCTCTGATTTTTCCTCATGGTGGTAGCCAAGGGTTTGTCTTCAATTTCACTGATACTGTCTTCCATTGTTTCAAATTTGCACCTAAAACTTTCTATTGCACTGTCTGTATCTGAAATCTTATTATCTTTTGGATTTCTAATTTCTGTTTTTGTATGATTTCTACTTGTTTACTTATTTTGACATTCTGTTCCTGTATTATTTTCCTGAATTTTTCCATTACTTTGTGTTTTCCCTGATTTTGCCTGTATTTTCCGTAATTTTGTCTATTTTTTTTTTTTCCTTATTTTTGTCTGCTTTTTCCTTCATCTGTTGGAGAACCTTGAACATTAGAGTTTTGAATTTCCTATCAGGTAGTTTCAGTGCATTTTCTTCTACCAGAAGTTCATCTGGCATTTTACATTGGTTGCTTTCTGGAGCCACCCCCCCCCTTTTTTTTTTATATTTTTTTATATGCTTTGATATTTTTTGCTGTCTCCAGGACATTCAGGGATTATAATCTTTCTTTATTCATTGTAGATTTCATTACTCCTATGGCTTGCACCTGTGTCATGTGGCTTAGTGAGTAGCCAGTGATTTGACAGAAGTCATGTTCAAACACCTGAAGCCAGTATGGCTTTCATTTGCTGCCAATGGACCTGAATGTGGGTAGGGGAGTGAATTCAAATGCAGGCCATTTTCAGGTCTGCACTGGATTTATTTTCCAGGCCTTTGCATGTCTGCTATGTGCATGCATGCAGCCTCCAGGTAAGCCAGGATTTATGACTAGCTCAGGGCCTCGCTGGCCTCCACTGCTCATGTACACAGCCTCAGCCAGGAATTGGCTCTGTCCAACCAAGGTCATGGAAACCCTGGTGGCTTAGTGGTTAAGTGCTACAACTGCTAACCAAAAGGCCTACAATTCAAATGCACCAAGCACTTCTTGGAAATTCTATGGGGCAGTTCTACTCTGTCCTATAGGGTTGCTATGAGTTGGAATCCACTTGAGGGCAATGAGTTTGGTTTATTTTTTGGAATCAGTGTCACAACCTTAGGCCAGTAGAGCCAAGCCGTTGACCTTCCCTTGCTTGCCTACTTCTGAGAAGCCACTTCCCCTTACAATGAGACAGGGTGTGGACACTGTCCACCACTCTAAATCAAGTCAGCCCCTTTGATTATGGCAAAGGAGTTGCCAGGCCTCATGGTCGGCCTCATCATGGCAGATTTTCTCACCAAACAAGCCTGGACGGGGAGATGGGAACAGCCCCAGGCCAGAACACTCCAGATTCCCATGGTTTGTACCCAAAGCTCAGCAGATTTTCAAGCATAAATGCTTCTCGGATTGTCGTGTGCCTCTGGTCAATTTTCAGAGAACTGAAATGGTTGTTTGGTCATTTTTTGTCCAGCCCTATAGTTGATTTGGGGTGAAAAATTTGCCAATTTGCTCATTTGGTCACAGCTGGAAGTTAAAGGTTCTTCTATACTGGTAACTTACTAAGAGGGTTTAACTATCTCGTAAAGCAGCAGTTACTTATATTTCTTACATTCCTTCCAAAGTACCTGGTCTGATATTGGCATGGCACCAAGGAACTTCAAGGAATTCCTAGGGCTACCCAGGGCTGTGAGTTTGTCATACTCTGGGGCCCCATGTGTTGCTGTGATGCTGGAAGCTATGCCGCTGGTATTCAGATATCAGCAGGGTCACCCATTGAGGACAAGTTTCAGCTGAGCTTCCAGACTAAGACAGACTAGAAAGAAGGACCCGGCAGTCTACTTCTGAAAAGCATTAGCCAGTGAAAACCTTATGAATAGCAGCAGAACATTGTCTGATATAGTGCTGGAAGAAGAGCACCTCAGGTTGGAAGGCACTCAAAAGATGACTGGGGAAGAGCTGCCTCCTCAAAGTACAGTTGACCTTAATGACATGGATGGAGTAAAGCTTCCAGGACCTTCATTTGCTGATGTGGCATGACTCAAAATGAGAAGAAACAGCTGCAAACATAATAATCGGAACCTGGAATGTATGAAGTGTTAATCTAGGAAAATTGGAAATCGTCGAAAATGAAATGGAATGGATAAACATCGATATCCTAGGCATTAGTAAGCTGAAATGAACCAGTATTGGCCATTTTGAATCAGACAATCATATAGTCTACTATGCTGGGAAGGACAACTCGAAGAGGAATGGTGTTGCATTCACCGTCAAAAAGAACTTTTCAAAATCTATCCTGAAGTACAACGCTGTCGGTGATAGGATAATATCCATACGCCTACAAGGAAGACCAGTTAATACGACTATTATTCAAATTTAAGCATCAACCACTAGAGCCAAAGATGAAGAAATAGAAGATTTTTATCAGCTGCTACAGTCTGAAATTGATCGAACATGCAATCAGATGCATTGATAACTACTGGTGATTGGAATGTGAAAATTGGAAACAAAGAAGAAGGATCAGTAGTTGGAAAATATGGCTTTGGTGATAGAAACAATGCCGGAGATCGAATGATAGAATTTTGCAAGACCAATGACTTGTTCATTACAAATACCTTCTTTCACCAATGTAAACAGCGACTATACACATAGACCTCGCTAGATGGAACACACAGAAATCAAATTGACTATATCTGTGGAAAGAGATGATGGAAAAGCTCAATATCATCAGTCAGACCAAGGCCAGGGGCCAAGTGTGGAACAGATCATCAATTGCTCATATTCAGGTTCAAGCTGAAACTGAAGAAAATCACAGAAAGTCCATGAGAGCCAAAATATGACCTTGAGTATATCCCACCTGAATTTAGATACCATCTGAAGAATAGATTTGACACATTGAACACTGGCGACCGAAGACCAGAAGAGTTGTGGAATGGCGTCAAGGACATCATTCATGAAGAAAGCAAGAGGTCATTGAAAAGACAGGAAAGAAAGAAAAGGCCAAGATGGATATCAGAGGAGACTTTGAAACTTGCTCTTGAGTGTTGAGCAGCTAAAGCAAATGGAAGAATTGAGGAAGTAAAAGAATTGAACAGAAGATTTCAAAGGGCCTCTTGAGAAGACAAAGTAAAGTATTATAATGACATGTGCAAAGAGCTGGAGATGGAAAACCAAAAGGGAAGAACACGCTCGGCGTTTCTCAAGCTGAAAGAACTGAAGAGAAAATTCAAGCCTCGAGTTGCGATAGTGAAGGATTCCGTGGGGAAAATATTAAATGACACAGGAATCATCAAAAGAAGATGGAAGGAATACACAGAGTCATTATACCAAAAAGAATTAGTCGATATCCAACCATTTCAAGAGGTGGCATATGATCAGAAACCGATGGTACTGAAGCAAGAAGTCCAAGCTGCTCTGAAGGCATTGGCAAAAAATAAGGCTCCAGGAATTGATGGAATATCAATTGAGATGTTTCAACAAACTGATGCAGCGCTGGAGGTGCTCACTCGTCTATGCCAAGAAATGTGGAAGACAGCCTATTGGCCAACTGACTGGAAGAGATCCATATTTATGACTATTCCCAAGAAAGGTGATCCAACCGAATGTGGAAATTAGAGAACAATATCGTTAATATCACACGCAAGAAAATTTTGCTGAAGATCATTCAAAAATGGCTGCAGCAGTATATCGACAGGGAACTGCCAGAAATTCAGGGTGGCTTCAGAAGAGGACGTGGAACCAGGGATATCATTGCTGATGTCAGATGGATCCTGGCTGAAAGCAGACAATACCAGAAGGATGTTTACCTTTATTTTATTGACTATGCAAAGGCATTTGACTGTGTGGGTCATAACAAACTATGGATAACATTGCAAAGAATGAGAATTCCAGAACACTTAATTGTGCTCATGAGGAACCTTTACATGGATCAAGAGGCAGTTGTTCGGACAGAACAAGGGGATACTGATTGGTTTAAAGTCAGGAAAGGTGTGTGTCAGGGTTATATTCTTTCACCATACCTATTTAATCTGTATGCTGAAAAAATAATCCAAGAAGCTGGACTATATGAAGAAGAACAGGGCATCAGGATTGGACGAAGACTCACTAACAACCTGTGTTATGCAGATGACATAACCTTGCTTGCTGAAAGTGAAGAGGACTTGAAGCACTTACTGATGAAGATCAAAGACCACAGCCTTCAGTATGGATTATGCCTCAACATAAAGAAAACAAAAATCCTCACAACTGGAACAATGAGCCAACATCATGATACACGGAGAAAAGATTGAAGTTGTCAAGGATTTGATTTTACTTGGATGCACAATCAACAGCCATGGAAGCAGCAGTCAAGAAATCAAAAGATGCATTGCATTGGGCAAATCTGCTGCAAAGGACCTCTGTAAAGTGTTGAAGAGCAAAGATGTCACCCTGAAGACTAAGGTGCGCCTGGCCCAAGCCATGGTATTTTCATTCACATCATATGCATGTGAAAGCTGGACAATGAATAAGGAAGACCGAAGAAGAGTTGACGCCTTTGAATTGTGGTGTTGGTGAAGAATATCGAATATACCATGGACTGCCAAAAGAACGAACAAATCTGTCTTGGAAGAAGTTCGGCCAGAATGCTCCTTAGAGGCAAGGATGGCGAGACTACGTCTTACATACTTTGGAGAGTACAGGGTCAGCAGAAAAGAAGAAGACCCTCAACAAGGTGGATTGACACAGTGGCTGCAACAATGAGCTCAAGCGTAACGACGATTGTAAGGACGGTGCGAGACCGGGCAGTGTTTCGTTCTGTTGTGCATAGGGTTGCTATGAGTCGGAACCGACTCGATGGCACCTAGCAACAACAACACCAACAAGGAAGGACCCTCCGCTATAGCCAATGCCCTAATTTAAACTCTAGCCTCCAAAACTGTGAGACAATAAATTCTTGTTCTTTAAAGTCACCCACTCATGGTATTTTTTGTTACAGCAGGTAACTAAGACACCAACTTTGCCTTATTTTCTCTTTCCCCTTGGTCCTCATTGTTTTATATTCTTGTTTTTTAAATTGTCTTAAATCCTTTATAAAATAAGAAAATTATAAGAAAAGCACTTGCTTTACTATTAGAAAGGAAAACAAATTTGAAAGCTTATCCATGGAATGATGGAGGCAAATGATCAGAACCTCCTTTCAGTCTTCAGGGCAAAGACAACCAGCATCTTTTTCTGGCAAAACAACACTGATAAAGGAAAAGAGGAATACTTCTCCAACCTTCAATATTTTCTCTAAGAATCCTGGGCCACTTTCCATCAGAAACCTGGATCTCTTTATGAAGTGCTGAGCTAGCAAAATGTTTTCATTAAATGCATTCGAACAGTTTTCCTCTGTGGCTTGTCCCAGGAAATACGTGTGCACAAGAGGGCCCTGTTTGCTTGCTTTGCATCAGCATCAGCACGAGTTACTATTCGCTTTTTAGGAAAAGAGGGTGTGTAAGAACCACGTGAACTTCCGTTCCAGGCCTCTTCCACGCAGAGTGGCAACAGGCTCCAACTCGACTTAACTGTGGATAGGTCAGCAGGAGATGGCACACGCGCGAATTCCACAGCAGACGTTGCACATACCTCTGATTGTAAAGAGGTTACTGTATGAGCATCATAACTCCTTAGTTCCTCAGAGTCCCCTGGAGACTCAGCAGGAGGTATTAAGAGAATGGTCAAAGGAGAGATATTTGCTTTCCTGTTTCAAATACTCCATGCTATGTGATGAGAGCAGGCTTGTTTTCCCCTGAGTTACTTTCTAGAAAAACTCCCATCACTTCCTGCTGAATAGTGCATTACCAACATGGTTCCACATAGTCTACATGTGGGGAATGCCCCTCCCCCAAATATAAGCCCCCAAAGAATGCAGTGAAAGGAGCCCTGGCGATGCAGTGGTTAAGTGCTTGGCTGTTAACTGAAAGGTTAGTGGTTCAAGCTCGCTAGCTGCTCCTCGGGAGAAAGATGTGGCAGTCTGCTTCCATAAAGATTAAAAAAAAAAATTGGAAACCTGTGGGGCAGTTCTATTCTGTCCTATAGGGTCTCCATGAGGTGGAATCAACTCAACAGCAATGGGTTTGGTTTTTTGGTCAGCGGAGTGGGTTCTTACCATGTGCCTGGAACCATGCAAAAGCCTTTACTAAAGATCTAGTTTCTCCTCTCCACCAATCTTCAAGGAGGGTTTATTCCCATTTTCATGTTGAGCAGCCTGAGGCTGAGACCACTGAGTAACTTGTCCAAAGTCACACAGCTATGAAATGCCAGAAACAGAATTCAGATGTCTGTCCCACTCCCAAATGCCCACTCTTAAGCACGAAACTATTGTGACCCTACTTGTCCAGAAGAGGAGAAGTCTAAATTCTCTTTCCAGAGCCTGTCCACCCTGATAGATCCAAGAAGTCCAGGTAATTCCTTATGGACAATGGGTCTTCTGGCTCTACTTGTACCCAGTTAGCCCTAAAGTCAGAACTCAGACGTGTTCCTTTAATCTTGGAAGACCGCAATGGTTGCTTTAGAAAACCGCAATGGTTGCTTTAGAAAACAAAGTCAGCCGGAAGCCGGGTGTTCCATGAAGCTCAAAAAGGTCTTCTGTTGGCTATCACTGCCTTTACTGCCAGGCACGTTCACCACCACCTGTGTCCATTGCTGTGTGGGTGGGGCTGAGCCTCTACTCCAGCGGTTCTTGGTGATAGCGGCATTATGTCAAGTGTTTTAGGAAAATGAGGGCATATTTTGTTTGTGTGCTGCTGGCCTTTAATGTTCAGGGCTAGGGATTCTGGACATTCTGGAATGCAGCTGTCTTAGGCATCAAGGGCTGCTATAACAGAAATAGCACAGGTGGATGGCTTCAACAAAGAGAAGTTTACTTCCTCACAGAAAAGTAGTCTAAAAGTCCAAATTCAGGGCATCTGCTCCAGGGGAAGGCTTTCTCTCTCTGTTGGTTTTCTCATCAATCTTGCCCCGGACTAGGAGTATCTCCACAAAGGGACCCCAGGTCCAAAGGATGCGCTCTGCTCCCAACACTGCATTCCTGGTGGTGTGAGGTCCCCCACTTTCTGTTTGCCTTCCTTTCCTTTTATCTCTTATAAGATAAAAGGTGGTGCAGGCCATATCCCAGGGGAACTCTCTTACATTGGATCAAGGATGTGACCTTAGTAAGGGTGTTACAGTCCCACCCTAATCCTCTTTAACTTAAAATTACAATCACAAAATGGAGGACAACCACACAATACTGGGAATCATGGCCCAGCCAAATTGAGACACACAGTTTTTGGAGGACATAATTCAATCCGTAACAGGAGGTGACATACCCCACTTATCAAGAAAGAGGGCCTGCATTAAGGTCACCCCCACTCCCTGCCCCCCATTTATAATATCTAAGTCTAGATCCTATTTTGTTTTACATATAACCACAAAGTATTTTTTGTGTCGTTTTAATCTACACTGAATTACCCAGGAATGCAGTCCAGGGGAGATTATTAGTTGTTTTGTTTGAATATCACCTAACGTGGCTCACCATTTCAGAAGACTGTGTCACCAGCAGCCATGCCACTTGTCATATGAGTCTCCAATCCACCGTACCTGCATCAGGGGCCATTGCATTCACACAGATTTTACGGGAACAATATCTGACCCCAAAGCAGCTGCAGCAGGACATCGACAGGAAACCGCCTAAAATTCAAGCCCGATTCAGAAGAGGACGTGGAATGAGGGCTATCACTGCTGATGTCGGATGGATCCTGGCTGAAAGCAGAGAAGGCCAGGAAGATGTTTACCTGTGTTTTATTGACCATGCAAAGGCATTCAACTGTGTGGATCATAACAAATTATGGATAGCAAATTATGGAGAATGGGAATTCCAGAACACTTAATTGTGCTCATGAGGAACCTGTACATAGATCAAGAGGCAGTCATTCAAACAGAAAAGAGGATACTGCATAATTTAAAATCAGAAAGGGTATGCATCAGGGTTGTATCCTTTCATCATACCTATTCAATCTGTATGCTGAGCAAATAATCCGAGAAGCTGGACTATATGAAGAAGACAGGCAACAGGATTGGAGGAAGACTCACTAACAACCTGCATTATGCGTATGACGCAACCTTGCTTGCTGAACGTGAAAAGGACTTGAAGCGCTTACTGATGAAAATCAAAGTTCACGGCCTTCAGTATGGATTACGCCTCACCATAAAGAAACAAAAATCTTCACAACTGGACCAATAAGCAACATCACGATAAATGGAGAAAATACTGAAGTTGTCAAAGATTTCATTTTCTTTGGATCTATAATCAACGCACATGGAAGCGGCAGTCAAGAAATCAAACAACATATTGCATTGGGCAAATTCGCTGCAAAAGACCCTTTAAAGTGTTGAAAAGCAAAGATGTCACTTTAAGGACTAAGATGTGTCTGACCCAAGCCATGGCGTTTTCAGTCTCCTCACATGCATGCGAAAGCTGGATGAGGAGTAAAGAAGAACAAAGAAAAATCGATACTTTTGAATTATGGTGTTGGTGAAGAACATTGACTATACCATGGACTGCCAAAAGAATGAACAAATCTGTCTCATAAGAAGTATAGCCAGAATGTTCCTTAGAAGCAAGGATGGCAAGACTTAGTCTCGCATAGCCCAGACTTGTCATCAGGAGAGACCAGCCCCCGGAGAAGGACATCATGGTTTGTAAGGATGACACAGGACTAGGCAGTGCTTTGTTCTGTTGTACATAGAGCTGTTATGAGTTGGAACTGACTCGATGGCACCTAACAACAGCAACAGTATCTGACCACTGCTGGGTATCTTCTGGTGTGATTGGGTCATATTACTTTCCAACAAATAGTTTTCCATTAATTTTCCTTCGAATTAAACTTAGGCATTATTTTGACTATTTTCATTTCATAGATTATATATTTAAAAAATTACATAAGGTATTACTTATGCTTTTCATTTCAGGATTGTGGTTATTGTTAGGGGACATCAGGGATATGGCATGAACAAGAGTATTACGATCTCACCCTAATCCTTTTTAACAAAAAATTACAATCACAAAATACAAGACAGCTACAGAATACTGGGAGTCATGGCCTAACCAAGTTCATACACACATTTTTGGGGGGACATAATCAATCCATGACAACCATCCTCACAATTGTTGCTGTGTTCAAGCCCACTGTTGCAGCCACTATGTCAATCCATCTCATCAAAGGTCTCCCTCTTTTTTGCTGGCCCTCTACTTAACGGAGCATGATGTTCTTCTCCAGGGACTCAATTCCTCCAGGTAATGTGTCCAAAGTAAGCAAGATGAAGTCTCGCCATCCTTGCTTCTTAGGAGCATTCTGGCTGCACTTCCTCCAAGACTGTTCATTCTTCTGGAAATCCATGGTAAATTTAGTATTCTTTGCCAGAAAGGGTATCTTAAGATATTTTTTATATGAAAGGGGCAAATGATAGTGTTGAGATCCAGTCTACCCTCCCAGGAAACAGAGTACAAACACTTGTCTAGGCAAGGTGGCTCTTCAGGAGAAAAGGAGGGGGGTGCCCTACTCACTGTTACCTCAGTTGAGGGTTGTTATTGTTGTTGTTAAGTGCCATTGAGTTGCTTCCAACTCATGGTAACCCCATGTACAACAGAATGAAACACTGTCCAGTCCTGCACCATCTGCACAATCCTAGCTATGTTTGAGCCCATTGTTGCAGCCACTGTATCATCCATCTCATTGAGGGTCTTCCTCTTTTTCACTGACCCTCTACTTTACCAAGCATGATGTTCTTCCCCAGGGACTGAAGTAACTTGGGCTCCCAACTGCCATCTCTATAGGTTCACAAGTTGAAGCCGCTTGCTTAAGACAGAATCCTTTGCTTTTTGGGACAAGGCAAGACCCAGAATCACTGCTTGCCTCCAGGACAACTCTTTCTATCCCCAATGAGTACATTTATACCAAACCAAACCCACTGCCGTCAAGTCAATTCCAACTCACAGCAACCCTATAGGACAGAGTAGAACTGCACCACAGAGTTTCCAAGGAGCGCTTGGGGGATTTGAACTGCTGACCACTGGGTTAGCAGCCGTAGCACTTAACCACTACGCCACCAGGGTTTCCATAAAATGAAGCGGTTGAGATTTTGGTTCCTTCCCTTCCCTTTCCTTCCCAGAAGGAATACTAGAGTTCCTATGCAAATGTGCTTACCTCCACACTCTTGTAACTTTAAATTCTTAATACCAACACACTGTCACAACGAAAACCTCACAGGACACCCAACTAAAACCATTCACTGCCACTTATACGTACATTATCTCATTGGAGCCAGAGGAAATGCTACAAAAGTTGGGTAGAGCAAAAGAATTGTCTCCTTCTCCTAGTTGAAGAAAACAGGCTCAGAAGCAGCTAAGGGGCTTCCACAAGGCCACAGAGCTGGTGAATGGCACAGCCTGGACTCAAACCCCAGCCTTTAAGCCCAAATGCCACCTCATTAAGCTGGTAAACATAAAAAAAAGCCACAAAGCCATCCCACAGTCAGAAAAGTCCTTTCTGCCACGCCACTTTGAAAAGTTATTCTTTCTTTGTTAAGCAAGGTAACTCGAGTCACCCTCTAGACTAGCAGAAAGGTTACTACTTACAAGCATTTTATCATCAGTGTGGGCCAGGAATCCTTCCAACACACACACACACTTGTACCTGTTACTTGCTCAGCTGCTTACTAACAGGACATGTCTAACGAATTTAAATTTTTTTCTGTGGGCTGCAAGCTTCATCTTGGAATATAAAACACCACTGGGTTATTGTTCCCTTTGCTCATGAACTCAAAGGCCCTGCAGAGCCTGGGGAAGTTCCAAGTGTGCCGCCCTTTTAGTATGTTTTCTTCATCAAAGTAGGAGAGTGTTGTACGTTGAATTGTATCCCCCCCACCATAGACCCTGATACCTATGGATGTGATCCTGTTTGGAAAATAGGGATTCCATATGTTATGCTATTGAGGTCATACCAGAATACCAAACCAAAAAAAAACCGATTGCCATACAGTGGATTCCAACTCATAGCAACCCTACAGGACAGAGTAGAACTGCCCCATAGGGTTTCCAAGGAGCGCCTGGTGGATTCTAACTGCAGACCAGCCGTAGCTCTTAACCACTACACCATGAGGGTTTACTACTAGAATACAGTGGGTCCTAAACCTAGTCCCTTCTGAGTTATAAAAAGAGTAGAATGGACACCGAAACCACTGGGGGAAGGCGCCACGTGAAGGCAGACACACACAGCAGATACAGTTGCAAGTCCAGGAACACCAGGATTGCGGCCACTACTAGAAGCTGAATGGGGCATTGGCGGTTCGGTGATAAAATTCTTGCTTCTTTGGAGGAGACCCAGGTTCGATTTCTGGCCCATGCACCTCGTACAGAGCCACTACCTGTCAATCGGTGGAGGCTTGCGTGTTGCTATGATGCCGAACAGGTTTCGGCAGTGCTTCCAGACTAAGAGGGACTAGGAAGAAAGGCCTAGTAATCTACTTCTGAAAATCAGCCAATGAACCCTGGGGAAAAATAAGCTTCTTGGATCAAGTAGACACATAAGACTATGTTGGCATCTCCTGTCTAAAGGGGAGATAAGAGGGTAGAGGGGGTCAGAAGCTAGCTGAATGGAGATGAAAAGAGAGAGTGGAGGGAAGGAGTGTCTCATGAGGGGGAGAGCAATTAGGAGTATATAGCAAGGTGTTTATAAATTTTTGTATGAGAGCCCAACTTGATTTGTAAACTTTCACTTAAAGCACAATAAAAATAAAAAAAAAAAAAATCAGCCAATGGAAACCCTGTGGATCACAGGTCCAATCCTCAACACATCTTGGGGGTGGCGAGGATTGGGCAGCATTTCGTCCCGTTGTCCATGGGCGTAGGGTCAACTCAACACCAGTGAACAACAACCTTTGGGAGAAAAACACAAAGACCTCCTTCTCCCCCCAAGTCAGGGTAGCCAGATGGAAGGGAAGAGTTAATTCACTGCTTTGGTTATAAACCTAATACATGCACTGCCAAGTCTAGATAAAGACAAGTATTTATAGCCGAGTGAGATTTAAATGGCCAGTAATGGTTCCTTCTAGTAGGTGATCAAGAAAATAAAGATTCTAATGGACATGTCACCAGGAGGGACCGGCCTGGAGAAGGACATCATGCTTGGTAAAGTAGAGGGTCAACGAAAAAGAGGAAGACCCTCAGCAAGACGGATTGACACAGTGGCTGCAACAATGGACTCAGACATAATAATGATTGCGAGGATGGCGCAGGACTGGGCAGTGTTTCGTTCTGTTGTGCATAGGCTCTCTAGGAGTCAGAACCAACTCAAAGGCACCTAATAACGACAATGTAATAGCTACTCTCTCGGACAGGATATCAGACCCGTGAGTAGAAATAAGCAAACTGAAGCCAGTGCATAACAGAGTCAAATGAAAGGGAAAGAGAATTTGACCTGAAAAATAGTTCCTGTTTTCCCCTTCAATTTCCAAATAATCTGTTGTGCATTATTTCCGATAATTTCTCCAATGTCTCTTCTCCCGAAGTGGACTTGATTTGAGGAAATGACATTACATCTGTAAGGCACAGTTCCATTTCTCTTCATATCCTGAGAACATTCTTCCTTGAGCAGAGCCTCCTGGGCTTTTTTATGTGAAGCCAGAAGGCAGGCAGGCCAAGGGCTGGGGGAAAGCGTGAAAAAAGGAAAATAAGCAACTTCATTGGATGTGACTAAAATTTCCTTGTGAAGTCAGAAAAGAGAAAGAAATAACTACTGTTGTTTTTTCCTAACTAGTAATAGAATTTCTAAGTATTGTACTTTGCCATAAGATCCTAATCAAAACAACAAAGTGGGGGGCGGGGGTAGTGGTGATTTCATTGTTCTCTTAAGGGAATATTACGGATTGAATTGTATCCCTCCAAATACGTGTTGTAAATTCTAACTCCTATGCCTGTGGTGGAGCCCTGGTGGGCCAGTGGTTAAGTATTCATTTGCTAACTAAAAGGTCAGCAGTTTGAATCCACCACCCACTCCTTGGAAACCCTATGGGGTGGTTCTCCTCTGCCCTATAGGGTCGCTATGAGTCGGGATGGACTCAATGGCAATGAGTTTGGTTTGGTTTGGTACGCCTGTGGTTATAATTCCCTCTGGGAATGGGCTTTCTTTGTTATAATGAGGAAGTATTAGTGTAGGGTGTGTCTTGAGTTGATCTCTTCTGCGATATAAAAGGAGCAGATTAAGCAAGCAGAGATGGGGGAAGATAGATGCCACACCACATGAAGATCACCAAAGAGCAAAGGAACAGAAGCTGAAAAGAGACATGACCTTCCCCCAGAGCCAACACAGAGAGAAAACCTTCCCCTAGAGCTGGTGCCATAAATTCAGACTTCTAGCCTTATAAACTGTGAGAAAATAAATTTCTGCTTGTTAAAGCCACTTGTGGTATTTCTATTACAGCAGCACTAGATAACTAAGACAGGGAATATTCTCGAAGACATTCCAGGTTCTACAGAAGGTAATCCAATTTGGTACCAAGTCATAATGCCACCAATACGACTTGCTGCCTCTGGTTTTATTCTGTCATGTTATTTTTGTCTTGCTGAAAAAAGCGCCCTAAAAGGATGCCAGCTCTATGTATAGCCATTTGAGAGAAACAAATAAGAAACTACAAAAATTTACAGTATGCCTTTTCAAAGCATGAGACATAGAGTTTCTCACTTAGCCTTCATCTAGCCATGCAGAGGACTTCTGGTGGCACGGCAGTTCAGCGCTCAGCTGCTTAATGGAAAAGTTGGCAGTTCAAACCCACCAGTGGCTCTGTGGGAGAAAACACCTGGCTATCTGCTCCTGTAAAGACGATGGCCTAGGAAACCATATGAGGCAGCTCTACGCTGTCATATAGAGTCTCTAGGAGTCGGAATCGACTCCATGGGACCTGACAACAAAAACAGCCATGTTAAGTGTTAACCCCTATCCCTCTGTGTATGTGAGATCAAGATCAAAGAGTTGGGGGTGCTTTGCAGAGATGCAGTAAGGGTACTGATCGGAATCGTACTCCTCTAGCTGCTCAAGGCAATTATTCCCCTGAAAGTCCATCAGCAGTTCTCCCAGGCATGACTGACATCATGTTTGCAGAGCACTTTGAACCTTCTCAGAAGAAAGGCAATGTGCGAATTCAAGACATTCCTCTCCCACTATGTAAGGCATAGCTATGGTTTTGTTTTGTTTTTGCTCTCATCCTCCAGCTGGGCAGGCCCCACTATAAATGGAAGAGGAATCTTCATGGATTTCTCCTTGGGTATGTTGAATCGCCTTGGGGCCAGCCAACACACTCTCCCTCACCTCTCTGTTCTTTCTTGCAGTCCCTGACGAAGGCGAGAAGGAAAGAATGCAGACAGGGAAAAACTAAGCAATCATTCAGCCTGTTTACGGTCACTTGCTCCCTGAAAGGTACTTTTCAGAGTTCACCAACAGAACCTGATCAACAGATCGCTTCACATATTCCAGCTCAATTCCGCGAACATGGCAGGTCCTGCAATTATTGAAACCATACTTTTTGCCCTCATGGTACTTACTTCTTGCAGTAAGAAAGGAGGAAACTGTAGTAGGAAAGGAGTATGTTTTGAATGCATCGTTTGATTGCAAAGGATATTAGAGATACCAAGGTGTTAGGGTTAGAGAAAAAAGAAAGCGAAAGGCAAGTATTTGTCAGATTCAGTATTAGTTTCAGCTACGTTGTGGTTCCCAAGCCAGCCCTGCATCCCCAATCCCAACACCCTCTGCAAAGATGACACAAACTGCTGCACTAGAAAGGTGCAAGGTGGGCAAACCATCTTTAACACTAACTGCACATGGCAAGGATCAGCATGAATCCAACTCCCACCTGGCCTCATCCTCCCACATTTCCACTCCTCGTCACCAGCTACTTCCCTGGCAAGTCCTCCGACCCTAGCCACCCAGAGTTAGAACTCATCTCTGGCTATCCTGAGCCAGGTCAAATCATCCATGGCCACATGAGACCAGGTCACTGGAGAGCAGCTGTAGGCTGAGGAGTCTGCATAACTCCCTGCATTTCAGACCAGCTGGCCTCTCTCTCTCTGTTGTCCCCTGTGAGTAGGTCACAAGCTAGAAGGACAAGCTAGAAGGACCCTATCCTTCTTCCTCGACTGCCTATGCAGTCTTTCTCTATCACCTAGCCACTCAGATCTGGGGCTACACAAATCCACTCTGTAATGCCAGCACCTGCTGGCTCATTACCAATATGGGTTCATTAATTCTCTATGATGGCTCAAAAAATTCAGGGAGACTATTACATATACTTATAGTTACCCATTTATTACAACCATGAAGGATACAGCATACAGATGTATGGCAAAGAAAGGTCTGGCACTGGGCCTCCACTGTCCCCAGGGACGTGCTGCTCCCTATCCCATGCATGGGTGCGTGGATGTTCTTACCGATCCAGGAGCTCCCAAAGAGAGCGCTCCAAGGTCTTGGGTCCCCTAGTCATTTGGACTTCAATGAATATGCATGACTTGGGTCTTAATGGAGCGCTGGTGGTGCAGTGGTTAAGAGCTATGGCTGCTAATCCAAAAGGTCGGCAGTTCGAATCCACCAGCCGATTCTTGGAAACCCTATGGGGTAGTTCTAATGTGTCCTATAGGTTTGCTATGAGTCAGAATCAATTTGATGGCAATGAGTTTGGTTTTGGTTTGGGGTCTTACGACATAGTTATGATCAATCCAATCAATGAATATGCATGACTGCATCATGCCCCCTCCCTTCCTAACGTTAGGTGTGGGGATTGTGCAGCCCCTACTTGCTGGCTATTTTAGAAAGATAAACCAAAAACCCATTGTCATCGAGTCAATTCCTCCTCATAGCAGCCCTATAGGACAGAGTAGAATGGCCCCATAAGGTTTCCAAGACTGTAATCATTATGGAAACAGACTGCCACATCTTTCTCTGGTGGAGTGGCTGGTGGGATCAAACCACCAACCTTTCAGTTAGCAGCCAAGTGCTTCACCTCTGCACCACCAGGGCTCATCTTAGACAAGGAGCACCTTAATTGCTCAAGCTCTTTTCAGAAACCAGAACAAAATGCCAAGCTTAGTTCTCTGTCCCATACCCTCCCACTCCATCTGCCTCAGATCTGGGATCCCAAAAGGTCTCCCATTACCTTCTTTCCATCAATCGTCTTTGAACTCTAGAAGGAAACCTCTCCCCAAAAGAAAACCATTTTTTCCCCCTCACTGGCAAGGGTTGTGCCTTCAGGAATAATCAGACCCAGAAAACGGCTATGGAAAATATACCTTCTGAGAGAGTTCAGTTTCTCTTGGGGTAGGGAGAGATATTCTTAAGATCCCAAAACTGAATTCCATTTTCTACCAGATCTTAAGTCTGTTTCCACCGTGCTTTGGCAACATAACCTCAGCCTGCACCTTGTTTTCCTAATGGATGGTCAGCTGAAATCACAATACCTTTATGTGCAAAAACATATTTTCTCTCCCACACAACTCATCCAAGGGCTCCTTTAAGATTTCGTTGGAAGACCCAGCTCCTACTGAAAGGGTTTCTCCAGTGACAATGGGACCCCCTTGACTCTTTGATCTGTCTATCCATTTGTTCCAGACTTCTGACTCTAGGACTCATTAAGTGGTCTTTCCTTTTTCAGATGGCAAACTCTGTTGGGTCTCATAATTGAGTGGGCACTCGCTAAATGAATGCTGTAGTTCTTGGAGGGAAAATACACTTCCCATTGGCAGCGAATTCAAGAGAAACTTCCTTAGATGAAAGGACTGTCAATTACCACTTAACAAGCTGAGTTTTGGCTCCTGTAGAAAAAGCAAACAAAACCATAACAGCTCACTCGCCAGCAGCAGCCACATGGCTGTTTGGTGGCTGCCCTCCAGTCACCTGACACACTGCTGGTCCCACAAAAGGTGCTCCACAAGTCCTTGCTGGTAGATTGATTTGTACAGGCAAGAGACTGGAGCCATGCAATCCATCACCTGATAGGTAGACGCCACCTGGGTCCCTTACAGTCTGGCTGTGCCGGGCTTCTGACCTCCCCTGGTCCTTGGCTCTCTGACAGCTGCAGATCTAGCTGCATGTGAGAGGCAGGGCCAGGAGGAGAGGGCACGGCGCTGGGATGAGGAGATTGTTCTGGAACACGGGCCGGGGAAGGCGACGTCTCTCTCACTCATCTATCACCTACAGTTTTCCTTTCATACCACCCCCCACCCAGAGCTTCGGGCTCCACTCAGTGACTCACAATTAGAATGCACAGTGGACCCACCTGGGAGCTTTCAAAATGCTCAGGCCTAGGCACCACGCCCAGAAATTTTTCTTTAATTGATCAAGAGTTGTGCGCCGGTATTGGCATTCTTAATCTCTCTCCAGGAGATTTTAATGTGCAGCCAGCGTTGAGAACGGTTGCTTCCCATTACTCAAGGCTTTGGTCCACGCATGTAAAGTCCCTTTGCCTCTCTTTTACTTGAGGCCTGATGTTAATAATAAGAGCAGCAACAAAAAATAATAATATCGTTAGTATTAACAATAACTCATTGCTGTCGCGTTGACTCTGACTCATAGCAAAGCTATAGGACAGAGTAGAACTGCCTTATAGGGTTTCCAAGGTTGCAATCTTTATGGAGAAGCCCTGGGTGCTTCAGTGGTTAAGAACTTGGCTGCCAACCAAAAGGTCTGCGGTTCAAATCCACCAGCCGCTCCTTGGAAACCTCATGGGAAAGCTCTACTCTGTGCTATAGGGTTGACTATGAGTCGGAATCAACTCGACGGCAATGGGTTAATGTTTACGGAAGCAGATTGTCACATCTTTCTCCCACGGAGCAGCTGGTGGATTTGAACCACTGACCTTTCGATTAGCAGCCAAGCGCTTAACCACTGTGCCATCAGGGATCCTTAACAATAATTGTTAATACTTTTGAGCATTTTTTATATGCCAGGCAATGTTCTCATTGCTTTACTTTTGTAAATGCATTGAACCCTTGTAAGAAGTGGGTGTTCTTGTTAGCGTCACTTTTCAGGTGAAAAAACTGAGGTAGAGAAAAAAAAAAGGCTAAATAACTCACCTAAGATTTCACAACTAGTAAGTGACTGACCAGGCTTTGAGCCCAGGAAGACTGGCTCCAGCATCTACTGTCTTAACCATTAACCTACACTGCCTCTCTGGAGTCCCTGAGTGGTACAAACAGTTAACACGCTTGGTTGCTAACTGAAAAGCTGGAGGTTTGAGTCCACCCAGAGGCACCTCAGAAGAAAGGCCTGGAGACCTAATTCTGAAAAATCAGCCATCGAAAGCCCTATGGAGTACAGTTCTATCTGCCACAGGAGTCGGAGCCAACTCCGCAGGAGCTGGCAGTGGCGCCTCCCTAATCTCAGCACTGATTCCATGCACGAGGCTCCCAGGTACCACACGCGTGCCCTCTGCACCCTGTACGAGCGTAATCGCCTCCTCACATGGTCGTATTTCTAAAGGCTTATCTGATCCATCATCCCTTGACCAGAAGCCTTCAATAGCTTACTGTTTATGGGATAAAAATCCAAACAACATATGAATACCTTCCTAAACTGTCCTCGCCTGCTCTCTGGTATCTCCTCCTAGAGACACTCGCTCTCCCTCCAACGGCTCTGGATCGCTCGCAGTTCCTTGAACCCACCCTAGAGCCACAGCAGCAGGCTCGACAACCAGGCTCCCCTCCACATTCCAGGTACGGTTGTTACCAGCATTAAAAAAAAAAGTTGCTGCGGAGTTGACCCTGATTCGTGGTGACCCCACGTGTGGGGGGGTAGAACTGTATCCCAAAAGGTTTCCAGTAGCTATCTTTTGCAAGCAGATCGCCAGGCCTTGCTTCCAAGACACCTCTGGGTAGACTCGAACCTCCAATCTTTGGGTTTGTAGCCATGCATGTTAATCACTTCCACCATCCAGGGACTCCTTTATCAGCATTAAAAAAAAAAGAACAAACAAAAAATAGCATTAGAACTCAAAAATGTGTTTCTAAAACAATATAGAGGAGGTAAGACAAAACTGCCCCCAAAAGCAAGGCTGGAAGGCAGCACACTCATTCAGAAGACCCAGCCCCTCAAAGAGGGTGCGCAGCAGTTATCAAGTGGACTT
The DNA here is from genome assembly GCF_024166365.1 of Elephas maximus indicus. Classification (NCBI taxonomy): domain Eukaryota; kingdom Metazoa; phylum Chordata; class Mammalia; order Proboscidea; family Elephantidae; genus Elephas; species Elephas maximus. Next base: position 7,949,255 of record NC_064827.1, on the reverse strand, counting down.
AAACTATACACATGTGAACGGTAAGAGAACGTTAGACACCTCACTGTCCGTATTCTCAAAACTCCTAAAAATTTAAAAACCGTGGTCCAATGCGACGCAGTTAAAGAACTTGCTCATAGCTTGCAGCTTAAAATTCCTCCCTCCTAATAAGCAATCTATGCTTAGCTGGCTCCGTAGGGGGCCACAAAGCTCCCATTGTCTGAGCTAAAGGCTGCAGAGCCGCATTCCGATCTCTCTTGCAAGTTGTATTCCTGACAAATTAGGACAATCACATTTGGGGCCAGAATCCCAGAAATTAGTTATTAGGGTTTTTGGAAAGTAAAGTAAAAGTGGCCCAGTACTTCATTCCTGCCTTGAAAAACAAACAAACCTGACATTTCTGCAAAATAAAGGACACAATGAAGTCACCACCAGCCAGAAGGTGGATGTCATCCTGATCTACTTCGATTGGGAATGTAGACTGCTATGGTCCACCTTATGTCTCCCAGGTCTGTAGGTCCACCTATGATGACCTTCTCTCACATCGTATTCACACCGGCCATTGACTGAACCGAGCCCTGGTGGCACAGAGGTTAAGAGCTCGGCTGCTAACCAAAAGGTCGGCGGTTATAATCCACCAGCTACTCCTTGGAAACCCTAGAGGGCAGTTCTACTCTGTCCTATAGGGTCACTAGGAGTCGGAATTGACTCAAGGGCAATGGGTTTTTGGTATTACTGGACCAAGGAAAAAAAAAGAAAGAAAAAAACCCCAAGTGGGCTTTCTTTGTTAGGGAGAGAGCATCTTTCTGTTAGGCCATCTAATATTGTCCCCCTACCGTACCCTGGAAAACCTGGTGGCGTAGTGGTTAAGAGCTACGGCTGCTAACCAAAGGGTCAGCAGTTCAAATCCTTCAGGCACTCCTTGGAAACTGTATGAGGCAGTTCTACTCTGTCCTGTAGGGTTGCCACGAGTCGGAATTGACTCGACGGCACCGAGTTTGGTTTTTTTTGGTTTACTGTACCCTAGACCAAAAGCTCCTACACTGTAGTCATGTGACTTCTCATAAATCTAGCCCAGGATGTCTCAGCCTCGGCCCATTGACATTTGGACCTGAAAATTCTGCACGTGGAGGCTGTCCTGTGCACTGCAGGGTGTTTTGCAGCATCCCCGGCCTCCACCCGCTAGATGCACCAGATGCCAGTGGTCTTTCTCCACGGGGGGACAATTAAAAATGTCTCGAGACATTTCCAAATGTTCATTGGGGGAAAAATTGCCCCCAGTTAAGAAGCACCGATCTAGCCTTATGTTGTTTTTGTCAGGTACCATCCAGTCCATTCCGACTCATGGCGACCCCATATGACAGAGCAGAACTACCCCACAGGGCTTCCAAGGCCCTAATCTTTACAGAAGCAGACTGCCACATCGTTCTTCCACAGAGCGCTTTAACCACTGCATCACCAAGGCCCCGTCAAGATTACAACCTAGAAAAGCCCTGTGAGGTAGTTCTACTCTGTCACAATCTTTACAGAGCCTCGGTGACACAGTTGCTAAAGCGCTCCACAGGAGAACAAAGTGGCAGTCGGCTTCTGTAAAGATTATGGCCTTGGAAATCCTGTGGGGCAGTTCTACTCTGTCACAAGGGGTCGCTATGAATCCACATCAACTCCGCGGCTCCCAACAACAACAGAAGTAAAGCTACGTAGCAGTTAAAACTGTAGAAGGCAGAGCTTTTTCTCTAGAAAATTTCTTAAGCAGCCTGGGTCTTAAGAATCACCTGGAGTAGGGTTAGAAATACAGATTCTTGGGCTCCACACTAAACCTACTGAAGCAGGAGCACCAAGTGGGGGGGGCCTGGGACTCTGCATTTTGACAGGCATTACCAATGATTCTAATGGAACCTGCTTGTTTAGAAAACAGCGGTCTAAGAAATATACCCAAAGGGCTGGGGAGAAAAATCTCCCGGAGGAATTACGTATGTGAACATTTCTTGAAAGGAAAATAATAGTTCCTTCCTCCCTTTCTTTCTGTCCTCCCTCACTACCGGAGCCTCTAACTAATTGCTCTTCCTCTAATCTCCTCCTAAGGAGCCTTGGAGGTGCAATGGTTAAACGCTCAGCTGCTAACTGGAAGGTCGACAATTTGAACCCACCAGCCACTGTTGAAGAGAAAGACCTGGTAGTCTGTTCCTATAAAGATTACAGCCTAGGAAACCCCATGGGGCAGTTCTGCTCTGTCACAGAGGGCCGCTATGAGTTGGAATTGACTCAGTGGCACACAACAACAGTCCTCTGTCCCACCCCACTAAATAAGTCACCTTCATACCACTGCCAGAAGGATCTTTCCAGAACAAACTAGATGTCTGTCCTCTGATCGAAATCCATTATGAAGCTTGGGGGACACTGAGCTTCTGTTAAGGGGAATGAAAACAGTGGTGATGGCTGCACAATGTGACGAAAGGAATTAATGCCACTGAATCGTACAAGTAAAATATGTTGAAATAGCAAGTATTTTTTTTCTACATATATACTCACCACAATACAAAATAAATATCTTTAAAATAAACTAAACAAAACCAAAAAACTCCATAATGAGTTCTGGCCGCAGCCTCATGGGATGAAGTACATACAAAGCTTTAGCGTGACAAACACCCACAGCTCCTAACCCAGCCTCTGCTTCTACCTTTAGCCTACTTGAGCCGTCCTGAATCCCCCGTATTTCCTTGAATACATGACGCTCTTTTGTCCCAGTTCCCTCTGTTTTCCATGGCCTTTCTTCCCCTTCACCTGCTGTGAACGCAAGGTTGTGCTGAGGTACCAAAACCTCGGTAGATGAAGATGCTCGGTTTACCAATTGCCATCAGGTCGATTCTGACTCACAGCCACCGCCTGTGCTCTATAGGATTTTCAGTGGCTGAGTTTTTGGAAGTAGATTGCCAGGCCTTCCTTCCAAGGCATCTCTGAGTGGGGACTGGAGCCTCCAACCTTCCAATTAGCAGCTGAGTATGTTAACCCCAGAGCCCTCGTGACACACTGGTTAAGAGCTTGGCTGCTAACCAGAAGGTCGGCAGTTCAAATCTACCAGCCGCTCCTTAGAAACCCAATGGGGCAGCTTTACTCTGTCCTATAGGGTCGCCATGAGTTGGAATCGGGTTCGCTTTTTTTTTTTTATGTCAACCCTATGCACCGTCCAGGGACCACTGTGCTGTACACAGGCTACTGCAATTGCTTGTCTGTCTCCTGACCAGATGGTGAGCTTCCCTGGGTAACGTCTCTCTATGCCCAATGCCCAGACAGTGCCTGTTACCCTGGGCTACTCCATGTTCGTTGCCTCCACAAGCAAACAAATGTGGCGGATCATGGGAGTGAGTGGGACTGCCTATCGATTCACCTGAACGCTTTGGTGGTCCCGCAGCGCCAAGCTCTCTGAGCCCAGTTAGCTCAACCACACAAGCTCCACTCCTGATACATTCCTCCTGCTGGTTATCTGGTTACTTTCTACATTAATCAAATACATTTCTCCTGATAATACTTCTACTAATCAGTGCTTTGCAGGGAGCTGAGGTCACGGAGCACTTGCTGTTATGCAGGTTGGTTTCTGTTCTCAGTTTACAGGTCGGAAGGCAGGCACAGAGAGGCACACTGATTTTCCCAAGTTTCACAGCCAGTCAGAGGTGGAGCTGAAGGTTCCGCTTTTCTTTTTGATTCCACAAAAAAAAAAAAAAGAAAGAAAGAAACCGCAGGAATGAATACAGAACACAGGGTTGAACATAGAACTGCTGCTAATTTCAGTAACAGTTTATTTGTGTCCCTTGCAGAGATAGAGTAACACATGTTTGTTAAAGATAAGTCTGATTGCGCCATATCAGTGTTTAGACTGTGGTGTACATTCATCTCTGAGTAAAATGTTGAAAACAAGCCGCGTGATGGTTCATTAACGTACTTTTTCTCGTATTGATTCTGCCTACTTCCTCTACCCCCTTCCTTCTTCTGTAAAGCGGCATGGCTTGTCAGATGGCCTTGCAGACCACCTGGAGAACACCAAAGACGCCATGTGCCTAACTTTTACCGTCACACCTTAATGCCTGTTAGGTGAACACCAACGTGCATCTTCACTACCAACTGACGTAAAAGGCTTTGTAATTCAGTTTCACGTGCAACACGTGGGTGGCTGCTGCAGCTTGTACCAAAGTTGTAGCCAACCACAGAGGTGGGCAAAATAGCATTCGGAATGAGCGACACTGCGACCCCATCCGTGGGGAGACTGAAGCTGCTTCCTGCTTATCCGCCACAATCTATGCAATCCTCTGCCCCCCCCCCCCCCCCCCCGGCCGAGTGTCTCCTGACCTGGAATTTTCCTCTCTGCCTCCTGGGTGCAGTAAGTTCTTGAGACAGGTCCCATCCACTGGCCAGCCTTGATAGATGCCAGAAGAGAATCAGGGCACAGAGAATAGAGTTAGGCAACAAGCACCACCTCTCAGATCATCAATGGGACAGAGCCGAACCTGGTCTGAGTGAAATCTGCCAAGTTTGAGTCATTCAAGATGAAAATGAAGCTTTCTTCTTTTTCAACATTATAAAAAGCCTTTATTTAAGAAGACCAACTAGCTTGGTGTGCCCTCCCACCCTTGCAGGATGCTTAGCAGACCACAGAGGGCCAGGCACTCAACCAGAGGAAAGTATGCAAGAAAACTGAAGTACACAAAAAACAAATTATAGATTCGGGAACTCCCAGGAACAAAACAAGAATCATTTCTTTCTCTGAATCTTACCTTTGCCTCCTATTTTTCTTTTCCTTATGCCTTGTAATGGAATGTTACCAAGTCTATCAAGAAGAACAAACCCACACGTGCCCCCTCCCCAAACAAGAAAAGGTTAAGCTTTTAATTGCAGGCCCTCAAACTATCATTTTGTGCAATTAGCAATTAACTATAATCCTTGACGAGAGAATGCAGAGCCGCGCGAGCAATTCCCCTCCTGTCCCAGACTGGGTTATATTTAGCCTTTTTCTATTACAGAGAACAAGCCACAACCGTACGCACGCTCCCACATACAATTTTTACAACGTGCAATGGAGACGGGCACCCGGAACCCCACATCAGAGCAGTCCAGACGTTTTGGCCCCTCCTCTTCATCACTTTCAGGAGGGCCAAGGAAGCGGCTACCTACCAGCCTCACAGTACCAGCCGGAGGGGTGGGGGGAAGGGGCGCGGGCGAGGGTGTAGCCCCTGGACGCTTCAAGACCCCGGGCTGCAAGCGCCGTGAGTGGGGAGGCGCTGGCAATAGCAACGACAGTTGCATCAGCGCTAACTGCTGCTGTCGCCGCTGCCCTGACTGCTGGTGGCTGCCGGGAGGGAACAGTGCTGACTGTAGGGAGCGCACAGCGGCGGCGGCAGGTTCCCTGGATCAGGAAATTAGGGCAGGCCCGGGGGATTGGAGGCGAGGGCGGCGCGCGAGCCAACCAGCAGCCGCCCCGGGCCCCCGTGAGCCAGCGGGCGCGCGGAGCAGCCGGGCCAGGAGCAGTCCGGGCGGCGGCGGTCACGGCCACGGCCACGGCCACTCGCGCCCGGCCACCCGCCCGCCGGCTCGCTCGCTCGCTCGCTGGCGCTCACACCCTGCAGGGCCGAGCGGACGCCGACTGCCCGCCTCCCGCCCTCCGCGGCTCCCAGCGCTCGGGCCGCGCCGGGTGGGTGCCGGGCGCCTGCTCGCTGGCTCGGCGCTCCTCCCGCACCCCCCCACGTCCCCTCCGGCCCCCCCGTCCCCTCCCGCCCCTCCCCTGCTCTGCAGCGCCTGCATTATTGCTGCCCGCAGGCCCGGCTGGCGCGGCGGCTGCAGCCGGGAGGCGGGCGGGCGGGCGGGAGGGCTGCTGGTGGGGAGGAGGTTGTGCAAGTCGGCGGGGAGGGGGTGCCCTCTTCTCCCGGCTCCCGGTCCCCCTCTAACTCCTTCCCCTCCTCCCCGCCCCGCCCCCACCTCCTTCCTCCTTCCGAAGGCTGGTAACTTGTGCCGAGCGGCGGCGGCACCATCCCAGCGGGCACTATGGGCACGTCCGCGCGCTGGGCGCTCTGGCTGCTGCTCGCGCTGAGCTGGGCGCCCCGGGGGAGCGGCGCCACCGGAGCGGGTGAGTGAGAACGTACCCCCCGCGGGCGACCCGAGGACCTTGGGGCGGCTGAGGGGCTCCTGCGCCCAACCTAGTAGAAGCGCTTCTCCGCGCTCCTCGTCTCCCAACCTCCCCCCTCCCGCAACACCCGGTGGCGCCTAGGAGCTGTCAGCGCCGCAGCTCATGAGCTTGCGAGACGTGGGATTCGGGGTATCCTAAAGCCGCACCTCAACTCGTCCGCATTCCTTCCACCCCCTCCCCAAAGTCGCGGCTTGGCCTCATTCTTCACCCACCCGGCAGGGGCTGGGGATGTGGCTCCGCAGCCCTTGGAACAATGGTCCTGCCTCCTTTGCCGCGCGGAGTGTTAGAAAGGAGGCAGAGGGCCAGGCCAAGACGGTGTCGGCACCCGGGCAAGCTCCTCGGTCTCAGGGATGGTGCGAGCGAGTGGTGGGCGAGGGTAGGTGACATCAGGGACGCAGGGCGCCGGAGCCAACCGGGGCCAGGGTGTCCCCGCCGCCGTGAGTAGGCGCGCGTTCCGTGGGCACCCGCCGGGAGCATTGCGTAGCCGGCGCACCGGGCCTGCGCTCCCCCCGGTGCCGGGCCCCTTCCCGGGTGCTGGTTAGGGGAGGAAAGAGGCTTTAAATAGGACTTCCCTTGGGGACGACTGCCTTCCCTCCCCACCCTTCTGGCGGCTTTTGGAACCCCCACCCCACACTCCGGGGTCTCGGGGCTTGCTGAGTGGGGGAGGGGCAGTGGGGACGAGGACACAATCAGGTTAGTTACTGATCCTCCTGCAGTGAGGTTTCCTGGAGAGGAATTGAGCCTTAGTCTAGTGACTGTGGTTAGCCTTCATTCTAAACAATAGATCAGAGGAGGAGCGCGGGCTGGGAGCGCTGAGGGGTGGCTGTGGCTTGTTGAGGGTGGGGGGACCACCGTGGAGTCCCCAGGGCTCTGCCGCACTGGGCCTGAAGGCCCTGTCTTCAACCACTCTCAGACCACTTTGGGGCTGCAACAACTTTCCTGGGCAGGTGACAGGAAACGCTGCTCTAAGGGGGTGCGGTCAGAATCCTGGTGGGTCCCTGAAGTGGTCATGGCATCAACAGGCTGGCTTGGCAGCTCTAGGGAATTGGGGCAGAAAGCTGCCTTGGCCCTAAGCACCTTCTCGGGTCCCTGATGGCTTAGGGGGCCCGCCTGCCTACAGTCACGTGCGTCTTCTGAGAAGGAGAGCAAACCTAAAAGTCTGTGTTCAGGCCGTGTCTGAGTACTTGGGGTTAAGTCTCGAGCTGCACCCCTGCCCCCTGGTCTCCACAGTCCCCAGCGAACGTGCTAAGCTGGGACCGGCTCTTCTGTCCCCTGCGATTGGCCGGCCGCCCGATCACGTTTGGGTTGGTCACATGGCTTCGCGGGCTCCTAACTTTGCAGCGTGAGAAGCGTTATCTTTAAGGGAAACGTGAGAGACCTGGCCGCGCCAACTGACGGTGCTCTGAAACGCTCTCCCTGCTCAGACTTCTCCGGAGCGGCCAACAGGCAGTGAAGAGGGTCCTTGATGTGTAATAAACCTGAGAGACTAGCAAAGCCCTGCTTCCTAGCGTTTGCAGACCCCACCACTAATCATTAATGGACAGCAAAACCAGCTTAACTAAACAACTTCTCGAGGGACAGTGCTGTGTCTTGCTTTACACTTTTCAGTACCATGTCAAAACTCTAAGGTGTGCCAGAAATGCCTCATAAGTGGCCACAGAGTTGGGAGGAAAGATTCATTTTTCCTGCATGCCCCTTCATAGTCTTTGAATTTAGCATGCAACCCTTTAGGTTAGAGTTTCACTTTTCCCTGTAGGTTGCTAAAAATACAGCTAACTGTTCAAAGAGTTAGTTGGAGCCATATGTATTCCTAGTATTTGTGTAAGTAAGGGTCCCTTTACTCCTTTTTGTCACCTGGAAAATATGTGGCATGCCATGAACACTGGGAGAGGGAAACCCACTCAAGACTTCAGTTTTTCCAAGGAAGGCAGGCAGGCACATCCTTTCTGAACTGGAGGGAGTTTGGGGTTGGCCAAGCAGGTATCGACCCTAAGCCAACCCAGACTGACCCTGTTTTAAGTTCATAGTCCCAAGGCATATGGACTGACTTCCTGGCCCAGGTCTTCTACACTTAGCTCTTTTTTTCACAGTACCACTCCCAACACCCACATGCTCATGGTACTGGTTTAAAATACTCCAGGACAAGGGCAAGGGTACCCTAAGACTCTGGCAAGAAACCTAAGTCAAACTACTAAGAGAAGGTCAAATTCAGTGGTATACTGTGCTTGATAGCAAAACACAGAGGGGTTCTAGAACATTTCCTCCAGCCAACGAAGTCAAAGTTAGGATCTAGGGTAACGTATGTTCTTTAAGGCCAGAGTCTAGAAGCACAGTTTTGTGGGAGCTATTCATATATGGCTCTTGTTGTTAGTTGCTATAAAAATGGCATGGGGGGCATTGGAGGTCCTCCTCAAACTTCAGGAGGGAGAGAGAATCGCCATCAGCCCGAGATTAATCCCAGTGTCGCAGAGGTCAAACATACCTCCACCATCCAATCTTTTTACCAATTCTGACGCCAGCCATCCCTGCCACGGCACTCTACTTCTCTGCTGGGTTGGATTATTTCATTTGGCCGCACAGAACTCATAGACCATACTCACAATGATGGGGTTTATTAGGGAAGTAACAGGTTATAATTCAGGATCAGGAACAACTCAGGATTCAGTCCTTAGGTCAAGAAAGATCCTCAGCCATGCCCCCAGGCAGGCCTCTCCCTGGCCCTTGGTCCCTTGGCCTGGCCTCTGCTTGCCCAGGCAAGTGTTACAAAGCTCTTTAGCTCTACCAATAAGTGCCTGGAGGCACCCCACTCTGCCAGCAAGCCTCCTGCCTGAAGGCACTCAGCTTTCTCTCTCCATGGGTGGGAAGCCCGCTGCATCGTCTCCTAATGGTCTCCTGGTTCTGCTGCTACCAGTTCTCTGCTGCACTTGCTGCTCCTTCTCACCGTCTTGTGCTGTCTCTGTTGTTACAGCTCTCTGTCTCCTGGGCCTAGGAGATTCTCAGCACAGGAACCCCGGGTCCAAAGGACACTCTCTTCTCCCTTCTCTTCTTCTTGGTGGTAGTGAGGTCCCCCTCTACTCTGGGATTGACTTTCTTTTAAGCCTAGCAGGATGGAAAAACTGATCAATCCTCTTGTTAGGGTTCCATACACCTTATTTGCATGGCCCAACCCCCCACAGGGATTCCATTCAAAGAGTGTGCATTATTAGCAAGCTGTCCAATCCCTTGGTAGGCCGTGAGCAACTTATTTGCATAGTCCCACCCAGTTGTTTGGTGGGCGTTACAAGACCATGGCAAGAAAGGCCATATAAAAGCAAGCCATCACACCACAGTTGCTGTCCCCTGATTCCAACTTATGGTGACCCCGTGGCTAGTCACCACAGGAGCTCCTCTCATCGAGAAAAGGGGGTTGGTAAAGACTGGCAGTAGTTACAGACCCGGAGAGGTGGGGAAGGAGAAAAGGGCAGGTGTGACGATGATAGTGGTCCTCGTGTAGGTCAGGGAATAAGCATACGAGCAGAGCCTCTACACCAGGATCACCAGCCAAGTCCTTGATGGCAGTGACAGCTTCTTGAAGTCATGAGCAGATTTGTTCTCCAGACTGGCCTCTTGCCCACTTCATGTGGCATTTAGCTTAAATGTCTGTCCTGTGTCACTTTGACTCTTTGTTTTTATTGCTTGAGTCCTCGGATACCTAAAACATGCTGAAAGGCCAAGTCCAGCAGAACTGACCAGCGTTGCCACTTAAATACTGTAAACAAACTACATTGCCAGCAAGGGTAACTCTGGCTGACCCCAGCAACAACAGAAGCAGGAGGCCTGACTGAAGTTTTTCTGCCCTTTATAAATTAAGGAACCCTCGACGTGATTTCACTTGAGTAGGTTCATTACAGTTGTGACGTTGTTAGTTGCCGTTGGGTCGGCTCGGACTCATCGCGACCTCAGGTATAACAGAAGGAAGTGTTGCCTGGTCTCGCGCCATCTTCACGATCCTTGGTATGTTTGAGTCTGTTGTCGTGGCTGTTCTATCAATCCACTGCACCGAGGGTTTCCCTCGTTTTTGTTGGCCCTCTTCTTTATCAACCATGATGTCCTTTTCTAGTGATTGGTCTTTCCTGATGACGTGTCCTAAGTAAGCAAGTCAAAGTCTCACCATCCTTACTTGTAAGTAGCATTCTGGTTTTATTTCTTCTAAGACTTACTTGTTTGTTCTTCAGGCAGTCCACGGTATATTCGATATTCTTTCCCAATGCCACAGTTCAAATGTATCTGTTCCCCTTCTGTCTTCCCTTTTCGTTGGCCAGCTCTGTTGTTAGTTGCCTTCAAGTCGATTATGACTCATGATGACCCAATTGTACAGACTACACTTACTCCACAGGGTTTTCAAAGCTGTGACCTTTTAGAAGAAGATCACCAGTCTTATCTTCTGAGGTGCCTCTGGGTGGGTTCGAACTGCCAATCTTTCAGCTAGTAGTTGAGCTCTAGAGGACGTGGAAAATAGTTACAACCCTTCTGTTCCAAGAGGGACATCTAACTGATTAGCCCTAATGAGAAGTCCTAGACTAGAACATTGCCTCAAGATTGAGGAAACAGATCGTTCTTAGCTATACGGCTGTGGATTTTGATCCAAAGACCAAAGACTCAGAGCACGGAAGTGTAAATAGCTCATATTAAATATCTAGACTGTTCACTGTATGTCACAGAGCTTGAGTAAAGTCTTTTCAAAAGAGGGAAGAGTGATCAAGGCTAGGCAGTCAGCTGCTGTGGCTTGAAGTCATAACCACGTAACCACATTTCCTTTGGATACTGACTGTTCCTTGGAAAACCACTGTCACATTCTAGCCTATAAGAAATTAAATGCCTGAAAGTCCTGTGATAAGGTGTGCAATGTACCTGCCTTAGGAGAATTTCTTATGGTAGGCTAGTAGAGCTGCCCTGCAGATGGTTAGTTAATAGGCTCAAAATTGCCTAGTTTTTTCCCTTCTAAGGGCAGTTCAAATCCGCTAGGCGCTCCTTGGAAACTCTATGGGTCAGTTCTAGTCTGTCATATAGGGTCGCTATGAGTCGGAATCAACTCGACGGCAGTGGGTTTAAGTTAAGTAAATCTCGAGAGTACCTGGACCCCAGAATGAGAAACTACTTTCAAGGCAGGGTCCCAAAATACCTCCTACGGAGGTGATGGATGGGATGTACCTGCTAGAAAGGTGTATAAGTGGTCCAGAGACAATTTTCGTCCCCTGGCCAGAGTTTTTTGGCTGGGAAACGTGAGAACTGAGAGTTTTCCTGAGGGCTTAAAAGCAGAATGTGACTCTGCTTTGGGAGAATCTGGCTTTGTACGTAAAAATCGCCTCCATTTCACTCTCTGCATTTTTCAGTCTGAATCAATATCTTTCTGCAAGCTCTTTTGGCTTCCACTAGACTGCTTTTGTTAGCTGTCAAGTCGTCTCTCAACTCACGATGACCACATGCACGACAGAATCGAACAGTCGTGACCCACAGGGTTTTTACCGGCTGATTTTTGGAAGTGGATCACCATGCCTGTCTTCCTAGCCCACCTTAGTCCCGTAGGGAACTTAGACTCGATTGTAGAGACAGTGGGAAGTCAGGAAGTGATGCCCTCCTTGGCGCTCCTGACCGTTTTGTTATTGCCATCAAGTCAGCCCCGACTCATGGCAACCCCATGCGCAGTATAACGAATCACTGCCCAGCCCCGTGCCATCCTCACAATGGGTTGCAGATCAGATGGTGTTCCATCATGGCTCATAGCATTGTCACTGGCTGATTTCAGAAGTAGGTCACCAGGCCTTTCTTCCTAGTCTGTTTTCGTCTGGAAGCTCCACAGAAGCCTGTTCAGCATCACAGCAACACACAAGCCTCCACGGACAGACGGGTGGTGGTTGTGCGTAAGGGGCGTTGGCTGGGAATTGAACTCAGCTCTCTCTCCACATGGAAAGTGAGAATTCTACCATGAACCAGCACTGCTCTCCTTTCAACTCTAACACCGTTAGTATCACCTCTCTAGGCACACTAACCACGCCGCAGGAACAAAATAAGGTGTCCGGTCATAAGGTGACATCTCCCAGGAAAGCCGGGGCCTGCTAGTTATTTTGAGCCACTAACAAGAAAATGCTAGGTGCTGCGAGAGTTACTAGTCCAGAGATTCTGCTTAAAAGGAAGTGATGTTTGCTTAGTGAACCTTTACCTACTTGCAGTCTTACAGATGCTATGTGGGCCGGGAAAGGTATGCATGACTCGTAGTTAAGAGAGAACATTGGAGGGCAAAGCTAAGATGAGAGCAGTGACCAAAGTGGCTGATGGCATCACCACCTTGGGGTATCTGGGTTGGCCCTGCTGGCCAGTGGCCTTTATGTGTCCACCCTTACAGTGATCTGAGCTGGTAGTGGCAAGGGGCTTGCAGTTTACCAAAGAAGGGAGAGGATAAAAATCTTGGTGATCACATTTGCAAGGCATCTCATATGTTATAACTTAATAAACCAACCCAAACCAAACCCGCTGCTGTGGAATCAGCTCTGACTCATGGCAACCCCACAGATTACAGAGTAGAACTGAGCTCCATAGGGTTTTCTTGGCCTTATTCTTTACAGCGGATTGCCAGGCCTTTCTTCCATGGTGCTGCTAGGTGGATTCAAATCGCCAACCTTTATGTTAGTAGTTTACGCCACCCCAGGGAGTTTCCTAAAGTCTCCAAGAACTTAGGCTTTCATCTGACAGAACCAGGAGCTACACCAGCTCTACAGATGATCTTGCAAAATAACAAGATTCCAGTGACAGCGCGTTGCTGCCAACTTTGCCACAAGGATATTAAAACGTGTCAGAAGTAAAATCCAGGTCTGAGAGATCACATTTCTAACCTCACCCATTGTTGTTGTCTTGTTAGGTGCTGTCGAGTCGATTTTCAACCCACAGCCACCCCATGTGACAGAATAGAACTGGCCCATAAGATTTCCTAGGCTCTAATCTTACAGGGGAGCCCTGGTGGCTCAGCGGTTAAGAGCTCAGCTGCCAGCCAAAAGGTCAGCAGTTCGAATCCACCAATTGCTCCTTGGAAACATGGGGCAGCTCTCCTCTGTCATATAGGGTCACTCCGAGTGGGAATCCACTTGACAGCATCAGGTTGGGTTTGGCTTTTTACTCATTACAGGAGCAGATTACCAGGTTTTTCTCCCACAGAGTGGCTGGTGGGTTCAAACCACCAATCTTTCTGTTAACAGCTGAGTGCTAACCAGTAGCGCCACCAGGGCTCCTACCTTACCCGCTAGCGTCTGCTAACTTTCCTGCGTGCCAGAACCTCTTCTTGACAGGGAAGAAAGCCCAGCACAGCCACACCGCCACACTCCTTCTGACAGACAGGCGTGTGAAAGTGCACTGCTTTCAAATGACAAAGTGCCCCAAAGATGAGGTGGCAGCACTCAACAAGGCAAAGGGAAATGTCCTTTATAAACCTAGAGTCTTTCAAAGTATTCTAGCTCGTGACACAGCTGGTCACACTTGGTTTCAAGTTCAGTAAAGCTGGGAAGAATGCTTTGAGAAAAGTCTATAGTTCAGACCTGCTTTGTTAGTGAACTAATAAATCAATGGGTGCTTCCGGGAATACTAACTAGCGCCTAGGGAATCTTTATATGCCAGGCGCCAGGCCCTGAGTTTCAGAGATAAGTTCCAGCCCTTTCCTAGAGGTGGGAGCAGATAGGTAAGCACAACGCGGTACCTGCCGGCTGTGTAGCAGGCCTGAGGTTACAGGGACACAGCCAGACAACACCTAGTTCTGCCGAGAAAGGAAGGATTCGAAGGCCTCATTTGAGAAATGACATCTGAGCCCACTCCTGGTGGGTAAGTGAGCAGGGGTAACGGAGCCAAACCAAAACAGGAGGGGGAGAGGGAAGTGAATGGGGCCCTTGGGGTTGTTAGCTCAGCGGGTACAGCCTGAGCATATGGTGAGTGGTGACTCATTGGGAAAACACTGAGAAAACACTTAGACTCAATCCTAGACACAGTGAGAAGCCAGGAAGTGAGGCCCGCCTTGGCATACCTGGCCGTTCTGTTGTTAGCTGCCATCGAGTCAGCCCCAACTGCTGGCAACCCCGTATACAATGGAAAGAAACGATGCCCATCCTCATGGTGGCTTAGAGATCAGACAATGTTCCGTTGTGCTCCTTAGAGTTTTCGTTGGCTGGTTTCCAGAAGCAGATTGCCAGGCCTTTCTTCCTAGTCTGTCTTGGTCTGGAAGCTCTGCTGAAACCTATTTAGCATCCTGGCAACACACAAGCCTGCACTGACAGACGGGAGGTGGCTGCGCACGAGGGGCATTGACTCGAACTTGAACCTGAGTCTCCCGCATGGAAGGAGAGAATTCTACCGTGAATCACCAGTGGATTGTGTGGCCCTTCTGGGCGACTTGAATCCCCGCCTCAACTAGGATAGAGAAAGCAGCAGACTGGAACGGGAAGAGCAGGAAACTCAAATTTAGATCAGGTGAAAATGAGGGCTTGGACGCTGCCGAGGCTTGATGACAGAATGTCAAGGAGGGTCTGGGCTCGTTAGTAGACTTCTGATTTAGAGTAAGTGATGGGCCAGTCAAAGACGGGGCACCCGGGGAGGGCACAGTAGGTGTGAGAAGAAACCACCTACTGCGCGGTGGTAGCAGGTGTCCAAATACAGTGTACCTTCCGAATGGGCACAAAAGAAGCGCTGAGTGGTGCAAACAGTGAAGCACTTGGCTGCTAACCAAAAGGTTGGTGGTTCAAACCCACATAGCGGCTCTGAGGGAGAAAGACCTGGCAATCTGAACCCTAAAGATTAGAGCCTAGAAGACCCTGTGGGTCAGCTCTACTATGTCCTGTAGGGTTGCTATGAGTGGAACCGACTCAATGGCACGCAACTACGACAATACTGACTCCAAGGCCTCACTTGTGTCCATTCAGTCATCAAACGGCTTAGTAGGATATATTCCAACCCAGAAAATGAAATTACTGGCTTCCTTGTGGGTAGAAACCTTAGTGCAGTGGTTCTCAAAGTCTGGGACCAGCAGCCTCTACATCATCTGGGAGTTCATTAGAAATGCAAATTCGAGCCCCACCCTGTGGTTGCCATTCATTGCTCTTAGGTCAGCTGACTCATGCCGGACAACAGAACGAAACATTGCTGGTCCTGCGCCGTCTTCAGGATCACCGGTATACTCGAATCCATTGTTGCGGCCACTGTGTGTTTTGAATGTCTTCCAACCTAGAGGGCTCGTCTTCCAGCTTCGTACTGGACAATGTTCTGTTGTGACCTTTACGGTTTTCATGGGCTAATTTTTGGATTTAGATTGCCAGGCCTTTCTTCTAGTCTGTCTTGGTCTGGAAGCTCTGCTCGGTTTACCGTGGGTGACCCTGCTGGGGTGTTTGAAATATAGGTGACACAGCTTGCAGCGTCACAGCAACACGCAAGCCCCGAGTACCAAAGTGACAGATGGGTGGTGGGGGCCCCACTCTATCCCCCCTGAATCAGAAACTCGGGGGGCGGGGGCAGCCTCCTGTGTTTGAACAAACCCTCCAGGTGACATGAAGCATGCTAAAGTTTGAGAACCACAGACTCTACTTACCACCCCGAGAAGCTAGTCACTTCCAGCGGTAGAGGGCCTTTGCCCAGACTTATTGGGACACCAGTGTGCCCTAGCCAAGAAAACAAACTGTAGTTCTTGCAAGAAAATACCTGCTGAGAAAATCCTAACAGTTTTTTTTTTAACTGCAGTGGGGGAGGAGAGGGCTCCATCACAACTGTATACTGTATTAGAACAGTGTCATCTTGGCAAGTGAAGCTACTCAATTCTGGATTCGTTTAAACTGGCTCTACTACCTAAGTTACAACAAGTCAGCGGAATATCATAGAAGAACGCAGTGCTGAGTCAGGTGCTCTGCTTTGCGTGTATGCTCAGTGGCACTAAATCTGGAGCCAGACTGACTGGATTCAAATCCTAAGTTTTACCCAGGATGAGCTTAGGCAAGTTCCTTCGCTTTTCCAAACAGATTTTCTGATCTGTAAAAGGGGTTCATAGTGTTTAGCATGACAATTAAATGGGGTAGGAGACATGAAGTCTTAGAACAGTGCTGGGCCAGCAGCAACCATTCGTTTACTCTGCGTGATTCTTACAGTCACCTCAAAAACCAAACCAGTTGCCACAGAGTCGATTCCAACTCACGGCGACCCCATGTGTGTGAGAGTAGAGCTGTGCTCCATGGGGTTGTCAATGGCTGTGACCTTCCCGAAGTAGATTGCCCGGGCTTTCTTCCAACGCACCTCTGAGTGGACTTGAGCTGCCAACCATCTGGTAAGCAGTCAAGCATTTAATTGATTGCACCACCCAGGGACTTCAAAGACCACCTCGATCAGATGTAAATGGAAAAATTGCTTAATCGATATGCAAAATATCTTATTTCAGCAAATCAGAAGGATTAATTCAAGTGTTTGACAGTTTTTCGTCCGCCCCACACCCGGCTCTTACAATGCCTAAAGGGCTGACCTTAAAACAAGAACACAGCCTTATAGCTTGGCAGCTTGGCCTTCCTCCTTCTCTCTGTTGCAGTGTTTTGCCTCCTGCTAATCTTCTCTGCAGGAAAACTTGGTTGACTTGGAAATCTGCTTGTCCTAAAATGAGTTTTAACCTATGAATAGAAAGATCGGCATTCAAGTGGCAAGCAGTCCAAGTGATCTGGACTAAAAATAAATGCCCTTGGCAGTCCCAGAAGTGCCAAAACAAATGGACTGGAGAAATTCCAGTAGATAATGACACCTGTATGCTCCAGCACTGAGGACGGGTGGGGGAGAAGTGGGCACCGGGCCCCGGAAGCCACGGCAGCGGGCAGCATGAGCACCCCAGTGCAGGCGGAGAGATGCGTCTCAGTTGGGTACCTGGAAACATGTTAAGCCAGTTGCCATTGGTCGACTCCGACTCGTGGTGACCCCTGTGCGTCAGAGCGGAACTGTGCTCCACAGAGTTTTCTAAAGCAGATCACCAGGCCTTTGTTCTGAGGCACCTCTGGGTAGACTCAAACCTCCAACCTTTCATTTAGTAGCCGAGCGTGTTAACAGTTTGTGTCACCCCCATATTATCTGGGTTCCAGGTATGCAAGTAGGCGAGTTTCTGGCAAGGTGCTGGTCAGAGCCCGGTTTGAAGGCCTGGCATTTCCCAGAGGATCTATGTAGTTTCTTACCGAAGCTTACATACATATTAAGGTCCCTGGGTGGCGCAAATGGTTAAGCGCTCTGCTACTAACCTAAAGGTTAGCGGTTCTAACCCATTCAGCATTACTGCTTCCGTAAAGACCACAGCCCCATAAAAACCACGTGGGGCAATTCTGTGCTGTCACACAGGGTCGCTATGAGTCGGGGGCTGACTCTGAACACCTAATCAGTAAAAAGCTGCCTCGGTTTTTATGCACGTGCTATTCTCCCATGTTAACTCTCCTAGGGAGAGTTAGTCAGCAGCAGGCTGCCTTCTGTGTGCAGTACAAGCTCAGAGCTCCTAGAGCCAGTGAACTGCCAACACGTCTGGGTAGCAACGTTCGCTATTTAGGTAAGCCGGGCTCCGGGAACATGGCGTCTTGTAAGACTGTTCTTACAGTCTAACGCCATCTATGTAAGTGACGGTATGAGCAAGTAACTCATACACACTCCTGGGCATTCATGACAAGTTTAAACACTCACATAAGGGAATAGGTACAAGTGACTTCCAACCCCTCACCGAAAAGGATAAAACTCAAAAACAAAAAACCAAACCCGTTGCCATTGAGTCGATTCCAACTCACAGCAACCCTATAGGACAGAGTAAAACTGCCCCATAGGGTTTCCAAGGAGTAGCTGGTGGATTTGAACTGCCGACCTTTTGGTTAGTCGTCTGAGCTCTTAACCACCAAAAAAGGTAGTGGTGTTCGTTCTGAGTATTAGAGCTAGGAGGAAACCCCGATCTCCTCCAACAGTGTGATTTCATTTCTTTGTGTTTCTAATTTCGCCTTGCTGTTGGTGAGGACATATACACACAGCAAAACCCACACCAACTCAACGGTTTCCGCATGTGCAATTCAGTGGCATTGATTACAGTCTTCAGGTTCGGCGGCAGCGGAATTCCTTAAAGCAGGAGTACTTTTCTCTAAGTCCTGTGCAGCTCTCCAGTAATCAAAACAAAGCTTTTGGCATTGAAACAGAGGTGGAAGGTCTAGGGTCTTTTCCTCCACTTCCCCCATCCCCTTTGGCCCCAAGGCATTCCTCTGAAACCCTGTGGCTTTGAGGAACCCTCTAGTAAGCATACGTACTCCAACCTTTCACCTTTCTGAGTACATAGACCCTGGAATATAGAGTACCTAGCGCTTCTACTTCCAGGGTTTTTTTTTTCTTTGAGACATCCTTGGCTTTAGCTAGTCCCCGGGTGGTGCAGCCGGTTAACACGCTAGGATGCTAACTGAAAGACTGGATGGAGGTTCGAGTCCACCCAGAGGCACTTTGGAAGAAAGGCCTGGTGATCTGCTTTTGAAAAATCTGCCATTGAAAGCCCAGTGGAGTGCAGTTCTACTCTCATACATTGGATCGCCATGAGTCAGAGTTGGCTCGACAGCCACTGGTGGTCTTGCTTTAGCTTAGCCTAAGACGTAAAAGCAGCTCAGGTGGAGATGCTTCCAAGCTCCCCTTGCTCGTTTCATGAAAGTGTAATACTGAGCTTGAGGCTTATCTTTCATGGATGGAAATAGGCCACAGGTCCACGGTCCCGTAATCCCCGAAGTCCTGGAAACCCAAAGCTTCTTAACCCCTTTGGTGCCTTTGATTCTCGTGGAGCTGTAAGGCAGCCCTCCCAGCTGAGCAGCAGAGGTGGATAGGCAGAATCTTTGGCATCTTGGATGGGAAGCCCCCAGTGCCCCAGTCTGGCAGCTCAGGTCTCAGCACCGACTTGTGTCTGGGCTTCCACTGCCCTCGCTGTGCGATGCAGGTATTGAGCAGAACTAGCAGCACTTCCTGCCCAGTAGCAGTCTTGCAAAATGAAGTGCTTAGGAAGCTAAGAAACTAAGCAGATGCCTGTAGAGCTGAAGGTCTTCATTTGCCTCTCTTTGAAGGATCCTTCATAAACCTTGGAGTCCCTAGTTGGTGCAAACAGTTAACGCATTCGGCTGCTCACTGAAAAGTTGGAGGTTCAAGTCCACCAAGAGGTGCCTTGGAAGAAGGACCTGGTGACTATTTCCAAAAAATCAGCCATTGAAAACTCTATGGAGCACAGTCCCACTCTGACTCACACGAAGTCTGTGTAAGTCGGAGTCAACTGCACGGCAACTGGTTTTACTAATTCATAAAGCCAGCGGGGCTCGCCCGCCGCCACCCAAGCCCGCTCCTCTTTTAAAACAAGCAGGACATTTAGGTGCAGACCCTAAGCCTCCCTCGGGTTCCTCCTGCCCAATGGCATCTGCTGGGCGCCGTGGTAAAGGCCGGCTTTACGACAGCCAGGATGCCTTTCCCAGATTCCTCCTGCCCAATGGCATCTGCTGGGTGCCATGGTCAAGGCCGGCTTTACGACAGCCAGGCCGAAACTTAGGTGAAGGGGAGATACCTGGGGTCCGAAAGGGTAGACATTCCGTTCCTCTTTGTGTTAGACTGCTAGAATGAACACGAAGGCACCGCTCATGTCTGTCATGAGCCCGCTCGGTGTAGACTCTTGCAGCAGAGTTGCTGGGATTTTAATATCACTTATTACCCATGACGTTGTTAGTGGGTGCTGTCGAGTTGATTTGCGACTTCTAACGACCCTATATGACAGAGTAGAACTGCCCCGATAGGGCTTTCTGGGCTGTAATCTTTATGGAAGCACATTGCTGCATTTTTCTCCTCCAGAGCTGCTGGTGAGTTCGAACCATCCACCTTTGGGTTAGCAGGCAAGCGTTTTAACCATTGCGCCATCAGGGCTCCTGATCACCACTGATAGTTTATGTGTTATAACTAAGTCCAGAGCCTCTCTTCAAGGTGTTAGTGGACTAAATACTACACTTAAGAGATTGTGTACCTGTGTTTAACCCAAACCAACTTGAGTGTCTCTGAAACCTGTAGCTTCAAAATTCATGTTTAGGGAGATCTTCCAGCTGTCTTAAGGAACCCAGGTGGCACAATGGTTAAGTGCTCAACTGCTAACCAAAAGGTTGGTGGTTTGAAACCAAGAGCCGCTCCATAGGAGAAAAACCTGGTCATCTGCCAAGAAAACCCTATGGGGCAGTTCTACTCTGTTGTATATGGTCACTATGAGTTGGAATCAGCTTGGTGGCAACAGGTTCCAGGTGTCTTACTCTGAGGGAAAATTCATCATTTAACACCTACTTTGAAGTCCCTAACCAAGTTGGACTCTCTGGTCACGTTTTGGATCATGTGGATGTCCATGTCAGTGTTTTTTGGTCTTGTTTTGACTTAACGACCTTTGGGAACTAAGACCATTAAAAAATCCAGAGTTTTCCTGACTTTGTCGTATCCAGCTGCAACCTGACTCTTCTTTCCAAGGATATTGGTGTCTATATGGCCTGACTGTGAATTACTCTTTTTTGCCTTTTTTCTATGTTCTTTTTCTACTTTTGCAAATCAAGTTCTCAGAGTAAATACTTACAAACTCCACGGTTCTCAGAAGTTGTGAGGACACAGAACTGCAGCAAAGGGCCCCCAAAACACACCGTCCCCCCCAGCACTGGGTCTATACTGAGAACACAGTGACGCTGGGAGAGAGGGAAGCCAGGGTCCTCGTATTTGGTATGTTCGTGGTGGTGCTGTCGAGCCAATTTCGACTCATAGCAACCCCGTAGGACAGGGTATAACTGCCCATAGGGTTTATGGGAGCAGATGGCCAGGTCTTTCTCCCACGAGCCGCTGGTGGGTTCAAACCGCCAATCTTTTGGTTAGCAGCCGAGCGCTTAACGGTTGTGACAGCAGGGCTTTAGCAGTATAAAAACTAGCAGGGGACGGCAGTAACCTCCACTCTCCTCTCGTTCTCCTTCTAAATTCCTATTATGTTGAATAAAGTATTTGTAGAATGAATGGATACTATGAAATGTAGGTAGGAAATGCCATGAAAACATACGGCTTTATTAGTGGTTGCCAGGTATAGGGGGGAAGGGGGAGCCATTGCTTAAGGGGCACTGAGCTTCTGTTAAGGGTGACGGAAAAATTTAGAAACGGATAGCAGCTGGCTGTACAACCCAATGAATGTAATCGATGTTGCTGAATTGTGTGTGCAAAAATGTCAAAATGGCCAATGTTATGTATATTTTTGTTATGGTTACGTGCTGTCAAGTCCATTTTGACTCGTAGTGAATCCATTGGAGTAGAACTGCCCCATAAGGGTTTCTCGGCTCTAATCTTTTCAGAAGGAAGCAGACTGCCAGGTCTTTCTCCTGCAGAACTGCCTGGCGGGTTTAAACCACCAACCTTTCAGTTAGCAGCCAAGTGCTTAACTGTTGAGATACCATTTTACCACCAAAAGGGGGAAAAAATACATACATACATATATATATATATATATATATATATGAGTCAGAAATGACAGTAACGGATATATGTATATCCGTTACTGTCATTTCTGACTCATAGCAATCCTGTAGGACAGAGTAGAACTGCCCCATAATTTCCAAGGAGCTGCTGGTGGCTCCGAACTGCCACCTTTTGGTTAACAGCCCAGCTCTTAACCACTGCGCCACCAGGGTTCCATGTATGCATATGTATATATACTGCTTTCTATCTTCGTATCTGGGCTCTAACTTGCCTCATGGCAGCAGAGTGATATAATTTTCAAAGCAACACACTCAGTACCTAAGGAGGAGCCACACCCATAGGTAAACCTGACTTGGGCCAAATCGTAATCTCCCTGAGAATGAGCCACAGAGCACAGAATGCTCCCAGACAGCAAGGAGTAGCTGATAGGAGCGGACCAGTTAGAACACTGTGTGCATAACACAAGAGTCCCAGTCTGTGCCTGGTGCCGTAGTGCGCCTTCTTAGGCCAGCATGGCACAGCTGCAGACACTGGAAAGGAGGCAGGAAATCTGCAAGCTTGCTGCTAGAAGCCCTCCCTGAGTCATCTGCATCCACCTTGTGGCTCCACTGGGCTGTTCTGTTTGGTTTTTAACACTTGTAGTATATTTGTTTTTAAGTAATCAGATTTGTGCCTGTCATCTCAAAGTCTCACCCTCCAAAGGACAGAACAGCTAATGATAGAAAATACCTGAATGTTAATTGTTACAAGCCAGGCAAAACACCAAGTGCCTGACTTACAAGTATTAGTTCTTAATTAAATTAATTAAATATCCCTACCTCAAGCATAAGAGTGCTTGGATGGTGCAAACAGTTAATGTGCCCCACTGCTAAGCAAAAGGTTGGAGGTTCGAGTCTACCCAGTGGCGCCTGGGAAAAAAGGCCTGGCAGTCTACTTCCAAAAAAAGAGCCATTGAAAATCCAGTGGAGCACAGTTCTAGTCTGACATACCCGGGGTCACCAAGACTTGGAGTCGACTTGACAGTAGCTGGCACATTAAGCAGAGGAAAGCTGAGGTTCAGAGAAACAGAATCCGGGTCTGTGGTTCTATCTCACTTTCCTTCTTTCCCACCACTACGTCAGAAATTACCTCCTTTTGCCTCTTAACTCTGCTTTTTTTCCTTGATGTGTTTTATCTTAAAGCTATTTTGTAAACATGTCTCTTTCTGATTAAACTTCAAGTTCTTAAGACCAGAAACCATGCATTAAACCTTGAAACCCTCTAAACCTTCTCCTTGCTCCCCCTTCTAAGTATCCTTTACTTTGCTTGTAATAGGAATATCATTCATGAATGAATAGCATGGAATGTGGAGAAGAAATGCTGTTAAAGGGTTAGGATTCAGCCCTATGACTACAGCCCCAGAAGTGGCTTAAACGAATGACAGAAATTAGTACAAAGACAGGTCTGAGGTGCCCTGGGTATCTGGGCAAATCAGGTTCCTTCTATCTTGGTCTGGTTCCATTGGCCAGCCACTATGCTCAGTTTTCAGGAACCAGAAAGGAATAATGGGAAGGAGAAGATGTTGCATGGAACTGTTTCTGGTTACATTCCATTAGCCAGATTTAGCCCCGTGGCTATGCCTAGCTGCAAGAGAGGCTGGTAAACCTACTCTTTAGCTAGATGGCGTGTGCCCAGCTGAAAACTCAGTTACTGTCATTCCTCCAAGACTCATCCAGCTCTGTTATCACCTGCTAAGTCTGAGACCCTCCCTCCACGAGGATCCCTGTCCATGGGTTTTGGGCAGCTCGCATCTCTAGTTTATTTGCCTTCTGTCCCTGCGTAGCTAAGTGTTCCTTTCTGATTCTAGGGAGAAAAGCCAAATGCGAACCCTCCCAGTTCCAGTGTACCAACGGTCGCTGCATCACTCTGTTGTGGAAATGTGATGGGGACGAGGACTGTGCTGACGGCAGTGACGAGAAGAACTGTGGTGAGTAGAGACTTCCGTGGCCTTATTTGCATCCTCCCTTGGACTTAGGCGTTTTATTGAAGTGCAATGGTGTTATCTTAGTTTCTACAAATGTATTGAGATTCTGAAAACAGAATTCACTCTCACCGTTGGATCCAGCAGTCATGCTCCTGCGTATCTGTTTACCCCAATGAATTGAACGCTTAGGTCCACATGGAAACCTGCTCATGGATGCTTATAGCAGTTCTCTTCACAATTGCCAAAAATGAGAAGCAGCCAAGAGGTCCTTTGGTAGATGAATGGGTAAACAAAACAACCCGTGCAATAGAGTATTATTCAGAGATAAAAAGAAATGAGCTGTCCAGCTATGAAAATACGTGGAGGAATTTTAAATACATATTGCTAAGTGAAAGGAGCTGGTCTGAGAAGGTTACATGTTGTATGATTGTGACTATACGACATTCTGGAAAAGGCAGAACTGTGGTGGTGCTGTTGTTAGGTGCCGTCGAGTTGGTTCCGACTCGTAGTGACCCTGCGCACAACAGAATGAAACACTGCCTGGTCCTGTGCCATCCTCACAGTCATTGTTATGCTCGAGCCCATTGTTGCAGCCACTGTGTCAATCCACCTCATGGAGGGTCTTCCTCTTTTCCGCTGACCCTGTACCTTGCCAAGCATGATGTCCTTCTCCAGAGACTGATCCCTCCTGACAACATGTCCAAAGTATGTAAGACACAGTCTCGCCATCCTTGCTTCTAAGGAGCATTCTGGTTGTACTTCTTCCAAGACAGATTTATTCGTTCTTCTGGCAGTCTGTGGTATATTCAATATTCTTTGCCAACACCACAGTTCAAAGGCGTCAATTCTTCTTCGATCTTCCTTATTCATTGTCCAGCTTTCACATGCATATGATGTGATTGAAAATACCATGGCTTGGGTCAGGCTCATGTTAGTCTTCAAGGTGACATCTTTGCTTTTCAACACCCTAAACATGTCCTTTGCAGCAGATTTGCCCAATGCAATGTGTGTTTTGATTTCCCGACTGCTGCTTCCATGGCTGTTGATTGTGGATCCAAGTAAAATGAAATCCTTGACAACTTCAATCTTTTCTCCGTTTATCACGATGTTACTCATTGGTCCAGTTGTGAGGATTTTTGTTTTCTTTATGTTGAGTTGCAATCCATACTGAAGACTGTGGTCTTTGATCTTCATTAGTAAGTGCTTCAGGTCCTCTTCACTTTCAGTAACCAAGGTTGTGTCATCTCCGTAATGCAGGTTGTTAATGAGTCTTCCTCCAATCCTGATGCCCCATTCTTCCTCATATAGTCCAGCTTCTCGGATTGTTTGCTCAGCATACAGATTGAATAAGCATGGTGAAAGAATACAACCCTGATGCACACCTTTCCTGACTTTAAACCAATCAGTATCCCCTTGTTCTGTCTGAACAACTGCCTCTTGATCTATGTACAGGTTCCTCACGAGCACAGTTAAGTGTTCTGGAATTCCCATTCTTCGCGACGTTATCCATAGTTTGTTATGATCTACACAGTCGAATGCCTTTGCATAGTCGATAAAACACAGGTAGTTGTTGTTGTTAGTTGCCATCAAGTCCATTCCAACTCACGCGGAGTAGAACTGCCTTATAAGGTTTCCAAGGCTGTGACCTGTTGGAAGCTGGTCGCCAGGCCTGTCTTTGGAGACGCCTCTGGGTGGGTTTGAACCAGCAACCTTTTAACTAGTAGTCGAGCACTTAGCCGCTTGCGCCACCCAGGGATGCCATGGCAGAACTGTAGCCAAAACCCATTGCTGTCAAGTCAATTCTGACTCATGGTGACCAGACAGGACAGAGTAGAACTGTCTCGTAGGGTTTCCTAGGCTGTAATCTTACCGGAGCAGATTGCCAGGTTTTTTTTCTCCCTCGAACCACCAACCTTTTGGTTAGCAGCCGAGTACTTACGCATTGCGCCGCCAGGGCTCTTCTCCTCAAGGATGGGGACAGATAGTAGAGTGACTCACGTATCCCTTCCCATTCCCGTTGAGTCCATTCTGATTCACAGCCACCCCGTGGGACAGGGTAGAACTGCCCCATAATGTTTCCAAGGCTGTAAATCTTTACAGAAACAGACTGCCACATCTTTCTCCCGTGAAGCGGCTGGTGGGTTCAAACT
The DNA here is from genome assembly GCF_024166365.1 of Elephas maximus indicus. Classification (NCBI taxonomy): domain Eukaryota; kingdom Metazoa; phylum Chordata; class Mammalia; order Proboscidea; family Elephantidae; genus Elephas; species Elephas maximus. The sequence continues at coordinate 7,923,487 of NC_064827.1, read as the reverse complement.
GCCGACCTTTTGGTTAGCAGCCGAAAGCTAAACCACTGCATCACCAGGGCCCCTGGCAGAATTCTAAAACCAAAAACCAAACCCATCGCCGTCGAGTCGATTCTGACTCATAGCGACCCTCTAGGATAGAGTAGAACTGCTCCATAGGGTTTCCAAGGAGCAGCTGGTGGATTCAAACTGCCGACCTTTTGGTTAGCAGCTGTAGCTCTTAATCACTGCACCATCAGGGCTCCAACTCTAGAGACTAAAAAGATCAGTGGCTGTCAGGACGATAGGGGAGGGAAAAGGGATGAATGGATGGAGCACAGGGCATCTTTAGGGCCGTGAAACTGTCCTGCATGATACTGTAATGGTGGATACGTGACATAATGGATTTATCAGAACCCATAGGGCTTCCTGGGCTGTAATCTTTCTGGGGGCAGGCTGCCAGGTGACCATCTTATGGGGTGGTGGGGGGGCGGGGGGACGTCCTCACCTTCTTCTTGGAATAACTCTTGACAATAAACACTGACAAAAGCACCAGACCGCAAAAACAAGAGTCCTTGTTCTGATGCCTCTGACAGTTAGGCTTAGTGTCCCCAGCAAGTATGGCCCAGCAGAGTGGACAGCACGGTCTCTTTTCTCTTAAACTAGGAAAACCTCTCTTAATAGAACAACCACAAAAAAATAATGATAAAGTGACAAACTAGTTGATATTAAAATTCAGGGCTGCTTTTCATGCAAAAACCTGAGATGGATTATAAATAGATGATAGATACATGATAAAACACTACCCACTGCCGTCGAGTTGATTCCAACTCATACACTAGCAACCAAAAAGTGCTCTTATCCACACATATAAAAACCAAATCACTAGGGGAGAGACAGCACAAGAGGAAGAAAAAAAGGGAAAACAAACCAACAGACATTTCAAAAAGGTTACCCTCGCCCCTCCACCAAAAAAAAACACCTGGGCCTGCACAACACAAAGAGTGAACCATCATGTAAACTGTGGGCTTGAGTTCATAACAATACTGTGTGCACATTGGTTCAAAAAATGAATTAATGAAATGAATGAATGGGCTTGCTGTCCCCCACCCCCCCCCCCCGTTTTCCACCACCAAAAAAAAATGTATAATCTATTCCCAAGCTTTGCTTTGCACGTACCAGAGTCCGCAGAACCTATACTTCCTGGTCCAGAGGAATAGAATTCGGTGTTTGACGTGGGGTTATCAACGTGAGTATTGGAATGCTGAAGATAAAGTGGAGTTCCTTTCAAATGACAGGGCCTGGCTTATCTGAGATCAGGCAAACATTTGGTAGAGGAAGCAGGGGGCGGGGGTGGGGGGAGCACAGAACAGAAGTCGAGACAAACAGAGGATTGCTTATGAGTGCCTTTTTTTTTTTTTAATTCTCAAATAGCTCTAATCCCAGAAAATAAAGCAAGCCATGGACACTAAGAAAGACCCTAAAATTTCAAGGGGTTAATTAACCCCTGGCCTAGAAACTGCAAGCTGGCGCAGGCCACAGACGAGAGCAGGACCCTCTCTGACTCTCTCCCTACCGTAGGTCACAGCTTTAACGCATTAGGCGAGGTAGAAGACATTCCCTCCTCAAGAGAACAGGGCCACAATCATACCTGCTGATGAGCATCTACCAAATATCGTTGTGGGAAGCGCCTGTCTATGCAAACCATGTAACCTCATGTTAGGTCAAGTCAGCTGAGGGCTGCATGTCACGATGACATTTTTAAAACCCGTCGAGTCAGTTCTGACTCCTAAGGACCCCACATGCTGCAGAGTAGAACTGTGCTCCACAGGGTTTGCAATGGCTGTGACTTTTTGGAGGCATCACCAGGCCTTTCCCTCAGGTGCCTCTGGGTCACTTTGAACCACCAACCTTTCCGTTAGTAGCCGACCACTTAACCGTTTGCACTACCTGCAGACTCCTAAGATGACATTTAACCAAAACAAACAAACAAAACTAAACCTGTTGCTATCAAGTCACTTCCAACTCCTAGTCTGCTTTATGATAACCTTGTTCTAAGGAACCCTGGTGGCACAGTGGTTAACTGCTCGGCTGCTTACCAGAAGGGTCTGTGGTTTAAACTCACCAGCCGCTCCACGAGAGAAAAGACCTGGCGATCTTCTGTAAAGATTACTGCCCGTGGGGCAGTTCTTCTCCGTCACTGGGAGTCAGAGTCGCCTCCATGGCACACAACAGCAACAGTCACAACCCTTGTTTTGTAAAAATCCTGAAACAACGTTGTGTGTGAATGCTGCTGATACAGCTGTTCACTGCACGACCAAGAAATAAAGGAGAGAAGTAGAAGTTAGACGTGGGTTTTATCTTGCTGCGCCGTTCCCATCTTCTTCATGAGTAATTCATAAAACGGGCTAGAGAAGACAGCCTGGCTGGCCGGTCCTATGCGTGCTGTCTCGGGGCAACCCCACGGATGCTTTCACGACACATGCCGACGGGTGGCTCCTTTGGAACCGTGGAAAGCCCATTCTGCGGTCTCAGGGAGGACGCTTAGTTCTCCTCTCTATCACGTTTCCATCATTTGCGTTTGAACACTCGTGATTTTCATCTATTCCCCAAGACGTGGAGTTCTCCACCTTTTCTGGGTTACCTTGGTGATAGAGTTCTCTCGCTAAATTTCTCACCAAAGGCCCTCACCTTGACGACTGTTCTCTCGGTGTACGTGGCAGTTCCTCCTCTCTCGGAAACTGTGTATTTGGCAAAACCTGCTGCATTTCCTTAGAGAGTAATTATTCTCTTCATGTTGCAGAAGTCTACTTTTACCCTGTGACTAATTTAGTAGAAGCTAACCTGGGTCGTCTTAGAAGTAATCACTGGCTTTTCCTAAAATAGTCTTTGTGTAAGTAGCCTCTTCTGCCAAAAACCTTTGCCACCAAGTCAACTCCCACTCGTAGTGACCCTACAGGACAGAGCAGAGCTGCCCCACGGGGTTCCCAAGGCTGCCATCTTTACAGAAGCAGACGGCCACATCTTTCTCCCGCCAAGCAGCTGGTGGGTTCAAACCACCAACCTTTCAGTTAGCGGCCGAGCACTTCACCACGCTGCACCACCGGGGCTCCTTAGAGTAGAACTGCCCCCATGGGGCATAATCTTTAAGGGAGCAGATTTCCCGGTCTTTCTGCCATGTAGCCACTGGTGAGTTCGAACCACTGACCTTTCAGTTAGCAGTCAAGCGCTTAACCTCTTTTAGCCACATGGAAAGCCCTGGCAATCTACTTCGGAAGAATCAGCCATAGAAAATCCTGTGGAGCATAGTTCTACTCAGACACACATGGGGTCGCCACAAGTCAGAGCAGAGTCAACGGTAACAGGGCATGGGGCGCACAGGGGATGTGGAGATGTGGCCTCGGGAGTGGGCGTGCGGGGCCAGGAGCACGGCTGGCTGTGGCGGTCCTGGCTGCTGCCACTCTGTTGGTACGGCCACTTCCTAATCGTGTGCAGCCGCCGCCACCACCTCCCGGAGCTGAGAGCCCATGAGCAACCCGGCCCAGCAGGCACCTCTGTCAGTGCCTGCGGCCCGAGCCGTGGCAGGTGCTGCCCTGTGCCAGGAGTGAACGGCTGCGTGGCTGCTCAGCGGATGAATGAAGCCAAGAGGAAGAGGAGGAGGGACTGTGGTTATTGGGATACCCCCTGGAAACCCTCTGCTGGTTCACACTGGGGCTTTGGGGTCTTTCCCTTGAAAACAAAAACCTTATGGGACCACAGTTGGCTGTTGCCCGAACAGATGTTATATAGCTCATGACTATAATTAAAACTCCCAAAGCCGCCTCCTATTTCTCATCTAACCTCTTGATGTGGAGCTTGGTTACAATTTTCAGCAGGGCTCTGTCTTCCAGACATGTCAGTTGGCATGCGTAGTCAATGTCAGCTTAGAAATTCCATAAGCCATGTGCTTCTATTGGTCCTGTAACTCATTCTTTTTATAAACGTTAGACTGAGCTGATTAATAAGTAATTTAGATACCTTAGGAGTCTCTGGATGGTGCAAATGGTTAACTCGCTTGGCTGCTAATCAAAAGACTGGAGGTTAGAGTCCATCCAGAGATGCCTCAGAAGAAAGGCCTGGCAATCTATTGCCAAAAAATCAGCCTTTGAAAACTCTATGGAGTACACTTCTACTCTGACACATGTGGGGTCACTATGAGTTATATCGACTTGATGGCCCCCAGTTTTTTGTTTTGTTTTGGATATTCTAAGTTTGAGACTTCTAGTTCTCTTCCCCTGAGGCCCATCTCAATTTCTACCCATCTGTCAAGGTCCAGTTTAAAGATCCCTTCTTCACTCTCCTAGTCTGTGTTCAGAGTGGAGAGAGATGGACTCTGTAGAGCTTTGTCTCTATTCATCTTTGAAGCCCTGGTTGCGCGGCGGATGAGAGCTCGGCTGCTGACCAAAAGATCGGCAGTTCAAATCCACAAGCCGCTCTGTCCTATAGGATCACTAAAAAAACCCAAAAACTAAACCCAATACCATCAAGTCTATTCCGACCCATAGCAACCCTCTAGAACAGAGTAGAACTGCCCCGTAGAGTTTCCAAGGAGCAGCTGGTAGATTTGAACTGCTGACCTTTTGGTTAAGAGCTGAGCACTTAACCACTACACCACCAGGGTTTCCATGGGGTTGCTAGAAATTGGAATTCACTGGACGGCTGTGGGTTTGGTGGGTTTTTTTGTTTTTTTTTTTTTTGGTATTCATCTTTTTGCTGAAACACTTTTGTTATACAGCCAAGCTTTCCCATTTCTGTTTCGTTTTTACTCCTTCAAATCACGTGGTCCTTTTAGAGCCCTTCCCTACCCTCTCTTTTGCAAATTCCCAAGAGTATTACAGGCTGAATTACAGCAACTAACTCAGTGGACCCTTTGGCCACTTTGGGAGCTGTGACTCCTGCATGCTCAGATGAACGTGAGCCTTAAAATCCAGTTGCCGTGGATCGATTTCAATTCATGGCAGCCCCACGTGTGTCAGAGTGAAGCTGTGCTCTATACAGTTTTCAGTGGCTGATTTTTTTTGAAGTAGATTGCTAGACCTTTCTTCTGAGGAGCCTCTGGGTGGACTCAAGCCTCCAACCTTTTGGTTAGCCTCAGAGTACCTTAACTGTTTGTACCACCCAGGGGCTCCACGTGGCCTTGGATATCTTGCTTATGCCAAATTAACACTTAAGCTTGAGTGTTTTGGTGACTCTAGAACAGTTGTAAATCTAAAGAGCTAACATGGCATTTGTTTCCTTGTCTACACAGTTCAAGGCGATGAATAATCTTTTTTGGGTCATCCTAACTCTCATCCCATCTTGAGTTCTAGGACTTAACTATAATCACTATCTCCCCCTTTATAATTTCTGTTGCTATACCAGGCAGTGGTCCAAGGGTAAGCCTTAAACTCTGAGAACTCCATCTAACTTAAACAACCCTGACCTGAAGGGATCCCTTTCAAAGTTTCAGCTAATTGTGGGCTTTTAGCCAATTTACCATCATACAATCCTTTTTAGAGAAGAATGTTTTAAGATGGAAGTTCAGGTAAAAAAATACAGGCACAGAGGAAGAACACAGTCTAGGAAGGATAAGCCTAGAATTTCTGTATGGTTACATCATCCAGAACCTTCTCTCCCTTGAAGGAAACTAAAGACACAAGGGAAAGATTAGTCCAAAGGACTAATGGACCACAACTACCACAGCCTCCAGCAGACTGAGTCCAGCACAGCTAGATGGTGCCTGGTTACCTCCACCGACTGCTCTGACAGGGATCACAATAGAGGGTCTAGACAAAAAAAAAAAAAAAGCTGGAGGAAAATGTAGAACGAAATTCCAACTCCCCAAAAAAGACCAGACTTACTGGCCTGACAGAGACTGGAGAAACTCTGAGAATATGGCCCCTGGAGACCCTTTTAGCTCAATGATGCAGTCACTCCTGAGGTTCACCCTTCAGCCGAAGATTAGACAGGCCCATAAAACAAAATGAGACTAAAGGGGCACGCTAACCCAGGGGCAAGGACTAGAAGGCAGGAGGGGACAGGAAAGCTGGTAATACGGAACCCAGGGTTGAGAAAGGAGAGTGTTGACATGCCATGGGGTTGTAAACCAGTGTTATAAAACAGTATGTGTACTATATTAACTGTTTGATGAGAAGCTAGTTTGTTCTGTAAATCTTCATCTAAAGTACAATATAAAAAAATTACATAGAAAAAAAAAAAAGAACCTTCTCTTTCTGTGCTTCCCTCATGGACTGGGTGACCATTGAGCTGGGTTTGTTGAGAGCAGCCCTGGTTGGTGCTTATCTTCCTGGTATCATTAATATGTCCTCTTTCTAGAGACTGCCTCAATTTGAGCAACAAATTGCATGGTAGCCTACCCAAAGGGGAAAGCGTCTTCCTAATAGTAAGAATTGAAACCCTGCCTTAATTGATTTAGATGACCCCCATGAAAAAAAATGTTCTAAATCCAACTTTGGTGAGTAGTGTCTGAGGAGCATTTGGGGTCTTAAAAGCTCGTGAGTGGCCATGTAAAATGCATCTTCTGGTCCCATCACATCCAGAGCAAAGGAGAATGAAGAAAACCAAAGACATGAGGGAGATATTAGTCCCAAGGACTAAGAGAACACAGGTGCCACAACCTCCACCAGCCTGAGCCCAGAACACCAGCTGTGCTGATAGGGATCACAGTAGAGGGTCCTAGACAGAGCAGAGAAAAATGTAGAACACGATTCAGATTCACCAAAAACGACCAGACTTACTGGTGTGACAGAGACTGGAGAAATCCCAAGACTATGGCCCTCAGACACCCTTTTAACTCAGAGCTAAAGCCACTCCTGAAGTTCACCCTTCAGCCAAAGATTAGACAGGTCTATAAAACAAATAATAACACACGTGAGGAAGGTGCTTCTTAGTTCAATCATATGTATGAGACAAAATGGGCAACACCTACCAGAAGCAAAGACAAGAAGGCAGGAAGGGACAGGAAAAATGGACAGATGGAAGCAGGGAACCCAGGGTGGGGAGGGGGAGGGTGTTGACACATTGCGAGGATTGCAGCTAATGTCACAATACAATTTGTGTATAAGTTGTTGATCGAGAAATGAACTTGCTTTGTAAACTTTCACCTAAAAAGCACAATTAAAAAAAAAAAAGAAATCCTGCCTTAAGCTGTTTTTCAACTCTAGTATTTAGCTATGGAAAAGGAGCCCTGGTAGCGCAGTGGTTAAGCACTTAGCTGCTAACCAAAAGGTCAGCAGTTCGAACCCACCAGCCCTGGAAGAAAGATGTGGCAGTCTGCTTCTGTAAAGATTACAGTCTTTGAAACTTTATGGACCAGTCCTACTCTGTCCTATAGGATCACTATGAGTTGGAATCGACTTCAAGGCAATGGGTTTGGTTTGTTTTGGTGTTTTCAGTCAGCTGTGGATATTAGATCTGGCAGCTTCAATGCCTTTTAGCTGGTTGAGCTTAACCTACCACTTGGATAAACCAAACCAAACCCAGTGCCGTCAAGTCGATTCCGACTCATAGCGACCCTATAGGACAGAGTAGAACTGCCCCATAGAGTTTCCAAAGAGCACCTGGCAGATTTGAACTGCCAGCCCTTTGGTTAGTAGCCGTAGCACTTAACCACTACGCCACCAGGGTTTCCATCACTTGGATACAAGGGCTAAAAACTCCTCTCCTTGGATTCTCGAGGATGCCCTCTTTTGTTATACTCCAGTGTAAGCTTTCCCCTTTTCCTGCTGGGTGGGGTTCTCTGCCCTGGTAGACCAGGAGGGGTGATATTCATTATTGGGACTTGCCCTTCCATCTCTGCCTGAATGCGTCGGTGTTGTCAGGAAATGGCTCTAAAACAGTGGTACTGTGATCCAATCATGGGATGGGATGATTGGCTAGGAAACATACCAAGTACTTTATTGGCTAGGAAACATACCAAGTACTTTAATGACTTGGAAGACATACGGGAAGAGGATGAATCTGTTACTTAATCTCAGCATTTCCAAAAGAGGCAAGAAGTTAATTGTAGAGAGCTCTTTGTCTGGTTTTGACTTCAATGTTTTCGAAGTCTCTCAAGTGACGACCTTCATCTCCTGAAGAAAGAAAGCTTTTTCTGCAGTTCCCCTGGATATTGGCAGTTGAATGCTAATTGACTCAGCTATATTTTTAGAATAAAGAAAAAAACCAAACCTATTGCCGTCAAGTCAATTCCGACTCATGGTGACCCCCCTCCATGTGCGTCAGAGTGGAAATGTGCTCCACGGGCTTTTCGGTAGCTGATTTTTCAGAAGTAGATCGCCAGGCCTTTCTTCCAAGGTGCCGCTGGGTGGACTCGAACCTCCAACCTTTTGGTTAGCCACAGTGTGTTAACCGTTTGCACCACTAATACATAGTTTCACCCCTAATGGGAAAGAAAAGTGGAGCTCTTATGTAAGTGGCTTCAACTTCAACCCTGCAATAAACGTTCTCTTTCGTAGTAAAGAAGACGTGTACTGAGTCTGACTTCGTGTGCAACAATGGCCAGTGTGTTCCCAACAGATGGCAGTGCGATGGGGACCCCGACTGTGAAGACGGTTCAGATGAAAGCCCAGAACAATGCCGTGAGTGTGACTTGCTTTGGGCTCGAACTTTCCTCAGCTGTTCTGTGTCTCGTGCCTCTAAGCACTGCTTAATCTGACACTTGGTAGTAGTTTTCCCGTCCACCCTATAGGTTAGACCATTGGACTCCAAAGTCAATCAGGCCATTGACAGTTGACCAGTCTCCTTTCCAGAATGGTCCTGTCAGTCTAACAAGACTGACATTCTCTTGGGTAGCTTCATTATTCACTATTGAATGCTGCAGACTGAAGCCAGCAGATTTGATTAAGAACTCCTTGACTAGAGGCATAGATTCCAAATGTTTGACAATACCGACTCTGAGCAGTTGGTATTCTAGTCCTGGAAGGTAAGTCAAGGTGAGAAGGTCCCTCATGGGCCAAGTATAAGCTTGTGGAGACAGAACTCCTTGTATTATAAAAAAATCTATTACTCAAAGGGTGAGCTGTTAATTAGGTGTTATGGTGGCTGTTAACAAACATGTAACTGAAGTTATTGAATCAGGGATCCTCTAGCTTGTTCTTAAATAAAAGAAACTCCACAGATACGTAAGTAGCGCTGGCAGCTTCGGTGCCTTTCAGCTGGTTCATCTGAACCAACCCCTTGGATGGAAGGGCTCAAATCTCCTCTCCCTTGGATTCTTAAATATGCCCTCTTGTTATACTCCAGTTTTTTATACGTTATTTACGTGATGTATAGCCGTGTCCTTAGGCTGATGTTCAGAAACAAGGCTAAGAGGTCATACAGGCTGATGGTTTGGGATCCTCTGAGAAGTTTTGAAGGTCAAGGTGAAGAAAGCTTGGAGTCCATTTTAAGGCACTAGAGGCTGGTCAAAGCACTGTAAGTGGAGGCAGAGCTTAACAAAGTTTACGTCTACAAAATTATTATAAAATAAAACCAAATAGAAAGGAAGAGAGTGTGTTCATTTCAGTTTTTCCAAGTAAGAAGTGAGGGAAATAACTAGGATATTAGTCAAGGCGGGTGAGATGGCGCAGGCAAAGACAGGATCTATAAAGATGCACCCCTGGTTTTAGTGGTGGATGACCTGGTGGAGTCAAGAATGAAAGCGTCTCCCTGCCTTGTGAAACATAAATCCAAAGGTGGTTGCTGAGGAGGCCTGTAAAGGGACCTAGCAGGGGAAGACTTAATAGGTATGAAACCATCTGGCCGTTAAGGAAGTTGGGATTAGGTGACAATGTCTGGGCGTGCCCACTTGATAGCCTTCAGATAAATAATTGTCTAGGAGCAGGCCAGGAGTCCCTGGATGGAGCAGACGGTTACATGCTCAGCTGCTAACTGAAAGGTTGGTGGCTCGAACCCACCTACAGCTCTGTGGGAGAAAAGACCTGGCGATCTGCTCCTATAGAGATTATAGCCTAGAAAACCCTATGGGGCAGTTCTACTCTGTCCTATAGGGTTGCCATTAGTCAGAATTGACTTGTAGACACACAAAAATAACAATATACCGAGTAAAGCAAAAGCCAGGCCTGAGAACGGCCACGGAAGCTTGAAGGAGTGACATTGCCAAGGCCCTCAGGTGTACTGCCAGGTAGCGTTGGTTGGCATGGCTTCTCAGGAATGGCGCCGGCCAGTGATCCAACCAGGCTTCGATAGTAAGACCCATGTCACCAGAATTCCAGGCCACTGAGTGACGAGTGTTACCGCTTCCAGGCAGCTCAGGAGCGGCAGCTTTGCACTGATACGTGTGGAGGCTCTTTTGAGACTGTATATCGTCAACAGATATGAGAACATGTCGCATAAATGAAATCAGCTGTGGTGCCCGTTCCACTCAGTGTGTCCCAGTATCCTGGAGGTGTGATGGTGAAAGTGATTGTGACAGTGGAGAAGATGAAGAAAACTGTGGTAAGAAGACCAGTGTTGAGGGGCTTGTCCTACAGACCCCTTTCCTGCAAAAAGGGGGGGCAGGGGAAGCTACTGAATCAGGAAGACACAGCTAGATTGACTCACTTCTCAGCGACTTCACTATCTGCTCAACGTTAGCGTTCTAACCACTTGTCCTTCGTTAACCGCCCTAAGACTCTGAAAGGAGCTCTCGTGGTCATTGGCCATTGCTTGCTTTGGCGTTTCTTGTAGACAAATAGAAGTAAGAAGGTAAGGCATTCAAGGCACTTAAACATTTAGCAGAAGCTCAGTGAAGCCGAAAGTGTGTGGGCTTTGGAGCTCTGGCGGCATAGTGGTTAAGAGCTTGGCTGCTAACCAAGGGGTCAGCAGTTTGACTCCACCAGTGACTCCTTGGAGACCCTATGGGGCAGTTCTGCTCTGTCCTATAGGGTTGCTATGAGTCGGAATTGACTCGATGGCAGGGGGTTTGGTTTTTGGGTTTTTGCCTGCGTTAGGAGTTCCTGGGTGATGCAAGTCGTAAAGCGCTTGGCTACGGACCAAAAGGTTGGAGGTTCGAATCCACCCAGAGGTGCCTCAGAAGAAAGGCCTGGCAACCTACATCCTAAAGATCACAGCCACTGAGAATCCTGTGGAGCGCAGTTCTACTCTGACACACATGGGGTCATCATGAGTCAGAAATGACTCGATGGCACCTGGTTTTGCCTCTGTTACTGCAGTGATTGGTGGGCCTTCCTCACGTTGACTCAATAAAACTGGAAGGGAAAGTGGGGCAGACACGCACATTCACAAGTCTAAACTGCTTGAGTGTCATCCAAGCGCTTCTTAACCCCCAAGCTAGATTCTCTTGTAAACCCAGTGCCGTACCCTTTCCCAAAGTTGAGCTGGCCCAGAAACATGCATTAGCACCTTCGCAGCAGCTACCCAGAGCAAACCCTACCCAACCTGTGGTGTCTTTGTCACCTGTCACAGTTCCTATCTGGGAAAGCCAGCTCTGTTTCCTACCCTTTCATCTTTCCGTTCTTGGAGAATGCGTAATCAAATGCAATGTGTTAAAGGTGAGGTCCTGGGAAAATCTCTAGGTTGAGTAAACATTGCTTGAAAGCTCTTTCAAGCTCCCGTCCTTTTTATAGAGCCTCTCAAACCTATGAGGAGCCCTGGTGGTGCAGTGGCTAAGCACTCAGCCGCTAACCAGAAGGTCGGTGGTTTGAGTCCACCAGCCACTTCATGGAAGAAAGATGTGGCAGCCTGCTCCCCTAAAGATTTAGAGCCTTGGAAACCCTATGGGGCGGTTCTGTTCTATAGGGTGGCTATGAGTCAGAATTGACTCGATGGCAATGGGCTTGGTTTTGGCTTTTGAAAACTACAGCTAGGGCTTCAAACCGGTTCATTCAAACCCCTGCTGAGAATTTGCATTTCTACCCCCAGATATACTGAATCCGAATCTACCGTTTAGCAAGATCCCCCGGTGATTCTTATGTACAATAAATTTTGAGAACCATTGCTCTACTCGTGTTCTCAGAATTGGTCCCTAACCAGCGCCACTAGGATCACCTGGGAACTTGTTAGAAATGCAAATTCAGCTCAAAGCCCTGCCTATAGCTCCCAAGTATGACAGGCATCAGGGCCTCAGATAGAGTGGACAGTGAGGTCTGAGCACTGGCAATCAAAACACCGGTCTGACATGGAGAAGTTGCCACCAGAGGCCAATAGCCCTGCACCTAGTCCAATGAGCTTTGGTGGCCAACCCCAGAAATGAGCTTTATATGTTGGTGAGCTCTGGAGCTGCCAAGTGTTTCCCTGTTAAAACTAGACTTTGCTTCCCAAGAGAGTCATGGTCTCCACCCAAATTACCACTAAACTGTGACCTTAATACGTTTGGCAGGGATTTGAATCAAAGTAAAAACCGGCTAGTGTGCGGAGCTTATTATTAGCAGACTTGGCTGGGAGATTGTGACCCTTGGCCTAGCGTGACTTTCTGAAAACTGAAAGTGTTTAAGACTTGTTATTCCTGATCCCTCTTTAAAGGACCTGAAAAAGAAGGCACCGAGTGTGATGGTATTACATAATGGCTTCTCTTTGGCGACAGTGCCTTCATGCTTGTTACGTGTGTTACAATTGCCTGCACACCCATGCGTGGTCTTCTCAACTGATGATAGAATCTGTCCTGAAAAGCAGTATGTTCTTTGAAGTTCACTCAGGCTCTGCCTTCCAAAACTAGGTCCCTGGCTGGCGCAAACAGTTTGGACTCGGCTGCTAACAGAACAGTTGGCAATCTGAGCTCGCCCAGTGGGGCTGTGGAAGAAAGGCCTAGCAACCTACTTCCATAAAGATTACAGCTCAGAAAACCCCATGGAGCAGTTCTACTCTGACACACATGGGGTTGCCAGGAGTCGGAATCAACTGGACAGCAACAGGTGGGGGGTGTGTGTGTGTGTGTATGCGCCTTCCAAAATGAAATCTCTGGTTACAGTTTAAGGTGCCAATCCCTGTCCTTTAAAGAGTCAGTTCTAATTCTTATTTCAAGTTAATGTCTGGTCTTCAACTATTTTCTTGGTCCTCTATTTCTATTCTTACCCACAGTGCTTCTGCATTTTTCGCACAATGAGACCATTTCCTAGCACTCCAGGGGCTTGACCTTGATGTAACTCTGCTTTAGCTCTTCAAGTAAGCTAGAGATCTAGGATTAGCATCAAAGGTCTGCATCTCAGATTCTAGGGCAGGAGTCTTGAGAGGACCGATCCCGATGCCCTACCGATGGGGCATCCTCTGTCCCCACAGGCAACGTGACATGCAGCGCCGACGAGTTCACCTGTTCCAGCGGCCGCTGCGTCTCCAGGAACTTTGTGTGCAACGGTCAGGACGACTGCAGTGACGGCAGCGACGAGCTGGACTGCGCGCCGCCAACCTGCGGCCCCCACGAGTTCCAGTGCAGCACCTCGTCCTGCATCCCCCTCAGCTGGGTATGCGACAACGATGCCGACTGCTCAGACAAGTCGGACGAGTCCCTTGAGCAGTGTGGCCGCCAGCCGGTCACCCACACCCGCTGCCCAGCCAGCGAGATCCAGTGCAGCTCTGGCGAGTGCATCCATAAGAAGTGGCGCTGTGACGGTGACCCCGACTGCAAGGACGGCAGCGATGAGGTCCACTGTCGTGAGTAGCATCGTCATCGGCGTGGCACCTTCACCCTCTTCCCTGGCCGCCTGGGTGACGCCGTGGCTGGCTTCATCCCACCGCCTTCTCTCCCTCTGCAGCTTCTCGAACCTGCCGGCCGGACCAGTTCGAGTGTGAGGACGGCAGCTGTGTCCACGGCACCAGGCAGTGTGACGGCATCCGAGACTGCGTGGACGGTTCCGACGAAGTCAACTGCAAACGTGGTGAGGGCTCTTCCTGTCGGGGAGGTGGGGTGGCGCCGGCTCAGCCCACTAAGGGCATCTCTGTGGCCGTTTTGCTTTGCAGTCGACCAGTGTTTGGGCCCTGGGAAGTTCAAGTGCCGGAGTGGAGAGTGCATCGATATCAGCCAAGTGTGTGACCGAGAGCAGGACTGCAGGGACTGGAGCGACGAACCCCTGAAAGAGTGTAGTAAGTGAGAGGAGACTGTGTAGCACCCGGTTAGGGACCTGAAGTGGATCCGGCTGCTTCCGTTCGCACCGAGTCAGACTGAGGTTAAACCGCCCTTAACCAACTCGGGTCAGTTGCTAGGCTTACGAGTGAAATTTTATGACTTAGCGGCCCAAGTAGTGACAAACTAGTTCATAATTTAACCTCCTTATAGATCACTGGGGAAGCCTTGGTGGCACAGTAGTTATGCGCTTGGGCTGCTAACCAAAAAGGTCAGCAGTTCAAATCCACCAGCCACTCCTTGGAAACACTACGGGGCAGTTCTACTCTGCCCTATAGGGTTGTTATGAGCTGGAATCGATTCAACGGCAACAGGTCTGGGTTTGGTTTTATAGCTCAGTGCAAAGCAGTACAGAAGCTTGACTAAATGCTGCTGAACCAGCTGGTAACCTGCCAAGGGGGTTAAGTTTAAAAAACCAAACCCGAATCTGTGCAGCTGATTCTGGCTCCTAGTGACCCTGCAGGACAGAGTGGAACTGCCCCATAGGGTTTCTAAGGCTGTCATCTTTACAGAAGCAGACCGCCACATCCTCTCCTGTAGAGCAGCTAGTGGGTTCGAACTGCCAACTTTTCATTCGGCAGCCAAGCGCTTAACCACTGTGCCACCACGGCTCCTCGGGATTAGGGTTAGTCTCCCTACCACAACCCACCCTGAGATGCAAACCTGCAAAACACATGATCAGGCCCTTGCTTAATCATGGGTTTGACCAGTCTAACAAAATAAGTTATCAGAGACAGCCTGGATTTTAAATGTTACTGAGACGAATGATCTATTTGGAATATGCCGTCTAGTAACTGAGCTACGTTTTTATTTCAGATGTGAACGAATGCTTGGTTAATAACGGCGGGTGCTCCCATATCTGCAAAGACCTAGTGATAGGCTATGAGTGTGACTGCGCAGCTGGGTTTGAACTGATAGATAGGAAAACCTGTGGAGGTGAGTCCGAGAAGACAGCCTGAGCCTGGGGGTGGCGGGAACAGGCAGAAACCGTCTAGCAAGGCGTAGGAACCGCAAGACTAATTCTAATTTCCCTCCTAGATATTGACGAATGCCAAAATCCAGGAATCTGCAGTCAAATTTGTATCAACTTAAAAGGCGGTTACAAGTGTGAATGTAGTCGTGGCTATCAAATGGATCTTGCCACTGGCGTGTGCAAGGCAATAGGTAACGCACTTGGACTGGTGTTGCTCGGGCACCTTTACGAGTAAGTGCTTGTGAAAGGCACAGCCAGTGACTACAACAGCAAACGAAACATGGAATGAAAGCAGTACTTGAGAGCAGTGCTGTGAAGCTCACAGTGTGATACCAAAAAGCGGTTGCCACTGAGTTGATCCCAACTCATGATGGCCCTGTGTGTGTCAGAGCAGAACTGTGCTCCACAGGGTTTTCAATGGCTGCAATCTCTCAGAAGTAGATCACCAAACCTTTCTTCCAAGGTGCTTCTAGGTGGATTCGAACCTCCAACCTTTCGGTTAGCAGCTGAGTGTGTTAATCTTTTGCACCACCCAGGGATTCCCCATGGTGCCATATCATGGCTTAATAGCAGATCGTTTCCCTAGCACGAAACACCTTGGGCATTTCTTTTGTGTATGATACCATGAATACCTACCAGGTTTACTTACTTTCTGCTTCTGGAAACTTGAGTGCCATTCAGATAGGAAACTAAATTATTCATCGACCGCCCTGCTTTTGAACTCAGTGACCCAAGGACCACCTTCCTCAATCATGGGAAGCACTTGCGGGTTCCAGGGGCAAGAACCCTGGGCAGGGTACTGCCAAAGTGTCCAGCAGTGCCTTGGCTGCGAGGGCTCCTCTGTGGAGAAGAGGTGACTTGGAAGGACCTTGCCTTCTAACAGCAAGACTAAATAAACCCGACTCCTGTCTTTCAGGCAAAGAGCCCAGTCTGATCTTCACTAATCGAAGAGACATCAGGAAGATTGGCTTAGAGAGGAAAGAATATATCCAACTAGTTGAACAGCTAAGGAACACGGTGGCTCTTGATGCTGACATAGCTGCTCAGAAACTGTTCTGGGCTGATCTGAGCCAAAAGGCCATCTTCAGGTAACTTGCAGTTCCACTCTAGATGTCTTAGCACAAGCCATTGTCGCTTTGCCTGTGAGAAGGTTTGGAGAGGAAGCTCAGCATTCAAGTTTCTCATCTGTACCTCCAATCTAGCCTCTGATTACCTGGGAATATAAATCTAAATACTGGTTCTGTTTTTTAAATCAAATTACTGTCAGTTCCTAATTACCAGTGCCAGTTGCCATCAAGTTGATTCCAACTCATGGTGACCCCATGTGTTTCAGAGTAAAACTGTGCTCCACAGAGTTTTCAGTGGTTGATTTTTTAGGAATAGATCACCGGTCCTTTCTTCTGAGGTGTCTCTGGGTGAACTCGAAATTCTAACCTTTCAGTTAGCAGCTGATCATGTTAACTGTTTTCACCACCTGGGGCCTCCTATTAGTTAACAATTAAAAACTAGCAATTGCCTGTGAAGTAAAAGGCGGCTATAGCTATAACACTGTAACGGAAGACATCTTAATTTCTCATATTTTCCCCCCTTGCTCTACAGTTAATTGAGAACCAACCTCATTGTTATTACAAACAGAAATGGTGGTGGCAGCTCTTTCTTATTGGGAACTAAAGAGAGTCAGCTGATAGCTACTAAAACAAGCCGCTTCCCTAGAAACTTGTGGCTCTAGTGTATAGGATACAAAGGAGCAGTTAGATTACCTATAATATTGCTAATTTAGTATGAGCAAGCAACATGGTAAAGAATTTGAGGGGTGAGCGGCAGTGTTACTAGAGTTTGCTCTGAACAAAGTCGTTGACCAGCGTGTAAGCAGAAAGTCTGTTCTCCAGGCTCCAACGGTGTCAAACTGTTAAATTTCCTGTGACCTATTGTGTTTCAGTGCCTCAATTGATGACAAGGTTGGTAGACATGTTAAAATGATCGACAATGTCTATAATCCTGCAGCCATTGCTGTTGATTGGGTGTACAAGACCATCTACTGGACTGACGCGGCTTCTAAGACTATTTCAGTAGCTACCCTAGACGGAACCAAGAGGAAGTTGCTGTTTAACTCGGACTTGCGAGAGCCTGCCTCCATAGCTGTGGACCCCTTGTCTGGGTTTGTATTCTGTGTTTTTCATCATGTCGCCTTTGGATGCTATCTGCATAGGCCAAGGCCCTTCCTCATACCTGAGTTAGTACTGAAATCCTGCGACTTGGTAGCCCTCTACAACAAAGAATGATCCAGTTCATGATGTCAGCAGTGCTGTGGCGGAGAAGTCCTGCTCTGACCTCATCTCTGTGCCAAGCCCTCCTGTTGCCATCAAGTCGATTCCAACTCACGGTGACCCCGTGGGTGTCAGAGTAGGACTGTGCTCCGTAGGGTTTTCAGGGGCTGGGACCTTTCAGAAGCAGACCATCAGGTCTTTCTTCTGAGGCATCTCTGGGTGGACTCGAACCGCCAACCTGTGGGTTAGCAGCCAAGGGCGTTAACCATTTGTACGGCCAGTGGACTCCATGATTATTGCTAGTTGACGTTAATAAAACAGCATTCCTGACTGGATGAGCACCAGGCGCTGTATCTGCAGCCTTATGCCCACCCCGTCTCAGTGGATATGATTTTAGTTCTGGTCTGAACATTTGGCTGGGCTGGCTGCAGCTGATCAAACCTAAATATTAGCATAAACTGTTGGAACTAAGGTAACTGCTTTGCCTCCAGGCTTATGTCTAGAAGTGCAAGTTGTCTGGAAGTCCCCTGGAAATAACAGAACTTTCTGGAAACATTTCACGGAGGGACTTTCTTAAATTACTGTTAAGTTACATAGAAAGGCAGCTTAGGAAGGTGGCTGTTGTTGTCGCAGGTCTTCGAGTTGATTCCTACTCATAGTGAGCCTATGTAACAGAGTAGAACCACCCCACAGGGTTTCATAGGCTGTAATCTTTACGGGAGGAGATCACCAGGCCTTCCTCCCGCAAAGCCAGTGGGTGGGTTCCAAGCACCAAGCTTTAGGTTAGGAGCCGAACGCTTAACGGTCATGCCACCAGGGCTGTGAGACTGTAGTAAACCCAGGTGGTCCTTATTAAGCCTCCCTAGACCATGACCAGCCAGCTCCTACTATAAAATGTGAAGGACAATCATCTTCCACTCTTCTGAAAAACTTGATCTTTTACAAAGCAAACATACAACCGTGAGACTTTGGGCTGAAATTTAAATGTCAGCTGTATGTAGGTTAACATAGTTAGCAATGAGCTTGTAGATTTTAGCGTTAAGATTTGCTTACTAAGCACAGAATTCAGACCCTTAAGTGTTTCTATTTGTCCCTAGAGAATGAACCCCTAGCATTTTGTTTACTCTTTGAACTGTTGTAAGTACAGCTTTATGTCTCCTCAGCCACTGAGGCTTATTTCTAACTGAATTCTTCCCAGCTTTGTTTATTGGTCAGACTGGGGAGAACCAGCTAAGATAGAAAAAGCAGGAATGAATGGATTTGACCGGCGGCCGCTGGTGACAGTGGACATCCAATGGCCCAACGGCATTACTCTGGGTACGTATGTACTTCCTTCCTTGACTACCAGTTCCACAGGCTTCACAGCGTTTTAACTTACCCTCCGTGGTTAGGTCTGGACCACAGCAGACGACTCTGATTGTTCCTTCTGCAGCAGGAAGTTTTGGATGAGAGTACCTGAGCGATGGAGTCCCTGGGTGGTGCAAACAGTTAACGTGCTCGGCTGCTGACCGAAAGTTTGGAGGGTCAAGTCCACCCAGAGGCACCTCAGAAGAAAGGCCTAGTGATCTACTTCCGAAAAATCCGCCACTGAAAACCCTATGGAGCACAGTTTTCTGACACACATGGGGTCGCCATGAGTGGGAATAAACTTGATGACAGCTGGTTATCTGAGCAGTACAGGCGGCATGGTGGCCTTAACAAATTACATGCTCCGTAATTACTAGCTTTGTTGTCCATTTGGCCCTAATATGTGACGTGGATTCAGTAAATCTTGGGGCCTCTTGTATTAAATATTCCTGGCGCAGGTACACAGCATTTCCTGGGTTGCAATCTTACAACAGTTTTCTTCTGGCCCACTGAGGAAGAAGAACAACGTAACCCTAGCCTCTTAATCAAAAGCCATTAATTAAGTAATTATTAATTAATACCTTCTATAATTTGGTTGGGGGCAGTCGTGGTTCAGTGGTAGAATTCTCGCCTACCATGCGGGAGACCCAGGTTCCATTCCCGGCCAGTGCACCTCATGTGCAGCCCCCACCCACCTGTTAGTGGAGCTTGCATGTTGCTACAATGCTGAACAGGTTTCAGTGGAGCTTCCTGACTAAGACAGACTAGGAAGAAAGGCCTGGTGATCTCCTTCTGAAAATCAGCCCATTAAAACCCTATGGGTCACAACGGTCCGCTCTGCAACCGATCATGGGTGGTGCGGGACTGGGTAGCATTTCATTCCTTTGTGCATGGGATCACCAGGAGTCGAGAGCAACTCAGTGGTTGCCAACCATAACAGCATAATGTGGTCAACATTTCTCATGTCAGTGACTTTGAGGATCTTAGGTACCCTTTTAGCACTGAAAAAAAAAAAAAAAACGGGCAAAGGTACGGACGCAGCGTACTGTTTGAAGAGGTCTGTGGGACCTCGTTTAAGACTCCCTGCTGCAGGAGGAACCCTAAAAGTAGAATATTCTTTAGGTATTGAAGATGTTTGCCAGCATCCTAATACCTCATATCAAACAATGACAATTCTTTTCCTACCTAGACCTTATAAAAAGCCGCCTCTATTGGCTTGATTCCAAGTTGCACATGTTATCCAGTGTGGACTTGAATGGCCAGGATCGTCGGATAGTACTCAAGTCTCTGGAATTCCTCGCTCACCCTCTGGCACTAACAATATTTGAGGTAAGTTGTGTGTGTACATCTAAGTGTATACCCTTGAGTTCCTATAGCACTCTGGGGAGAAAAAACTGGCATATTTTGATGGGCAGAGGCATATGACTTGAGAAACAGCTTTCGCTTAAACCTGGTACAGCTGACATACTAATTCCTCAAAGTACTTCGAGAAACCTGGACTTGCTTCTTGTTGCTGTCTTACATCTGATGTCTCAGGCCGACATTAGATAAACATGGTCCATTATATGGCCAGTACCTAATGACCTTTGATATCGACTTGTGTTTTATCTTTGGTGTACATGCTAATTTGGGGGTTCTGTTTTAGGATCGTGTCTACTGGATAGATGGGGAAAACGAAGCAGTTTATGGTGCCAATAAATTCACCGGATCGGAGCTGGCCACTCTGGTTAACAACCTTAACGATGCCCAAGACATCATTGTCTATCATGAACTTGTACAGCCATCAGGTAACATGGTTTTCAATGGCTACTTAAGAGGCAACAGCATGACGCGGTGCCTGCTGGGTGCCCATAACTCTTTACTAACTCAACTTTCCCTAAAATGAAACTTTTGTTCTTCTGTACCCTACCTGAGACACTTCCAACTTGGAGTCTGGTGTCTTTTATTTCCATTTTCCCAGTGAAATGGCTTCAGAACTTCATCTTTTATGTTCCCTCCCGATCCTCAGTGTTGAGCTTTTGTTTCCTTCTATTCTATATCCCTTTTCCTTCGTTTCCACTTGCTGAGACAATTGCACTAGTCTCCAAAGTAGCTTTTGTGCCACAAACTTTCCCTCCATTCTGCACCTTATGTAGGATCACATAGATCTACCAGCACACCTGGTCACATCAGCTTCCTGTTCAAGTTCCTTGGCTGGTTCTAGCTAAATAAAGCCCTCAAATTTCCCTGCACCTGGGCTCCCTTCCATTTTGCAGGAGAGAGGCAGGATAAATCAGGAGAGCATGCTTGCTCTCCTCCTCTGAACCTCCACTCGAAGTCATGGACCAATAGTGAGTGCTAGCCCTGGTCCCTCACCTCCTTCCCACCTGCCCCCTCGCCTCCTGTCTAGCAAATGACACCTGTTTCCACTACCAGAGGAGAAGTTCCATTATATGGAGGACAGTAACCTGCTCCGTAGTTTGCAGGTGTTGGGGTTGCCAAGAAAGACATGACTCACATGCAGGCATTGATTGGAACAATGCCTAACTCACATAGAGAAGAGACAGAGCAAGGTCAGCTTCCATAGCAAGCACCGGTCCCCCATGGCCAGCGGGTCTCACTCTGCAGCCAACGGAGAGAGATGGTCTGCACACACCCCTCTTGTACTACAGGAGCAGGACCCCGTTCCCCCCTCCTCTGGGGATGGATATAGCTGTGGGGCTGGCCAGGTGCCCTATAACACAGACGCTTAGCTAAGTAGTTCCTGGGAATGTTGACATGTGCTCGGGGCAAGAGGGGAGAGATGTGCTGATAGGATGCCTTCTGCTGTGGGATGTGTTTTGGGTCAGGACGCTCTAGAAAGGGAGTCATCCCACGCTCATCCTGTCCAAGACGCCAGGCCAGCACATCTGGTCCAAAGTACAAGGTTCATTCGTGGGTCACAGGGAAAGGCGGCAGGCTGTGCTCAGACTGCCCCCTTCCACACCAGACTTAACGCGTATTCTACATCCACGAAGTCTCCTTGGACCTGGCGTTCTCTTATAGCATGCTGCTTGTGCCCTTATGCTTATTCTTCATTGGCCTTGGGTTAACTGGAATGCTGGACAGAGTAGGCAAGTTTAAGCTCTTTGAAAACAAGGACTCCTCTCTTCCGTGTCTAGAACAGGGCTTTGTACATAGTAGACACTGGAATGCCTGTTTGAAAGGACTTTTTTTGCTGACTAGGTAAAAACTGGTGTGAAGAAGACATGGAGAATGGAGGATGCGAGTATCTATGCCTGCCAGCACCCCAGATTAACGACCACTCTCCAAAGTACACCTGTTCCTGTCCCAATGGGTATAATCTAGAGGAGAATGGCCACAAATGCCAAAGTAAGGCTTTTTGCTTTTCTGCCATAAGCAGGACACACAGCAGGCGATACCGGAAGACACTAGCTATATAATCTGACTTGTTTTAACCAACTCGTGGAATAGATTTGAGAATGTATCTGCTGTAACTGCACAGCAGGTGTGCATGCCATTACTTAAGACCTGCCTTTTAACTCATCTCAACACGAGATGCACCTATAAGTGACTAAAGTGTCAACCAGCATCCTACTAATCTGTACCGATTAAGCCCGTAACTGCACTGAGCTAGACAACTTGCAGATAATTAAACAAAGTCTTTGTATTTACCTCCAAGATGGGAGGGCTGAAATTATGCTTAAAGGAAGGCTGTGGTTACAGGAACCCCCAAAGCCTCAGTGGGTGACACTATCTTAAACTCTCACTTAAACCAAACCTGCATTTTTGTCTTCTGTCCTTAGCTTTGTATTAAGTGGCAAATTAAACTCACGTGTTGTGATTGAGGAACTCATATGGCAGGGTTTGGATTCGCTTAATTATGGGTTGCTGCAGGGACAAGCTCAGTTCACTAAGAAAGTAGTTGCAAGACAGTTCGGCAGCGGTGAGACTGGTAGGCCTGGTAATCTGTTTTCAGGGCTTTTCTTGAAACTTCTAGGAGCCTGGGGCATTATCAAGGAGTACTGGTTGCATAGTGGTTAAGTGCTCAGCTGCTAACTGAGAGGTCCATGGATTGAACCCACCAGCCACTCTGTGGGAGAAAAATGTGGCAGTCTGCTTCCATAAAGATGATAGCCTTGGAAACCCTATGGGGCAGTTCTACTCTGTCCTGTAGTGTCATTATGAGTTGGAATTGACTTGATGGCAATGGGTCAGTGGGTTGGGAGATTGTCTAGAGGGCTCATTAAGTGTGTCTGTGCATATTTTTGGATTGTCAAATTCTACATGCTGGCCTTTTTGCCCAAAGGCTCATGAATCTTGAGTTCTTTGTACGCATGAAGACTGCCCTGTCATTTTTGACACATCAGTGTCACAGCATAGTTCAGTAATGACGTGTCTATTTCCAATGGTGTGAAGTTAACCCCCTATTGTGTGGCTCATCTGGACTAAACAGCTAGCCACCCTGGAACCCTGGCATTAACCAGGTTCTCGGTTTTTATAATTCAGGTACTGCAACTACTGTGACGTACAGTGAGATAAAAGATGCCCACAGAACAGAAGGTTCACCAACTAGTGGACTAGTTCCTGGAGGTACTGAGCTTTGTACTGCAGACGGGTCATCTCAACTAACAGCCATGCTCTTTGTAGCTATCACTTAAGTAGTTAATATGGCCTTTATCTACTGGTTCTGCCACTGATTGGTAATCCAGGTTTAAACTCCAAAGGCTTAGAACCTGCAAATCCTAGCCTGACCTGACTCGTTAAGGTTTCTGTTAGAGAGATACTATTAGTGAGCATGGCTGTTATGCCATGTGATTCTCAAGTACTCTAGGCCAGAGATGTTTCCTGGTATGTATTGGAGTGGGTACCCAGCGTCAATAACGGGCACAGATGCGTGAGGCCCTTACTCTGTTGGGTAGCTGTCTACGTCTGAATTTGGAGCCTTCTACACTGACTTCTTTTATTCCCCTGCAGGGATCAATGTGACCACAGCAGTGTCGGAGGTCAGTGTCCCCCCAAGGGGAACTTCCGCTGCCTGGGCCACCCTTCCTCTCTGTAAGTAGAACTCCCTACCTGTCTGGCTCCAGAGAACTTCTTAAATACCAAACGAACATTCCCGCTTCATCGAGGGATACCCCTCCTGAATGTTCCCATGATCCCTGGTGCTGTCATAGCACTTAGGACGCCGGATTACGTTCGCTTCTTCCCCCATATGGAACGCTGAGTTAGGATTCTGCCTTAGTTCCCTGGTGCTGCTGTTTTAGAATTACCACAAATAGGGTGGTTTGTAAGAATAGAAATTAATTTTCTCATAGTTCTGGGGGTGAAAAGTCCAAATCAGGGTCTCAGCTGTGTTGATTCCTTCCTTGTAGGTAGTCCTGGGTGTTCTTTGCTTCCTTGGTGGTCCTTAGCTTGATCATCACATAGCATCTGTCCTCCCCGTGTGTGTGCCTCTCTGTCTGTTCTGCTCTTTTTGTAACTCAGAACTGATTAGGCTTAGGACTCACCCTATGCTGGTATGATCTCATTAACACAAGAAAAGAAAAACAATATTTCCAAACAAGACCAGACCCACAGGTACAAGGGCCAGGAATTCAACACTTAATTTTGAGGGGACACAATTCAATCCATAACGTTGTCCATACCGTTCTCTTCAGTGGTACTTAGCACAGTGACGGGCAGTTACAAATGTTCAATTCGGATGTGAAAGGTTGTTAGCCTGGCTTACCCCAGTTTATAAGAAGTCCCTTTCAGTAAAGACTACTGTCCTATCCACCTTTGAAATATGTTTAATGCTTTGTACGGAGTAGATACACAAGCGCTTAAATGCTTTCTTGGACAGCTTTAGAACTTGTAGAGGGTAAATTAAAAATAGTTAAGAATTTTCAAACCCAGGGAAAAGAACCTGTGAGGCTGTTATTAGATATATAAACTATAAGGTGGTTCACTATAATGGCCTTCTTGACCTAAATGTACTTGGGTTCCAAGCTTAGCCAACACACCAGGACAACCTGAAGAGCTCTCTAGAAACATCTGCCGTTCTAATTCAGTAGGCCATTGGTGGAGCCCAGGACTCCATGCTTGGCCGAACGGGTGTGGCCAGCTCAGCGTGAGTCTATAACGTAACACTTAGCCGCTGGTCTGAACCTATGAAGCTGTTGGCCCATCTCTATTCTGACTCCTAGTTGTCCCAGCTCCATAAAACATGAACCTTGTTGTTGCTGTTAGGTGCCATCGAGTTGGCTTTCCGGTCCTGTGCCCTCCCCATGATCAGTTGCAAATCGGACCGTTGTGATCTGCGGGGTTTTTATTGGCTGATTTTTGGAAGTAGATCCCCAGACCTTTCTTCCTAGTCCATCTTAATCTGGAAGCTCTGCTGAAACCTTGTTAGCATCATAACAACACGCAAACCTCTGCTGACAGGTGGGCGGTGGCTGCACAGGAGGTGCGTTGGCCAGGAATCGAACCTGGGTCTCCGGCCTGAAATGCGTGAGAATTCTGCCACTGGACCGCCACTGCTCCCGTGAAGCTTTTACTTCTGTCACTTGTCTTGGACTCTTGAACACCTCCGTTCTGTGTGTTCTGAAACTAGACCTAGCTTCACCCCTGTCTTTTTACAGTGCTCTTAGCGATGGCGGCGGTAGGCGGCTACCTGATGTGGAGGAATTGGCAACACAAGAACACGAAGAGTATGAACTTTGACAATCCTGTGTACTTGAAGACCACCGAAGAGGATCTCTCAATAGACATTGGTAGACACAGTGCCTCTGTCGGACACACGTACCCAGCAGTAAGTCACCTTCATGCCTTTCTACACCATGGCTTGTGACTGTTGGTAAGGAGTGGCTGCCTGCACTAGGAGAAGCTATTGGGACCGTTAAGCCACCCAGTGCCTCACCTAATATCTGGAAATTAGACAGTCTAACCTGTTAGAACATAAGCAAGTCAGCTGATAAGTGCCTGACCAACACAGAATGGCACGTAGGTCAAATTAAGGTCATCTCTCTACTCTGGGATATTTCAGTTATAGAAACTACATGTAAACCCTAGCATGAACCAAGTAGCTCCTTCTTGAACTGTTAAATGTGAGTTAGCACAGCATACCATAGAGGAGTTGGCTTCAAGTCAGCCTAGTGGACAAGAGTCACTTAGCCAAAATTACCGAATGTGTTACTCAGCCAAGTGTCACATCCCACCTATTATAGCAAGCTTTTCGTTCCGCTGTAGAGTAGGTCACTTATCCTTCAGATGAAACCCAAATGGAGCCTCTGGCTTTCACATAAGGAACAGGCTGGAACAAAACAACTGCCAAACACTCCCCTCTCAAGGTCTCTGGTGAAACATTGGACTGTGGCCAATTCATGGTCCACATTTGTCTTTTCACATTTTTCTCCAGGAATTAAGATCATTCACTAGAACAGGCAGAATCAATCATGCTGTTTTCTCACCCCACCAAGTGAATACAGTTAAGTTCAAGTGCAGTGCATGAGTGATACAACTCAATATTGCGTGGTATCCGGTCTTCCGTCCCTTTCAAGCTCATTTGGTCCTTGAACGACCAACTCAAAAGCAAGGTCCACTTTAGGGACTGGAGTTGTTGCCAGGGAATGGTCGCCAATGTCATTCCATACTCTTTCTTCTCCACAGATTTCAGTTGTAAGCACAGATGATGACCTAGCTTGACTTCTGGGACAAGTCTTGACCTCTGAGGTCTAAATCTATAATCCCACACTTCGGAATGGTAACCGAGCCAGCAGCTGAAGTCTCTTTCTTCCTCCAGTCTGGGAGAGCATCAAGATATCTTGGCGTGGATCAAGCTTATGTCTTTGACCATTTTTATACTACTTTTGTAAATATTCTTGTCCACATTCTACTTCAGCTTTGGATGTGGTTACCAAGTATCTGTAACCCTTGAATTTGTAGACAGTATTGCCACCTCTGGCCAAATATGCACTTTCCTTAGAAAGCCATATTCCAGCAATGAAACTTGTGCTATAGTGTATACCACCTGTACATACGTTGTATAGGCCACCTGTAAATATCCCAGAGAACAATCACTATTCTTAAGCACTTTGAAAATGTTTCTATGTAAATTATTGTAAACTTTTTCAATGTTTGGGACAATGGCAATAGGAGAAAACGGGTTACTAAGATGAAATTGCCAAAAAAAAAAAAAAAAATTGTAAACTGATTTTGTATGTATGAATGAAATCTTTGACCTCCGGGGAGGTTGACAAAGACTGAGTGTTCAAACTACTGTACATTGTTTTTTCAAGTGCTCAAAAATTAAACCAAGCAACTTAACCACAATTTGCGCCTGCTCCTCTCGCGTCAATAGCCTGAATAGTATCAAGTGTTCTTGTGAAATGCGGGAGCCATGGATCTCGGTGTTGTACAGCAAAGCGTGTAATTGGACTAGTGTCTCTTACAGCCAAGTACTAACTTCACAACAAAGTTCCTTTTAACACCTGCTCCCTAAATATTTCTTATTCTGTTTAAGTAGCTTACTTTGTTCCTCGAACTCCTCTGGTACTTGGAGGTGATTTCCTTTTCTTATTAATTTGTTTCCTGATCTAGAAACATGTGCTAAGATTTCTATTCAAGTCTGCTTCTTGACCCTTAAGTCCTTTCTGTTTTCCGGGTTCCTTCATTAATATAGAGGTGAGGGACAAATACCTTCTAAGGCATGGGGACGGACCTTCCTGTAAGTCTAGACAGTCTTACCACAAAAATGGTAAGTGGTACCCTTCTTGGACAATCTGATCTAAGGCTGTGGTTCTCAATGTGGCCCCAGAACCAGCAGCATCTGAATCACCTGGGAACTTGTTAGAAGTGAGAATTCTCAGGCCCCACCCCAGACCTGAATCAGAAGCTCTGGGGGTGGAGCCCAGCAATCTTGTTTTCACAATCTTCCAGGCGATTCTGATGTAAAGTTTGAAAACTTCTGTTCTAATGTGGCTTCAAGGAGCCCTAGTGGCACAGTGGTTGAAGGGATCGACTGCTAACCAAAAGATCCATGGTTCGAAACCACCAGTGGCCCCATGGAGAAAGATGTGGCAGTCTGCCTCTATAGAAATTTACAGCCTAGGAAACCCTATGAGGTCACTACGAGTTGGAATCAACTTGATGGGAGTGGGTTTGGGTTGGAATGTGGCTTCATGGAGAATATCACTGTAATAGCTCTAAGCCAGATGTTATTTTCAGCCTGACTGGCTGCGAATATATTCCATCTACGGACAACTTCTGAAGTTTTTCATAAGAAAAGCAGATAAAGCAGCACTGGGCTTTGGTGAGCTCTTCATCAGGGTGACCATAACTTGCTTTCTCTAAAGCTTAGAGATGCCAGGAAGCAAAGAAGATACAAGGCTTGACACACAGGGAAGATACTCCAAGTGCAGAAAAACAAAACGAAGCAAAACCTGTTGCTGCCAAGTCAATTCCAACTCGTGGAGACCCCATGAGTAGAACTGCTCCACGCGGTTTGCTTGGCTGTGATCCTTATGGAAGCAGGTTGCCAGGTCTTTCTTCTGCAGCTCTTTTGGATGGGTTTGACCCTCCAGCCTTTAGGTTGTCATCCAGCACAAACCATTTGCACCACCCGGGAATCCTAAGTTCAAAGCAAGATAGAGAGCCCACTTGGAAAATGTCGTGATTCCTCTGGGGGTGAAGTGAGCAAAGTAGCCACAGAAGGACAAAAAGCGGGTGCTCTGAGTAGCTAAAATTGTTTGGTGGATAAGTCTTATTCTACTTGCTTATAGAATATAAAACAGTTGACATCTTGCTTGGGGCTCAAGCCAGGAGATGAATAATTCTAGATGAAACGAAAGTTGCTTCTCTACCATCTTGCTTGATGGACTCCTCCTTGTGATTTAGCCAAATGGAAATAAAGCAGAAGGATGGGCTTGGGACTTGTTTTGTGGGAGAGGGGAGGGCTAAACGTGTAGAAGGAAAAGGCTGTGGTCATTAAGGCCGGGTTGTCTGCTCACCACCTGTCCCTTACTCTATAAATGGATGAACAGCTGGGTGGCTGACATGCCTATTTTTAAGTAATTAGCTTTAATCCTGTCTGAACTCTGAAGGACATTTGTTTGGGGCTTTGACACTGCCATCCTACAGAGACCACTGATTTACTTTTTAATTGGAGTAATACAAAGTTTATTGCTAAGGAGTTTACAGATAGTGGTCTTTTCCCCCATTACAGGGATTATATGGCATGAACCAACTCTAAGGCCAAAAGTCGTCATTTTTTCAGAATAAAATAAAGCTGTATTCGCTGGCATCTTCTCCTGGAAGCCAGTTCCTAGTGTGTTCCAGTCAAGCTCTGGATCCCAACTCCCAGCCCTGGACCCCCAACTCCCAGCCCTGGACCCCAACTCCCAGCCCTGGACCCCAACTCCCAGCCCTGGACCCCAACTCCCAGCCCTGGACCCCAACTCCCAGCCCTGGATGGGTCTAAAGCATCTCATTCTTTTACATCATGCTCCACAGTGAGAAGCCACACCAAGGACTCACATTCTAACTTTGAGGCACAAACTCACTTGAAGAAATATCTAGTTAGATATTTCTACTGAGATAAGAATCGTCATTGGCTAGGTCACTAGTCACTTCAGCGTGTAATAATAGTTCATAAGGGACTAGGGCTGTGGGTTTTAGCAGCCAAACCAGACTTAAAGAATCCTTTGTGAAACGTATTGTCTCCAGAGCTTAATATAAGAGATGAGAACAATTCCGAGGCAAAATGTGAACCTTATGAAACACTAAAAGAGGGTGTTTGGAGTTAAATGAGCCTGACATACAAAGTGACTGAAAGGGGGTCCTCCAGAGACTTTAGGAATTGCTACAAAGAATTGCTGATGGAAAGATGAGTTTGTGGCTTCTGGCAAAGAAATCCAGCTACATCCTCGCATCCAAGTTTTCTAAGCGGCCTTTGTGTACTGTCTGGTTTGGTAAGAAATCATGCCAGTTGTACAACAACAAGAAAAAAACACAGTTGCCATTGAGGCACCTCTGACTCATGGCAACCCCATGTGTGTCAGAGGAGAACTGTGCTCCATGAGGTTTTCAGTGGCTGATTTCTTGGACATGGGTTGCCAGGCCTTTCTTCCAAGGCACCTCTGGGTGGACTTAAACCTCCAACCTTTTGGTTATCAGCTGAATGCATTAACCATTGTTACCACCTAGGGGCTCCAGTTATTCAACTAGCCCCTTAAAGCTTCCTTATACCTAGTTTAAAGCCTCAATATCATTTTTAATCCTAGCGTATTCCATTCTTGATAAACATAAGGCAAAAAAAAAAAAAAGAGACGTCAACCTTGATACTTGCCACTTCTATCTTTGGAAGCCAGATAACCTGTCTCAAAAATGAGAAAACTATGGATCATTTACAGGAATAACTCTAATGTTAAGAATACTGTGGAAACAGGAGGCCTACCTAAGGTCCCTGGGCAGCACAGACAGTTAAGTGCTCAACTACTAGCCAAAAGGTGGGCAGTTCAAACCCACCCAGAGATACTTTGGAAGACAGGCCTGATGATTGCTTCCAAAAGGGCACAGCCCTGAAAACCCCGTGGAACAGTTCTAGTCTGCACACAGGGGATCACCATGAGTTGGAGTCAACTCAAGGGCAACTAACAACCACCACCACCTAGGTTCTACCTTATCTATCTTCACTCCTCAACCAGAAGATTCCAGTGGGACTCACTCTTCTACCAGGTAGTAGAACTGAAATAATTTCCTAGATTTCTTATTTAGTGAAATCTCACCTATTAAAGCCGTTCATTATTTTGAGCCCTAACAAAAGCTAGGCATCTTACTTAGTGATGGGGAAAACTGTAAAAGCATATTCACTTTTGCTATGATAACTTAGGACCAAAAATGAAGAATACCAGCCTGGTAGTGATGCAATGGTTAACGCTGAGCTGCTAACTGAAAGGTTGGCAGTTCAAACCCACCAGCCACTCCACAGGATAAGATGTGGCAGTCCACTTCCTCAAAGATTTACAGCCTTGGAAACCCTGCAGGGCAGTTCTGCTCTGTCCTACAGGGTCGCTATGAGTTGGTATCAACTTGACGGCAACAGGTTTGGTTTTAATCTTGATCCTTAGATTTGAAACTGTGGTTTCGTAAGTGTTCAGTCTGACTTTGGGGGCAAAGGTTGAGAATGCATGTCTGTGTCCCAGTCATATTGTGGACCTAAACCATGAAAATTCAGGAATACATAAAATAGGGAGGAAAAAATGATGCAAATTATCTTCTTTCCACATACTGGGGGTATGAATTTTTTAAACTTCTCTTAAATTTTCCAGCTCAAAATAGCTTTGTACAAAGGGTAACCAGCCTCCTCTGTATGCACTTCGTTCATGTATACTTTCGTGTTTGAAAAGCAGAATTTATCGGTGAGCTCCTGTATGTGAAATCTGGGGATCCAAAGATAAGTTACTAAGAACCCGATTAGTAGCATCCTACCTCTCTGTCTGGCATCTCCTGAGTCTGCTTAGTATTTCTGAGCCTGGCTCATTTGAGGAAAAGTAGTGAGGTAGGACCACTGACTGACAGCCCCCCAGTATATCTCCTTCTGTCCATGGGCACAAAGACAGGAGTAAGGCCAGCTAAGGGTGAGGAGTTTGGGATCTGCAGGTTACCCTGTGACATATTAAAAAAAAAAAATTGTTTTGAGGGAGTGGAGGCAACACAGCACTATAGACAGGAGCACCATATGGTCCCCCTACAGCAAAGACCCAAAAAGCTAAATAAAAGAGTTAACAAATGTCAATCCTGCAACCCAAAGTATCAAATGAAGGCATAATAATAATAATAATAAAACTAAAAGATTTACGACAGAGAACCAGAGAAGTCAATCTGTAAATGACAACGTGAGAACAATAAAAGAGGGAATAAACCGTGTAGGTATAGAACTTTCAAATGGAGAGGAAGTCAAGGAGATATCAAATAATAAAAGACTGGTTCAAACTTAGGAAGATAGGGGTAAATTTCAAAGTAACCACAAAGAAAGTTAACAAACCTACTCATCAAAATAAAGAAAAAATAAGGCCTCAGTAAACACAAAATCTACAAAAACAAAAGAAACAAAAATACAAACGAAAGGAATTCAGCACAGAAAAGTAAGAGGAACAAAGATGACATCAGCAACACACACACACAAAAACCACTAAAAAAATGACACCAATTAACTCACATCTATCAATAGTCACACTGAACATAAATGGCATTGGCATACCCATAAAGAGACAGAAAGTGATAGAATAGATTAAAAAACAGGATCCATCAATATGCTGTCTACAAGAGAAGCCTTAGAAACAAAGACATAAATATACTAAAAATCAAAGGATGGAAAAAAATATATCAAGCAAGCAACAACCAAAAAAGGGCGGGAGTGGCAATACTAATCTCAGACAAAATAGACTTTCTAACGAAATCCACCATAAAAGACATGGAAGGATATTATATAATGATTAAAGGGACAACCCACCATGAGGACAAAAACCATAATAAACAGCTATGTACCCAATGACAGGTCTCCCAAATACGTAAAACAAACTCTTAACAGCACTGAAAAGAGAAATTGACAATTTCACAATAATAGTAGGAGATTTCAACACACCACTCTCAGTAAAAGACAGAACATCTAGAAAGAAACTCAACAAAGATACAGCAGATCTAAAGGCCACACTCAACCAGCTTGACCTCATAGACATATATAGAACACTCCACCCAACACTAGCAAAGTACGTATTTTTTTCCAACATACATGCAATGTTCTCCAGAATAGACCACATCTTAGGCCACAAAACAACCCTCAACACAATCCAGAACACTGAGATAATACAAAGCATCTTCTCAGATCACACCACTATAAAAGTGGAAATTAATAACAGGAAGAGCAAGGAAAAAAATAAAATACATGGAAACTGAAAACACTCTGCTTAGAAACCACTGGGTAATAGAAGAAATCAAAAATGGAATGAAAAAAATCCCTAGAAGCACATGAGAATGAAAACACACATCATACCAAACCTTTGGGACATAGCAAAGGCAGTCCTCAGAGGTCAATTATGGCAATAGATGCACACATCAGAAAAGAAGGAAATCAAAACATTAACTACAAAACTCAAACAAATAGAAAGAGAACAGCAAAATAAGCCCACAGCCACCAGAAGAGAGGAAATAGTAAAGATCAGAGCAGAAATAAACGAAATAGAGAATAGAAAACTGAACAAAATCAAAAATTGATTTCTTTGAAAGAATCAACAAAATGGACAAACCAATGGCCAAACTGACAAAAGAAAAACAGAAGAGGATGCAAATAACTCAAATAAGAAATGAAATGGGGGATATTACAACATACCCAACTGAAATAAAAAGAATCATAACAGAGCATTATGAAAACTTACACTCCAATAAATTTGAAAACCTAGAGGAAATAAATTTCTAGAAACACACTGCCTACCCAAACTAACACAAGCTGAAGTAGAATATCTGAACAGACCCATAACAAGAGATTGAAAAGGTAAAAAAAAAAAAAACTCGCAACAACAACAACAAAAAAGCCCTGGCCCAGATGGCTTCACTGGAGAATTCTACCAAACATTCAGAGAAGAGCTTGCACCCGTACTACTCAAACTATTTCAGAGCATAGAAAAGGAAGAAATACTTCCAAGTTCATTTTATGGAGCCAGCATAGCCCTGATACTGAAACCAGGCAAAGACCCTACAAAAAAAGAAAATTACAGACCAATATCTATAGATGCAAAAATTCTCAACAAAATCTAGCCAACAGAATTCAGCATCATATCAAAAACATAATTATAATAACACATCACAATCACGTGCAATTCACACCAGGTATGCAAGGATGGTTCAACATTAGAAGATCAATCAACATAACCTACCACATAAATAAAAGAATCACACGATCATCTCAATCAACACAGAGAAAAACATTCGACAAAGTTCAGCACCCATTCCTAATAAAAACTCTCAAGAAGACAGGTATAGAAGGGAAATTCCTCAACATAATAAAGTGCACCTATACAAAACCAACAGCCAACATCATTCTCAATGGAAAGAGGCTGAAAACATTCCCCTTGAGAACAGGAACAAGACAAGGTTGCTCTTTATCACCACTTCTATTTAACATTGTGTTGGAAGTCCTAGGTAGAGCAATAAGGCAAGAAAAAGAAATAAAGGCATTCAGATTGGTAAGGAAGAAGTAAAACTGTCCCTATTTGTGGATGATATGATAATATACATAGAGAACCCAAAGAACTCCCCAAGAAAACTACTGGAACTAATAGATATAGCAGAGTAGCAGGATACAAAATAAACATACAAAAACCAGCAGGATACAAGATAAACATACAAAAATCAGTGAGATTCCTACACACCAATAGAGAGAGCTACAGAAATCAGAAAAGCAATACCGTTTATAACAGCCCCTAAAAAAATGAAATACTTAGGAATAAATCTAACCAGGGACATAAAAGTCCTATACAAAGAAAATTAAAAAACACTACTGCAAGAAACCAAAAGAGACCTACCCATTATCTGTTGCCGTCAAATGGATTCCAACTCATAGCCACCTTACAGGACAGAATAGAACTGCCCAATAGAGTTTCCAAGGAGCACCTGGTGGATTTGAACTGCCAACCTTCTGGTTAGCAGTCGTAGCTCTTAACCAAAGAGACCTACATAAATGAAAAAACATACCGTATTCATGGACAGACAGACACAACATTGTGAAAATGTCAATTCTACCCAAAGCAATCTACAAATACAATGCAATTCTGATCCAAATACGAAGGGCATTCTTTAAAGAGATGGAAAAACTAATCATTAACTTTATATTGAAAAGGAAGAAGCCCTGGATAAGTAAAGCACTACTGAAGAAGAATAAAGTAGAAGGTCTCGTACTACCTGACCTCAGAACCGACTATACGGTAGTCGAAACAGCCTGGTACTGGTACACTGACGGACACATTGACCAACAGAACAGAATTGAGAACCTAGATGTAAATCCATCCACCTATGATCACCTGATCTTCAACAAAGGTCCAAAGTCCATTAAATGGGGGAAAAGACAGTCTTTTTAACAAATGGTACAGGCAAGACCAGATGTCCATCTGCAAAAAGGTGAAACAGGGCCCATACCTCACACCATACACAAAAACTAATTCAAAATGGATCAAAGATCTAAATATAAAACCAAAAGCTACAAAGATCATAGAAATAAAAATAGGGTCAATGCTAGAGGCCCTAACACACTGCACAAACCATAACTAACAATACACAAACACCAGAAGATAAGCTAGGTAACTGTGATCTTCTAAAAATTAAACACTTAGGCTCATCAAAAGACTTCACCAAAAGATTAAAAGGAGAACCTACAGACTGGGATAAAAATTTTGGCTATGACAAAGCTCTAGCCTCTAAAATCTACAGGAAAATCCAACACCTCTACAACAAAAAGACAAATAACACAATTAAAAAATGGACAAAGGATATGAACATACACTTCACCAAAGAAGACATTCAGGCTCTAACAGAAACATGACGAAATGCTCGCAACCACTAGCCATTACAGAATGCAAATCAAAACTATAATGTGATACCATCCTACCTCGACATTACTGGTACGAATCAGAAAAAAGGAAATTGCAAGTGTTGGAGAGGCTTCAGGGAGATTGGAACTGTTATGTGCTGTTGGTGAAAATGCAAAACGGTACAACCATTTTGGAAAATGATATGGCGCTTTCTTAAAAAGCTAGAAATAGAAAAACCATATGATCCAGGAATACCACTCCTAGGAATATATCCTAGAGAAATAAGAGCCATCCCAGGAATAGACATGCACACACATGTTCATTGCAGCATTATTCACAATAGCAAAAAAGATGGAAACAACCTAAGTGCCCATCAACAGATGAATGGATAAGCAAACTATGGTTCATACACACAATGGAATACTACTACACAATGATGAAGAGCAATGACGAATCTGGGAAACATCTTACCACATGGATGAATCTGGAGGGCATCATGCTGAGTGGAGTAAGTCAATCACAAAAGGACAAATATTATATGAGACCACCGTTATAAAAACTCATGAAAAGGTTTACATACAAAAAGAAACAAACTTTGATGGTTACTAGGGAGAGGAGGGATGGGCAGGGAAAAACACTAAATAGACAATCGATACGTGGTAACTTTGGTGAAGGGTAAGACAGTGTACAATACTGGGGAAGCCAGCACAACATGACCAAGGCAAGGTCATGGAAGCTTCATAGTCAAATCCAAACTCCCCCGGGACTGAATTACTGGGTTGAGGGCTAGGGTGCATGGTTTCGGGGGACATCTAGCTCAATTAGCATAACATAGTTAATGAAGAAAATGCTCTACATCCTACTTTGGTGAGTGGCATCTGGGATCTTAAAAGCTGTGAGCTGCTACCTAAGATACTCCACTGGTCCTGCCCTGTCTGGAGCAAGGGAGAATGAAGAAAACCAAAGGCACAAAGGAAAGATTAGTCCAAAAGACTAATGGACCCCAACTACCACCGCTTCCAGCAGACTGAGTCCAGCATAACTAGATGGTGCCCAGCTACCACTACTGACTACTCTGACAGGGATCACAGGAAAGGGTCCCAGACAGAGCTGGAGGAAAACGTAGAGAAAAATACTAACTCACAAAAAAGACCAGACTAACAGAGACTGGAGAAACCCTGAGAGAGTGGCCCCTAAACACCCTTTTAACTCAGTACTGGAGTCACTCCTGAGGTTCACCCTTCATCCAAAAATTAGACAGACCCATAAAACAAAACGAGGCTAAATGGGCACACTAACCCAGGGGCAAGGACGAGAAGGCAGGAGGTGACAGGAAAGCTGGCAATAGGAAACCATCGTAAATGGGAAAACTATTGATTGCGTCGTTTGCTGAGTTCCTTTACTACGGACATCAGGATGCTTCGGCAGCTTCTCAGGTGTCTCAGATGCCCATACAGCTGGCTTCCAATATGGCAGAGTCCTGGAAGTCCATCAGGTCAGCACAGAATTACTTTGTTGGTTATATGTCATGCCTGCAAGATGCTAGGGTGTCCAGCGTTATTTTCCTTGGTGACTCGTGTGAAACAGAAGTAGATTATTGGATTTTTTTTTTTAAAGCAAAAGATAAAAACTCCATAAAGGAATTTATGGTCATGAACATCACTCCTGTGTCCCAGACATTGGGGATAACAAGCTGTGACACATTATGACTTAAATGTTAAGGCTCTCGTCGGGAGAGGCATGCCCGAGAAGATCAGAAGAGCTTAGTGATGATGCCGTAATTGCATGCCTAGATCTTAGGTATTCTGGGATCTACCCCGGAGACCGGGTGTCTCTCAATTTGTACACATTGCACAGGAGGACAATAACTCTTTGAATGAGATAAATCGCTTTGACAAAACCATACTGCCCTTTTGAAAAAGTCACTTGATACTAAGATGTGATTTTTAACTCCTATAAGGTCACTATGAGTCAGAATTGATTCCACAGCAACGGGTTTGGTTTGGTTTGGTTTGGTTTCTTTTTAACGCCTCAGGAGTCCAGGGCATGCGACCAAATAATCAGACTCAGAATCTCCAGAATTCTGCAAGCGTGTGTTAGAGCGTGTCCAGTCCTGCTACCTGTAGATAAACAATTTTTTTCTTTTGTTAACGAACTGTACATTTAATTTCAATAAAAGTTTATTTTTGAGATAGCAATTGCTTTTGCCTTTCCTTTTTCTAGAGGATGTTTATAAATGCTTTCGGGCAACTCTTTCTTTTTTTTGTTCACTCGCTGAAGATGGCTCAGTCACTTCTGTCTGGGAAATAACTGCAGGACCCAGACCTGGATTCTTCAGATTGGACCCAAAACCCTTGCCGTACTTTGAAACACAGTTTGTGGGTCCCCAGAGGCAGTTAGTGTGTCACCTTCCCAAATTCCTTTCTGCCCCTTCCATGAAAGGCAGGGCTACTACTACCAAAGGTCGCGGGTCCAGAGCTTCCTCCGTAGAGTGACTGAGAACAAGTGACTCCCGGCTAAAGGGGGATGTCCCAGGGTGGCAGGAGAAGACTGGCCTTTACAAGAAAAGTCATTCTCATAGTTTCCCCTCATCAGCCCTTCAGTGATCTGTGTTGAGATTCTGTTTTGAGGTACGGCTAACTATTCATGACCTTAGGCTATTCCATCTGAGACTTTTCCAAGCAATGTTGCTCAATTGTTTGAATTATACTGGGGGCTAAACCTTGAAATTGCCTAAAGGAATCCAAAAAAGTGTTGCTGTTGTGGTTGTTACTTGTCATCGAGTTGGCTTCAGCTTATGCTGACCCTATGCACAACACAACTAGTTGTTGCCTGGTCCTACTCCATCTTCACGATTGTTGGTATACTCCAGTTCATTGTGGCCACTGTGTATTCTGAGCATCTTCCAGCCTAGGGGGCTCATCTTCCAGTGCTATATGGGACAATATTTTGTTGTGGTCTATAAAGCTTATATTGACTGATTTTTGGAAATAGATCACCAGGCCTTTCTTCCTAGTCTGTCTTAGTCTGGAAGCCCCAGTAACACCTGTCCACAAATGGTGACCTTGCTGGTATTTGAAATACCAATGGCAGAGCTTCCAGCATCACAGCAACACAGTACGACAAGCTGACAGGTGGCTGGTGGTCCAAAAAGTAGTGGGAAGAAAATTGGCGAAAAGGGAAAATATCAAAAAGAAAATCTTTAAAAACTTCATAGTGAGTCCTTCATGAGTGAGATGTTGAGTGAATGCCAGCTTGGCAGTGAGACGGACGTGAGTTCTGCTGTTTTCTCCACCACTTAACCAGCTCTGGCCATAGGTGAGTTGCTTGCCATCCAAGCTTCTGTCCTCCTTTGAAAAGCACAAAACCTAGCTTCACTGGGTTTTCCTAAGAAATAGAGCCGACATGTATAAAGTGCTTTACTCAAACAACGGCCTCTGTTTCTCTCCCTAGCATCAAATAACCAATATTCATTTAAAAATAAAAATGAAGTTAAAATCCATTACTTGTGTCCTTTTGGGGGATCCAATTTTTGCTCTACATTCTTATATTGAAATTCCATTTGCAAGCAAATGTTCTCCTTGTTGTGTGCCCTCGAGTCGATTCTGAGGTGACCCCATCTGGTAGATTAGAATTGCCTCATAGGGTTTCCTAGACTGGTGGGTTCGAATCACTGACCTTTCTGTTATCAGCCAAGAACTTAACCATTGTACCACCAGGGTTCCTTATGTTCCTTGTTGTTGGTGTTGTTGGGTGCCGTCGAGTCAGTTCTGGCTCATAGTGACCCAGTGCACAACAGAACGAAACACTGCCCGGTCCTGAGCCATCCTTACAACGGTTGTTATGCTTGAGCTCATTGTTGCAGACACTGTCAATCCATCTCGTTGAGGGTCTTCCTTTTTTCTGCTGACCCTGTACTCTGTCAAGCATGATGTCCTTCTCCAGAGACTGATCCCTCCAGACAACATGACCAAAGTATGTAAGACACAGTCTCGCCATCCTTGCCTCTAAGGAGCATTCTGGCTGGCTGCACTTCTTCCCAGACAGATTTGTTCATTCTTCTGGCACTCCATGGGATATTCAATATTCTTCGCCAACAAAACAGTTCAAAGGCGTCAATCCTTCTTCCGTCTTCCTTATTCATTGTCCAGCTTTCACATGCATATGATGCGATTGAAAATACCATGGCTCGGGTCAGGTGCACCTTAGTCTTCAGGGTGACATCTTTGCTCTTCAAAACTTTGAAGAGGTCCTTTGCAGCAGATTTGCCCAATGCAATGTGTCTTTTGATTTCTTGACTGCTGCTTCCATGGCTGTTGATTGTGGATCCAAGTAAAATGAAATCCTTGACAACTTCAGTCTTTTCTCCGTTTATCATGATGTTGCTCATTGGTCCAGTTGTGAGGATTTTTGTTTTCTTTATGTTGAGGTGCAATCCATAGGGAAGGCTGTGGTCTTTGATCTTCACTAGTAAGTCCTTCAAGTCCTCTTCACTTTCAGCAAGCAAGGTTGTGTCATCTGCATAACGCAGGTTGTTAACAAGCCTTCCTGCAATCCTTATGCCCCTTTCTTCTTCATATAGTCCAGCTTCCAGGATTATTTGCTCAACATACAGATTAAATAGGTATGGTGAAAGAATACAAACCTGACGCACACCTTTCCTGACTTTAAACCAATCAGTATCCCTTTGTTCTGTCCGAACAACTGCGTCTTGATCTATGTAAAGTTTTCTCATGAGCACAATTAAGTGTTCTGGGATTTCCATTTTTCACAATGTTATCCATAGTTTGTTATGATCCACACAGTCGAATGCCTTTGCATAGTCAATAAAACACAGGTAAACATCCTTCTGGTATTGTCTGCTTTCAGACAGGATCCATCTGACATCAGCAATGATATCCCTGGTTCCATGTCCTCTTCTGAAACCTGCCTGAATTTCTGGCAGTTCCCTATTGATATATTGCTGCAGCCGTTTTTGAATGATCTCCAGCAAAATTTTGCTTGTGTGTGATATTAATGATATTGTTCTATAATTTCCACATTCGGTTGGATCACCTTTCTTGGGAATAGGCATAAATATGGATCTCTTCCAGCCAGTTGGCCAGGAAGCTGTCGTCCATATTTCTTGGCATAGACGAGTGAGCACCTTCAGCGATTCATTTGTTTGTTGAAACACCTCAATTGATATTCCATCAATTCCGGTACCTTTGTTTTTTGCCAATGCCTTCAGAGCAGCTTGGACTTCTCGCTTCAGTACCATCAGTTCCTGATCATATGCCACCTCTTGAAATGGTTGAATATCGACTAATTCTTTTTGGTATAATGACTCTGTGTATTCCTTCCATCTTCTTTTGATGCTTCCTGTGTCGTTCAATATTTTCCCCATGGAATCCTTCACTATCGCAACTCGAGGCTTGAATTTTTTCTTCAGTTCTTTCAGCTTGAGAAACGCCGAGCGTGTTCTTCCCTTTTGGTTTTCCATCTCCAGCTTTTTGCACATGTCATTATAATACTTTACTTTGTCTTCTTGAGACGCCCTTTGAAATCTTCTGTTCAGTTCTTTTACTTCCTCAATTCTTCCGTTTGCTTTAGCTGCTCGACGCTCAAGAGCAAGTTGCAAAGTCTCCTCTGACATCCATCTTGGTCTTTTCTTTCTTTCCTGTCTTTCCAGTGACCTCTTGCTTTCTTCATGGATGATGTCCTTGATGTCATCCCACAACTCGTCTGGTCTTCGGTCGGTAGTGTTCAATGCGTCAAATCAATTCTTCAGATGGTCTCTAAATTCAGGTGGGATATACTTAAGGTCATATTTTGGCTCTCATGGACTTTCTGTGATTTTCTTCAGTTTCAGCTTGAACTTGCATATGAGCAATTGATGGTCTGTTCCACAGTCAGCCCCATGTTCTGACCGATGATATTGAGCTTTTCCATCGTCTCTTTTCACAGATGCAGTCAATTTGATTTCTGTGTGTTCCATCTGGTGAGGTCCATGTGCATAGTTGCCATTTATGTTGGTGAAAGAAGGTATTTGCAATGAAGAAGTTGTTGGTCTTGCAAAATTCTATCATTCAATCTCCGGCATTGTTTCTATCACCAAGGACATATTTTCCAACTACTGATCCTTCTTTGTTTCCAACTTTCACATTCCAATCGCCAGTAATTATCAATGCATCTTGATTGCACGTTCGATCAATTTCAGACTGTAGCAGCTGATAAAAATCTTCTATTTCTTCATCTTTGGCTCTAGTGGTTGATGCGTAAATTTGAATAATAGTCATATTAACTGGTCTTCCTTGTAGGTGTATGGATATTATCCTATCACTGACAGAGTTGTACTTCAGGATAGATCTTGAAACGTTCTTTTTTTTTTTTTTTTTTTTTTTTTTTTATAATAACTTTTATTAAGCTTCAAGTGAACGTTTACAAATCCAATCAGTCTGTCACATATAAGTTTACATACATCTCACTCCCTACTCCCACTTACTCTCCCCGTCTTGAGTCAGCCCTTTCAGTCTCTCCTTTCTTGACAATTTTGCCGGCTTCCCTCTCTCTCTATCCTCCCATCCCCCCTCCAGACAAGAGTTGCCAACACAATCTCAAGTGTACACCTGATATAATTAGCTCACTCTTCATCAGCGTCTCTCTCCCACCCGCTGACCAGTCCCTTTCATGTCTGATGAGTTGTCTTCAGGGATGGTTCCTGTCCTGTGTCAACAGAAGGTCTGGAGAGCATGGCCGCCGGGATTCCTCCAGTCTCAGTCAGACCATTAAGTTTGGTCTTCTTATGAGAATTTGGGGTCTGCATCCCACTGCTCTCCTGCTCCCTCAGGGGTCCTCTGCTGAGCTCCCTGTCAGGGCAGTCATCGATTGTGGCCGGGCACCAACTAGTTCTTCTGGTCTCAGGATGATGTAGGTCTCTTGTTCATGTGGCCCTTTCTGTCTCTTGGGCTCTTAGTTGTCATGTGGGCTTGGTGTTCTTCATTTTCCTTTGCTCCAGGTGGGTTGAGACCAATTGCTGCATCTTAGATGGCTGCTTGTTAGCATTTAAGACCCCAGACGCCACATTTCAAAGTGGGATGCAGAATGATTTCATAATAGAATTATTTTGCCAATTGACTTAGAAGTCCCCGCAAACCATGTTCCCCAGACCCCCGCGCTTGCTCCGCTGAGCTTTGAAGCATTCATTTTATCCCGGAAACTTCTTTGCTTTTGGTCCAGTCCAATTGAGCTGACCTTCCATGTATTGAGTGTTGTCTTTCCCTTCACCTAAAGCAGTTCTTATCTACTGATTAATCAATAAAAAAACCCTCTCCCACCCTCCCTCCCTCCCCCCCTCGTAACCACAAAAGTATGTGTTCTTCTCAGGTTTACTATTTCTCAAGATCTTATAATAGTGGTCTTATACAGTATTTGTCCTTTTGCCTCTGACTCATTTTGCTCAGCATAATGCCTTCCAGGTTCCTCCATGTTATGAAATGTTTCAGAGATTCGTCACTGTTCTTTATCGATGCGTAGTATTCCATTGTGTGAATATACCACAATTTATTTACCCATTCATCCGTTGATGGACACCTTGGTTGCTTCCAACTTTTTGCTATTGTAAACAGAGCTGCAATAAACATGGGTGTGCATATATCTGTTTGTATGAAGGCTCTTGTATCTCTAGGGTATATTCCGAGGAGTGGGATTTCTGGGTTGTATGGTAGTTCTATTTCTAACTGTTTAAGATAACGCCAGATAGATTTCCAAAGTGGTTGTACCATTTTACATTCCCACCAGCAGTGTATGAGAGTTCCAATCTCTCCGCAGCCTCTCCAACATTTATTATTTTGTGTTTTTTGGATTAATGCCAGCCTTGCTGGTGTGAGATGGAATCTCATCGTAGTTTTAATTTGCATTTCTCTAATGGCTAATGATCGAGAGCATTTTCTCATGTATCTGTTGGCTGCCTGAATATCTTCTTTAGAGAAATGTGTGTTCATATCCTTTGCCCACTTCTTGATTGGGTTGTTTGTCTTTTTGTGGTTGAGTTTTGACAGAATCATGTAGATTTTAGAGATCAGGCGCTGGTCGGAGATGTCATAGCTGAAAATTCTTTCCCAATCTGTAGGTGGTCTTTTTACTCTTTTGGTGAAGTCTTTAGATGAGCATAGGTGTTTGATTTTTAGGAGCTCCCAGTTATCGGGTTTCTCTTCATCATTTTTGGTAATGTTTTGTATTCTGTTTATACCTTGTATTAGGGCTCCTAGGGTTGTCCCAATTTTTTCTTCCATGATCTTTATCGTTTTAGTCTTTATGTTTAGGTCTTTGATCCACTTGGAGTTAGTTTTTGTGCATGGTGTGAGGTATGGGTCCTGTTTCATTTTTTTGCAAATGGATATCCAGTTATGCCAGCACCATTTGTTAAAAAGGCTGTCTTTTCCCCAGTTAATTGACACTGGTCCTTTGTCAAATATCAGCTGCTCATACGTGGATGGATCTATGTCTGGGTTCTCAATTCTGTTCCATTGGTCTATGTGTCTGTTGTTG
The DNA here is from genome assembly GCF_024166365.1 of Elephas maximus indicus. Taxonomy (NCBI): domain Eukaryota; kingdom Metazoa; phylum Chordata; class Mammalia; order Proboscidea; family Elephantidae; genus Elephas; species Elephas maximus. The sequence continues at coordinate 7,879,768 of NC_064827.1, read as the reverse complement.
TACCAATACCAGGCTGTTTTGACTACTGTGGCTGTATAATAGGTTCTGAAGTCAGGTAAGGTGAGGCCTCCCACTTTCTTCTTCTTTTTCAGTAGTGCTTTGCTTATCCGGGGCTTCTTTCCCTTCCATATGAAATTGGTGATTTGTTTCTCTATCCCCTTAAAATATGACATTGGAATTTGGATCGGAAGTGCGTTAAATGTATAGATGGCTTTTGGTAGAATAGACATTTTTACTATGTTAAGTCTTCCTATCCATGAGCAAGGTATGTTTTTCCACTTAAGTATGTCCTTTTGAATTTCTTGTAGTAGAGCTTTGTAGTTTTCTTTGTATAGGTCTTTTACATCCTTGGTAAGATTTATTCCTAAGTATCTTATCTTCTTGGGGGCTACCGTGAATGGTATTGATTTGGTTATTTCCTCTTCGGTGTTCTTTTTGTTGATGTAGAGGAATCCAAGTGATTTTTGTATGTTTATTTTATAACCTGAGACTCTGCCAAACTCTTCTATTAGTTTCAGTAGTTTTCTGGAGGATTCCTTAGGGTTTTCTGTGTATATAATCATGTCATCTGCAAATAGTGATAACTTTACTTCTTCCTTGCCAATCCGGATACCTTTTATTTCTTTGTCTAGCCTGATTGCCCTGGCTAAGACTTCCAACACGATGTTGAATAAGAGCGGTGATAAAGGGCATCCTTGTCTGGTTCCCGTTCTCAAGGGAAATGCTTTCAGGTTCTCTCCATTTAGAGTGATATTGGCTGTTGGCTTTGCATAGATGCCCTTTATTATGTTGAGGAATTTTCCTTCAATTCCTATTTTGGTAAGAGTTTTTATCATAAATGGGTGTTGGACTTTGTCAAATGCCTTTTCTGCATCAATTGATAAGATCATGTGGTTTTTGTCTTTTGTTTTATTTATGTGATGGATTACATTAATGGTTTTTCTGATATTAAACCAGCCTTGCATACCTGGTATAAATCCCACTTGATCAGGGTGAATTATTTTTTTGATGTGTTGTTGGATTCTATTGGCTAGAATTTTGTTGAGGATTTTTGCATCAATGTTCATGAGGGATATAGGTCTATAATTTTCTTTTTTTGTAATGTCTTTACCTGGTTTTGGTATCAGGGAGATGGTGGCTTCATAGAATGAGTTGGGTAGTATTCCGTCATTTTCTATGCTTTGGAATACCTTTAGTAGTAGTGGTGTTAACTCTTCTCTGAAAATTTGGTAGAACTCTGCAGTGAAGCCGTCCGGGCCAGGACTTTTTTTTGTTGGGAGTTTTTTGATTACCGTTTCAATCTCTTTTTTTGTTATGGGTCTATTTAGTTGTTCTGCTTCTGAATGTGTTAGTTTAGGTAGGTAGTGTTTTTCAAGGAATTCATCCATTTCTTCTAGGTTTTCAAATTTGTTAGAGTACAATTTTTCATAATAATCTGAAATGATTCTTTTAATTTCATTTGGTTCTGTTGTGATGTGGTCCTTCTCATTTCTTATTCGGGTTATTTGTTTCCTTTCCTGTATTTCTTTAGTCAGTCTAGCCAATGGTTTATCAATTTTGTTAATTTTTTCAAAGAACCAGCTTTTGGCTTTGTTAATTCTTTCAATTGTTTTTCTGTTCTCTAATTCATTTAGTTCAGCTCTAATTTTTATTATTTGTTTTCTTCTGGTGCCTGATGGATTCTTTTGTTGCTCACTTTCTATTTGTTCAAGTTGTAGGGACAGTTCTCTGATTTTGGCTCTTTCTTCTTTTTGTATGTGTGCATTTATTGATATAAATTGGCCTCTGAGCACTGCTTTTGCTGTGTCCCAGAGGTTTTGATAGGAAGTATTTTCATTCTCGTTGCTTTCTATGAATTTCCTTATTCCCTCCTTGATGTCTTCTATAACCCAGTCTTTTTTCAGGAGGGTATTGTTCATTTTCCAAGTATTTGATTTCTTTTCCCTCGTTCTTCTGTTATTGATCTCTAGTTTTATTGCCTTGTGGTCTGAGAAGATGCTTTGTAATATTTCGATGTTTTGGACTCTGCAAAGGTTTGTTTTATGACCTAATATGTGGTCTATTCTAGAGAATGTTCCATGTGCGCTAGAAAAAAAAGTATATTTTGCAGCAGTTGGGTGGAGAGTTCTGTATAAGTCAATGAGGTCAAGTTGGTTGATTGTTGTAATTAGATCTTCCGTGTCTCTGTTGAGCTTCTTACTGGATGTCCTGTCCTTCTCCGAAAGGGGTGTGTTGAAGTCTCCTACTATAATTGTGGAGGTATCTATCTCGCTTTTCAGTTCTGTTAAAATTTGATTTATATATCTTGCAGCCCTGTCATTGGGTGCGTAAATATTTAATATGGTTATGTCTTCCTGATCAATTGTCCCTTTTATCATTATATAGTGTCCTTCTTTATCCTTTGTGGTGGATTTAAGTCTAAAGTCTATTTTGTCAGAAATTAATATTGCTACTCCTCTTCTTTTTTGCTTATTGTTTGCTTGATATACTTTTTTCCATCCTTTGAGTTTTAGTTTGTTTGTGTCTCTAAGTCTAAGGTGTGTCTCTTGTAGGCAGCATATAGATGGATCGTGTTTCTTTATCCAGTCTGTGACTCTCTGTCTCTTTATTGGTGCATTTAGTCCATTTACATTCAGGGTAATTATAGATAAATAAGTTTTTAGTGCTGTCATTTTGATGCCTTTTTATGTGTGTTGTTGACAATTTCATTTTTCCACATACTTTTTTGTGCTGAGGCGTTTTTCTTAGTAAATTGTGAGATCCTCACTTTCATAGTGTTTGACTTTATGTTAGTTGAGTCGTTACGTTTTTCTTGGTTTTTGTCTTGAGTTATAGAGTTGTTATACCTTTTTGTGGTTACCTCATTATATACCCCTATTTTTCTAAGTAAAAACCTAACTTGTATTGTTCTATATCGCCTTGTATCACTCTCCATATGGCAGTTCAATGCCTCCTGTATTTAGTCCCTCTTTTTGATTATTGTGATCTTTTACCTATTGACTTCCATGATTCCCTGTTATGTGTATTTTTTTTTTAATTAATCTTAATTTGTTTGTTTTTGTGATTTCCCTATTTGAGTTGATATCAGGACGTTCTGTTTTGTGACCTTGTGTTGTGCTGATATCTGGTATTATTGGTTCTCTGACCAAACAATATCCTTTAGTATTTCTTGTAGCTTTGGTTTGGTTTTTGCAAATTCTCTAAACTTGTGTTTGTCTGTAAATATCTTAATTTCGCCTTCATATTTCAGAGAGAGTTTTGCTGGATATATGATCCTTGGTTGGCAGTTCTTCTCCTTCAGTGTTCTGTATATGTTGTCCCATTCCCTTCTTGCCTGCATGGTTTCTGCTGAGTAGTCAGAACATATTCTTATTGATTCTCCCTTGAAGGAAACCTTTCTTTTCTCCCTGGCTGCTTTTAAAATTTTCTGTTTATCTTTGGTTTTGGTGAGTTTGATGATAATATGTCTTGGTGTTTTTCTTTTTGGATCAATCTTAAATGGGGTTCGATGAGCATCTTGGATAGATATCCTTTCGTCTTTCATGATGTCAGGGAAGTTTTCTGTCAGAAGTTCTTCAACTATTTTCTCTGTGTTTTCTGTCCCCCCTCCCTGTTCTGGGACTCCAATCACCCGCAGGTTATCCTTCTTGATAGAGTCCCACATAATTCTTAGGGTTTCTTCATTTTTTTTAATTCTTTTATCTGATTTTTTTTCAGCTATGTTGGTGTTGATTCCCTGGTCCTCCAGATGTCCCAGTCTGCATTCTAATTGCTCGAGTCTGCTCCTCTGACTTCCTAGTGTGTTGTCTAATTCTGTTATTTTATTGTTAATCTTTTGGATTTCTACATGTTGTCTCTCTATGGATTCTTGCAACTTATTAATTTTTCCAGTATGTTCTTGAATAATCTTTTTGAGTTCTTCAACAGTTTTATCAGTGTGTTCCTTGGCTTTTTCTGCAGATATCCTAATTTCATTTGTGATATCATTAAGCATTCTGTAAATTAGTTTTTTATATTCTGTATCTGATAATTCCAAAATTGTATCTTCATTTGGGAAAGATTTTGATTCTTTTGTTTGGGGAGTTGGAGAAGCTGTCACGGTCTGCTTCTTTAAGTGGTTTGATATGGATTGTTGTCTCCGAGCCATCACTGGGAAACTAGTTTTTCCAGAAAATCCGCTAAAAAAAAACTGCAGTCAGATCCCTATCAGAGTTCTCCCTCTGGCTCAGGCTATTCAGATGTTAATGAAGCCGCCTGGGGAGGGTGGGGGAGGGAACAGAGAGATAGGAGAGTAGCACCTCAGAATATAGCCAGAGTTGCTTGTCTTGCTTGGAATGACTCTTATATCTGAGATTCCCGCGGGCGCGTCGCCTATGTGTGCTGTCTGTGTGGAGATTGCCCCCGGGGGGTCTGGCCCGCTGGAGTCACGGTCAGATCCTCCGCTTCCAGCCCCACGCCCAGCGTCAAGGCTCCCCTACTGGGACGGTGCACTCTCGACTCCAAAATCAGTCGCTGCCTCCCGGGGACTTCTCGTCCCTCCAGCCGCGTGGCCGTGCCGCCCCCGTGAACCAGGTGGGCCCCCTCCCGGGGTTAGTTCAGATGGGTGGAGTAGCTCCCCGTGCTTGTGCCGCGACCGAGTGTCCCGGCTGGAACGCTGTTCTCCCCGCTCCAATACCAGTCGCTGCCTCCCGGGGACTTCTCCTACCGGCTGCGTCCCACGCCGCCCGCGCGACCCGGATGGTCACCTTCCCGGGGTTAGTTCAGGGGGTGGAGCAACTCTCCGTGTTTATGGCGTACCTGCGTGCAGTCCAAATCCCTGTGGGACGGTTCCCCGGCTCGGATGCTACTCTTTCTGCTCCAAGATCAGTCACTGCCTCCCGGGGACGTCTCCTAACGGCTGCGTCCCACGCCGCCCGTGGAACCGGCTAGTCCCCCTCCCGGGGTTAGTTCAGGGGGGTGGAGCAGGTCTCTGTGCTTGTGCCGTACCTGACTGGTATGCTGGCTCCAGGCTCTGGAAACAATCGCTGCTTCCCCGTATTAGTTCGTTCTCCGTCTCTAAATCTGTGTTTGTTGTTCAGGGTTCGTAGATTGTTATGTATGTGATCGATTCACTTGTTTTTCCGTGTCTTTGTTGTAAGAGGGATCCGAGGTAGCGTCTGCCTAGTCCGCCATCTTGGCTCCGCCTCCCTCCATCGAAACGTTCTTTTTGACGATGAATGCAACATCATTCCCCTTCGAGGTGTCATTCCCAGCATAGTAGACTATATGATTGTCTGATTCAAAATGGCCAATACCAGTCCATTTCAGCTCACTAATGCCTAGGATATTCATGTTTATGCATTCCATTTCATTTTTGATGATTTCCAATTTTCCTAGATTCATACTTTATACATTCCAAGTTCTGATTATTAATGGATGTTTGCAGCTATTTCTTCTCATTTTGAGTCGTGCCACATCAGCAAATGAAGGTCCTGAAAGCTTTACTCCATCCAGGTCATTAAGGTCGACTCTACTTTGAGGAGGCAGCTCTTCCCCATGCTCTTTGTTTGGTCTCCTTTTATAAAGCTAGCATTTGACAATTTTCTTTACTTCAAACAATCAAGATGGTTGATTGTCCTACACTTATTAACCTTAAGAAAACCCTATGCTGATTAAACAACACAGGTGACTGGTTTAAGTTCACTGATTATACAGAGAGGTCTGGTTAATCGTGGGGAAAGAAGACAGGCTAACATGTTCACCACTCAACAAGCTAAGGTTAGTACACTCTTTGGATTTATTGTGTTTGGATATGGGATTGGCCCGTCAGCCAGGAAACATTGGAGGATGCTAACTTTCAGGTCTAAACATTTAGCAAACACTGTAGTCTCTAATTCAGAGGCATTTATTGCCTGCTGGTTGGTTCAGGGCAGGGTGTACGTTTTAAATCCTCCATATTTATTTATGTATTCATAAGTTCACGCTTCTACCTGTGAGATTTACTGAAGATTAGTTCTTGAAAGCTGAAAGCAGATTTGCCTTTTGACCTGACCCTAGATGAGTAGCCCTGTGGTTTTCTGAGAAGGGCTTATAAATGCTGGAGGTTATAGGACCCAAATGTTATAGGACCCAAATGTTATGGGACAGTTTCATAGTTGGCATATCCCAGATTGAACATCAGTTGGCGGGAAACACAATTTGTTCTTGAAATTTTAACAACATTGAGGAAGGATGTATGTACCAGTTCATTCAGTTACCCTCCCTCCCCTTCCACACACAAACTCTGTCTTCCTGCATTCATTTGTCCAACCCCTCCTATGTGCCAGGCACTGTCCTGGGTTCTGGGAATAATGGAGAACAAGACAGGCCAAAGCCCCATCCTCCATGGCATTGATTCTCGCCAGAGTCAGCGGCAGACCAGACATTCACTATGTCAGGGAATAATAAGAGCTGTGAAGATAAACAAAATAGGCTAAAGGGGTAAAGAATGATAGAAAAACCAAACCCACTGCTGTCAAGTTTATTCCAACTCATAGTGGCCCTATAAGACAGAGTAGAACGGCCTCATTGGGTTTTCTATGCTGTAATCTTTGCAGAACCAGATCACCTCATATTTCTTCCTAGGGGCCACTGGTAGGTTCAAACCACCATCCTTTCCATAGTAGCCAAGTGTTTAACCACTGTACCACCAGGGCTTCTTGAATGGTTATAGATGGACAGATGGACGGACAGATGGATGGACGGATGGACGGACAGACGGATGGACGGACGGACGGATGGATGGATGGACGGATGGACGGATGGATGGATGGTTGGATGGATAGACAGATAGATATAGATGGCTGCCGTCCAGTTGGCTCTGATTCATGATGATTTTTTGTACAACAGAACAAAACACTGCCTGGTTCTGCATCATCCTCACAATTGATAGCATGTTCGAGTCCGTTGTTGTAGCTACTGTGCCAATCCATCTCACCAAGGGTCTCCCTCGCCCTTGCTCATCCTCTCCTTCACCAAACATGAGGTTCTCCTCCAGTGATTGATTCCTCCTGATGACATGTCTAAAGCAAGTGAGCTGGGAAGTAGTCTGTCACGATCCATAAGGTTTTTATTGGCTAATTTTTGGAAGTAGGTCACCAGGCCTTTCTTCCTGGTCTGTTTTTGTCTGGAAATGCCCCTGAAACCTATTCACCACAGGTGACCTTGCTGGTATTTGAAATACCAGTGGCATAGCTTCCAGCATCAGAGCAACATGTAAGCCTCCGCAGTACAACACGCTGACAGACAGGTGGTGGAGAGAATGATAGAATGTGCTGTTTAAGATAAAGGGGTTGAAGAAGGTCTCCCAAGAGAAGCCTCAAGCAGATAGCCTGGGGAAGTGTGGGAATAGCCCAGGCAGAAGTCCTGAGGCAGGAACAAGGTTGATGGATCTGAGAAAAGGCAAGAAGGATCACATGGCTGGAGGTGGCAAAGGCAGAATAGGAGTAGGTGAGGAGCAAGGCCCAAGTGATGCAGGCTCCAAGTGCCATGGTGGGACTCAGGGTCTTCTTTGAAGTGATGGGACAACTTTGATGGTTTGGGGGAGGGGTGTGACACGCAATGTTAAAAAGATCATTCTGTTGGGAATAGATTGCAGGAGGCGAGGGCAAAAAGGGGGAGACAGTTTAGGAGATTCCAGCAGGGGTCAAGGTGGTTGCCATGGCTTGGTCTGGGCTGATGGGGAGGAAGAACACTCTACTTCGCATTGAATGGCTTTACTCAGGGCCTGTCACTCACCGTCTACCCACCGCTTTTGTTTTCCCCGTTACCTGCCTTCCCCTACAGGCACTGGAGAAACATCAAAACTATCTCCACCAAGAAATTTTAGGATCCTGGTATTTCTGAGTTTAAAGAGACTCCAGGATCACTGAGTTTCTTGCCTGATAGAGGAGGTGATGAGCCCAGTTGGGGAAGCTGGAAGTGTCTGCCTACATTACCAATCAGGAGAAGCCATCCATCAGACAACGTCACCGTAAGTCACCCACAGAGTAACAATGGCTCGCATAATATGCCAATAAATTCACCAACAGCTGGCAGCTTTTAGTATAAAAAACGGGAAAGGACACAGTTTTGGAAAACAAGAGCCTCCTAGGAGAATTTTTTAATGTGCAAAGAAGCAAAGTGAGCCTCCAGAGTGGACACCCACGCCCTGGCAGAGGAGTCAGACGCTCACAAATAGCTTATGACGCAGAAATCAGCCCCTTCCCGGACATTAGCTCCAGCTCCGGTTTCCATTCTGGAAAGAAAGCCGCCTCGTGTATGTCAGGGCCCAGCACCCTCCAGGGAGGACAAGGCTGAGAGGCTACGTGCCACTGTCCCTCAGGTCTCCCACCTCTGCACAGACACCGTGTTCCCTACGCTGTGAACTGTCTTCATTACCAGCCAGATAAGATTTCAAAGGGCTCCACTAACTGTGCCAAGCTGCCGGAAGCGGTATGCCGGCTTGTATGCCATCTCCCGTTCGTGCAGAAATCCAGTGGAATTGGTGTGGGAGAAGATTGCTGAGAACCAGCGCTAACTGCAGCTTCTTTACCCTTAACGGGGGGCCGAAAATTTCCCTGGGAAAGAAAATCTCTATATTGCTACGAGGGAAGGAACATCTTTGAATTTGCAAAAGGGGGTTTGGAGGCGAGTTTGGGGAATGGGCTGCAGAGAGCTGACTTTGTGGACAATGAAGAGAGGAATCGGATCACAGGTGGGAAAGAGGTTGAGAAGAACGAGGTGGAGAAGAGGGCTGAGAAGACCTGGATGTTCGGGACTCAAGTTGACGGACAACAGAGACATCTGATATGCTGTTCCGGATTGCTTCTGTTTTCTGCACTGTTATCCCTTTCGCCTCCCCGGTCCTCGGGTAAAGTCAGTGCCACACACCCACAGCTTGTGCGAGAATTCGGATGAAAATCACAGAAAGGGGCCCAGTCATAGACCAGCTTGACATAGGGACAGTACAGGGAAATTTCGTCATTTCCATTAGCTGAACTAATTCAGAGCTTAGATGCAGAGAACATAATCACCCAAGAACTCTTTGGCTGGGATGGTGGACTTTCTGCAGGATGTAGAACCATATTACCTGGAGCTTAAAGGACAGAGGATAGGTCCCTGCGTGGCCCAAATGGTTTGTGCTCAACTGCTAACCTAAAGGCTGGTAATTCAAACTGACCAGTTGCACTGTGGAAGAAAGACCTGGCGATCTGCTTCCATAAAGATTCCCATTGGTATCGAGTCTATTCCAACACATAGGTACTCTATAGGACAAAGTAGAACTGCCCCGTAGGGCTTCCAAGGCTGTAATCTCTACGAACAAGAGACACACGACCCAAACTGGGGCATGAGTTGATCCCCTGAGTGCAAACAGTAGATTATTTATAGATAATCTATTACATATCAGGACTTAGGCCTCCAATGACGCATTGCCTTTTGACAAAACCTTCAGAGGTTATTTGCCTATTGTGATGACGCCCTAGTACCCCACCCAAGCTGGAGGTTCTTTTGAGGACCTACATTCAGGGAGGAACACTGTCTTTTGTGTACATACCTTTATAGCAGATTTTTTGTCTTTGAGGGTAGGCTTAATATTTTGAAACAGTAAGACTCTGAGTGTTCCACAGAGCACATACCATAATGCTGGTGTGCCATTGGAGACCCCTCACCCCAAGACAGTCCTAATGAGGAAGTCTTACAGAACGTACTTAGAACCAATAGAGTCATCTTTGAAATAAACACATAACTAGCTGAGGGGATTACATTGAATGGGATACCACTCACCGAGGTAGCTATATACTGATTGGACCATTTAAAACATTATCCTGTTTTAACGTAGTCACACCTGTAACTTCTTGGTGAGAAAATGAGAGTTCTGGGTGTTTTTGAGTTCAGAATGGATTTGCCAACTAAGTGCCTTAGTTAGGCATGGCTGCAAAAGAGCTCTATCCTACGAGCCTAAGTGTGTTCTTAAGCCAGTTATCCGAGGGTTGAGTGTCAACATTCATTAGTCCATGAAACATTTTTGAGCATCTACCACATGCACAGAAGGGTTCTGAGTGCTCTGAAACATCAGATGATTGTGATAAAGGGCCTGTTATGTATAACAGTTGTAGAGGCACGGGTGGTTCAGTGGTAGAATTCTCGCCTTCCGTGTGGGAGACCCAGGTTCGATTCCTGGCCAATGCACGTCATGTGCAACCACCAGCTGTCTGTCAGTGGAGGCTTCTGTGTTGCTATGATGCTCAACAGGTATTAGCAGAGCTTCCAGACTAAGAAGGACCAGGAAGAAAGGCCTGGTAAGCTACTTCTGAAAATCAGCCAGTGAAAACCCTATGGATCACAATGGTCTGATCTGCCTGGAAGCAGCACAGGCAACGTTTCATTCCTTTGTACATGGGATCGTCCTGAATCGGAGGCCAATTCAATGGCAGCTAACAAAGCAACAAGATGTATAACAGTTAAGTAACAAAGCAAAGCTATGCTCAGTGATTGCCAAATCAGTGTGGCAGGCAGAGGGCACAGGAGATGGAGAAATCTTTGTGGGCTAGTATAACAGGGGCGGGGGTGGGCGGCGAATGGTACTTGTGTCTATCAGAACAATGGTTCTTTAAGAATCAGATCACTTTTTAAAAGTCTGATGAAACCAAATGATCTCCCCAGGAAAAGACACATAGACAGACACAAAGTTTTGCATTTAATTTCAGAGATCCTTGCACCTCCAAAAGTCAACCTATGGGCTAGAAATCTCTGATGTACACTTTTAAATTCCCATGTTCTATGACTGTCTCCTTTTCCCTAAAATCCTACACATTAAGTTTTCTGAGATACCATCAAAAAAGTGATATTTACAGGAAGAGTTAATACCTTATTTAAAAGCAAAACACAACAGTCCTATGGAATTATAACATTTGGGGGCTTATTAATAAAATATTCAACTTCTGGGGTATATTATTGACTTGCTCTGTGTTATATATCAAACCAAACCCAAACCTGTTGCCGTTGAGTCGATTCCAACCCATGGAGATCCCATGTATTACAGAGTAGAAAGTAGAACTACTCCATAGGGTTTTCTTGGCTATGACCTTTATGGAAGCAAATCGCCAGGCCTTTCTTCCATCGTACTGCTGGGTGGGTTCAAACAGCCAACCTTCAGGTTAAGTAGTGGAGTGCAAAACATTTGCACAACCCAGGGACCTTGTATTATACACCAGGTGTGTGTATTTTGAGTCCTGCAAATTAGAAATTGCCTAATCACCATATACGTATTTTGACTCTGGAGAACCAGGGTTAAGACTTTGAGTTCTGTCTTAGTTGGCCCCTTACTTACTTTATGCTTCTGGTAAATGCCTTTCTATCTCCAAGTCTTCATTTCTTCATCTATAACATGAGTCAATGATCAAATTTGCTTTAGTTACTTCACACGGTTGTCAGGAGGGCCAGGTGGGCTAACAGATGTGTACTATGTAAATATAAGCTTTTTTTTTTTCATGGCTATTTGAATAAAAGACATTTACCATGTGTACCTTTTTGTGGTTTCACTTCCCAGAAAGAAATCGTATTGCATTTTGACTTGGCGGATGTTTGGTTTACAATGGTAATAACCTGTGCAGAACATTCTCCGTTTAAAATAGCACCACCCATGTTGACAATGCCAAGTCATTCGCTCTAATGCCAATTGAAAGCCCTTCCCTAATCTCTTGAAATTTCCATTGATGCTTTCTGCACCCCCCTCCCAACAGCACTTTATGACATGAGAAAATGTGTGCTTGCTTTGCTAATATATAGGCATCATGTGAGCTGCAATGAGGAAGAAAATGCTTGAAAGAAGCTCTCATAAACCTATGTCGGGAAATATTTTCATGATCTGAAATGAATTTGTAAAATATGGTGGTTTCAGTAGTAAAATAAATTCATGCATTTTTTTCATTTTTTAGTTTAAGTTACTAAGTGCTTTACTTGGTATTGACCTATCCTATCCCAGGAACTGATGCAACCCAGTAAAACTCCTTGAGAGTGGCCATTGTTATCAAGCAGATCAAATTGCAATATTGTTCCCCAAAAAATAACGCAGCGTGTAGAAAGAAATACACTGGATACCATGCTCAGAGCAAGAGACTGTGCCTGCTCAAAAACGACAAGTCTCCAGTGTTTGAGTGACAGTGACTTTACAGAGCTGTGTTACAAATAGGTCCCTCAGATCTGTTTTTCTTTTATAACTCTTTAAGCCTGAAAGAATGGAAAATATGAAATCATCACTTTCCCTAAAAAGAAAAAAAATTCTATAGCCATTTAAAAATGCTACAATTTAACTCTGGTCTTGGCACTTTTTCGTAAAGCAAGTGTCAAGCCAGGCAAGATTTATTAGCTGAGTTAGAAGCCCCGGGAACCAAGAGTAATTTCTTAGTGGTGATAGTGGCAGCGCAGCCATAAAAACCAACCAACCAACTAACAAAAAACAGTTGCTGTCAAGTTGACTCCTACTTATGGTGACCCAGTGAGTGTCATAGTAGATCTGAGCTCCACAGAGTTTTCAATGGCTGATTTTTCAGAAGCAGATCACCAGTTTTTCTTTCGAGGTGCCTCTGGGTGGACTTGAACCTCCAACCTTCCAGTTAGCAGCCAAGTGCATTAACAATTTGTACAACCCTCCATAGAGAAAGAGCGCCTTCCAGGCTCTGCAGTTTTTATCAAATAGGGTCACCTTGCTTTCTGCATAAGGAACTCCCCCAAGCCTGTGAAAGACCGAACAAAAGCTTTATCTGCAGGCATTCTGGAAATTAGAATGTTTTCCCCGGCGCTTATATCTAAGACCTCACTGCCAACGTATCTCCTGCCCACAGCTGCCAGATTCAGCGTCCCAAAGTACACTTTGCAGACGTCATCTTTTTCCCTGTGGGAACCATTGGAGGTTTCTGAACAAAGTCCAAGCTCTTGAGCCTCCAGGTCAGGGCTCCACACCCCTGCTCAACCGTCTCTCCCAGTGTTGCCAAATTTTCCCATCAGACAAACAATCCAGTTCCCTTGCCCTAGATTCCTAAATGCATGCCAACTCCATATTTTAACCCCACCAGAAAGTCACCCAGTTTTCTTTAGTTAAAGCTTCTTTAGCAATACTCCACCCCCCCTGCCTCCCAAAGCCTTCCTTAATTGCTACCTCCAACTCTTGTGCCATGTTAGGTTTCTCCCATGCATTGGCATTGACTCATGCTGCCTTGTGTCTTTGTCTCTGTGTACCTGGCCCACCTCCACAACTAGGTTGTAGACCCTAGGAGTGCAGGCAACCAGTTTTGCATCTCTTAGTTTCCCCAGCTCTCAGCCCAGCACTCTGCACACAGCAGAGTCGAGTTGCCCCTCACGTTGCACAGTGTACGAGGCATTAACTGCATAGAGTCAAAACTCCCCTTGGAAATGTTTTACACCTCTGTGAAGAACCTGCCCTTCCATGCTTCCATAAGTGTGATAGTTACTGTGAAGTGTCACTTTGGCTACACTCTGATTCTCAGTCGTTCAACCAGACACCGGACTGGTTACTGTTCTGTAATGGAATGGAATGTAACATAATCAATTTCCATGAGGTGATCTGATATGATCAACCAATCAATTGAAAGTGGAGTTTCCTTGGGAATGTGGCCTGCCTCCACAATATAAGTGAGTTCTCTGTCTCTCTCTGTCTGCCTCATCTCTTCACTCTTCTCATTACTTGAGCTATGGTTCCTGGGACATAAGCCTGCAGAATCCTCCAGCCTGCCGCCTCACCTATGGATTTGGGATTTGCCAGACCCCACAAATGCATGACCCATTTCCTTGAAGTAAAATGGCTCATGCAATTGTGGGGGCTGGCAAGTCCCAAACTCCTAAGGTTGCTTTGACTCGACGGCAGTGAGTGGGCATACATACATGCTGTTGTTGTTAGGTGCTGTCGAGTCATTTCTGACTCATAGCGACCCTATGTATCACAGAGCCAAACACTGCCCGGTCCTGCACCATCCTTACAATCCTTGTTATGCTTGAGCCCATTGTTGCAGCCACTGTGTCAATCCACCTCTCTGAGGGTCTTCTTCCTTTCCGCTGACCCTGTACTCTGCCAAGCATGATATCCTTCTCCAGGGACTGATCCCTCCTGACAACATGTCCAAAGTATGTAAGACGCAGTCTCACCATCCTTCTTCTAAGGAGCACTCTGGCTGTACTTCTTCTAAGACAGATTTGTTCGTTCTTTTGGCAGTCCATGGTATATTCAATATTCTTCACCAGCACTGCAATTCAAAGGCGTCAATTCTTCTTGGGTCTTCCTTATTCATTGTCCAACTTTCGCATGTATGTGATGCTTTTGAAAATACCATGGCTTGGGTCAGGTGCACCTTAGTCTTCAAGGTGACATCTTTGCTTTTCAAGAGGTCTTTTGCAGCAGATTTGCCCAATGCAATGTGTCTTTTCATTTCTTGACTGCTGCTTCCATGGCTGTTGATTGTGGATCCAAGTAAAATGAAATCCTTGACAACTTCAACCTTTTCTGCATTTATCATGATGTTGCTTATTGGTCCAGTTGTGAGGATTTTTGTTTTCTTTCTGTTGAGGTATAATCCATACTGAAGGCTGTGGTCTTTGATCTTCATCTGTAAGTGCTTCAAGTCCTCTTCACTTTCAGGAAGCAAGGTTTTGTCATCTGCATAATGCAGGTTGTTAATGAGTCTTCCTCCAGTCCCGATGCCCCATTCTTCTTCATATAGTCCAGCCTCCAGGATTATTTGCTCAACATAAAAAAAAAAAAAAAAAATTTCCTCAACATACGTATGTATAAATATGTGTGTGTGTCTCGCTGGTTCTGTTTATTTAGAGAACTCTGATGAAGACAATAAGTATAACACAGCTAGTTTGTTCACCGTCTTGTTGAGACTGACACAGATTGCTCCTTCTTTGCTTGAGGCCTGATGAAGAGCTTTGGTGGTGCGGAGGAGCCAGGTGGCACCGTGGCAGCCACTTTTGGTGACCCAGCCAATCTTCTTTCCCTGCTAACAGAGTCCTAATTACGCTCAGGTGGGAACCCTTAATCCTGAGGCGGTACTCTCCTCCATCAGGTCCAGGGAGTGAATCATGGTTGAACTGGCAATGTTCATTCCATTTTGCCAAATATTCTCCTTCAGTACTTCTCGGGTGACTGACTTACACTCACGAGGGAGTTATCCACTGGGGACTTTTTCTTATATATACATAGTTTATGTTATTTTTATTTGTACTTTAGATGTAGGTTTAAAGAACAAACTAGCTTCTCATTAAACAGCACACATATTGTTTTATGACATCGGTTAACAACCGCACGACATGCCAAAGCTTCTTGACCTTGGGTTCCCTATTACCAGCTTTCTTGTTCCTTTCTGCCTTCTAATCCTTGCCCCTGGATTGGTGTGCCCATTTAGTCTCGTTTTATTTTATGGGCCTGTCTAATCTTTGGCTGAAGGGTGAACCTCAGGAGTGACTTCATTACTGAAATGAAAGGGTGTCCGGAGGCCATACTCTCTCCACTGGGGACTTTTTGAAAACCTTTATCTTGCTGACAAAAGGATAGCACTGTCGCCGCTACTGGCTCTGCTTCCTGGTTTTGAATCTTGTCGTGAAGTTTTGCACTGATGCAGCTGGCCAACAAGTCACCAAGAGGTGGCAAGACTGAGGACAAGAAGCTAATGCCCCAAAGTCAGGTCAGCAGATGGATGGAAAGAGCCAGGGTTCTTGATGGCACTAGTGCACGGCCAAGCCAGCCCTGGTCAGCCAGGTCTCATGATAGACAGACGATGTGCAGACAGGTCTAGGAATTCCTGTAGGGTACATGGAGTGATTCATAATAATCGAAAAAGCTTCTCATCTTCTGGCTAGCATGGTGCTCAAAAGCAGTTTACTCTAATGTCACTCTAATGTCACAGTTAGAGCCACCTGGAGGCTTTAAAAAGTAGCAACGACCATATTCCACCCAAAGCCATTTGAATTAGAATCTCTGGAGATGAGGTTCGAGCATCCGTATTTTTTCCAAAATGCCCCAGGTAATTCTAAAGCATGGTGTGGGTTAAGAACCTGTGAGCTAAAGAGAGACACGTTTCCTTTAACGGGACCTCATGAAAGGCCTTTAGGTTGATTCATTTTAACACAGAGTGCTGTAGATTTCATCCAGGACTACTTTTCCCTCACTTTCCTCATGTGGATGGAGCTCTGGTGGTGCAGAGGTTAAAGCACTTGGCTGGTAACTGAAAGGCTGATGGTTTGAACCTCCAGCTAGTCCACAGGTACGCCGATCTGCTTCCATAAAGATTACATTCTTAGAAACCCTATGGGGCAGTTCTACTCTGTCCTATAGTGCCACTAGGAGTCAGAATCGACTCAATAGCAATGGGTTTGGTTTGGCACAGAGGTTAAGAGCTTGGCTGCTAACCAAAAGGTTGGCAGTTCAAATCCACCAGCCTCTCCTTGGAAACCCTATGGGGCAGTTCTACTCTATTCTAGAGTTGCTATCAGTCAGAATTGACTCAACGGCAACAAGTTTTTTGGGGGGGGTGGTGGTGGGAAGGTGTTACAAATGTTGACTACTAACTGAAAGGTTGGCAGTTTGAACCTACCCAGAGACACCTTTGGAGAAAGGTCTGGTGATCTGTTTCCAAAAGGTCACAACCTTGAAAACCCTATGGAGCAGCTCTACTCTGCAACACATGGATGGCCATGAGTTGGAATTGACTTGATGGCAACTGCTTTGGTTTTTTGGTGTTTGGTATCGAGACAAAACCCTTCTGCATACTCTAGCTTATGTCCCATGATCTGCACTCTGGCTGCTGGAAACACAAACTGTTTCTGATCCTATGTGAGCTCTGTGCATCATTCTCTCTAATGCTTTCAGGTGGTTCCTTCCCTGACCATAAACCCAGTGCCGTCAAGTCTATTTCGACTCACAGCGACCCTATAGGCCAGAGTAGAACTGCCCCATAGAGCAGCTGTAGCACTTAACCACTATGCCACCAGGGTTTCCTCCCTGACCATAAAAAAAAAAAAAAAAGAATACAAAAATAGCTAGCACTCAACAAAGTAAAATTCACAATGCCTGGCATTCATATAAATAAGCATTAAAAATCACCCATAATGAGGAGAAAATCAACCAGTTGACACTGGCTCAGAAATGACGCAGATAAGAGAATTAGTAGGAAAGGACATTAAAACAGTCATTTTAACTGTATCTTTATGTTCAAGGAGCTAGAGGAAAGATTCAGCATGTTAAGTAGCAACATGGAATATTAAAAAAAAATTGAACATCGAAGGGTAAAAATGACAATGTCTGAGGTGAAAAATACACTGGATGAGATAACAGCAGAGCAGATATTGCATAAGAGATTCCTGAATTTAAGGACATAGCAATAGAAACGAACAAAAATGAAACACAGAGATGAAAGAGACCAAGAAAAACAACCAGCAGCTCATCAGTGAACTGCAGAATAAGTTCAAGAGACCTAACGTATGAATAATTGGAGTCTCTGAACCAAAGGGAGGAGGAAAGAAAAATATGTACATATTTGAAGAAATAGTGACTGAAATTTTTCTAAATTTGATGAAAATATAAACATACCTATCCAAGAAGCTCAACAAATTTCAAGCATAAGGAATATGAGGAAACTACGAGGCATGTCATAATCAAATTGCTTAAAACCTGTCATAAGCAGAAAATCTTAAAAGCAGTCACAGAAAGCAGATATTCTATTCATAGTATCAAAGATATGGATGACAGAAGATTTGTCATTGGGAATAACGCAAGCCAGAAGGCAGAATAAAAAGAAAATAACCACCAACCTAGAATTCTACAGCCAAAAATATCTTTTAAGAATGAAGGCAAAATACCAGAACTAGATGGTACTCAGCTACCGCTACCGAACATTTTAATCAGGAACACAACAGATGAATCCTGAGAAAAAATGTGGAACAGAACTTCAAGTTCTTAAAGAATCCAGACTTACTGATCCTATTGAGTCTGGAGGAGTGCCCCAGAATATTGCCCTGAGTTGGTCTTCAAACCTGGAACTGAAACTACTCCCTGAAAAGTCATCATTAAATTAAGAGTGTAGCCCAAAGAGTAAAGATTGTCAGCCTTAATTATTGCGTTTCTTAAAAAAAAAACCAAACTATATAAGGCCAAAGAATCAACAGCTATTTTACAGCATAGATGAGAAGGCTGGGGATGCAGGGAGATTAAGTCAATGGAAGTGAAACAACGATAGCAGAAATAACGAGAATGTAGACACAATGTGAAAAATGTAACCAACGTCACTGGTCATTATGTCTAGGAACTGTGGAATGGGAGCAGGTTTTGCTGTGTATATTTTCACTAAAAATAAAGTTAAAAAAAAAGAAGAACGAAGGCCCAAATTAAAGACATTTTAAGACATACAGGAGCTGAAAGAATGTATCATCAGTACATCCACAATGTAAGAAATGTTAAGAAGACTCCTTCATGCAGAAGAAAACGATACCAGATTGAAATCTGGATCGAAACAAAGGAATGAAGACCTCTGGAAATGGTAACTACCTAAGCAAAAATAAAGAATGTTTTTCTTATTATTTCAATATCTTTAAAAGGTAATTGACAGCTTAAAGCAAAAATAATAACAATCATAATTATTTAATTATAAAATATCATAAAATAAAATATATAACAATAATAGCATGGAGCCCTGGTGGCGCGGTGGTTAGGAGCTCAGCTGCGAACCAAAAGGTCAGGAGTTCGAATCCACCAGCCACGCCTTGGAAACCCTATGGGGCAGTTCTACTCTGTCCTTTAGGGTCGCCATGAGTCAGAATTGACTCAGGGCAACAGGTCAACAGGTTAATAATAGCATAAAGTCTGGGAGGGGAGAAACAGAAGTATACAGGATGAAAAAGCAATATTTAAAAAATCAGTTGTTTTTTTGTGACAATTGGAAATTAAAAATTTTAAAATAATACTTTTTACAATAGCATCAAAACTGTGAAATACTTAGGGGTAAATATGGCAATAGATATGAAGAGCTGTACCCCAGAATATCACCTTTTCTCTACACCAGCGTATCATCTATCTAAATGCTAAAAAAAATATGTTTTCCTTTAGTTGGTGGGTGCAGTGTTCTATAAATGTCAACTAGGTCAAATGGGTTGATGAGAAAAACAAACAAACCCAGTGCTATGGAGTCGATTCTAACTCCCAGCAACCCTATAGAAGAGAGTAGAATTGCCACATAGGGTTTCCAAGACTGTAATCTTTACAGAAGCAGGCTGCCACATCTTTCTCCCCTGGTGGGCTCAAACCACCAACCTTTCAGTTAGCAGCTGAGCTCTTGACCACTGTACCACCAGGACTCCTTAACTGGTTGAAAGTGTTGTTCAAATTTTCTATATCCTTGCAGATTTTCTATTTACTTGTTTTATCAATTATTGAGAGAGAAAGAGAGGGGAAAAAAAAAAACTGTCACTGTCGAGTTGATTCCAACTCATAGCGACTCTATAGGACAGAGTAGAACTGCCCCATAGGGTTTCCAAAGAGCAACTGGTGGATTCGAACTTCCGGCCTTTTGGTTAGCAGGAGAGTTCTTAAACACTGCGCCACCAGGGCTCCGTCAATGATAGAGTAAATGGAATAATCCACCATGACCAAGTCATAGTTTTCAAGATATGCTAGAATAATTTAACATTAAGTCATCAAACATGGCACATCAATGGGTCAAGTAAGACAAACCTTACAATAAAAAATAATAATAATTTCCAGAAGACATTATGTAAATTCAACAAGCATTTTAAATAAAAAACCTTTAGAAAACTAGAATTATAAGGACAATTCTTTCAAATGATAAAAATATATAGCAATCTTAAGGCAACAGCTATGTTCATACTTAATGATAAAATACACTAGAAGCATTCCTTCTGAGGTCAGGAATAAAACAAAAATGCTATTTTTTCTCCAAAGATGTTTGCAACTTGTTCACTTTCATTCTTCCTTTTACATGCCTCTTGGCCCCGGGGTCCTTGAGTTCCCTCTGTCCATTCCAGAGATAGTTGCTGCAGGGCACTGGATAACTTCTGTTCCTAGAGCTTGCGTGCTATTTCCTAATTTAGTCAAGTAGTCATGAGAAAAGCCTCTATGAGCCACACGGATAAAATTTAGAAAATAAAAAGAAAAATGATTGGGCAGACTATGCCATTACAGCTGCATCAGATAATAAAATTGTTGAAAAGGCCTATTTTTAGCTTATTTTGAAATTTAAGCCGGATTCGGAAGAAGATGTGGAACAAGGAATATCATTGCTGATGTCAGATGGATTCTGGCTAAAAGCAGAGAGTACCAGAAAGATGTTTACCTGTGTTTTATTGACTACACTAAGGCATTCAACTGTGTGGATCATAAGAAATTATGGATAACATTGCAAAGAATGGCAATTCCAGAACACATAATTGTGCTCATGAGGAAATTGTACTTAGAACAAGAGACAGTCCTTCTAACAAAACAAGGGGGTACTGTGTGGTTTAAAGTGAGGAAATGTGTGCATCAGGGTTGTATCCTTTCACCATACCTATTCAATCTGTATGCTGAGCAAATAATCCGAGAAGCTGGGCTATATGAAGAAGAAGGGGCATCAGGACTGGAGGAAGACTCATTAACAACCTGCATTATGCAGATGACAAAACCTTGCTTGCTGAAAGTGTAGAGAACTTGAAACACTTATTGATGATCAAAGACCACAGCCTTCAGTATGGATTACACCTCAGCATAGGGAAAACAAAAATCCTCACAACTGGACCAATGAGCAACATCATAATAAACAAAGAAAAGATTGAAGTTGTCAAGGATTTCATTTTACTTAGATCCACAATCAACACCCATGGAAGCAGCAGTCAAGATAACAAAAGGCGCACTGCGCTGGGCAAACCTGCTGCAAAAGACCTCTTTAAAGTATTAAAAAGCAAAGATGTCACTTTAAGGACTAAGGTGCACCTGACACAAGCCATGGTGTTTTCAATCACCTCATATGCATGTGAAAGCTGGACAATGAATAAGGAAGACCGAAGAAGAACTGATGCCTTTGAATTATGGTGTTGGTGCAGAATATTGAATATACCACGGACTGCCAGAAGAATGAACAAATCTGTCTTGGAAGAAGCTCAGTCAGACTGTTCCTTAGAAGCAAGGATGGTGAGATTTCATCTCACATACTTTGGACATGTTATCAGGAGGACCAGTCCCTGGAGAAGTTCATAATGCTTGGTAGAGAGTCAGCGAAAAAGGGGAAGACCCTCAAGGAGATGCATTGACACAGTGGCCGCAACAATAGACTCAAGCGTAACAATAATTGTGAGGATGGCATGAGCACCAGACAGTGTTTCGTGCTGTTGTACACAGAGTCGCTAAAAGTTAGAACTGACTCGATGACACCTAACAACATATATTTTTCTAAATGATGATTTGTGTCTTGGTGTGTGTCTGTTCTTTTATTGTGCTGACCCGGATTGAGCCCTTTCAATCTGAAACTCACATCTTTCTGTTTTGGGAAACACTCTTATACTATTTCTTTGCTGGTACTTGTCACTTCAATCTCTGACCCTTCTTTCTGGTACTCTCTCTATGAATGTGAGACCTCCTAGATTGATCCTCTGGTTGTCGTATATTTTGTCTCCTACTTTCCTCTTCTTTGTTTTTTTGTTCCTACTTTGTGGACAATTTATTCAGATTTATCTCTGAACCATCTAACTTTTTTTTACACAAGAAACACTAGCCTTCTAAATAGTTTTCAGCCACTCCCTCCTCCCAGGAGATATTTTTGTAAGCTCTACCGTGTCAATTGTTTTTATATGTTGCTGTAAAAAAAAATTAGTATAGTGCACTTATGAAAGAAAATATCTTACAGGAGGAGGGAGAGGCTGGCAAAACACATGTAGAAGGCTCATATTATTTGTGTAAAAATACAGTACTGATCTTCTTATTTTGGTTATAGTATTTTTAGTTTTCAAGAGCTTTTCCTTACTCTCTGAATGTTACTTTTTATAGCATCCTTTTCTTGTTTCAGAGACCTTTATATTATGTCTTGTCGTAGTTATCTAGTGCTGCTATAACATAAATACCTCAAGTGGATGGCTTTAACAAACAGAATTTTATTTTCTGACAGTTTAGGAGGCAAGATGTCCAAATTCAGGGTGCTGGCTCTAGGGAAGAATTTCTCTCTCCGTCGGCTCTGGAGGAAGGTCCTTGTCTCTTTAATCTTCTGCTCCTAGGCAATCTTCATGTGGCTTGGCATCTCTCTTCCCTCATTTCTGCTTCTCACTCGCTTGTTTAATCTCTTTTATATCTCAAAAGAGATTGACTCAAAACACACCCTACACTCATCCTGGCTCTTAAACATAACAAAGACAACCAATTCCCAAAATGGATTACACCCACAGGCATAAAGTTTAGAATTTATAATACATAATTTCTTTTTTTTTTAATTTCAGGAGACACAATTCAATCCATAACATGTCTTAAAGCTGTTATTCATAGAGAGTTTTTTGGACATTTTCTTCTGTTTCCTGCATTGACCCTGTATTAGTTTCCTGCACCTGCAGTAACACAAATTTTCAGAAAACTGAGAACAAAGTGAGGATTGTAAATACTTCCAGGAAAAAAGAACAAGCTGCAAATAAAGTCTCAGACATGAGAATAGCACTGGATTTCTCAGCAACGCCAGAGCTAGAAGAAAATGCAACAAGATCTTCAATAATCTGGAGAAAGGTTAGTTTAGCCAGGAATTCTATACCCAGTCTAACTATCAATCAAATGGTAGGGTAAAATAAACACATTTTAAGACATGAAAGATCTTTAAAAATTTGCCAAACAAAAAGTTAGGTGATTATTGATTCTAAGGAAATAAACAGTGGTCACACAAGAAAAATATTATAAGATTCAATTGGGAATAAGATCTACATTATTCTAAAAATATAAATGCCAACTATTACTGGAATCCAAAATTGTATAATGGAAAGACATGAAGAGGGAGAAGATGGAGGTAGAGAGTTGGGAGGGATTGTGAGTAAAATTCTCATCTTTTATTGTAAGAAGTCAAATTGATCTAACACAAGAAAAATCTGTACACAGCAATAAAATCTTATCAGTTAGAAAAATGGAGGGAAAAGTTAGCAGTAAGAGTTGATAGTCCTTGTGTCTGATTAGCTGGAAGGCAGTGGTGAGGGGCGGGACGATTGTTTTTCAGTATCATCACTGTAGACTTTTTTGACTTTTAAAACAATTCCTACTTTTTTTTAAACAAAGATAACTTAAAAAAAAAAGAGTGAAGCGAAGGCTTCAATGGCATGTACCCATAGGTTCACAAAAGTTCTTGTAATCTTTGGTGTAAGGAAGATAAGATACTGCTCAAAGAAAGCGGTTGAACTCTGAATTACATCATGCACTGAGGAATGTGTAGTTGAGTCGGCAATTCCTGAATTGCAAAGAAAGGAACATGAGACCCCGTTGAACTAGCTGCAAAGAAAGCTTTCAAAACATCCCAGGATCAGGATCTGCTTTCTCAGTAAGAACTCTTTCTAGAGCCCAGCCAGGAAGAACACACATTTATTAGAGATCTAGGTCCTGGACAGGGGAATAAGTTTTACAAAAAGGAAGAATTGGAAGAGAATGGTGGGAAGGATGGGAGGGCATAAGGATGGGGATGAAAAAGTGAGGAAACTCATGAATTAACCATTTATTGCCTGCCTAGCATATGTCAGGCACTGTGCTAAACATTTTACATATGTGGCAACATTTATTTTCACATCAAAATAATTAGATATTTCTATTGTCTCACTGGAGCCCTGGTGGCACAGTGGTTAAGAGCTCAGCTGCTAACCAAAAGCTCAGCAGTTCAAATCCACTAGAAACTCCTTGGAAACTTTATGGGTCAGTTCTACTCTGTCCTATAGGGTCGCTATGAATCAAAATAGACTCATTGACAACGGGTTTTTTTAGTTATCTCATTAAGAAGCCCTGGTGACACAAACAGTTAAGCACCACTAACTGAAATGCTGGTAGTTTGAACCCACTCAGAGGCTCCGTGGGAGGAAGACCTGAAGGTCTACTTCCATAAAGATTATAGCCAAGAAAGCCTTGTGGGGTAGTTCTACTCTGCGACACAGGGTGGCTATGAGTTGGAATTGATTCAATGGCACGCAACAACAGTATAAGCATTAACCCATTAGGAGTCTCCAGATGGCACAAACAGCTGAGTGCTGGGCTACAAACCAGAAAGATTGGCAGTTTGAATCCACACAGAGACACCTTGGAAGAAAAGCTTGGCTATAAGCTTTCAGAAGGTCACAGCCACTGAAAATCCTATGGAGCACAGTTCTACTCTGACACACATGGGGTCACCATGAGTAGGAATCTATGGTAATTTGTTTGGTTTTATTATCCTATTTTACTAATGAGAAAACTGGAACTCTGACAGGCCAACTAGTTTGACCATAGCCACAGTGTTAGTGAGTGGTGGGGCTTGGATTTCAGCCAGATTGGTTTGATGCTGAAGACAACGTTCTTTCCTCTGTACCATGGTAGAGGAAAACACAGAGCCAGAGAAGAAAGATGGAGTTTCTTTTTCTTCCTGAGCGTATAAAATGTCAACGTTTGAACAACAAAAAAAGAAAAAGCCATGGCCCAGAAGACTTTACTGGAGAATTCTACCAAACAAATTCAGAGAAGAGCTTGCACCATTCATACTTTTCAAGCCATTTCAGAACATAGAAAAGGAATGAATACTTCTGAATTCGTTCTATGAAGCCAGCATAACCCTGACACCAAAACCAGGTAAAGATACCACAAAAAAAGAAAATTACGGACCAGTATCTTTCATGAATATAGATGCAAAAATTCTAAACAAAATTCTAGCCAATAGAATTCAACATCACATCAAAAAAAAAAAAACAAAAAAACACCCCAACCAATGGGATTCATACCAGGTATGCAAGGATGGTTCAAGATTAGAAAATCAATCAACGTAATCCACCATATAAATAAAAGAAAAGAATCACATGATTATCACAATTGATGCAGGAAAGGCACTCAACAAAGTCTAACACCATTCCTGATAAAAACTCACAATAAAATAGGTATAGAAGGGAAATTCCTCAACATAATGAAGGGTGGCTATACAAAACCAACGGCCAACATCATTCTTAACAGAAAGGCTGAAAACATTCCCCCGGAGAATAGAAACAAGACAAGGATGCCCTTTATCACCACTCCTTTTAACATTGTGCTGGAAGTCCTAGCTAGGGCAATAAGGCAAGAAAAAGTAATAAAGGGCATTCAAATTGGTAAGGAAGAAGTAAAACTATCCCCATCTGCGGAGGACATGATACTATACATAGAGAACACAAAGGACTTTGTAAGAAAACTGCTGGAACTAATAGATTCAGTAGAGAAGCAGGATACAAGAGAAACATACAAAAATCAGTGGATTCCTATACACTAATAAAGAAAACTATGGAAAGAAAATCCGGAAAACAATACAATTTGTAATAGCCGCCTCCAAAAAATATATTACTTAGTAATAAATCTAAACAGGGATGTAAACAACCTATACAAAGAAAACTACAAAATGCTACTGCAAGAAACTAAGAGACCTACATAAATGGAAAAACATACCATGTTCATGGATAGGTAAACTCAACATTGTGAAAATGACAATTCTACCCAAAGCAATCTACAAATACAATGCAATCTCAATCCAAATACCAACAGCACTCTTTGAGAAATGGAAAAACTAATCATTAACTTTATATGGACAGGGAAGAGGCCCTGGATAAGTAATGCACTAAAAACCCTCCACCAAAAGGTGGAGCACTATTGAAGAAAAATAAAGTAGGAGGATTCACACTACCTGACCTCAGGACCTACTATACAGCTACAGAAGTCAAAATACCCTGGTACTAGTACAAAGACGATACATTGGCCAATGGAACAGAATCAAGAACCCAAATGTAAATCCATCCACCTATGGTCAGCTGATTTTCAGAAAAGGCCCAAAGCCCATTAAATGGGGAAAAGACAGCCTTTTTAACAAATGGTGCTGGCAAAACTGGATATCCATCTGCAAAAAAAAAAAAAAAAAAGAAACAAGACCCATACCTCACACCAGAAACAAAAACTAATTCTAAATGGATCTAAATGGAGTCTAAATATAAAACCAAAAACTATAAAGATCATAGAAGAAAAAATACGATCAACTCTAGAGGCCCTAATACATGGCATAAATAGGATAGAAACAATAACTAACAATACACAAACACCAGAAGATAAGCTAGATAACTGGAATCTTCTAAAAATTAAACACTTATGCTCATCAAAAGACTTCACCAAGGGAGGCAGGGCCAACATGGCACTGTAGACCAAAGCACCACGCCATCCCTCCACAGCAAAAACTAAAAAACTTAAGTAAAACAAAGATGAATATCAATCCTGGAACCCTAAGGGTCAAATGAAGAGATAAAGAACTCAACCAAGCACCAAATGGGATAAGACACTCGCAGAGAACAGAGATTGAGGAGAAATATGAGTGGAGGTCCCCTATCAATCAGCTATTGAAGCATGGAGTCACCATCTTGGGTCCCTGTCAGAGATCAGCAGACGGGAAGTACAGGAAAGCATCTTCACGGAGCTCCCAGCAGGAGACAGAGCACCTGGCAACCAGCAACATACACTTTCCCACTCCCACCTTTCTTTCCCCTGCTTGGCCTCTGCCACTTCCCAGTGGGCTGAGGTCACTTGGCCTAGAGGCACTGGCTCTGTGCAGCTTGGATTTGCCCTGCCTACACCAGCCAGCTCCTTCAGTGCCATTTCCTTTGTTGCTGATGTTGCTTTTTTTGGCTTCTTTTGGTTTCTTGCCTGCCTCTCACCTCTTCCCCTTCTTTCACTTGAATGTCTGGCTCCATGTGCCATCTTTGCATCATCTTGACAGGCTATGAAGAACAGCTCATCTGGGGAACTGCTTCCCTGATCTGTGCTACCTCATTGGTGGGCTCCCTGGGGCCTTTTTGTTCGTTTGTTTTATTTTTCATTTCTCTGTTTCTCGTCTCTCTTTACTTCTTTTCCTGGCTCCTTAATACCTGGCGCTGTGTGCCATCTCCACCCCTTCTAGCCAGGCTGTACTGCAAGGGTTGAGAGCCACTTCCCCAGTCTGAGCAGCCACATCCATGGGGTACCTGGGGGCATTTTTTCTTATTTTTTTTCTTTTTGTTTTCCTTTATTTCTCAGTTTCTAGTTTCTCTCTACCTTCCTTCTTTTCCTGTCTCCTGAACACCTGGTGCTATGTGCCACCTCTACCCCTTTTAGATGAATTGTGCCCTGAGGCCTGGAAGCCACTTCCCTGGTGCCGGCGGGATCCCTGGGGGCATTTCCTTTTATTTTCACATTTTTATTTTTCTTCATGCCTCAGTTTCTCATCTCTCTCTAATTTCCTTCTTTTCCTGTCTCCTGAATATCAGTGCTGTGTGCCATCTCTGCCCTTTCTAGGCAGGCTATGCCCCAAGGCCTGGGAGCCACTTCTCTGGTTGCCAGTGGAATCCCTGGGGGCATTTTATTTATTTATTTTCTATTTTTCTTTTTGTTTTTCTTCATTTCTTAATTTCTTGTCTCTCCACTCCAATAGCAGGCTCCCTCAGCACTTTTTTGTTTTGGTTCCTGTTCTCTCTCCTCTCCCTCTCTTCTTTCCCACACCCAACTTAGCTCCACACATCACAACCTTCCCCTTCTCTCCTGATAACCTGCACCGTGCACTAAATATAGCACCCCCAAGCAGCACAGGCATGGCCTACTGGAACCTTCCCTGCACTGACCCCAGTTCACCCTGTTGGCCCCAGTACATGCCACAAACAATCCACCCCAGCCCTCCCCTTCAGCTGGACCTGCCCTGCTGCACCATAGCTGAATGCCTAGCCCTGCTCACTGGACAAGGAGGTGAAAAATACCGTGCCCACACATGAGCAAACAATAGAGAATGCACAGTCCTCCTGCTCAGACATAACGAAATAAAACAAAAAAGCAGGGTGAAACAACAAATCTACAATCAATATATGAAGAAAATAAGTACTGAGTGTTCCAAAGACAGCAGACAATATCAAAACATTAAAAAAAAAAAAAAAAGGACAGGATGGTTCCAGGAGAAGTCCAAAATAAGACATGAGATGACTTTCCAGTAGAAGAAAAGGCACTAGAACTACCTGATAGGGAATTCAAATCTCTAATATTCAGAGCTATCCAAGAGCTGAACCAAAAAGCAGACATAAATGAGGAAAAAATAGACAAATTCATGGAAAATACAGACAAACTATGGAAAAATTCAGGAAAATAATACAGAAACAAAATGTCAAAATAAATTCACAACTAGAAATCATACAAAAACAATTAGAAATCTAAAAGATAAACAACAAGATTTCAGAAATGGACAGTGTCATAGAAGGGCTGAGGAGAAAGTTTGAAACAATGGAAGACAAGATCAGTGAAATTGAAGACAAATACTTAGGTATCACTTTGTTTGAGGAAAAATCAGGAAAAAGAATGAAGAAACCCTGAGAATGATGTGGGATACAACCCAGAGCAAAAATTTGTGAGTTATTGGAGTTCCAGAACAGAGGAAGAAAATGGAAAACACAGAGAGTATCATTGAAGATTGCTGACAGAAAATGTCCCTAATATCATGAAAGATGAAAAGCTGACCATCCAAGAAGCTCAATGACTGCCCATGTAGTATAAACCCCAAAAGAAAATCACCAAGGCATATCATAATCACACTGGCGAAAACCAAAGCCACAGAAAGAATCCTGAGAGCAGCTTGAGAAAAACAAAAATTCACATACAATAAGACTAAATTCTGATTACTCAGCAGAAATCATGCAGGCAAGAAGGCAATTGGATGACATATGTAAAACCTTGAAAGAAAAAAAACTGCCAACCAAGAATAATATATCATGCAAAACTCTTGTTCAAATATGATGGTGAAATCAGGATATTTCCAGATAAACAGAAATTAAGGGAATACGTAAAAACCAAACCAAACTTACAAGAATTATTAAAGGGAGTCCATTGGCTTGAGGAAAGACAACATCATACAACAACCTGAATCTGGGACACAAGACCACACCAGCCAGATGTCAACCTAGGAAATGAACTCTCAAGGACTGTTCAAAACCAAAAGATTTACAAAAGGGAACCAGAGAGGTTAATCTG
Organism: Elephas maximus indicus; assembly: GCF_024166365.1. Lineage (NCBI taxonomy): Eukaryota > Metazoa > Chordata > Mammalia > Proboscidea > Elephantidae > Elephas > Elephas maximus. The sequence goes on along the minus strand of NC_064827.1, from coordinate 7,850,523 downwards.
TAAATGACAACAATGTCAGAACAATAAAAGAGGGAATAAATGCTGTAGGTGTAGAACCTTCTAATGGAGAGGAAGGAAAGGTGATGCCAAGTAACAATAGACTAGTTCAAACCTAGGAAGATAAGGGTAAATTTCATGTTAACTACAAAAAGTGTTCACAAACCTACTCATCAAAATAAAGAAGAAAAACATAAAGTCTCAGTAAAAAAAAAAAAAAAAAAAAATCTATGAAAGCAAAATAAATGAGAAAAAAATCCACAAACAGAAGGAATTCAGCACAGGAGCATAAGAGGGACAAAGAAAATGTCAGCAACACACACACACACAAAAAACTATAAAATGACAGCAATACACTCACATCTATCATAATTACACTGAATGTTAAAGGCCTCAATGCACCCATAAAGAGACACAGAGTGACAGATGGGATTAAAAAAAAAAAAAAAAAAAACAGGATCCATCAATATGGTGTCTACCAGAGACATCTTAGAAACAAAGACCCAAATTTATTAAAAATCAAAGGATGGAAAAAAATATATCAAGCAAACAGCTACAAAAAAAAAAAAAAAGCAGAAGTAGAAATACTAATCTCAGATAAAATGGAATTCAAAACAAAATCCACCTTAAAAGAAAAAGACAGCACTGTATAATGATTAAGGGGACAATCCATCATGAAGACATAACCATAATAAACATCTATGCACCCAATGACAGAGCTCTAGACTACATAAAACAAACTCTAACAGCACTGAAAAGAGAAACTGACAATTCCACAATAATAGTAGGAGACTTCAACAGCACACCACTCTCAGTAAAAGACAGACCATCTAGAAAGAAACTCGGCAAAGATACAGATCTAAAGGCCACAGTCAACCAGCTTGACCTCATAGACGTATATAGAACACTTCACTTAACATCAGCAAAGTACATATTCTTTTCCAACATACATGGAACATTCTACAGAATGGACCACATCTTAGGCCACAAAGCAACCCTCAACAAAATCCAAAACACTGAGTTAATACAAAGCATCTTCTCTGATCACAATGTCATAAAAGTAGAAATTAATAACAGGAAGGGCAAGGAAAAAAATCAAATACATGGAAACTGAATAACACCCTGCTTAGAAACCACTGGGTAATAGAAGAAATCAAAGATGGAATGAAAAAAATTCCTAGAGGCAAATGAGAATGAAAACACATCATACCAAACCTTTGGGACACAGCAAAGGCAGTGCTCAGAGGTCAATTTATAGCAATAGATGCGCACATCAAAAAAGAAGAAAAGAACAAAATCAAAACATTAGCTACACAAATCAGACAAATAGAGAACAGCAAAAGAAGCCCAGGGCCACCAGAAGAAAGGAAATAATAAAGATCAAAGTAGAAATAAACGAAATAGAGAATAGAAAAACAATGGAAAGAATCGACAAAAACAAAAGTTGGTTCTTTGACAGGATCAACAAAATCGACAAACCACTGGTCAAACTGACAAAAGAAAAACAGGAAAGAACACAAATAACCCAAATAAGAAATGAAATGGGGGACATTACGCAGACTCAACTAAAATAAAAAGGATCAAAACAGAGTATTAAAAAAAGGTATACTGCAACAAATTTGAAAACCTAGAGGAAATGGACAAATTTCTAGAAACACACTACCTACCCAAACTAACACAAAATGATGTTAAAAATCTGAAAAACCCATAACAATAGAAGAGATTGAGAAGATTAAAAAAAAAAAACTCCCAACAACAACAACAAAAAAGCATAGGCCCAGAGGGCTTCACTGGAGAATTCTACCAAACATTCAGAGAAGAGTTTACACCACTACTACTCAAACTGTTTCAGAACACAGAAAAGGAAGGGATACTTCCAAATTCATTCTATGAAGCCAGCATAACCCTGATACCAAAACCAGGCAAAGTCACCCAGAAAAAGAAAACAAAACAAAAAATTATGGACCAATATCTGTCATGAATATAGACATAAAAATTTTCAACAAAATTCTAGTCAATAGAATTCAGTATCATATCAAAAAAATAATACACCCTGATGAAGTAGGATTCATACCAGGTATGCAAAAATTGTTCAACATTAGAAAATCAATCAATGTAGTCCACCACACAAATAAAAGGAAAAAAAATGACTCACATGATCATCACAATCTACGCAGAAAAGGCCTTTGACAAAGTCCAACACCCATTCCTGATAAAAACTCTCAATAAAATAGGTATAGAAGGGAAGTTCCTCAAATTAATAAAGGGTATCTATGCAAAACCAAGAGCTAACATCATTCTTAATGGAGAGAGGCTGAAAACATTCCTCTTGAGAACAGGAACAAGACAGGGATGCCCTTTATCACCACTTCTATTTAACATTGTGCTGGAAGTCCTGGCTATAGCAATAAAGCAAGAAAAAGAAATAAAGGGCATCCAAATTGGTAATGAAGAAGTAAAACTGTCTCTATCTGTGGATGATATGATATTATACGTAGAAAACCTAAAAGACTCCACAAGAAAATTACTGGAATGAATAGATTCAGCAGATTAGTCCATACAAGACAAACAAACAAAAATCATTTGTATTCCTATATACCAATAAACAGAAGGACAAAAAGGAAACCAGGAAAACAATACCATTTATAATAGCACCTTATAAAATACTCAGGAATAAATCTAACCAGGGATGTAAAAGACCTATACAAAGAAAACTACAAAATGCTACTGCAAGAAACCAAAAGAGATCTATATAAATGGAAAAACATATCATACTCATGGATAGGTAGACTCAACATTGTTAAAATGACAATTCTACCCAAAGCAATTTACAAATACAACGCAATCCTGATCCAAATACCAACAACATTCTTTAAAGAGATGGAAAAATTAGTCATTAACTTTATATGGAAGAGGAAGAGGCCCTGGATAAGTAAAGCACTATTGATGGAGAAGAAGAAAGTAGGAGGACTTGCACTACCTGACCTCAGAACCTACTATACAGCTATGGTAGTCAAAACAGCCTGGTACTGATACAACGACAGATACACTGACCAATGGAACAGAATTGAGAACCCAGACGTAAATCCATTCACGTAAGGTCACCTGATCTTTGACAGGGGCCCAAAGTCCACCAAAGTGGGAAAAGACAGTCTTTTCAACAAATGGTGCTGGCAAAACTGGATGTCCATTCACAAAAAAATGAAACAGGACTCATACCTCACACCAGACACAACAACTAATACAAAACGGATCAAAGAGCTAAATATAAAACCAAAAACTACAAAGATCATAGAAGAAAAATAGGATCAATGCTAGAGGCCCTAATATATGGCCTTAACAGGATACAAACCATAACTAGCAACATACAAACTCCAGAAGATAAGCTAGATAACTGGAATCTTCGAAAAATTAAACACTTATGCTCATCAAAAGACTTCACCAAAAGAGTAAAAACAGAACCTACAGGCTGGGAAAAAGTATTTGCTACTACAAATCTGATAAAGGCCTAATCTCTAAAAATCTACAAGAAAATCCAACACCTCTACAATAAAAAGACAAATAATCCAATTAAAAAATGGGCAAAGGAAATGAACAGACCCTTCACCAAAGAAGACATGCAAGCATTTAACAGGCACGTAAAGAAATGCTCTCAATCACTAGCCATTAGAGAAATGCAAGTCAAAACTAAATTGAGATACCATCTCACCCCAGCATTACTGGCACAAATCAAAAATAAAGAAAACAGCAAATGCTGGAGAGGTTGCAGGGAGATTGGAACTCTTATGCTCTGCTGGTGGGAATTACCAACAGTACAACTACTTTGGAAAATGATATGGCGCTTCCTTAGAAAGCTAGAAATAGAAATAACATATGATCCAGCAATCCCACTCCTAGGAATAAATCCTAGAGAAATAAGAGCCATCCCACAAGTAGACATATGCACACCAATGCTCATTGGGGCATTGTTCACAATAGCAAAAAGATGGAAACAACCTAGATGCTCATCAACAGAGGAATGGGTAAACTAACTATGGTACATACACACAATGGAGCACTATGCAACAATGATGATGAATCTGTGAAGCATCTCACAACATGGATGAATCTGGAGGGCATTATGCTGAGTGAAATAAGTCAATCACTAAAGGATAAATATTGTATGAAACCACTATTACAAAAGCTCATGAAAAATTTACACACAAAAAGAAATAATCTTTGATGGTTATAGGGGGAGGGAACAGGTAAAGAATGGAAAAACACTAGACAATAGATAAGTTGTAACTCTGGTGAAGTGTAAGACAGTACACAATACTGCGGAGACCAGCACAACAGGACCAAGGCAAGGCCATGGAGGCTTCGTAGACTCTTATCCAGACTCCCCAAGGGACTGAATTATTGGGCTGAAGGCTGGGAACCATGGTCTCAGGGAACATCTAGCTCAATTGGCATAACATAATTCATAAAGAAAATGTCCTACATTCTACTTCGGTGAGTAGTATCTGGGGTCTTAAAGCTTGTAAGTGGCCATCTAAGATATTCCACTAGTTTCACCGCTTTGGGAGCAAGGGAAAATGAAGAAAACTAAACACATAAGGGAAAAATTAGTCCAAAGGACTAAAGGACCACGTCCACCATGGCCTCCACCAGACTGAGTCCAGTGCAACTAGATGGTGCCCAGCTACCACCACTGACTGCTCTGACAGGGGTCACAATAGAGAGTCCCAGACAGAGCTGGAGAAAAATGTACAACAAAATTCTAACTCAAAAAGGAAGACCAGACTTACTGGTCTGACAGAGACTGGAGAAACCCCGAGAGTATGCCCCCCTGCCCCAACATCCTTTTAGCTCAGTAGTGAAGTCACTCCTGAGGTTCACCCTTCATCCAAAGATTAGACAGGCCCATAAAACAAAACGAGGTTAAAGGGGCACGCCAGCCCAGGGGCAAGGACTAGAAGGCAGGAGGAGGCAGGAAAGCCGATAATAGGGAACCCAAGGTTGAGAAGGGGAGAGCGTGGACATGTCATAGGGGCAACCAATGTCACAAAACGGTTGCATACTAATCATTTAATGAGAAGCTAGTGTGTTCTATAAATCTTCATTTAAAATACAGTAATTAAAAAATTTTTATCAAGTTAAAAAAAGTGCTATGGCTGTTAACTGTACTATATATATTTAGTAAAGTTTAAAAAAAATAATGTCAAGGTTTGCTTGTCTTTAGCCCTTTCTTCACCTTTGACCTTGCTCTTTACAACCTCCATGTTTTCTCAAACTTTCTCCCCAACCATGCTTCAAACCAGGGCTTCGAACCGGTTCTGCCCTGCTCAGTCATGGCCAAGGAAGCGAAACTGGAAGAGACCCAAATTTTAAAAATCTGAGTGAACTGGAACATAACCAGTATGAGAAAATTATGGTTCAAAGCTCTGCTAGAATCCTAATCTTAGGAAACAAAGGCAGCATACGAGTTGCATAGCAACCAAATAAATCTCTTGCCCGTAGGATTTTTGAGCAGAGTCAGAAAAAACTTTTGATCTTTGAGCCAAAACTATCCCATGAAATCACCTTTAAACAACTTGGCTCTGTAAATAAAGAACACCTACCTTGAGCGTTGCGCCTGTTGAAGCGTTACCTATGTAAGTTTGAAATGACAACAGTAACTCTAAAGCACAGATGAGAACTTTAAAGGACAGAGAGTGTACGTTAACGGTGGTGAAACAATAAAGGCAGAGATTGTGAGAATGGTGAACATGTAAAAATTGGTGAACAAGTGTGTTTCGTGTCTATTTTCACCACAAATAAAAATAAATAAATAAAAGCTAAAAAAAAAAAAGTAGGGGTTCTGCATTAGGACACCTTGCCTTGACAAGTACCATTTCCAGGAGCAAGATATGAGGGCGTTCGTTCTGTCGCTTCGTCATCGTGTTTGAAAGCTGAGATTCCCCTGCAGATTTTCTTGATGACTTACCAGACGACAGACAGTATTTTTCTGCTGGGCTCCAAGTCCCCTGAGGATCCTAAAGGAAGTCTGGGGTCTATAACAGGTCAGAAAAGATGACTTTTGCAACTTTTCTCCCTATACAGACACAACCTTCTACAATTTTTCAATTAAAAAAAAAATTCTGGCCCCACTATATACAGTACACTGCTGAGTCTACAAACCATGTTAGCACCGTGCCTTTCTTGGCTCAGAAGCAGCTGAAAGCCGCAGCGCTGCTGCTAACTGTAGCAATAGGCTTTTCTTCAAAAGTGCTTGGGGTTCAGTAATTGGCATCCCCCCAAACGCAAGCCTTGGAGGACCAAGCCCCAGCTGGCCCGTGGGCAAGTCCAGGGCGTTGGTGGCTTCATCTGTTCAGGTTAGCAGCTAGCATGCGGTGAGAACCAAACAGGTGAACTTTATTTTTTCCAGGTCAAAATCAAGATGGACAAACGGACACTAAGATGTGAGATTGAAGAGTGTGTGCTCCTCTTGTTTGGGCAAGAGGCACCAGAGGACGAAGAACTAGCCGTATCCAGTGATTGAGTTTCTTAGCGCTGCTATAACAGAAATGCCACAAGTGAGCGCAGAGAACAGAAATTGTTTTCTCAGCTAAATTTCAGGGCACCAGCTCTGGGGAAGGCTGTCTCTATTAGCCCTGGTGGAAAATCCTTATCTCGGTGTTTCCAGCGTGCTTCTTTCTGTTCTTGGAGATCTCCATGTAGCATCTATCTTTCCCCCGTTGGTGCTTGCCTGCTTCTGTTTTTATATTTCAGAAGTGATTGGCTTAAGACATACCCCACATTGATATGGCCAATTAACATAATAAAGAAAACCCTATTCCCAAATCCCTAAACCCACAGGTATAGGGTTTAGGATTCTAACACATATTTTGGGGGGACACCACTCAACCCATAACATTCAGAGATGCACGCCAACATTAATTCTTCCACCAAAGCAAACCAGGGCTGCCAGAGCCAGCACAGGACGTTCTAATAACCAAACAGCTGACTGGAAATTAACCCCAGCAAAGTAAAGGAAAACAGTCCAACCAATACGGTAACTTTTATTGGATTAGTCATCTAGCCCAGGAAGGAGCTGGAATGGGTTTGACTCAGGTACTTTTTTTTTTTAGTTTTCTTGCTATCTATCTTTTCCCTAAATGCAAATTCTCTCTAGCCTGATTTTTCTGGGACAGTGATCTTCTTTAGAATACCAAAATAGCATAATATCCTCAGGCAGGTGAGTTTCAAATATGACAAATGGCTATTCAAATTAATTTTAAAGTCTGGGTTATCCCCAGGAGGGTGTTTATAATGTAAATGTTCAAATTGCCCCCTCCCTTGGAGGGCTTCGGAGCCCTGGTGGCACAGTGGTTGAGAGCTCGCCTGCCAACCAAAAGGCCGGCAGTTTGAATCCACCAGCTGCTCCTTGGAAACCCTATGGGGCAGTTCTCTGTCCTACGGGGATCGCTATGAGTTGGAATCAACTCGACAGTAACAGGTTTGGTATTTTGATTTGGGAGGGCTTCAGGAAGTACAAGCGCATCCTAAGATATGGAAGGAAGAAAGTGGGCTCCCCCATGGGGTCTGAAAGTGGGGAACTGCAAACACACTGGAGAAGCCCAGTTACAACTTTCTCTTTGCTGTCTACAGCCAGCTCCTAAAAATAGCAATGGCCTTTGGATTTTCCAGCCTTATTCATGGAGAACCTTCCTGAACCTTCTCTCTTTGCACTGTTTGCTTCTCTCTTCCTGCTCTATACCTGTGCTTACCTGTTGCTTGACCCATGGGTGTCCTCCTCCATTCCTAGCCTTCACTCACTTTTGGGCAGGCTTCACACCTTCTAAATAGGTCTTTGCTTGGCATCAAATCTCAGACTCCATTGAACTCATTGGCTTACTACTTTGCCCAGGTAAGCCATTGACCCTTCAGCCAACACCCTCAGTGGGCCTGCCTGTGCACCCTGACCCATGGGAGACTTAGGCTGCACTTTCTACATTCTCTAATCCAGACTACACCATTATGGGAGTCTCGGGATGGCACAAATGGTTAGGCACAAATGGCACAGGCTGCGAGAACAAGGGGCTCGGACAGGCTCAAGCTTCACCTCTCAGCACATGACGCCTTTTATTGTGAGACCCGGCCAAGTTGTCTGCTTTCATCTTTTACACTACCCCATTGCGCCGGGCAGTCCAGCCCCAGCGATTCTGCAATCACAATTCCCTCAAAGCCCCCATGCTCTTTTAAACCCTGATGTCTCTCGTGCACGCTATTTCTTCAGTGGAAAGTGCCCTTCCTCTCACTGGCCTATCTAATTTCTCCTTGCCCTTTAAAACACATCTCAGCGGTCATTGTTGGGAAGACTTCTCTGCCACTATACCCTTTATCACCACCACGATCTGCAGCCTCCTCTCTGCTTCTTTTCTGGAATCCTCTGTGTACCTCTCTGCCTTTCCCAACTGACTACAAGCTCCTTGAGGTCAGACACTGTGCCATATTCGAGTTTGACTTTCTAGTCCTAACACATGCCTGGAGCAGAGACAGCAGGTGCTGTCAAGTCAGTTCTCATTCATAGTGACCCCATGTACAACAGAACAAGACACTGCTCAGTCCTGCGCCATCCTCACAATCATTGCTATGTTTGAGTCCATTGTTGCAGCCACTGTGTCAATCCGTCTCATCAAGAGTCTTCCTCTTTTTCATTGATCCTCTACTTTACCAAGCATAATGTCTTTCTCCAGGAACTGGTCCCTCCCGATAACATGTCCAAAGTGTGTGAGATGAAGTTTCCCCATCCTTGCTTCTAATGAGCGTTTTGGCCATACTTCTTCCAAGGCAGATTTGTTTGTTCTTCTGGCAGTCCATGGTATAGTCAATATTCTTTGCCAACACCATAATTCAAAGGCATCAATTCTTCTTTGGTCTTCCTTATTCATGGCCCAGCTTTCGCATGCATATGGAGAGGTTGAAAACACCACGGCCTGGGTCAGGAGCACCTTAGTCCTTAAAGTGACATCTTTGCTTTTTAACGCTTTACATCTTTTGCAGTTGTTGTTAGGTGCTGTCAGGTAGGTTCCAACTCATGACGACCCTATGCAAACAGAACAAAAAACTGCCTGGTCCTGCTCCATCCTCACAAGTGTTGCTATGCTTGAACCCGTTATTGCAGCCACTGTGTCAGTCCATCTCATCGAGGGTCTTCCTCTTTTTTGCTGACCCTCTACTTTACTAAGCATGATGTCCTTCTCCAGGGACTGATCCCCCCGATAACATGTCCAAAATATGTAAGATGCAGTCTCACCGTCCTTGCTTCTAAGGAACATTCTGGTTGTACTTCCTCCAAGACAGATTTGTTTGTTCCTTTGGCAGTCCATGGTACACTCAGTATTCTTCGCCAACACAATTCAAAGGCGTCAGTTCTTCTTCGGTCTTCCTTATTCATTGTCCAGCTTTTGCATGCATATGACGGGATTGAAAACACCATGGCTTGGGTCAGGCGCACCTTAGTCTTCAAGGTGACATCCTTGCTTTTCAACACTTTAAAGAGGTCCTTTGCAGCTGTTTTGCCCAATGCAACGTGTCTTTTAATTTCTTGACTGCTACTTCCATGGGTGTTGATTATAGATCCAAGTAAAATAAAATCCTTGACAACCTCATTCTCCTCTCAGTTTATCATGATGTTGCTTATTGGTCCAGCCGTGAGGATTTTTGTTTTCTTTTTGTTGAGCTGTAATGCATACTAAAAGGTGTGGTCTTCGATCTTCATCAGTGAGTGCTTCAAGTCTTCTTCACTTTCAATAAGCAAGGATGTGTCATCTGTATTATGCAGCTTGTTAACAAGTCTTCCTCCAATCCTGATGGCCCATTCTTCTTCATATAGTCCAACTTCTCAGATTATTTGCTCAGCGCTCAGATTGAATAAGTATTGTGAAAAAGCACAACCCTAACTCACGCTTTTCCTGACTTTAAACCACACCGTATCCTCTTATTCTGTTCAAATGACTACCTCCTCGTCTAAGCACAGGTTCCTCATGAGCACAGTTAAGTGTTCTGGACTTCCCATCCTTCACGATGTTATTCATAATTTGTTATGATTCACACAGGTGAACATCTTCCTGGTATTCTCTGCTTTCAGCCAGGATCCATCTGATGTCAGCAGCGATAGCCCTTGTAGTACTTTAAAAGCATTTGTAGAATGACTGAGATCTAAGATGCTTCCCAAGTTGTTGTCGGTTGTCATCCAGTCAGCTCTGACTCAAGGTGACCTATCTTAACAGAAGAAAACGCTGCCTGCTCCTGCGCCAGGTCCTGAGCCATCTCCATGATCTTTGTTATGTTTGAGGCCATTGTTGCAGCTTTTGTGCCCGTCCAGACCGTGGAGGGTTTCCCTCATGTTCACCGACCCTCTCCTTTACCAGACATGATGTCCTTTTCTAGCGACTGATCTTTCCTGATGACGTGTCCAACGTAAATGAGCCAATGTCGTGTCATCCTTGCTTCTAAGGAGCATTCTAGCTGTATGTCTTCTAAGACTGATTTGTTCATTTTTCTGGCAGTCCATGGTATACGCCTCACTAACAACACAGTTCAAACACATTAAGTCTTCTTTGGTCCTCCTTTTTCAACTTTCCAGTTTTCACATGCATATGAGGTGATTGAAAAGACCATGGCTTGGCCTACATGCACCTTAGTCATCAAAGTGACATACATCTTCCTTTTTTAAAACTTTAAAGAGGTCTTTTGCAGTATGGTTTCCAGTGCAATATGTTGGTTGATTTCTTAGCTGCTGCTTCCATGGGTGTTGATTGTGGATCCAAGCACACCGAAATTGATATTGATGACAACTCCATTATTTTCCCATTTATCTTCATATTATTCATTGATGCTTCACATACATCTCTCATTTAACCCTCAGAAGTCTGAATTAATATCCCATTTGGCAGATGAAAACACTGAGGCTTCTCTTTCATTGCCTAATAGCTGGTTTAAGTCACACAATTACTGAGTGACCGAGATGTTTTGTGAGCTTGGGTCTGCTTGATTTGAAATCCTGCTCCCTTCCCATTGGAAACCCTGGTGACATAGTGGTTAAGTGCGACAGCTGCTAACCAAAAGGACAGCAGTTCCAATCCAGGGGCTCCTTGGAAACTCTATGGGGCAGTTCTCTGTCCTATAGGGTCCCTGTGAGTCAGAATCGACTCCACAGCAATGGGTTTGGTTTTTCTGTTTGTTTTTCTCTTCCCAGTGTATCAAGCTTCATCTACTACATGGAGCCAACCCGAGTGATGGATTTAAGTATACAATTAACCTCATGTGGATTTAACCCCCTCTGAAGGCTTCTAGACCCTGACAGAATGAAATATGCCGTTTATAACTACCTCCAACTGGTGGCTTTACAATTGAGATAGGCCTTGTTTCTGTAGAAAGCTGAAAGAGCACTTTTGTACTCTTGTAATGGAAATTTTTCACCCCTCAAACCTACAAGGAAGAGAAGGAGGACAGACAGGTGAGAGTGAGGGAAGGCATGGGGGAAGAAGAGAAAGCAAAATAAATGAAATGACAGAGGGTAGAGGATCAAGAGGAGTCCCTAGGTGGTACAAAGATTTAAGTGCTCGACTACTAACCAAAAGGTTGGTGGTTCAAATCCACCCAGGTACACCTCAGAAGACAGGCCTGGCGGTCGACTTTCGAGAAAGCAGCCACTGAAAACCCTGTGGGGCACAACTGTACTCTGACACACATGGGGGCATCATGAGCTGGACTGACTCGGTGACAACTAGTCTTTGGTTTTGTTTTTATAGGATCGAGAAAGCCAAGGCAACTCGTGACTAAGAATGTCATGATCACATAACTTAATGGAAAGGCTGCTTGGCTGTAAGACATAGCACTTCACGATTGAGATTTCAAGGATCTTTTCTCCCAGCACACTCACTCAGTTTCCTGGTTGTTGTTTTTTTCTCTTTTAGTGACAACCTCTGGTGTGGCTTTGTGACTCCAGGCTTTGAGCTCTGTGATGCCTTCTATAAGCAAAGAGTATCCTCTAATAAAACCTATGAGTAGGGTTTTCCATACCTGTCACTAGAATGCTGGGAAAATTCATTGTCACAAAAAATTAGGCCTGCAGAGTCTTTTAGACAAGTGTGTACCACAATTGGCTCTGCCGATATGGTGGTCCAAAATGTGTGTGTGCGTGTGTGTGTGTGTGTTTGGGCATGAAATAGAGAGAGAGAGATAATATTTGAGGCCAAGATGAGATGCGTAAAGCAATATTAGTCAGCAATTAACAAGTATTGACAGGCCTAATAATAGTTTATCCTCAGCTAATCCTATAATTTGCTCCCATAATACTGTAGCTAATCACGTCAAGGCCTGGCCCTCTAGCAAGCTTGCCTCAGCACAAAGCTTCCTGCTGTGGGTGGGACACTAGGTAAATAGTGACTTGACGTATCTCTATTTTAAAGACACCCACGGCTGTGGGTGCTGTGCCTGTATTTTATTAAGTCAATTGTTCATTTTCCCTGTGCCAAAAAAAAAAAAAAAAACCATTGCTGTCAAGTTGATTGTGACTCGTGGTAACCCTGTGCGTGCAGAGGAGAACTGTGTTCCACAGGATTTTCATGGCTGTGACCTCTTGGGAAAAAATCACCAGACCTTTCTTCCAAGGCACCTCTAGGTGGGATTGAACTTCCAAACTCTGAGTTCGTACAGTGCTTAGCCGTTTTCGCCATCCAGGGACTCCTTGTTTTCTCTATAGCCTCATTATCAACGTAAATTAAGATTTTCCCTGTGATTGGCCCGGCCAGGCTGCATAAGCACCGAGTATAACTTCTTGAGTTCCTGTGATGGCAGAATAGACCTTAGGAAAATTCTCTTTTTGCTCTTAAGGCCTTCAACTGATTGGGTAAGGCCCACCCACATTATGGAAAGTCATCTGCTTTACTTAAGACCAACTGATTTAATCACATGTAACTATTCCATAACAGCAACTAGGTTAGTGTTGAGCTGAACAACTGGGCACCACAGCCTAGGCAAGTTGACATCTAAAATTCACCCTCACACAGTTCATTACATAAGGCTGTTTAAGAACTCTCAGAAGAGATGTATTTCTTTGGTAGTACTAGGAATAGATGTACTTCTTCTCAGCAAGCAGTTTTTACTATTTTATACACCGTATGATTGTGTAACTGTCAAGTTTCCATTTCCAAGTTGGTTTCTTGAAAAGGAGCCAGATCTGTAGAAAGACTCATCTGCTCTCTGGTGTTTGTCTCATTCTTGGCTCCCTTTTAGATCTCTGCCATTGTTTTCCTTTTTTCCCCCATGCCAAATTGATGTTATCCTGCCACATTTTATGGACCTGTGTTAGCTGCCTAGTAGGGGGCCGTGTTCTTGCCCACAAGCCTTGGCCCCCTGAAAATCAGGTAGTTGTTGTTGTTGTCATGGCTCTCTCTAGCTCTCTGTACCTGTGGGGGAAAGTCCTTGTCTCTTTTCAGCTTCTGTTCCTCCGTTGGCTCCTTCATGATGTAATGTGGCATCACTTGCCCTCCATTTGTGCTTCTTGGTCTGTGCCTAATCTGCACCCTAAACTGATACGGTCTCATGAACTTAACAAAGAAGGTCCTATTCCCAAGTGGGACTACATACACAGGTATGAGGGTTTAGGATTTACAACACATTTTTTGGGGGGGGTGGTGAATAGGGGGCACAATTCAGTCCATAACAAGAGGCCTTTGCGTTAACCCAAACCTAAGGAGAGAGTTCAAGCTCGTAAACTCCCCGAAGCTGTGAGAAAATCAAAGACCACAGACCCAGGGAAGAGTAAAACTCTTTTAGGGAATGGCCACAGTTAAAGGAGAAGAAAAAAACGGGCCAGCCAAAGGGATAGGATAAGGGCAGTGGTGTCTCGAGGGGGGGTGTGGGGGTGCGGACCATACTGGGTGGCACTGTCAGAGGGGATGACACCAAAATGATGTTTATAAAATTTTTGTGCAGTGTCTCTGCAGAAAATTTTTATTTTTTATAAAAATATCCCTGTAGTTAATTATAATAACAAAAATATTTTTTGTAAGCCCAGCTTATATGTATCAATATGCCTACAAGGCTAAAACTCAACGCTTATTTACTTTTTGAACCTCCTAACTCGCTCTGGTCAGAGCTATTATTATTACGCAGTCACAATGATGCTTCTAATTGCATGGTTTCATCTGCATGCGCCACAAGCAAGCACACGCTCTTGTTTACGTTGCTCCTCGTGTTTTTATAGTCTCTGATTTTGTCAAATGTTCTGGTGTTTTAGCTACAATATTGTGGTGCTTGCCATGCGGTGGGGAGGAGTGGCGTCCTGAATTACCACACTGGGTGACACCAACCCAGCATAGAGCCAGAAGGCTGCCGTAAGCCCTCCTTGCCCAGCCTGCTCTAACTGTAGGTGAGGACTCGGGCTGCCAAAGTGAATTCAGTATCACAAGGTCTTTGTCCCTGGGCTCGTTCCACACCCCCTGCTAGGAGGCACGCCAGGATATGGCAACATCAGAGACCGGCAGCAAGGGCGCAGGGGATAAGATACTCCTAAGAGAAGCCATTTGCCTCCAAACATCGCTGAGAATTCCTCTCTAACCCCATTAGCTTTGAACCTGTTCCTATTTGGATACCAATGGGGTGAGCAGCCGTGATTTACGCTGTCATTAAAACTGCTCAGCATCACTACCTAGCTGCCTCCACTGACTTGGTGGCACTGATTTAGTGCTACTGCCCTTACTGACGGAACAAACAACTGCCGAAAGGCTGCAGTCAGGAAGAGGTTGATAGCCTTGCTGCCTGAAGAAAAATGGGTGAAGTCGGGATACAGTCTGAGTATCGTCCTCCTGCCTTCTCCCTCCATGCCGTAGTAAAAAATAAATACCTTATTTCTGGGAAGGCCCTATTTTTCAGGACCCACAGGGTAAGGCCAGATTTGGCACCAAGAGCCAGGAAAGGTGGAGGGAGGGTGGAGGCAGGCCGGCTGAGGAAGAGAGCACCACCCGTTCACACTTGAACCTGGCGTGAGTGCTGCCACTTACCAGCTAGGACCCCGGCCATCGCTTCTCTGAGATTCAGCTTCCTTGTCTGCAAAAATAGCCCCACCGCTTTGTCTGTAGGCTGTAAAGGAGAAAACGCCTGACCGTTCTGACTACGTAAGGAGCATTCAAAAACAGCAGCTATGGCTGGCATTAGATGCCTGGCGGGTACGAGCAGTTCACGCCCAGCTAACAACCGAGAGGTTGGCGGTTCAAAGCGACCCAGAGGTATCACGAAAGAAAGGCCTGGTGCTCTGTTCCTATAAAGAGTGCAGCAGGTCTGCTCTGTAACACGTGGGGTCACCATGACTCTGAACCCACTTGGCAGCAACGGGTTCGAGCTTTTTGCTGTTAGTGTCATTAAGGGAAGGAAGTAACACTCCTTGTCCACGTCCTCTGTGCCAGGGAGCGGCCAAGTGCTGCTCGCGTGGATTACCTCATTTAGCTCCCATACCCACCTTATGGGAGCCCTGGGGGCTCCGTGGTTAAGAGCTCGGCTGCTAACCAAAAGGTTGGCAGTTCGAGTCTCCCAGCTGCTCCTTGGAGACCCTACGGGGCAGGGCTACTCTGTCCTGTAGGGTCACTATGAGTCAGAATGGACTTGACGGCAATGAGTTTGGTTTTTTGGTTTTTTTATGCACCTATGTCACTGTCTTTTTTTTTTTTTTTTTATGTCACTGTCTTAGTTAGCTCTTACTGCCGTGAGAGAAATAGCACAAGTGGGTGGCTTTGAAGAACAAAGATGTACGTTCTCACGCTTCTGGAGGCTAAAAGCCCACACCTGAGCCTCATGCTGATTTTTCTGTGAGCCTCTCTCCTAGTTTCTAATGTTCGCCAGGGATCTGTGGCGTTCCTGTGCTTGTAGACGGTCCTCGCGTGGCACCTGTCTTCCTCCACGTCTGTGTGTCTGTACCTACTCTGCCCCTTTTATACCTCAGAAGTGAGTACATTTAGAATTCACCCTATTCTGGTGTGACCTCAACTGACTGATCACATGACGTTAGTTTACTGCCAGTGGTCAGAGATGTGGAGTTAATGCGCTCGACCGCTAACCAACAAGTTGGCAGTTCAAATCCACCCAGAGGCACCTCGGAAGAAATACTTGGTGACCTGTTTCCGAAGAATCGGCGCCTGAAAACCTGACAGAGCACAGTTCTACTCTGACACACGTGGGTTCACCATGAGTCAGGGTCGGCTTGGTGGCAACTGGTTTCTGGTTAGTTTCCCTGACCTTCAAGGTCTAGCTGCAACTTTGTCTCCTTAAAATGGAACAGAACATTTCTTTTTCCAATTGTGGCACCAGATTTATAAAAAATAATGAATAACCCCAAAGAAGCCACGATTCGAACCCAAGCCTCGGGCTGTACAGCCTTGCTTATAACCACTGTATTCTACTACTTCCCCACTGATGCCGGATAATTAGCGTTAAAAACAATAGCGATAACTACTTGTGTTGCAATTCATTTAGCTTTCCCAAGGCTCAGTTTCCCCATCAGTAAAATGGGAATAATACCTCCCTTGGAAAATTGTGGCGACAGGTAAACTCTAACACGTGGAAAGCACCTAACCTACTAGTTCCAACTTGTGGCAACTCCCTGGGTATCAGAGTAGAACTGTGTGCTCCAGAGGACTTCCAGTGGCTGACTCTTCTAAAGTAGCTCACCAGGCCTTTCTTTCAAGGTGTCTCCAGGAGGCACTTTGAGTTAGTAGCAGAGGGCACTAACTGTTCGCACCACGCAGGGACTCCCCCAGCGCACCTAGTGGGGTGCATTGTGGTGCTTAGCCTCTGTTCCTACCCTTTCATTTGTCTGACGCTAAGATCTTCATTCATTTATACTCCTGGGCTTCGCTGAAAGAGTTGAGTGACTGTGTGTGCTCAATGAGAAACATGTCTGCAGACCGTCAGCAGGTCCCCAGCCCTTAACAGATGCATAAGGAGTATTTGTTCAACTAAATTGGACTGAATGGATAACTCACGGGGTAAAAATAGAAGGATGACGCTGTTCTATTCTGAGACAATCCTTGATCCATTTATCAGGAACCCTCAACCCATAGGGGATATAAACAACGTTTCTTGTGGATGAGGTAACTCTGTTTATGGCTGGATTGATTTCATTCCGGATTTAGGCTACTTTCTTAAAAGCTGCCTTTTTACATGCAGTTTTACTACCTTGAACCACTGAAGCCAATGGAAAACTGGTGTTTGGAGACCACCTGTAATAAGGGAAAGGGCAGCAAGAGGTACAAGACGCAGATTCACATAGGCACGAGTCACTGAATCTCTGACTGAAATATGGAACTAGGTATTATCTGGACCTTTCTTTCACGTTTAGGGTTGTAGAGACTCTACAGGAATAATCACTGTAATTACGTAATTTAAGATACACTGCTTTTAAATCCAGACCAAGGAGCAAAATCCTTATGCCACAAATGGACAACTTCTAGAAGTATACAATACTTTGATTTCACATTCTGGTAGGTTAAGTGAAAAAGATGAGGTTGAGTGGAAACAGAAAAATAAGTAACAGAGCAAAAGGGAGAGACAGGAACAGGGTAGGGGAACAGAGGAGCTACAGGAAAAGAGAGAACCTTCAAGGGAAGAGACATAAATACAGAGAAAAAAAGAAGCACATAGAAGGCCCTGGTGGTTGTTACTTGCCATCGAGTCAGCCCCCGACTCACGGCGACCCCATGCACAACGGAACAAAAGACCACCCAGTCCTGCGCCATCCCTGCGATTGGTTGCCAGTTGGACCGTTGTGATCCGTACGATTTTCACTGCTGGTTTTCAGAAGTAGATTGCCAGGCCTTTCTTCCTTGTCTGTCTTTAGCCTAGAAGCTCCGCTGAAACCAGTTCTGCATCACAGCAACACAGGAGCGTCCACTGACAGATGGGTGGCGGCTGCACATGAAGTGTACTGGCCAAGAAGGGAACTCAGAGCTCTCACAGGGAAGGCAAGAATTCTACCACTGAACCGCCAATGTCCCCACAGAAGACACTTACCAGTTACTGGTCGCCATCGAATTCATTCTGACTCACGGCAACCCCATGTGTGTCAGAGTAGAGCTGGGCTCCATAGGGTTTGAATGACTGATTTTTCAGAAGCAGATCACCAGGCCTTTCTTCCAAGGCACCTCTGGGTCGACTCAAACCATCGGCCTTTCAGTTAGCAGCTGAGCGCGCTTATCGTCTGCACTCCCCAGAGACCATAGAAGACCTAGGTTGATAAAGGAAACCCTGGTGGCATAGCGGTTAAGAGCTACAGCTGCTAACCAAAAATCGGCAGTTCGAATCCATCAGGTGCTCCTTGGAAACCCTATGGGGCAGTTCTACTGTGTCCCTTAGGGTTGCTATGAGTCAGAATCGACTCGACGGCAACATTTTTTTGGGGGGGAGGGGTGGTAAAAAAAATTCTCAGGTGGTTCTGAGGAAAACGGAAGAGTAAACAGCCTTGGCTGTGCCCTGATGCCACTGTTGCCCTCTGTGATTTCCATTTTATGTCCAGCGTTCATAGTCCTACCATAGCTGTCCCTGTTGTCACTGTCCATGAGAGAGGCTTCCCTCCCTCAGACACCCAGGACAGGAACCCAGAACATTCTTGAGTCCTCTCTCTCCCTCTTCACTGATTCCACGTTCTGCTGATTCTAACATCTACGTGTGTCCGAATCTCTTTGCAGGTCAGGGCTCTGCTCTAGGGCAGCCGCTCCTCTCTCCCCTGGATAGTAAGCTTCCCGCCCCTCAGGTCTGGGTCTGCGCTCCAGGCTCCGCGCTGTGCTTGCTCAGAAGGCAAGCCCAACTGTCCTGCTCAAGGTTCTTTTAGTTTCAAGTAACAGAAACTCGAAGAGGCTTAAGCCCCAAGTAGGGAAATGCATAAGGCATATAATAAACAACAACAACCACCAAAAAAACCCAAACCAGATGCCGTGGAGTTGATTCCAACTCATGCAACCCCACGTGGGTCAGGGCAGCGCTGTGCTCCGTAAGGTTTTCAATAGCTGAGTTTTCGGAAGTAGATCACCAGGGCTTTCTTCAAAGGCACCTCTGGGTGGGTTCAAACTGCCACCTTTTCAGTTAGTGATGGAGTACTTTAACCGCTGGCGCCACCCAGGGGATCGTAATCCACATAACATGGTAGAGACTTTTTCCTCTGAAGAAGTGCCTCTTGCTCTGTGAGGGTCAGTGGGGATTGTTTGGGGAGAAGAAAAGAGAGCATCTTCCAGGAGTGGGGTGAAGAAAAACAAGACCGAGAAAGAAAAGGTGATGGAAAGATTTACTTGGAAATGGATGATGGTGATAGTTGCCCATGGTGTGCACGACTAATCACACACGTGAAGAACGCTGAAATGGCTAACGTTTTGTGCATACATAAATCCCACAATAAAGAAGAAAGGAGCTGTGACAGCAGGGAGCCCCTGGTCCTGAGCCAGCCCCCTGAGGCAGCTGGGGCTCAGGGAATCTGTGGGGCTGGCACCTCAGGAGCCCAGGTCCAGGGAGTGGTACCATCTGCAGCCCCTCTAACCCTGGAGAGCTGCTGTGCCTGGGCAGGGGGCCAGCACCAGAGTTCCCACCCAGCCACATCACTGAGGACAAGACTGGCATGGTGAGGGGAAGTCTGTCAGACGCAGGGAGAACACCTTGCCACCACACTGCGGCACCAGAGCAAGCAAGCCGGCCCCTGGAACACAGGAGCACCTTGAGATGCCTGGATAGCGAAAGGGGAGGAGGTGGTGGACTGAGACTGGACTTCCTGCAAATGGGGCATGTGGGAGAGATCATCCGATTGGTTCGGGTGGGCCAGGTGTGTTCTCATGGCCCAGTCAGCCACAACCAAACAGACTTCTTTTTGTTCTCTTGCTTTAGCCTAGATAACAGTGACCTGAAGAATACTAAAACACAGAGCCTGGACCCCATCCCTGAGACTCTGACTTAATAGACTGGGATGGGGCCAGAGAATTGCATCTCCAAGAACTACACTGACTAGCAATGACCTGTGGGATGTGCTCTTATTGGTGCTAGTTGCAGTCTTATTTTAACATCAAAACAACCCTGCCATTTGGGCATTTTTATATCCTTTTGTCAGGCGGTGGAGCCCTGGTGGTACAGTGGTTAAGAGCTATGGTTGCTAACCAAAAGATCAGCTGCTAACCAAAAAGGTCGGTAATTCGAATCTACCAGCTGCTCTTGGGAACATTTTAGGGCAGTTCTACTCTGTCCTATAGGGTCACTATGAGTCGGAATCAACTTGACAGCAGTGGGTTTTATTAGATAAGGAAAGTGCAGGCTAAGCAACCTATACTTGATCACACAGTGTCAGGAACCAGAGTTCAAGTTTACAGACCTTTTAGTTACCCACTAATTTGTCAAGATAGGGGTGTAGACACAGCCTCTGCTTTGTGTTTAACAACAAGGAGACAGTAAGACTCTTTGCATCCCTAAGTCATAGGTACGCCAGTGTCCCCTCATCTTATCTGCTTCTTAGGAGACATAGTGATTCTAAACCTTCATCAACAACTTTCTTTGCGTCCCAAGACCTTAAGAATAGGGCATTCCAAAGAAGTTTCCGGGATAAACTGAATGCTTCAAAGGTCAGCGGAGCAAGGATGGGGGTTTGGGGACTATGGTTTGCGGGGACTTCTAAGTCAATTGGCAAAATAATTCTATTATGAAAACATTCTTCATCCCACTTTGAAATGTGGCATCTGGGGTCTTAAATGCTAACAAGTGGCCATCTAAGATGCATCAATTGGTCTCAACCCACCTGGATCAAAGGAGAATGAAGAACACCAAGGTCACACGATAACTATGAGCCCAAGAGACAGAAAGGGCCACATGAACCAGAGACTTACATCATCCTGACACCAGAAGAACTAGTTGGTGCCCGGCCACAACCGATGACTGCCCTGACAGGCAGCACAACAGAGAACCCCTGAGGGAGCAGCAGAACAGTGGGATGCAGACCCCAAATTCTCATAAAAAGACCACACTTAATGGTCTGACTGAGACTAGAGGAATTCCGGCGGTCATGGTCCCCAAACCTTCTGTTGGCCCGGGACAGGAACCATTCCCAAAGACAACTCATCAGACATGGAAGGGACTGGTCAGCGGGTAGGAGAGAGATGCTGAAGAAGAGTGAGCTACTTGTATCAGGTGAACACTTAAGACTGTGTTGGCATCTCCTGTCTGGAGGGGGGATGGGAGGGTAGAGAGGGTTGGAAGCTGGCAAAATTGTCACGAAAGGAGAGACTGGAAGGGCTGACTCATTAGGGGGAGAGCAAGTGGGAGTATGGAGTAAGGTGTATATAAACTTATATGTGACAGACTGACTTGATTTGTAAACGTTCACTTGAAGCTCAATAAAAATTAAAAAAAAAGAACAGGGCATTCCTCCATGAGACCAGAAGAACTGGATGGTACCCGGCTACCATTATTAAACATTTTGATTAAAGATTCTATAGCTGAATCCTGATCAAAAGGGGGAGAAATGTGGAACAGGATTTCAAATTTTCATGGAATTCAGACTTTCTGGAGCCACTGAGGCTGGATGAAGCCCCAAAACTATTGCCTTGAGATCATCTTTAAACCTTAAACCTAAAATACCCACTGCAGCCTTCTTTAAACCAAACACTAGTTTAGCTTAGCTAGTAAAGTATGTCTGCCTTGAGCCTTGTGCTCTTTTAAAGAACTACGTACATGGGATCAAACTGACAACAGCAATTTGAAAGGTAGGATAGGACATTTAGGGGACAGTCAGCTTATGTCAATGTGGGAGGAACAATTCAGAAAAGGAGTAAGAATGGGTGCACAACTTGAAAGATGTAATCAACGGTGCTGAACTGTACATGTAGAAATTGCTAAATTGGTGTATGTTTTGCTATGTATATTTTCAACAGCAACAACAATATAAAATAATTATTAAAAAAACAAACAAAAAAGAATAAGGCCTCCCCTCCTCCCCCTTTCTAACATTTTCGTCGCCTCTTCTGTCTCTATCTTGGCACTGGGCAGACGTCTCCTCTCTTCAAGCAAACTGCACCCCAGCTGGACTTGCCATTTTTTGCACAAAGAAAGGCGAGGAGTAGAGAACCGAGCCTGGAGCTTTTCTCCTGGAAGCAGTGTTACCGCACATCAATTGCATACCTGTACCTGGGGCCTGGGGAGGTGGGGTGCGGGAGGTGGCAAGCTGAAAGGATAAAGCAAATAACCTCCTAAAATCATTCACCTGTATTCTCATGAAGTGGTTGATGAGGAATGGCAGCTATCAAAGTGACTTAAAACCGGCTTACTGCAGTTGTGGGTATAACTCTTCTGACAACAGATTTTCATGAAAAAAAGGGAGCTGGTGGTGGATAATGGGGTGAGCAGGTCCTGGAACAGAGGCATTACAACCACCTTAGTCCCCAAACTCAGCAGCCACTGCCGTTTGCTCAGTTCCTCCCCATCTCTGAGCCAGAGATCCCATATCCAGCCTTGAAATATCATCCTCTGGGGAACTTTTGGGGTCCCTGGATGGCGCAAATGGCTAGGTGCTCAGCTACTAACCAAAAGGTTGGAGGTTCAAAGCCCCCCAGCGGTGCCACAGAAGAAAGACCCAGGGATCTGTTTCCGTAAAGTTTGTTGTCGTTAGCTGCCTTTGAGTTGATTTACAACACACAGCAACCCCATGTAACAAAGTAAAACTGCCCCGTAGGATTTTCTAGGCTGTAATCTTTCCAGGAGCAGGTTGCCAGATCTTCGTCCCGTAGAGCGGCTGGGTGGGTTTGAACTGCCAAACTTTTGGTTAGCAGCTGAGTGCTTAACCACTTCACCACCAGGGCTCCTTCCATAAAGATTACAGCCATGAAAATCCTATGAAGTGTGTTCTACTTTAACACACATGGGGTCGCCATGAGTCGGAATCCATTTGATAGCATGGGTTTTCTGGTGGTTGTTGTTGGGGGAGGAGGGAGTTTTGAAAATGCAGATTCTCAGGCCTCATGTCCAATCTGAGGAACAAGAATCCTAGGGGAGTGGGACTAGAAATTAGTATTCATTGGACTTTAGTTTATCATTGCTGTTATGTTGATGGAAACCCTGGTGGCACAGTGGTTAAGTGCTACGGCTGCTAACCAAAGGGTCGGCAGTTCGAATCCACCATGTGCTCCTTGGAAACTCTGTGGGGCAGTTCTACTCTGTCCTACAGGGTCACTATGAGTCGGAATCAACTCGACGGCACTGTTGTTAGGTGCCATCGAGTCACTTCTGACTCATAGCAACCCTATGTACAGGTTCATCATTGGTTGATTCTAATGCACCCAGTCACTCCAGGAACGAGCTGTCTTAATGGACATTGACGCACAAGAGAATTTTCTGGAAGAAACAAAACATCCTCCACAATTTAAACCAGAGTTCCCTTGCTGTTTGGGATGTTTCTGGGTGGGCTGAAGACTTTCACCCACGTGAGCTTACCAGCATGAGCGCCTTAGTACGGTTCACCTCTTTTGCCAGGCCCCCTGAACCACTTGTTAGTTTTTAACATCTTTTCTGTGTAAGGAAACCCTAATGATTTTGTAACATAATATATTTTAATTTGTATTCAAGTCACAAAGGAAGCCATACTTTGCTGACAGACAGAAACTACCACATTCCCCAGGGAGACACTTAGAGAAAGGAAAAGTGAGAACCCTGAGCCAGTTTTCCTTAAAGCTTCTCTCTTTATTAACACGTGGGTGCCATAACAAAAGCTGAAAACCTGGCTAAGGTCAGCGTAAAGGGCGGGCAGCGAGCACTTTAATTCACGTCCTATGCCCAAAGCTCAGTTTTTGCTTAAGTAAGCAAAAGCTTTTCTTCCTGTCTCCTCTTTGTAAAATAACTATGTTCAGTGATGTTTGCATGGCACTTTACAGTTTCCAAATCAGTTCCCCTTTCAGAACTATCTCATCTAGTCATCAAAATAACCCAGAGAAGTAGGTATCATTGCCCCTATGTAGCCTAAAGAGGATGAGGCTCAGACAAGTTTAATGACCTACTGAAGGTCAAATAGCCAGGAAATAAAACCAAGTCTTTTGACTTCAAGTCTTCTCGTGTAAATGTCTTGCCTTTATAAGGGCCTAACAAATATTGCTGAATGAATAAATTGAAGGATGGATGGATGGATGGACGGATGGACGGGCGGACGGGCGGACGGGCGGGGGGGCGGGGGGGAGGGATGGGGAGGGATGGGTGGATGGGTGGGTGGATAAATAGATCTGTCATGAAAAAACCAGAATGGTAAAAATTCAAATTAACTTTAATATGCACCATTGGATATAACCAAGAAAGGCATCAATATCTAAATAAAACATCGGCATTAGAAATGGGCTGCCAAACAAAAGCCCAAAATGTGAATTTGGTCTTTTCTGAGTGAGGCATTTGTCAGCAATCTGTCTTCTGAGCTATCACAGAGAAGTATGACATAGTGATTAAAAGCATGGACTCTGGAACCAAACAGGTCTGCCACCTTGTAGCTATGTGACCAACGACAGGTTACTTAACTTCTTTGTGCCTCAGTTTTTTCTTCCACAAAATGAATAAAATAATACTGTGCAAAACTTACAGACAGGTTACAAGGATTAAAATAATTAAATACCTGGCACATAGTAAGTTATACATGGAGTCCCTGGGTGGCTCAAGTGGTTAGGTGCTCAGCTATTAACCAAAAGGTTGGAGGTTTGAATACATTCAGAGGTGCCTTGGAAGAAAGGCCTGGCAATCTATTTCCAAAAAATCAGCCATTGAAGACCCTATGGTTTTCTGACACACATAGGTTTCCATGAGTTGGAGTCAATAACAACTATTTTTTTGGGTTTTTTTAAGTTATACATACATTTCTTCTAGAGTAATAAAAACACCTGCTCGCACATAATCAACTCTCGATTGTCTACGTGTGGATTATTCACTGGGTTGTAGGTTTTAGTTGGCACTGGTTTTGTACCCTTCACATGTAGAGGTCAGCTGTCCTTGGGCAGGGAACTGCACTTGCAAACAAGTACCATGTGCCAGGCTAGGCCAGACAGTTCGCACATGTCATCTCCTTAGTTCTCACACCACCACCACAGCCCCCATTTGACAGATGAGAAAAACTAAGGCTCGAACATTTTAAAATAATCCGCTTATGATTCAGAGCTGGTAAGTGCTGAAGGGAAGATTATATTCAAGCCTTTTCCTTTCCGCAGCCCTAGCTCTTTCCGACTGCCTCTTGTTGGATATGGATATAAATGTCATCCTTACTAAATTCAAACTGCATCTATCCGCCTTCCACCAAATCACGTAATACATCACAACCTAGCACCAGGTCTGGGGCAAACCTGATGGTCGGTAGAAACCACTTCTTGGAAAGGGCACAGGAGGATCGACCCATGGGTCAAGCCACCATCAAACTAGTGTTTACACTCAGCACCATCGAGGTGCCGTGGGCTACTATGTGCCGAGCACTGGGAGCAGGAACAGTACTCCAGCTACACCTTAGAAGGACGTTGTGATAGTTGCTTGAGTTATGACAACACTCACCACAGAGCGAGCACTCAATAGCTGTTAGGCGTGAAAGGCACTGCATTGTAAAGCTTAAGTGCACGCACACACAGAGGGCAGGTATTCAGCTCCCCTTTCACTTACTAGCAGTGTGACCTGGGGCAAGTTATTTAATCTCTCTGTGTCTCAGTTGCTCACCTGCAAACTGGGGGTTATAATAGCATCTACCTCAAAGGGTTGTTACGAGGATAAAATGAACTAATACAAACGAAGCCTTAGAGGAATGCCTGGAACATTCACATAAAACACCCAAACCCAATGGTGTCAAGTCAGCTCTAAGTCACGGCGACCTCACGTGTTTCCGAGTAGAACAGTGCTCTGCAGGGTTTGCAACGGCTACGATCTTTCCGAAGGGGATCACCAGGACCTTCTTCCGAGGGGCCTCTGGGTGGGTCCTTGGGTTAGTAACTGAGTGCTTAACAATTTGTGCTACCCCGTTTCCGTCTGGAACATGGTAGCTGCTGTATAACTTAGTTTTATTTTTAGTATTAAGAAAATGATGGGTTGCATTTGGAAGAAACTCCTGGTTGATGAAATGTGGGGAAGCTGATATGTACATATACTGTTGGTGGGGTTTAAAATTGACACAACCTCGCCCCTGTGCGTTGCTGGTGGGAATGCAAAATGGCGCAGTGACTGTTGAAAAGTTTGTGAATTCCTCAAAAATTTAAATGTAGAGTTACCGTATGACCCAGCAACTCCATTCCTAGGTATAAAACCATGAGAAATAAAAACACATATCCACACAGAAACTTGTACAGAAATATTTATATCAGCATTATTCACAATAGCCAAAAGGTGGAGACAACCCAAATGTCCACTGATAGATGAATGGATAAATGAAAGCTGGTATAGACACACTAGGGAGAATTATTCAGCCATAACGAGGAAGGAACTACTGATACACGCTATAGCATGGGTGAACCTTGAAAGAATAAGGCTGAGCGAAAAACCAAACCCACTGCCATCGAGTCGATTCCAATTCATAGCAACCCTATAGGACAGAGTAGAAGGCAGATACAAAAGGTCACATATGGTATGATTCCTTTCAAATACATAAATCCAGAGTCAGAAAGATTGGTGCCTAGCAGGGCATGGGAGAAGGGAATGGGGAGGGATTACTTAACGCGTACAAGGTGTTCCACGGTGATGAAACCGTTTGGAAACTAGAGAGAGATGGCGTGTACCCAACATCATGGATGCAGTAAATGCCATTGACTTGTACACTTTAAAATGGCTCATTGAATGTTATATGAATTTCACCTCAATTTAAGAATTATGTTAACAGTAGTTATTTGGGGTTGTAAGATGAATTTTATTTTCTTCTTTGTACCTTTCTCTATTGACTTTTTTTTATATTGACCATGTATCTTTTTCTTTGATGGACTTTATTTTTTTTAGAGGATTTTTAGGTTTGCAGAAAGCACAGAGAATCCCAGCCATCCCCTCCTCCCCCTCCCCCTGCACACAGTTTCTCCTACCATTCACGTGTTGCATTCCTGTGGTACATTCGTTACAACTGATGAACCAATACTGATACGTCATGATTAACTCAAGCCCATAGTTGACCTGAGGGTTCACTCTGTGTCCTACGGTCCCGCTGGTTTTGACAAATGCGTAATGTTGTGTGTCCAACATAAATCATACAAAATAGTTTCATCTTCCTAATCATTTGCTTAAACAACAAACTGCAAAAAGCTAGATTGTCCTGGATAATTCTAGATATCAAGAGCATGACCAACGGGCTGAAACAAATGTTCCTATTAGAACGTGAACATCGCATATAGAGATCACAGCAGTATGTACCGGCCCAAACACAGGGATCAGGGAAAGAATATGTATTCAGGAGCAAATGATGCGTGTTCTAAAGTTTCCAAATAGTCTGGGTTTTATCTCTATATAAACATCCATGATGGTAATACAGGACATTCAAAGTTCCTATTTACACCAAGTGACAAATACTCTATCTAAGTGGGCACACTAATACCTAAACATCTAAAGTCCCAACCAGACTATATAGAAGGTAAAATAATCACCATCCCGAACTCCCTTGTGACCTAGATCTGGCCAATGAGAAGTAAGTGGAAGTTGCCAGGTGGTTCTTCCTTCTGAAATATCTTTTTTAAAAGGGTTCCAGTGTTCCTTTGTCCGCTTCTCTTTGTCTTTCCTTCTTCTCACAGCCTGTGACAGCGACTCGACCCCTGGTGGTACAGAAACCAACTTGCAACCAAGGAAAAAAGCTATTTGCTTAAAATTGCAAAGCAGTAGAGGGAACCTGGATCCCTGATGACATCCTTAGTATCTCCAAAAGCTCTAGACTGCCAATCCTTGGGCATCTTGTCACAGGGGGAAAAGAAACGCCTATACGCAGAAGTCTGTATTTAGCGGCCTTTCAGTTACATGCAGCTGAATGTACTCCTAACAGAAGCGTGATAAAATCTCCCTGCACTGACTCTACTTAGTCATCATTTGTGATGTTCTCACATAAGAATGAGCAAAAATTGATTTTTGAAAAATTAATTTTGAAAGAAATCAAGAGTGAAATAACGGAGACAAGGAAAATCATTAACTTTCTTGAAAGATAAGCTGCTCATGAATGTCAAGCCCTTCAGCAGTCCTCGAGCACGCAGTTACATGCAAACGACTGACATGTCAGCTAAAATCGCTGTTATCTATCCCAGAGACCCTTCTTGGTGACGCCTTGCCAATCCAGTTCCAGTCTGATCTTCAATGCAGAATAGGGGCTGTTCTCGTGGAGTTTTTGGAAATGAGCTTTCTGCTTTAGTTGTGACCCAACATCTACAAAAGATTCCTGCTCATGGCAACCCCATGAGTATCGCAGTAGAACTGTGCTCCACAGGGTTTTCAGCAGCTATAATCTCAAAGAAGTAGATCACCAGGCCCTTCTTCTACAAGACCTGTATAACCACAAATATATTTATTCCAAATCTATTATTTGTGATTCTCAGGGACTGTAACTCCCCCGATCGTTCTTCTTTGTTTCCAATGAATATACCATGGACTGCCAAAAGAACAAACAAATCTGTCTTGGAAGAAGCACAACCAGGATGCTTCTTAGAAACAAGGATGGCGAGACTGTGACTTACATACTTTGGACAGGTTGTCAGGAGGGATCATGCTTGGTAAAGTACGGGGTCAGTGGAAAAGAGGAAGACCCTGAACGAGATGGACTGACACAGTGGCTACAACAATGGGCTCAAGCATAACAACGATTGTGAGGATGGCACAGGACCGGGCGGTGTTTCGTTCTGCGGTGCGTAAGGTCTCTATGAGTCGGAACCGACTCGACGGCACCTAACAACAGCAACAACGTAATTCCCCCACACACGCATTTACCACCTTGGGTCTAACTTTTCTGCTCTGACTTTACAAACAGCCCTTGCACTGCAAACACTATACTTTTTTTTTTAAGGCCCACGTTTATGCTTTATTTTTTAATCGTACTTTAGATGAAGGTTTACAGAGCAATCTCGTTTCTCATTAAACAGTTAGTGCACATACTGTTTTATGACATTGGTTAACAATCCCACAACATGTCAATACTCTCCCTTCTTGACCTTGGGTTTCCTCTTACCAGCTTTCCTGTCCCCTCCTCCCTTCTCATCCTTGCCCCTGGGCTGGGACGCCCCTTTAGTGTCCTTTTGTTTCTTGGGCCTGTCTAATCTTTGGCTAAAGGTGAGCCTCGGGAGTGACTTCATTACTGAGCTGAAAGAGTGCTGGGGCCATACTCTCAGGGTTTCTCTAGGCCAGTAAGTCAGGTCTTTTTTTTTTTTTTGTGAGTTATAATTTTGATCTACATCTTTCTTCAGCTCTGTGTGGGGTACTCTATTGTGACCCCTGTCAGAGCAGCCAGTGTGGTAGCCAGGCACCATCTAGTTATACTAGACTCAGTCTAGTGGAGGCCTTTGTAGATGTGGTCCATTAGTCCTTTGGACTAATCTTTCTCTTGTATGTTTCGTTTTCTTCATTCTCCCTTGCTCCTGAAGGGGTGAGACCAGTGGAATATCTTAGATGGCTGCTCACAGGCTTTTAAGAACCCAGATGCTACTCACCAAAGTAGAATGTAGAACATGTTCTTTATAAACTACGTTATGCCAGTTGAGCTAGATGTTCCCCGAGATCATGGTCCCCACAGCCCTCAGCCCAGCAGTTCGGTCCCTCAGGGAGTTTGGATGTGTCTGTGGAGCTACCATGGCCTTGCCTTGTACAGGCTGTGCTGGCTTCCCCAGTATTGTGTACTGTCTTACCCTTCACCACAGTTACCACTTATCTAAGGACAATATATGTTGGGAAGCGGCTCAGAAAGTATTTACCTACAGTACATAGTTTTGACAGAACTGATAACCACTGACATACAAAAAAGCACCTTTAGGAGTAAAACTATATAGGACATTCCACTAATGTAACTGAGTCATCATCAGTCACGTGTGACCCTTCCTTTTTGCCACATTTATTAATCCTCAAACATTTTCAGAGGACAGTTCCATTCCAATGTTCTCCACGTACCATCCGTTCAAGCACATTCCTTATATTCTTACGAGGCTTTTGCAGATGCCACTTTTTAAGTCGGCCAATCTCCCCAAAAGCATCTTCTGGCTCCCGCCGTCACCCTGGCTCCAGGGAGCCCCAGTCATGGCAGTCCTCCAGCCTGGGAGCAGATGTTCCCTTTTCCCTGGTGTCGCTCCCTCTCATGGCGCATTTTCTCTGGCATGCAGATTTTGAGGTTGGAAAAGCACCTTTAAGGTAAAAGCATTTCCCCCCAGTGCTTTCTCTCTGCATCGCTGCAGGGCTCCCAGCATCTCTGCTGCTCCTCTGCAGCTGTGACGAGAGTCTCCTGGCTCAGAGCGGAGAGACAGAGGCAGAAACGAGAGACAGAAACCATGAGAGACCCCTGGAAAACCAGAGCAAGTTTCGTGCAGCGCTACGTCAAATCATACAAAGCTAAACTTTTTAAAGGACAACAGATCTGGGCCTCAGTGGGGAGTAAGCAAGGTTCTGTGGGCAGAAGAGAACATATTGGTTTTGGAAGGTACTCGAAATACAACTGTGACTACCCGTTGCCTTGGAAACCCTATGGGGCAGTTCTACTCTGTCCTGTAGTATCGCTATGAGTTGGAATTGACTCGATGGCAGTGGGTTTGGAGTTTTGTTTGTTTGTTTGGAATCTCTACAGGAGCAGACTGCTACATCTTTCTCTTGCAGAATGGCTGGTAGTTCAAACCACCAGCCTTTCAGTTAGCAGCCGAGTGCTTAACCACTGTGCCACCAGGGCTCTTTATAACTGTGACTACTTACCAACAAACCAAACCAGTTGCCATCAGTTGGTTCTGACTCACAGTGACCCCACGTGTTGCACAGAAGAACCGCTCCATAGGGTTTCCAAGGATGTGACCTTTTGGGAGCAGATCACCAGGCCTTTCTTTCAAGGTGCCTCTGGGTAGGCTCAAACTGCCAGACTTCAGCTAGCAGAGGAGCACTTAACCACGGTGCCATCCGTGACTCCCTAGACAACACTAAATGGAGGACTGAAAAGTTTCCCAGGGAATTAGATTAGTGAAGGCAATTCATTTGGCTGACTGATCCCAGGCTCTCCACCAAATACCAGGATCTGGTATCTAAATGACTCAGAAACATTCCTTCCAAGTTCACAACTTGCTTGTCGCACACAGTTACAACCTGAATGTGAAAGATGTATGCAATGGTGGTGAAACAATGTCAGGTTAGGAGGAAAAGGGTTAGGAGGACGGTTCTACAGTATGGCATGCTATTAACGCACCTATCTGCAACACCCTGGGCAAGTCACCTGTCCTATCTGACATCTCAAGGTCCTTACCTCTAAAGTGAAGGGTGGGCCTAGATGACCACGTAGATCCCTCCCAGTTTGAAAGTAGCACAGTGTCCTCTATGCAGTTGTCGTCAGCTGTCATCACCTCAGCCCTTGGTTCATGGCGACCCCATGCACAATGGAACAAAATGCTACCCCGTCCTGCACCATCCCCGTGACTCACTGCAGACAGGACCACTGTGATCCACAGCATTTTCACAGGCTGACTTTCAGAAGTGGATTACCAGGCCTTTCTTCCTAGTCCCTCTTAGACTGGAAGCTCCCGTGAAACTTGTTCGGCATCATAGCAGCATGCAAGCTTCCACCAACAGATGGGTGGTGGCTGCCCGTGAGATGCATTGGTCGGAATCAAACTCGGGTCTGCCACATGGAAGGTGAGAATTCTACCACTGAACTACCACCGCCCCCTGTATGCTTACGACAAGAGCTGTTGCATCAGCTGGGGCCAGAAAAGCCAAAAGGAACCATACTGAAAGACTGTCCATGTGTGCTTAGGAGGATGAGAATCTAAACAAAGGGTTTCTAAGTCAGGGACACATCGTTGGGGCTTACACATCCCGCCAGGGCACCCCAAAGAGAGGAAAGTACCAGAGTGGCAGGCGGGTGTGCCCCAGATTCTAGAGCCAACTCTGCCAGCCCCTCGCTGAGCCCCGCCAGGCAAGAAAGCCTGCATCCCTGAGTCTCAGGCTCTTCACCTTTTGAAAAAGGGAATGGCATGGATCAGCGTGTTTTGGGAAAGTGGCTGCACCCTCCCCACTCATCTGATCACAAGTCATCAAGGGAAAGAATGTTTACTTACAACCTGATCATCCCCTATCATTCACTCTTCTTTTTCCCAAACTCACAGACAACTTTAATTCAGTCAGCACGAATTCCAACTGACTGAGACATTTTGCCACCTGTCGCTGTTCTCATTCATTCTGCACTTCACCTAGAGCTAGATGGGCACCTTTGCAGAGAAGGAGGTTAACACCTAAGTAATTCATTCACCAGGCTTCAAGAGTCTCGGGGCTTGCAAGGAGACTACTCTTTTCTCCTTTATTGGGGGTTGGAGGGATGATTGTTTCTTCTAATCTCTGTTTTGGCTGGGGTGTGAATTATCCAGCTCCTCATTGACTCCCCCCTTTACAACTGCATCTTAGCCATTTACTGAGGGGCCTTCAAAGGCCATAAAGGAAATGCAAATTCCCAAGGACATGCCAACGCCCTTTCTCCCTTTCTTCTCTCTCCTCCTCCCTCTCCTTCTCTCTTCCTCTCATTCTCTATCATCTCCCTCTCCCTCTCTTCCTCTTTCCCTCTCTTTCAGAACTTTCTTGTTAGTCTCCATAGTGTCATCTCTGATTCACGGAGAGCCCACATACAACAGAATGAAACACTGCCAGGTCCTGCACCATCTTCAAGATCGTTGGCGTGCTCGAGTCCATTGTGGCAGCCAGTGTGCATTCTGAACGCCTTCCAATCTCAGAGGCTCATCTTCCAGCACTTTATCTGTTGTGACGATATTCTGTTGTGATCCATAGGCTTTCACTGGCTGATTTTTGAAAGTAGATTGTCAGGCCTTTCTTTCTAGTCTAGTCGGGAAGTTCCACTGAAACCTATCCACCACGGGTGACCCTGCTGGTATGTGAAATACTGATGGCATAGCTTCCATTATCACAGCAACACACAAGGCACTACAGTTCCACAAACTGACAGAAGGGGGGTAATGGCCACGTTTAAGTATGTTCCAGCATCGTGGCTGCAATGGTTAAGGTTGTGTGACAGCTTGGCTAGGCTGTGACGCTCAGTGGTTTGGCAGTTATCATGTAATCATCTCCGTAATGTGATCACCTCCATGATGGGATCTGCTGTGAGTAGCCAATCAGTAGAAAGGGATGGGGGGTGGGGGGGGCCTGCATCCAACGTAGGTGGACTTTCTGGCAAAGTTCTCAGGCTTTGGCTCACTCCTGTTCATCCTACCTCTGGTTCTTGGGACTTTAGCTAGCAGCTTACCTGCCGATCTTGGGATCTGTTGGCCCCCACAGCCTATGAGTCAGAGGTCTGTTGTCTGACCTGCTGGTCTTGGGTTTGCCAGCCCCTGAAGCTATGTGAGTCAGGTGAAGCCTCCAGCCTAATCCAGGGACTTGGGACCTTCCAGCCTCTACAACCTTGTGAACTATTTCCTCAATGTAAATCTCTCTCTCTATATATATATACATACAGGCACTTCACTGGTTTTGCTTCTCTAGAGAACCCAGCATAAGACAGTGGCTGGGCAGGACTGCAAGTCCCTGAGAACATCGTCTATTACAGACTCCTAGAATCTAGGAGAGAAACATGGCACAGTTCTTCTCTCAAAGCCCCCCAGAAGGGATCGACATGGCCAAAACCCTGATACCCTGATACAGACTTCTAGCCTCCAGAACTGTGAGGAAATAAGTTTCTGTTCTTTAAAGTCACCCACTTTTTGGCATTGCGTTACGGCAACCCCAAGTAACTAATGCATCTTCCAACCGACCCTGGGATTCTACCTTGAAACATGCACTTATCCTTTAAGAGAGAAAGACAGACAAAGGGAGGGAGAGAGAGAGACTGACAAACGGAGCAGACTGGACTCCAGAGCAGAGCTGCTAAGGAGAATCCATTTGAACAAAGGTGGCCCTGTAGAGCTTGGGTACTAACCAAAAGGTGGGCAGTTTGAATGTACCAGGTGCTCCTTGGAAACCCTATGGGGCAGTTCTACTCTGTCCTGTAGGATTGCTATGAGTGGGAATTGACCTCGATGGCAATGGGTTTGGTTTTGGTTTGGTGAATGGATGGGAGGGAGATCGTTTCAGATCTGATATGATGGAAACAAAGGGAGCCGACCTGCCCTGGGGCCAGTTTATCACCATTATACTGCTGTTTGTCATCCCTGCTAATGAAAGGCTCAGCAATCTACCTCTGAAAACTCAGCTGTTGGAAACCCTATGGAGCACCGTTTTACTCTGACAAAATGAGGTCGCTGTGAGTTGAAGCTGACACAAGAGCAACTGGTTTTGAACTGAAAGGCTGACAGGTGAACCCACCCAGAGGCACCTCGGAAGAAAGGCCTGGCAATCTGTTTCCAACAGGTGACAGCCACGAAAACCCTGTGGTAAGCGTTCTACTCTAACACATGTGGGGTCGCCTTGAGTCAGATTAGACTTTTGGCAACTGGTGAGGTGTGGTTTTGGTTAGGGCAGAGAGTCTACACTCTCCACCACTAAGCATAAAGACCCCGGCATCCTGCATCTATCTCCGTAGGCACACAGGGTGCACTTCCTAAGGGCAGGGCCGGCCGGCATTTTTATTAGCAATAATCTCAGCCTTCTTTTTATCTACAGATTTCAGACCACATAATCACCCTGGACGTCACAGAATGGAGGGAGGGCGGAGGAAAGAGGCTAAGAGGCTCTAAATCCCTGCTAACACTTGCTTCTTCCCTAGCAGCAAGATTAGAGCAGCCAGCAGCGTCGCATGTGTCAGACCCGTGGATGTGGGGGGCTGGCCAGGGCCTCAGGGGCAGCTCAGAGGGCAGTGCCTGGGCCCTGGGTGAGCTGGTCCAGGCAGAGCGGGAACTGACTCTCGCTCCTCCGGCCGTGAGCAGGCTAGGGACGCCACGCCAGCCAGGAAGGAAAAGTGTAGCGACCACCTGCCCCAGCTATGCTGAAGCAGAGCGAGCGGAGGAGGTCTTGGGGCTACAAGCCCTGGAGCACCTCGGATAGTGAGGATGCATCCCAGGCAGGGGGCAGCCACCACCGCAGAAGCATCTGCTCGGTGAGCGCGCGCTCCAACTCCCAGGCCAGCATCCCCCCGTGGACCGAGGGCAACTACAACTACTACATCGAGGAGGACGAGGATGGCGAGGAGGAGGACCCTTGGAAGGACGAGCCGGCAGAAGAGATCAGCAGCGCCCAAGCGGACCTCCTCTCTGACACTGCGTCCCTGTCGTCCACGCTGAACGTGAACGTGGGCGGCCACAGCTACCGCCTGGACTACGGCGAGCTGGCCTGCCACCCCAAGACGCGCCTGGGCCGCCTGGCCACCTCGGCCAGCCGCAGCCGCCAGCTGGGCCTGTGCGACGACTACGAGGAGCGCACGGACGAGTACTTCTTCGACCGCGACCCGGCCGTCTTCCAGCTGGTCTACAACTTCTACGCGTCGGGCGTGCTCCTGGTGCGCGACGACCTGTGCCCTCGCAGCTTCCTGGAGGAGCTGGGCTACTGGGGCGTGCGGCTCAAGTACACGCCGCGCTGCTGCCGCATCAGCTTCGAGGAGCGGCGCGACGAGCTGGCCGAGCAGCTGAAGATCCAGCACGAGCTGCGCGCCCAGGCGCAGGCCGAGGAGGCGGAGGAGCTCTTCAGCCACATGCGCTTCTATGGGCCGCAGCGCCGCCGCCTCTGGAACCTCCTGGAAAAGCCCTTCTCGTCGGTGGCCGCCAAGACTATCGGGGTGGCCTCCAGCCTCTTCGTGCTGATCTCCGTGGTGGCGCTGGCGCTCAACACGGTGGAGGAGATGCAGCCGGCGGGGGCGCGGGGCGCGGGGGGCAGCAGCGAGGCGCGGCCGCTGCTGGAGCACGTGGAGATGCTGTGCATCGCCTTCTTCACGCTGGAGTACCTGCTGCGCCTGGCCTCCACGCCTGACCTGCGGCGCTTCGCGCGCGGCGCGCTCAACCTGGTCGACCTGGTGGCCATCCTGCCGCTCTACCTGCAGCTGCTGCTGGAGGGCGTCACGGGCGAGGACGGCCAGAGTTCGGCGCGGGAGCACGACCTGGAGACGGTGGGCCGCGTGGGCAAGGTGGGCCAGGTGCTGCGCATCATGCGCCTCATGCGTATCTTGCGTATCCTCAAGCTGGCGCGCCACTCCACCGGGCTGCGCGCCTTCGGCTTCACGCTGCGCCAATGTTACCAGCAGGTGGGCTGCCTCCTGCTCTTCATCGCCATGGGCATCTTCGCCTTCTCGGCCGCCGTCTACTCCGTGGAGCACGACGTGCCCGGCACCAACTTCACCAGCATCCCCCACTCGTGGTGGTGGGCCGCGGTGAGTCCCACGGCCCCAGGCCCCACAGAAGCGGGGCTTCCCTGTCCTTGGTTATCCGGGCAAAGTCCTGGTCTGTCCGCAGCTTTGCAAAACGACCTCTACTCCCGCGTCTCATCACTGCCTCCTGCTGAGACAACAGGCGGGGCAAGGGCAGTCAACTGCAGTGGGGTCTGTTGCACGCAGGGGAGGGTGTTAAAGGGTTGGAAGGCAGAGACACTGTAGTCCGGTAAGTAACCGAATTTGACTTGGTCCTGTTGTTGTTGGGTGCCTGGAGTTGATTCTGAGTTTTAGCGACTGCATGAGACAGAGTAGAACTGCCCTGTAGGGTTTTCTTGGTTGTAAAAAAAAAAAAAAAAAATTTTTTTTTTAACCTTTACAGAAGCAGATTGCCAGGCCTTTCTCCTGTAGGGCTGCTGGGTGGATTGGAACTGCCAACCTTTCAGTTAGCAGCCAGACACTTAACAGTTGCACCTTCAGGGCTCCTTTGACTTGGTCCTAAACCCCAAAACCACACCCATTACGGTGGAGTCAATTCCAAGTCCTAGTGACCCTATAGGACAGAGCAGAAGTGCCCCATAGGGCTTCCAAGGAGCAGTTGGTGGATTCGAACCGCCGAGCTTTTGGTTAGCAGTGGTAGCTCTTAACCACTGTGCCACCAGGGCTCTGGCTTGCTCCTAGGAATCCCCAAACCCAGATTTAGTCAAAGTTCTGGGCGGGTGAATTTAAGGAGGATTCATTATTCATGTAGATGCAAGTGGTTTTTACCACTTCCTGAGCACCTGCTGTGTAAAGTGGAGTCCCAGGTGGTGCAAACAGTTAACGCGCTCAGCTGCTAACCAGGTAGGAGGTTCAAGTCCACCCAGAGGAGCCTTGGAAGAAGGCCCTGGCCATCTATTTTCAAAAAACCAGCCATTGAAAACCCTGTGCAACACAGTTCTACTCGGACACATGTGGGGTCGCCAAGAGTCCATTCAGCGGCAGCTGGATTTTGGTTCTGTACTGTGATCAGAGATGAAGAGTACCTGCTGCCAGTCCCACGTCTGCCAGTAGTTAACTGTGACCCGGAATAATTAACTGTGACACCTCGCCCCACAGTCTCTGGCCCTCAGTCTCCTCTTTGGAAGGGAAAGTTAGACGTATAGAGAAAGACCCTCAACGAGGTAGACTGACACAGTGGCTGCAACATTGGCCTCAAACAAAGCAATGATTGTGAGGATGGTGCAGGACTGGGGAGTATTTCATTCTGTTGAACGTAGGGTCGCTGTGAGTGGGAGGTGATTCAGTGGCTCCTAACAGCAACAGCAACAGTTCATTGACCCTCCGTTCTCTGGGAGTGGATTGTTCATGAGTACACCATGATTTGCAAGCTTTCCTCAGTGGTGGGATGACATTAGACTCCTCCTAAAAGAGCTAGCCAAAGGCCACTCCTCTGATCATATTCCACATGGCGAAAGGTCATCCCCATAGTAGATAAACCGTGTGTACAGATGGCACTGATGGAGGGTTACATGTCTCTAGCAGATGACATGCCCGTCGGCCGTGAGTAAAGCTAAAACCACAACGGAATTTTAGAGTCAATTTCCATCCACTGAAGTACCTTAAAGGGCACAGAATCTAGTGGGCTCTTTGATACTGCAGTTTTAACCGATAAAGCATTTTTACTTTTGGTATATTAATCTAATGATTTTGTTAAGAGTTCTATTACTAATATTGGATTTCCATTTTTTTAAAAAAGAGAATTTCTTGAAGTGAATGCCCAATGATCTTGCTTAATTTCCTGATCTATTTCGTGTACAACAAAGTTTAAAACTTCTAAAATGCTCCCTTTGTATCTCGACTGAAGGTATTTGACTCAGGATCAGTATTTTCCATACATTTTGCCATAAAAATTGATTCACCATTCAGTTTTTATCCTTAACATTGTTTTTTTTTTTTTTTTTTAACCAGCAATTGCTTTTGCCAAGGTGAGTTTTCTTCTGTGGCCGTTGTCTCTAGCAGGCACTGTTTTCACAGGCTGGATTTTGCCCATCTCAGCCTGACCATGTGCAGTTCTGGCCTTTGCCCAATTTATTCTCTGAGAATTATTTATACTAGTAAAATCATGAATTAGATAAAAGACTGGTAACTTGCCTTTTGTTTCTAAACTAATATGAAGACATGAGAACAGTACACACAGTAAGAGCAGTCCCCCTCG
The DNA here is from genome assembly GCF_024166365.1 of Elephas maximus indicus. NCBI lineage: Eukaryota > Metazoa > Chordata > Mammalia > Proboscidea > Elephantidae > Elephas > Elephas maximus. The sequence continues at coordinate 7,811,851 of NC_064827.1, read as the reverse complement.
GGTGTTCTAAGGCTGCTCTATTCCCCAGGACTGATACATCGTTAATCCAATTCTTCTCTGTACTTCCCGTTACACTGCATCATGTGTACTAAGCATCCCTGTTCTCGGTAGAGCAGAGAGAATAGATCACTGTTAAAATTACATGGACAAAATGCCTTGTGTCAGATGTGTAGGTCCAAAGTGAAAAGATGCCCAATAGTGGGACCAGTTCCTCACGTAAGCGCAGAAATCTATCTTACTCACTTATCCAGCAAAAAACTGTTTAGTGCCTCCCACGCGCCAAGTAGGGCACTCAAGACTGAAAACGCAAAACCACAAAACCAGGCAACCCCACGTGCTACAGAGTAGAACTGTTTCCCAGGGCTTTCAAGGCAAGATCGCCCTGCCTGTCTTCCTAGGCACCTGTGAGTGAATTTGAACTGTCAACCTTTCGGCTAGTACTTAAGTGCTTAACCCTTTCCACCATCCAGGGATTCCTCTTTAGGTTAGTAATGGAGTGCAAAGAGCTCTGGTAGCACAGTGGTTAAGTGCTTGGCTGCTAACCGAAAGCTCGGCAGTTTGAACCCACCAGCCGCTCCACGGGAGAAAGACGTGGCAGTCAGCTCCTGTAATGATCATAGCCTAGGAAACCTTATGGGGCAGTTCTACTCTGTCCTATAGGGTCACTATGAGTCAGAATTGACTTGACAACATACAGCAACAGTTGAGTGCAAACCATTTGCTCCACCCAGAGACCTCTACGAAGGATATGGAGTGAGAGAAAAAAGGGTATAGTTCCTTCCTTCAGGAAACTTACATTCTAGCGGACGAAGACAGATAAATATTTTCAGATATTTGTGTGTCCTTTGTAGGATGATGGAGCCCTGGTGGTGCAGTGGTTAAGAGGTTGGTTGCTAACCAAAAGGTTGGCAGTTGGAATCCACTAGCTGCTCCTTGGAAACTTTATGGGGCAGTTCTACTCTGTCTATAGGGTCACTATGAGTCAGAATCTACTTGATGGCAGCGGGGCTTTTTGATTTTTGTAGGATAATAGAATGGCGAGGGACTTGGGTGGTGGAATCTACCTTTGATGAGATAGTCAGAGAAGCCATACTAGAGAAGGTGATATTTGAGCTGAAATTTGAATGATGAGAAGATACTCATCGAAATACGCATGGCTAAATAGACATGAGAATCTGAGACATGGAATCCTACAAGTTACTCCGATCCAGTGGTCTCCAGCCATTTTATCGATCATACACCTCATAAAGTAAAAGGTTGTGCGCATACACCCATGATAAATATATATTTAGTTATTTAAAAATTATATAACTTTATTGTTCACTTGTTGCCATGATAATGCCGCATCACAAACAACCCAAAAACTCAGTGGGCTCACACATTAAGCATTTATTTAGTTCACAAGTTGGCAAGTCAGCGGTTTGGGCTGGCCTAAACTAGAAGGTTCTTCTAATCTGGGCTGGGCTCACGCACACGTCTGAGGGCCAGCTGGCTGACTCTGGGCCACACGTCCCCCACCTTCCAGCAGGCACGTACCTCTGGCTGTCGTACTGGGTAAGAGAGAACACGCAAACCCAGCCATGCAAGCACTTCTGCTCATGGCACTCGCTCAGTCCGTTGGCCAAAGCAAGTCACATGGCCAAACTCAGCATCAAGGGGTAGAGCAGGTTAGCCCGCCCACTGTAGGAGGGCACCGCCAGCTTGGATGGCAGAGAGCTTAGATATAGGAAGATACAAAGAATTAGGTCCAGTAATACAGTCATTCTACTGCACTAGTGGTTCAGTGGTAGAATTCTCGCCTTCCATGCAGGAGGCCAGAGTTCAATTCCTGGCCAAGGCACCGGATGCACAGCCACCACCCATCTGTCAGTGGAAACCCTGGTGGTGCAGTGGTTAAGAGCTAACCAAAACGTTAGCAGTTCAAATCCACCAGGTGCTCCTTGGAAACTCTATGGGGTAGTTCTACTCTGTCCTATAGGATCACTCTGAGTTGGAAGCGACTGTACAGCAACGGGTTTGGTTTGGTTTTTGGTATGATGCTGAAGAGGTTTCAGCAGAGCTTCCAGACTAAGAGAGACCAGGAAGAAAGGCCTGGTAACCTACTTGCAAAAATCAGCCAATGAAACCCAGCGGATCACAAAGGTGCAATCTGCAGCCTATCATGGGGATGGCACAGAGCCAGGAAGCATTTCATTCAGTTGTGTGTGAGGTCTCCATGAGGCGGGGGCCAGCTTAAAGGCAGCTAACGACAACTGCAGCAGTATATTACTGCTCAAATATGTTATGCACATCAGAAAACATGTACTCGCAAGTTGGAATTTTAAAGATAAGAAAAATATGGCGGGTGTTTTCTTCCACCACACCGGTGCTGTATCCCTTGTGGAGTATTTACCCCGTATTAAAGACAGAGTCTCTAATCTGTTCTTTTCTGTGTTTACAGTACTTTTAGATAACCCCCAATCTGATTTGCTTTTAATGACCATCCCTCTCTCTGCTGCCAAGAATCTTGCAACCTTCCTCTGTAATTCAGCTCTTGGGTTTTAAGAGAAATACAGTAATTTTCGTTATTGTGAATTGTGCTACAGCTGCAGAACAAATCCCTCCTGGCCAGTTATGCCTGCAAATGCTTGTGCAGAGGGATACAAGACAGACCCAACTTACTCATCTGTCAAACAGAGGTTATTTGTGAGCATAAATGTAATAGGAAACATCTGTAAAATGCTCACCCCAATAAATAGAAGCTACCATATCTGAGTAGTTCGCTAGTCTTCATCACATGGAAGCAATAACTTTCGCTTCCAGCATCGTTGTAGGGAAAATAAAACAGAAGTGATTCCTTCTCTCCTGGGGGAAAGAGAGAGACTGTGATCCATACAAAAGGGCCAGCTGTTAGGTCTCCCAGACCTTCGGAGTGTCCGGATCGACAGGCCCCCGCCTGGAGCGATTCTAGCCACATTGGGGCTGTCCGGGTTCCATGGGTGTGGGAACTGCGTGGCACAGCTCAGCAAGAACAATTAGCTCTATGATGAAGCCCTAAGCCTTGGCCTTCTGGGTGGGTGTGTTTTTAAATAAATCTGAGCAATCAACCACTTCCTTGTGAGCTTTCCAGAGCAAGTTAAACTTGTAAAAACCAAACAGGAAACTATGTCATGAGCGCATTCCTTCAAAAACGAACAAAAACTCTTCATGTAAAAAATTGACCTTTAACTGAGACATCCGACCCGTCCCCGTTCCACCTCTGTTTTCCTAAATAAAGTACGTGATCGTTTCTTTGCAAGGACGTGGCACTTACAAGCCCACTGAGATTTAGTGATTGATGGAGAGATTGCTTTGAAGAGGCTCATTTGGAAGGTGAATTCAGGTAACAGCCAGGAAAACAGAAACCAAGTTGGGTTTTTCATAAGGCATGGTTGCGGGGTGGGGGAATTGGAGTTGGAAGGCTGGAAGAGCAAAACGGGGGAGCAGAAGTAACCCAGAGATCAGTAGCTGCAGGAAATAGCTGTCAGCCCTAGAACTGGGGGAACAGGGAGCAAAGGCAGTGTTACCAGATCCAAGGAGCAGACTGTGTGGCTGTTGCTGGGACCCCGGAGGGGGCACCATGAGGTTACGTCATGGTGTTGAAAGATGCCAGAGCTATAGCTGTCTGCCGTTGTTGGCAGGATGATGACAGGACCAAAAAACAGTAATAAAAAACCCCAGTTGTCGTTGAATTGATCCTTACTCATGGCAACCCCATGTGAGTCGGAATAGAACTGTGCTCCTTAGGGTTCTCAGTGGCTGATTTTTGGGGCAATACATCACCAGGCCCTTCTTCCAAGGTGCTATGGGTGCACTTGAACCTCCAACCTTTTGGTTAGCAGCAGAGCACTTTAGAATAGAGACTCCTATCCCCTCTTCCCGCCTTCCAGTCTCCTACCACTGTTTCCCATTGGTAGAAAGCAAACAGAGAACAGCGGCAAGGGCGTCTGGGAAGTGTAGTTGGCAACTCCCAGGTGCTGAGTTACAGGAAAAGAGTTCAGAAGGGTGACGGGCTTGGGGCTGACAGACAGCGGGTGCATATCTGACACAGAAGGCATTAAAGTTCTCCTGGCACCTCCAGAAATAGCACCCCAAGTCAAAAAACAAACCCACTGCTGTTGATTTTGACTCACAGTGACTCTATAGGACAGAGTAGACCTGCCCCACGGGGTTTCCAAGGCTGTACTCTTTATGGAAGGTAACTGCCACATCATTCTCCCTCGGAGCAGTTGGTGTGTTCGAACTGATGACCTTTTGGTTAGCAGCCGAGCGCTTCAGCAGCAGGCGACCAGGGCTCCCTTCAGAAATAGCCCAGGAGCTATAAATGGGACAGAGGCTAGTAGGCACTTTAATCCCTTTTTATCTTATAGGCTGATGCCCTTTTGTCTCCTTAAACTATGCTTCTCCTGTTGGCCACGATGGCTGGGGCGGGCACCGCAGAGCTGTGGCGGCAGGGAGAAGTCCCAAGGAAGCCGAGGGTGCTGACTGGCTCATGACTGCGGACCTTGCTCTGGACAGATGAACAGATCCCCAGACTTGCATTATTATGGTTTTGCCTTACCCCAGGCACCAGTTAACCAGCTGCTGCCCAGGACGGAGCGTGGACGATGAGGTGGAGGGATACAGAGGAAGGAAAAGAATCACACGAAGCGCCTGTTTTAAAAGTTCGCTCCAGTCTTAACATTGGTTTTACTTTACTCCTGACCCCAACTTTTTTTTCTTTTGGCTGACCTTAGATTGAAAAGTCAAAAGCTAAGAGTCGGGACTGACTTGATAGCAACTAACAACAACAACAACAACTAGTTTCCCCCGAGGCATCTCTGGGGGGTGCACGTGGTTACCTGCTTGACTACTAGCTGGAGGGCTGGCAGTTCCAACCCACTCAGAGGTGCCTTGGGAGACAGGTCTGGCTGTCTGCTTCCGAAAGCTCACAGCTTTGAAAACCCTATGGAGCAAGCAGTTCTACTCTGCACACAGGGGGCTGCCATGAGCCGGGATGGACTCGACGGCAACTAATAACAACGGCAACGGTTTTCCCAAAGAATCTGAGGTGGTAAAGGCTGAAAGTTTGGGCTAATATTATTACACAACCAAATGTTGTCCTTCGAAGGATTCAACTTTAAAAACCTCTCCTTAGCCCATCCATGCTGCTGTCGCCGTAGTTTTGGAATCCCTCTTTTGGGTTATCATCTGCACAGAAGATTCAGTGGCCTGATCTTGCTGCAGATAATCTTATCCACCCTGGTGGTTAGCTCTAGGTGCCGATCTTACACTCAAGCGGCTTTTAACTATTTTTGAATATTGACTCCACCCTCAAAAAGGTAAAGACTTAGCCCCATTACAAAGCAGCAAGTGGACATGTCAGAGGCCCTGGAGATAATTCTTCGATGGAATTCCAAGCATGTTTTGATCAGTGGAAGTAGTGTTAGAATGAGGTCATGGGTGACCACCTTGCGGGGAACGATAACCCTCACCTATATATTAAAGTTCTGACATGTTTGCCACTGGTACCATAAGGGGGAGGTGGTGAGTCCCTGAGTGCAAACAGTAATGTGCTCTGCTGCTAACCTGAAGGTTGGAGGTTCAAGTCCACACAGAGGCACCTCAGAAGAAAGGCCTGGTGATCTACTGCCAAAAAAATCAGCCATCAAAAACCCCATGGAGCACAACTGGTTAGCTGGTGCACAGGGCAAAGCACCATTTCCACAGCCTAACCCACCAGCCGCTCCTTGGAACCGTAAGGGGTGGTTCTAGTCTGTTGCTATGAGTTGGAATCAACTCGACGGCAGCTAGTTTGTTTTTGTTTTTGTTTTTTTAATGGGTCGAATAAGCCTAAGAACTAACATTATTGCTCGAACACCCTGTGCCCAGCACGCATTCAGTTCCCATAACCACCCTATGAGCCAAAACCAAAACCAAACCCGTTACCGTGGAGTCGATTCCGATACGTAGAGACCCTATAGCACAGAGCAGAATGGCCCCATAGGATTTGCAAGGCCCTGGTGGCACAGTGGTTACCAGCTCATCTGCTAACCAAAAGGTGGAGTTTGAATCCACCAGCCACTCCTTGGAAAACCTAGGGAGCAATTCTATTCTGTCGTATAGAGTCTCTATGAGTCTGAATCGACTAGAAGGCAATGGCTTTTTTTTTAATATATAAATCTTTACAGAAGCAAACTGCCACATCTTTCTCCCACGGGGCAGCTGGCGGGTTTGAACCACCGATCTTCTGGTTAGCAGCCAAGTGCTCAACCACTGCACCACCAGGACTCCTTTTTGACAACCCTGTGAAGTAGGTTCTATTCTTATCCCCATATTTCAGAAGGAGAGACTGAGGCATAGACAATTTAGGAGGCTTGCCCAAACCACATAACTGGGAAGTGGATTCAGACCCACTTAGTCAAGTGCCGTGCTCATTTCCTTAGCGTGGTCTGCACCCCCCTGCCTCTTTTCGGTGCTTGCTCGCATCCTTCCACGGTGGAAAGGGGCAGTCCAGTCTCAGCAGGCCCCTCACTGCAGATGGAGCAGCAAGAGACGGTGAGTCACCCGCCCCAACAGGAGGTGCACGCTTTCCCTTTCTACGAGCTGGTGCGGCTGTGGTTCTCATTAGCTCCCCAGATGTGGCCAGCCGGTTCACTTCTCCACTTCATTCTAACCACAGACACACTGATTCAGGTTCAAACCAGCCCTTACAGCATCCGAACAAAAGGTCTAACGGCCACCTTGCTGCCAACCAAGAAGGTGGCTTTGTACATTGACTGCCACTCGCCGGAAAATTGTGATGATAACTACACAAATCGATGAAGCAAATGGTGCATCCTGGCAGTGTGCAACGCACAATTTTTACAACGGTCAGCAACCACCAGTAAAAAGAAAAGCCAGTTGCCATCCAGTCAGCTCTGACTCAGGACAACCCCATGTGTGTCATAGTGGAACTGCGCTCCCTAGGGTTTTCAATGGCTGATTTTTTCAGAAGTAGATCTCCACACTTTTCTTCCAAGGCACCTCTGGGTGGACTCAACCCTAGCTTGCCAATCTCTGCTCTAAAGGAAACCGACTCACATATGTTTTCTACGTTGTATAATAAGTACTGAGTGATTATATCTAAGCCTTTATGAGGCTTTTTAAAAATTTCTTGGTTAAAAAGTAGTGGAAACCCCCTGCCCTTATGGCTGAGATTAAACTCTAAAAATTTTGGAGAATCCTGAGGTAGAAGCCAGATGTGGTTAGGGGCCACCAAGTCGGCTTTCCACGCACGACGGAATGAAATGCTGCCAGGCCCTGCGCCATCCTCGTGATCAGTTGCAGATTGGACCTTTGTGACCCGCAGGGTTTTCATGGAATGATTTTCAGAAGCAGATCGCCAGGCCTTTCTTCCCAGGTACCTCTGGGAGACTTGAACCTCCAGACTTTCGCTTAGCAGCTGAGCGTGTTAACCATCTGCACCACCCAGAACTCCCTGTAAGCAAGAACTCTGCCTGAAGGCTTCTATTAATTTAGCCAGTAGTCTGGGGACCGAAGGGAATCTTAGCACATGAGGCGTAGAAAACAGGCCCCTGGGGTCCTTCTCTGGGCTTTTTCTGGCTACACTGACTGATAACTACTCCCGTGGGTATCTGCATTTTAAAACAGAAGCTTGTTAACCCAAATAAATCGCTAATTAGTGGAACTTAAAGCAGTGTGACAAGAGTGATGGGAAGAATTTCATGCAGGGTGAGCATATTTTTGGTCGGTGATGTCATACAAAAGTCCCTTCATAAAATAATAGTATGTTTCTCCGGATATTTGCCATTAAAGCATCTGCATGTAAAATTTCTCACCTGAACTACATAACAACTCTGAGAAGTATTATAACTGCATTTTAAAGATGAGAAGAGAACGATGGCAGAGTTTGTTCACTGCCTTCACTATACCCAATAAAAAAAAAAAAAATTATTATTATTTTTTTTTACTTGGCTTAAAACCCAAAGGAAACAAACCTGTTGCCATCGAGTCAGTTCCATCTCATGATGACCCATGTGTGTCGGAGTAGAACTGTGCCCCACAGGTTTTCAGTGACTGATTGGCTAGTAACCAAAAGTTTGGTGGTTTGAACCCACCCAGAGGAGCCTTGGAAGAAAGGCCCAGAGATCTGCTCCTGAGGCCACAGCCAAGAAGACCCGGGGAGCACAGCTGTACTCTGATGCACATGGGGTCACCATGAGTTGGTGTCGACTCGGCTGCAGCTGGATTGGTTTTGGTTGGATCTTTTGGAAATAGATCACCAGGCCTGTCTTCCGAGGGGGTTCCAACCACCAACTTTTGGTTAGTACCTGAATGCTCAACCATTTGCTGAAATATTTTTATATATGGAATATATATGTTTGTATTTATAAACAGATATATTTACATGCTTAATTTACACATTTGTATTTCATAAATACAACTCTATATAAATATAAACATACATAGGAAATATGTATCATGTTTTTCACCTTGTTTTGCTCAGCATTTTAGTCTTTTGAAATGTATATGAAATAAAATATAAATATAATATGAAATATATAAATGTGTAAGTGAAGTATGCATATTTCATATACGTATGAAATATATATGTAGGAAATACATTTATGTGTGAAACACATCTTTATGTGTGAACACATGTTCCACACGTCCATTATCTTATTTAGTCTTCATGAGACTCCTGAGGAAACCCTGGTGGTGTAGTGGTTAAGAGCTACGGCTGCTAACCAAAAGGTCAGCAGTTTGAATCCACCAGGGGCTCCTTGGAAACTCTATGGGGCAGTTCCACTCTGTCATATAGGGTCACTATGAGTCACTAATCGCCTCAACAGCAGTGAGTTTTGAGTTTTTGAGACTCCTGAGAGTGAGGTGTTACCCTCCGGTTTTAGACGAAGAAAGCAAGGGTCTGAGTGTCTTGCCCAAGGTCAGAGTAAGGACTTGAACCAGGTCGGACTGGTTCTAGGAGCCCTGGTGACTCAGTGGTTACAGTGCTCAACTGCTAACTGCGTCAGTGGTTTGAAACCACCAGCAGCTCTGCAGAAGAAAGATACGGCAGGCTACTTCCGTAAAGATTTATAGCCTTGGCCACCCTCTGGGGTTGCTTGGAGTCATAATCATCTCAAAGGCAGTGAGTGGTGGGTCTGACTGGTTTTAAGCTCAAACTCCAGTACATTTGTAACGTAGACAAACCTAGGAAGCCTGTTCGAAAAACTGACTGCAGCTGAGGGGAGACAAGGGCCAACATATATTGAGCACAGCCTACACCAGGAGTTTACAGTGTTGGGGTACAAACCAAAAGGTTGGAGATTCAAGTTCATCTAGAGGCACCTCTGAAGAAAGGCCTGGCGATCTACTTCCAAAAAGTCATCTATTGACAAACTCTACAGATCACAGTTCTTCCCTGATGCATACAGGGTCACCATGTGTCTGCAACTGGTCTGGTTATTTTTTTGGCTACACATGCATCTTATGTGCACGTCACAACCACCCTTTAAAGAAGGTCTCATTTCCCCTCTATCATACATAAGAAAACTTACAAGTGATAGTCAAGATCTAAACCCACGTCTTCCAGCTCCAAAGCCTGTGTTCTTTCCATGACTCAGGTCTTGGAGGCAAACGTTCTGTCCCAGTGCCGCTCCATGGAGAGCTGTTATGTGACCCACATACACCTCCAGGGAGACAGAGAACCCACATGCCTGCTTCTCCCCCTTTCTTCTCCTCCCTTGCTAACAGCCCCATCCCTTCTGCCTTCCCCTACAGGTGAGCATCTCCACTGTGGGCTATGGAGACATGTACCCCGAGACCCACCTGGGCAGGCTCTTTGCCTTCCTCTGCATTGCTTTTGGGATCATTCTCAACGGGATGCCTATCTCCATCCTCTACAACAAGTTCTCTGACTACTATAGCAAGCTCAAGGCTTACGAGTACACGGCCATTCGGAGGGAGCGGGGAAAGGTGGACTTCCTGCAGAGAGCCAGGAAGAAGATGGCTGAATGCTTGGCTGCAAGCAACCCGCAGCCCACCCCCAGGCAAGAGAACTAATATTCAGTAGAACATGCTGCTGGTAGAGCCCATGAACTTCAAAGCTGCATTGCTCCATCTTTATTTATTATCAGGATTGTCCATGAAAGGACACGTGAAGCAGGCATTCCCAAAGGGCATTCCATTCAGAAGTTCTACCACTAGAAATGCTCATTTTGGCCCAGACTCAGACTGCCTGGCATTGCTCTGTATCTGTGCTATGTGAGAGTCTGCCCTTCCTGATGACATGGATATTGAAAACTACTAGAGAAGAGCAACATCTTAGAATTCTGTTGTAGCTCCTCATGGCACCTAGCTCGATAAGTATGTTTGGACTTGAGTTGACTTGAGAAGATTAGCCTTGTTTAAAGGAAAAAAAAAAAAAGTCTTAAATTTCTAGACCAAGGGAGTGTTGCAGCAAGAACTATATGGGGTTGGGAGCTAGACCAACCTAGATCAGAATCCCAGAATGACCAGCTGTATGGTTTTGGGCAAGTTACTTTAATCCTCTGAGGCTCAGTTTCTCTAACTGTAAAGTGTAGATAAGAAGACCTACCTTGTAATACAATCATGGGGACTGGAGATCATATTTGTAAGTGCCCAATAAATGATAGCTGTTAAAATTATTTCAGTGGCTGCTCTGTAGTAGATTCTCTGGACCAGTGGTTTTCAACCAAGGGCAAATTTTCCCGTTATGGGACATTTGGCAATGTCTAGGTCCCTGGGAAGGAGCCCTGGTAGGGCTGGTGATTAAGGGCTCGGCTACTAAATGAAAGGTTGGTGGTTTGAACCCACCAGCCATACCATGGGAGAACAACGTGGCAGTCAGCTTCAGCAAAGATTACAGCCTAGAAAACCCTATGGGGCAGTTCTACTCTGTCCTATAGGATCACTATGAGTCGGAATTGACTAGACGGCACACAACAACAACAGATCCCTGGAAACACTGGTGGTGTAGGAAACCCTGATGGCCTAGTGCTTAAGAGTTTGGCTACTAACCAAAAGGTCAATAGTTTGAATCCACCAGGCACTCCTTGGAAACCCTATGGGGCAGCTCTACTCTGGCCTATAGGGTCCCTATAAGTTGGAATCAACTTGACGGCAAGAGGTTTTTTCTTTTTTGGGCGGTAGCACAAATGGTTTGCCTTAGGCTACTAACCAAAAGGTTGGTGGTTCTAATCCACTCAGGGGTGCTGTGGAAGGCTGGCTGGCACAGCCGTTGAAAACCCTGTGGAGCGTTGTTCTACTCTGAAACACACGGGGGTGCCATGAGTTGGAGTTGACTCGACAGCAACAGGTTTAGCTTTTTGGTTGGAGACATTTTTAATTGTCACCATCATGGAGGAGGGTGGAGAATGCTCCTGGCATCCAATAGGTAGAGGCCTGGGATGCTGCTAAATATCCTACACAGGACAACAAAAAATTCCAAAACTCGTTGCCATGGAGTTGATTCCGACTCCTAATGACCCTATAAGACAGAGTAGAACCGCCCCATAGGGTTTCCAAGACTGTAATCTTTATGGAAGCAGACTGTCACATCTTTCTCCCTGGGAGCGACTAGTGGGTTTGAACCGCCGACCTTTTCGTTAGCAGGTGAGAGCTTAACCACTCTGCCTCCAGAGATCCTTAACAGAGAATTATCTGACCGGAAATGTCTATAGTGCCAAGGCTGAGGAAGCCTGATCTAGACTTACCGTGTGGACCCCAGACTTGGCCTGTGAAGCATTCCAGAGTGTGCTGGCCTCTCCCTGCCTGGAAAGACACCCCCATATGATCTTCAGTCCCAGTGCCTCCTTCCTCTCTCCTTTCCATGAGAAACACTGCCATTTGGATAACTGGCTAAGCACAGATCAAAAAGAATGAAACAGACAAATAGACATGGCCCTCCCTCTAGGCCCAGTCTGTGGCTTCGCCAACCAGTTCCACAGGAAGAAGGTCCTTTGTCCCCACTCTCCTTTTTCTCTATATTCACCTCTGTCTCTGCAGGACTATTGGGAATTGAGGTGCTGGAAATCAAAGACTCGTTTGACCTGAGCAGAGATTGCCCTTGTAAGTGGGGCTCGCCATGCTGACCATCAGATTTAGCTCAGAGGGTCTACCAAGGGCTTCCCTGTGCTCACTTCCCAATCTGTAGTGAGCTGTTTCACATGGTTTTCACTACATTGTAAATCTGTGCTTACCTTGCTTACTGGATCATCTGCCCCCATCAGGACTGTAAATTTGAAAAGAGGCTTTGATTCCACGGGAAGGTGCTACGAGGTTGGGAGGGAGATGCTGGCCATACCTAGAAGCAGAATCTTCGATGTGGTGAAAAAATGTGAAATTGTTCACTACAGATGATCTGGTAAGCAAGGTAAGCACCGTACTTACCTTGCCTATTGGATAATCCACCTCTGTGGTCTATACTTGTGTTGTAAAAATAAGCCTAATTATTTTTTGAGTTCTTAAAATGACAAGCTCTGTGAGTTATGTGTATAGTATGCAACTTCATTTAATCTTTAATGCATCGCTGAATAAGGTACCATGTTCCCTTTGTTATTCAGGAAGAAGTGGAGGCTTAGAGAGGTTAATCAGTCCAAGCTCACATAGCCAATAAATAGTGGATGTTGTTAGTGGCTGTCAAGTCAGCCCCAACGCATGGCGACCCCATGTGACAGAGTAGAACTGCTCCATGGGGTTTTCTAGGCTGTAATCTTTACAGAAGCAGATCACCAGACCTGTTTCTTCCTAGGAGCTACTGGATGGGTGCGAACCGGCAACCTCTGAGTTAGCAACTGCTGGCCAACCCCCTTGCGCCATCTGGGCGCCTTTATAAATGGCGGAACTGGGCTTCCGCCGTAGATCTGTCTGGTCCCTAAAGTTCTCAAACTGCATCCAACCAGCTGGAAAGCTTGTTGAGGCACAGATCCCTGGCCCCGCCCCCAGGGTTTTCGACTCTGTATTTCTAACAAGTATCAAGAGGTGATGCTGACGCTGCTGGTAGCAGGACCACACTTTGAAAACCTGAGTGTAAATTACTCTGCCTCTCCCACAAGGAGCTGTAGTTATAAACCTGGGTACAGTCACCAGAAGGAAACTCCATCTCCCTCCCCATTTCTCCCAACCCTTCTTACCAAAAAGAAAAAGAAAGGTTGCCATTGAGTCAATTCCAACCCATAGCGATCCTATAGGACAGAGTAGAACTGCCCCACAGGGTTTCCAAGGGGTGACTGGTGGATTTGAACTGCCAACCTTTTGGTTAGCAGCTGTAGCTCTTAACCAGTGCACCACCAGGGCTCTCAAGCCTCCTTAACGTCGTCATAAATGTAGCTCTGGCCTCTGAAGACACCACTGTTGTAAGGTTGCTAGATAAAATACAGGGTACCCAGGGAAATCTGAATTTCAGAAGAACGACAATTTTTTTAGTAAAAGTATGTCCTAAATATTGCATGGTACCTACTTCTAAAAAAATTTACCTATTGTTTATCTATGGAGCCCTAGTGGTACAGTGGTTAAGCGCCTAGCTGCTAGCGGAAAGGTTGGCAGTTCGAACCCATCAATGGCTCCATGGGAGAAAAGACCTATAAAGATGACAGCCTAGGAAACCCTATAGGGCACTTCTACTCTGTCCTTTAGGGTCGCCATGAGTTAGAATCAACTCGACGGCATCTAACAACGTTTATGTAAAACTGAAATTTTAACCTGGCATCCTGTATTTTCATTCGTTAAATCTGGCAACCCCAGATTATTGTTTTTGAGAGTCAAAGCTTACCACCTGTGGATGGAAATTACCCATAAGACCTAAAACCCACCCAAACGGCAGGCCCCTCAGCTGGGGTGGGGGGGGTAGGAGGGGGGCCCTTCTCCCTTCCATTGCCAAATAGAAGGGGGAAGAATTTGAATTCGATTTCTTCCAGATGCAGTCATGAGAAGGCTGTTAGTTGTGCCGGTGGTCCGGGACTCCCTCTGTATAACCACCCATCACACCCGCGTACACCTGCACCCTTCAAGGCCCTCAGCCCGCCTCCAGCCTTCAGGCTCCTTCGAGGCCTCAGAAGGGGAGGGCTTGGTGGTGGAGCACACCTGGCAAGGCTGTTAGGGGACTCAGGGAATACAGAAGGGCCCGAGTCCATCACCTCCTCCTCAGCTCAGGGCTTAGACTCCCTGAGAGAGAGGTGGGGGCCCCCGGGGGAGGAGGAGGTCAAGAGGGGGAAGACAAACTGGTCAATGGCAGTAACCCCTCCTCCAGTCCCCACTGCCTACATCTGGCCTGACAGCTGTGCGCTGTCTCCAAGCGCCTGAGACAGATGGAGGGGAGTTAAAACCAAGGAGCCAAGGTTTCAGGAGCCCCACCGTGTGCACACCCATTCACATGATCTCGCGCAGTCCTTCAGCCACCAGTGATGGAGGTCTCAGGGTCATCGCTTGCAAAGACCCAGACACATGGAGCTGGGCACAGGCTCCGGAGTCAGATCTAGTTTTGAAGCCTGGCTCTGCCACTTAGTATGCGGCTGGACCATATGAAACTGCCGTTTTATTGTACAGGGAACCATCAAATATTGGCAACTTCATATGGTACAACCTCATAGCCATGTGGCCTCGAGCAGGTCATTCTCCGAGCCTACGTCTGTCATCAAAATGGAGATGATCTTAGTGTCTTCCTAAGACTGCGGTGGTAATTAAATGATGTCATGTATTGAAAACCCTTAGCACACTGTTTGGCACATGTTAAGTACACGTGGATTGCTATTATTGTCATCGTCGTTATTATTGTGCCTGATAGTCACTTACTGAGGAGAGGATTCTGTGGGTGAAGACAACTTTTGAATCCTGTTGCCAGCCCCCTCGCCCTTCCAAAGCTGTGCACACAGATCTAGTCTATCTAACAGAACTTTTTGCGACGATGGAAACATTTCGCACAGTCTAGTACAGTATTCACCAGCCACATGTGGCTATGGAGCACTTGAAATAAGGCTTGTGTGACTCAAGAACTAGACTTTTCATTGTATTTAATTGCAATTAACTTTATTATACAGGTAGTCCCCGACTTACGACAGGGCTTAGTTCTGACGACTCCGTCAGAAGTTGGTTCTGACGTAAGTTGGATATCTCAATTTTTTTTTTTAGTTTTCATTATTATTGCCATTTATTATCAGTAGCTTTATAAATCTGATTTTTGTCTTTGGGAGTTGGAAACATTACATATAAACTTACAGATATAAATACATACATACGTATATAAAAAAATACCTAAATCATAAAAATTTACTCCAGTAATGGAGTAGAGTTGGATGACCTTGGTGTTTTGTCGGTTTCGGTAGTAATTCCACTTGTGGAAGGTTCTGATTCATCTGGATTATCCCTGGGAATAGAGATGGTGTTTCTAGTCACAAAATTAGTGAGAGTTGTCTGTACGGTCCTTTTCTTCTTTTCCTCATATATTTTGCGATAACATCTCATTGCTTTCCGAATCTGCCTGTCGACTTTAGCAAAGCAGTCAGTGTTTGGGTCCATGTTTTCAAGCAACTGAAACCCCTGATTTAGTTTAGAAAAAACTTTAGCTAATCCCTTCACTGTAAGAATTTTCGACAACTTCTCCCTTTCCTCTTCCTCGTTATTCTCATTATTAGGCACGCACGAAGTTCAACTGTCATATGTTGTTAGAGCTGAACGCTGCTCAACTTTCTATCCATTTCGATTCCCTATGGCACTGACGCTGACCAACACAGACTTCATTGTAGACCAGGCCATAGCCTGCTACACGGCAGTGTTTCGGTCTATAAATCACAGCACTGAACATTTGAGAATGACAGCATCAGTAAATTACATACTGCGATACTGTACGTAGTACATATTACTAACGATAAGATGTACCAAAAAAAAAAAAAGTCATAAGCGCGGTTCGTCATAGCTCGAGTACCTCATAAATTGTGGACTGCCTGTAAATGTAAATAGCCACATGTGGCTACAGGCTGCCAGTGCAGTTCTAGGCCTTTCTGCTCCGCCCTTATGGCACCGGCTTCTCTGAGGTCAGGAAGGGTTTTTGACTTTTGTGGGAGAAAGGAACCAAGAGAACAAAGAACCCAAGACAGCCCCAACCCCCCATCCCCAAGTCTGGCCTGGGGGCTAGGATGGGCTCTCAGGAAAATACATACAATACTGGAAATAGGGGTTGTCGATCTGATTGGTGGACTGGAACGGCCTCCCTTGTTAAAGAAGAAAGAAGACAAAACCTTCCAAAGTGTGAGCAACAGAAAAAGAGCTCTGAAAGGACCATCTCCAGCTTTAAGTGGGTCCAGCCTTCCCGCTGAGGGCCTTTTGGGTTTCCTCATTGGTAAGTCCAAGTCCATTAACCATCTACATCAACTTCAACCCAAGCAGGTCAAAACACTTCTCGTTGCACCTCAGCTTCATGGAAGTAAGCAGACATGCTCACAAGAACTTGTCTAAATACTAAGGGAAAGCATTAGGTTATCCCCTTTAAAAAAAAAAAAAAAAAGCTTTCAAAGATTCGGGATCTGCAGTTTCAGGAAAGTGCGTTTAAGTGGAGCTCCAAATTCCCTTTTTCTGGGCTGACATACCCTGGCCCCCACAGATGAGGATGCTTGCCAACCTCTATGCTCTAAACTGGCTTCCTTCCCTCCCTCTTCTCCGACCATCTCCCCTGATGTAATATCTTTACAACTCACGTGAGTTTTGTATTGTACTTTATGCATCTATTCTTGTGTGCAGGGTGTTATGAATTGAATTGTGTCCCTTCCCCCAAACTATATGTAGAAGTCCTACCCCTGTACCTGTGAATGTGATCCTGTTTGCAAAAAGGGATTGTGTTTTGTTACGTTAATAAGGCCATGCTGGACTAGGAGGGGGCCTAAACATAATCCCTTCTGAGTGGTGTCTTGTTGTTAGGTGTCGTAGAGTCAGTTCCGACTCATAGTGACCCCATGCACAACAGAACGAAGCACTGCCTGGTTATATTCCATCCTTACCATCGTTGTTATGCTTGAGTGGTGTCTTAGAAAAGGGGAAAACAGACAGGGAAACACAGACACACACAGACACAGACATAGACACAGACAGACACACACAAACAGGGGGAAGGGACTGTGTGAGGAACCATCTACGAGCCAAGGAACCCTAAGGAACACCCGGGACTACCAACAGGACAAGGAAGGACCCTCTGCTGGGCGATGCCTGGATTTGGACTTCTAGCCTCCAAAACTGTGAGACAATACATTTTTGTTCTTTGAAACCACTCACTTGTGGTATTTCTTATATGGCAGGACTAGGAAACTAAGACCTGGGTCTTCTCCATTTGCCCTTCCAGAGCCATTATTTGCCCTTCTCTGTCCTGCTGATGGCCCAAAGGGGCTGTCACCCCTGGACTCTATCACCCAGGCTCCCTTGCCCTCTGGCAGGATCGAGCAGGTGAGGAGAGCACATACTCAGGGTATCTGCCCCCAGCCCTCTCCCTGTAAGGCTGCAGTTTGGGCAGAGGCTGAGCTCCTATACCCACAGCTCGGGTGAGCAGTCTTCTTTTGGTCACAGCTTTTCCAGGTTTCAGGAACACCTCCCCCTCTTGTCCCTTCAGCCCAGGAGTAGTACCAACTGCTCGTCATTGAGTATTTCACCACCCTTTGTGGGTTCCCTCAATCTTGACCACACCTTTGTAAATAGAATCTTAATTAAAATCTCCTCAATTAAACCCTTTGAGACTGCCATCTATTTCTTGTTAGGACCCTAATTAATACACCTCATCTCTCTTAAGGAAAATACATTGCTTGTATTCCTGTGATGAAATGAGTTCCTTTAGGTGCCCCTTTGCCTTGGTTCTTTGGAAAAACAACTTGAGAGATTTTCCCCCCTAAGCCCTCATTTTTCACCCCAGAGGTTTGTTAACTTTTGTCCAGGTTGATTGACATTTCTTAGGGGAACTATAAACAACTTGATGGCTTGCCACCTTTTTTCTGGTCTTGGGCCCCAGCCTGCCCTGTGATTGGTCTATTTTATGCACCTTGCAGGAATTGATCAGTATACTTACACAAATTAAGTGACTATAGCCTACTATGCAAAAGAAGTGCCTGTAGCCTACTGAGATAGGATTGGTCAGTTCGTGGCCCTGGTGGGAGGGCCGTCCTTTGAAGTTGACCACAGGTTTGCTTATATATGCAGCCAGCCGCACAGAGGTTGACAGACAGAAGAAAGAAACAAAAAGGAAAAAAGGCAAGAGAGAGAAGCAGAGAGGGAGGAGGTGAAGAACCTCTTAAAAGAGCTGCAACATGGGTCAAGGGCTGTAACACTAAACTTGGCAAGAAGCCTAGAAGGTGCCCTGCGGCAGAGCTGGTGGTGACAGCAGAAACCTGCTGCCAGGATTGCAGCTAAGAGAGCTGAATAAAACTGCTACACTAGCTATGGGCTGGGTCAGTTAGCAGTGGAGAGGTTGATGGCAGGGAGGCCGAAGGCAGAGAGGCCTGTCCTGAGGGGGCCAAGAGGAGGCCAAGAGGAGGCCAGCATAGCCGAGAGGGGACATGAATGGCAGAGAGTAGGGCCTGCATGGCTGAAAGGAGCTGAAAGAGCTGTCCTGCACTGAAGAAGGAAGGGATGTGCTCGCCACTTTGGGGGAGCCTTCCGGACTTTGCCTACATGCTTCCTAATCCTGATCCCAAGTTATACCCTGTTACTTCCTTAATAAACCACTTAACCCTAAGTATGGTCTGTGAGTTCTGTGTGGCCATTGCAATGGATTACCAAACTCAGCAGACAAGTAGAGTGCCATGGGAGGGACAGCTGGTGTCAGAATTGGTAAAGAGGTTGGAGAGTGGATGTATGTCTGACCTCTACTTCTCAGGGATCAGCTTTGTGCTGATGGTGATTCTTATCATCCCCGTTGAAGTTAGGTTCTGATGCTACTACTACCACGTGACGATTCCCCCAATCACCATCAAAAAGCAAAAAAATGGAAACAACCTAAGTGCCCATCAACAGATGAATGGATAAACAAACTGGTACATACACACAATGGAGTCCTATGCAACGATAAAGAACAATGATGAATCTGTGAAACATCTCACAACATGGATGAACCTGGAGGGCATTATGCTAAGTGAAATAAGTCAATGACGAAAGGATAAATACTGTATGAGGCCACTATTACAAAAACTCATGAAAAGATTTACACGGACAGAAACAATCTTTGTTACACGGGAGGGGAGAAGTGGAGAGGGAAAAACACTAACTAGACAACAGACAAATGGTAACTTTGGTGAAGGGTAAGACAGTACACAGTACTGGGGAAGCCAGCACAACTTGACCAAGGCAAGGCTATGGAAGTTTCATAGACACATCCACTGAGGGAACGAATTACTGGGCTGAGGTCTATGGATCGTGGTCTAGGAGGGTATCCAGCTTAATTGACATTACATAGTTTATAAACAAAATGCTTTACATCCCACTTTGGTGAGTAGTGTCTGGGGTCTTAAAAGCTTGTGAGTAGCTATCTAAGATACTCCACTGGACCCACCCCATCTAGAGCAAGGAAGAATGTAGAAAACCAAAGACACAAGGGAAAGATTAGTCTAAAGGACTAATGGGTCACAACTACCACAGCCTCCACCAGACTGAATCCAGTACAACTAGAACAACTAGATGGTGCCCGGCTACCACCACCGACTGCTCTGACAGGGATCACAATAGAGGGTCCTGGACAGGGCTGGGGAAAAATATAGATCAAAATTCTAACTCACAAAAAAGACCAGACTTACTGGTCTGACAGAGATTGGAGAAACCCTGAGGGTATGGCCCCCCGGACACCCTTTTAACTCAGTACTGAAGTCACTCCTGAGGTTCACCTTTCAGCCAAAGATTAGACAGGCCCATAAAACAAAATGAGATTAAATGAGCACACCAGCCCAGAGGCAAGGACAAGAAGGTAGGAGGGGACAGGAAAGCTGGTAAAGGGGAACCCAAGGTCAAGAAAGGGAGTACATGTCATACGTTTGGCAGCCAATGTCACAAAACAATAGGTGTATTGTTTAATGTTGTTGTTGTTGTTAGGAGCTGTCGAATCGGTTCTGACTCATAGCAACCCTATGTAAAACAGAATGCAACACTGCCTGGTCCTGCACCATCCTCACAACCGTTGTTACGCTTGAGCCCATTGTTGCAGCCACTGTGTCAATCCATCTCATTGAGGGTCTTCCTTTTTTTCGCTGACCCTCTACCAAGCGTGATGTCCTTCTCCAGGGACTGATCAATCCTGATAACATGTCCAAAGTATGTGAGAAGTAATCTTGCTATCCTTGCTTCTAAAGAGCATTCTGGTTGTACTTCTTCCAAGACAGATTTGTTCATTCTTTTGGTAGTCCAGTATATTCAATATTCTTTGCCAACACGACAATTCAAAGGCGTCAGTTCTCTGGTCTTCCTCATTCATCATCCAGCTTTCACATGCATGTAAGGCAATTGAAAACACTATGGCTTGGATCAGGCGTATTTTAATCCTCAAAGTGACATCCTTGCTTTTCAACACTTTAAAGAGCTCTTGTGCAGCCGATTTGCCCAATGCAAGACGTCTTTTGATTTCTTGACTGCTGCTTCCGTGGCTGTTGATTGTGGATCCAAGTAAAATGAAATCCTTGACAACTTCAATCTTTTCTCCATTTATCATGATGTTGCTTATTGGTCCAGTTGTGAATGTTTTGTTTTCTTTATGTTGAGGTGTAATCCATACTGAAGGCTGTGGTTTTGGTCTCGATCAGTAAATGTTTCTAGTCATCTTTGCTTTCAGTAAGCAAGGCTGTGTCACCTGCATATTGAAGGTTGTTAATGAGTGTTCCTCCAATCCTGATGCCCCGTTCTTCATACAGTCCAGCTTCTTGGATTATTTGCTCCGCATACAGATTGAATAGGTATGGTGAAAGGATACAATCCTGATGCACACCTTTCCTGACTTTGAACCATGGAGTATCCCCTTGTTCTTTTCAAATGACTGCCTCTTGATCCAGGTACAAGTTCCTCATGAGCACAATTAAGTGTTCTGGAATTCCTGTTCTTCACAATGTTATTCATAATTTGTTATGATCCACACAGTCTAATCCCTTTGCACAGTCAATAAAACACAGGTAAACATCTTTCTGGTATTCTTGCTTTCAGACAGGATTCATCTGATATCAGCAATGATATATCCCTGGTTCCACATCCTCTTCTGAATCTAGCTTGAATTTCTGGCAGTTCCCTGTCGATACACTGCTGTGGCTGTTTTTGAATGATCTTCAGCAAAATTTTACTTGCGTGTAATATTAATGATAGTGTTCAATGATTTCCGCTTTCAGTTGGATCACCTTTCTTGGGAATAGGCATAAATATGGATCTCTTCCAGTCTGTTGGCCAGGTAGCTTTCTTCCAAATCCCTTGGCAAAGGCGAGTGAGCACTTCCAGAGCTGCATCCATTTGTTGAAAACATCTCAATTGGTATTCCTTCAATCCCTGGAGCTTTGTTTTTCGTCAATGCCTTCGGTGCAGCTTGGACTTCTTCCTTCAGTACCATCAGTACTTGATCATATGCTACCTCCTGAAATGTCTGGATGTAGACTAATTCTTTTTGGTATAATGACTCTGCGTATTCCTTCCATCTTCTTTTGATGCTTCCTGCATTGTTTAATATTTTCCCAGTAGAATCCTGCAATATTGCAACTGGAGTCTTGGATTTTTTCCTCAGTTCTTTCAGCTTGAGAAATGCAAAGCATGTTTTTCCCTTTTGGTTTTCTATCTCCAGGTCTTTGCACATGTTATTATAATACTTTACTTTGTCTTCTGGAAGTGCCCTTTGAAATCTTCTGCTCAGCTCTTTTACTTCATCATTTCTACCTTTTGCTTTAGCTACTCGACATTCAAGAGCAAGTTTCAGAGTCTATTCTGACATCCATTTTGGTCTTTTCTTTCTTTCCTTGTCTTTTTAATGAGTTTTTGCTTTCTTCATGTGTGATGTCCTTGATGTCATTCCACAACTCGTCTGGTCTTCGGTCATTAGTGTTCGATGTGTCACACCTATTCTTGAGATGGTCTCTAATCCTCATTGGGAGGATTAAATGATACGTGAATGCAAAGTACCTGGCACAATCTCTATCGTATAATAGGTGTTCAGTTCATCATACTTCTTCTTATTCATTCTTCATAACCAGTTACCAGTTGTCATAAGTCGATTCCAACTCATGGCAGCCCCATGCTTGTCAGAGTAGAAGTGTGTTCCATAGGGTTTTCAATGGCCAATTTTTTTTTTTTTATAAACAAATAAAAGTTTATTTTGTTTTTCACCTAAAGAATCATGCATATTCAAGGCAAGAAGAAAGAGGAAAGGAGCCAGGGATCCCAAGTTTATACCCTGAATACTTTTCCAGAGGTCCCTAGAGCATATTGCCCCTTTGGTCTCATTGACTAGAGCTAGATGGCATGGTCACCCCTAATTTCAAGGGAGCCTGGGAAAGTGGGGTACAGCATTATCATAATTGACTTAGACAAGACCCATAATCCAGGTTCAGGCATATTCCCTCTTTGAACAATATAGGCAGTTCACATAGCAAACAAGGAGTGGTATTGGGTAGGCAGCTACCAGTGTCTACTACAATTGATATTGCCTCTACCATGACAGGTTTCTGCCTGCTCTGTCTTGCATCCCCTGGGTATTTCTGTATCCCCTCTGGACAACACCATCTTTGGCTACAGATGCAGCCCCCAGGTGGTCAAGTTGCCCTGGGAGGTAGCAGCCAACATAAGCAAATACTTCTCCTTTCATGCTACACTCTGTTAGAATTATCTCACAACAGTACGTCTTGTTCCCAAAACATTATAGAATTTTTAGTAAAACAGCTCGTAATCCTCTCCTTTGCTAGGACCTCGATACAAGTGCCTGGGGCTAAGCCTACAGAGATTCAAGTGAGAACTACCATACTGTGCACAACTGCCCCCTCTCAAGACCAGAATTTATGATTGTGTCAAGCTGATTATGCAAGGCACTGTCTTTCCTTAGGAAGAGTTCTTTCCCAGGAGGCAATGTGTTCTTCTATTTCCAGTTGCCATTAAGTCAGTTCCAACTCATGGTAACCCCATGTGTGTCGGAATAGAACCATGCTCCATAGGGTTTTCAATGGCTGATCTTTCAGAACTAGATTGCCAGGGCTTTCTTCCAAAGGGGAGTCTGGGTGGACGCAAACCTCCAACCTTTCGGTTAGCAGCTGAGCATATTAACTGTTCGTACCACCCAGGAACATGTGTTCTAGTGAGCTGGAAATCTAATCTGAATCTCTACTCAGGCTCTAGCTTGGACCTTGGCTACAAACTAAGCAAGCTAAAAACTAGAAAACCATTTTGGCTTCAAGCACTTTTGAACTTGGAAGACAAGGCAGTTTTGAGTGTGTTTAGCTAGCTGGTGAATCAAGAAATCTAATCCTGGCACTAACTGGCTAGTCAATCCCAAACAATTTGACTTCTCTCTCTAGGCTTCAATTTCCCCATCTGAAAAAAATAAAAGAGTTGGACCAGCTGGCCTCTCATGTTCAACCCAGCTCATCTCTTTTTGGAGTCCACCCCATAAGAATATGCAAAGGGAATGCCCCAGTGGGCCCTCAGGATGTGTCATCCTTTAATATTTTTTTTTTTAATATTTTTTATTGAGCTTTAAGTGAACGTTTACAAAACAAGTCAGTCTGTCACATATAAGCTTACATACACCTTACTCCATAATCCCACTTACTCTCCCCCGAATGAGTCAGCCCCCTCCCTCCTTCCAGTCTCTCCTTTCGTGACGATTTTGCCAGTGTCTAACCCTCTCTACCCTCCTATCTCCCCTCCAGACAGGAGATGCCAACACAGTCTCAAGTGTCCACCTGATACAAGTAGCTCACTCTTCATCAGCATCTCTCTCCAACCCATTGTCCAGTCTCTTCCATGTTTGATGAGTTGTCTTCGGGAATGGTTCCTGTCCTGGGCCAACAGAAGGTTTGGGGACCATGACCACCGGGATTCTTCTAGTCTCAGTCAGACCATTAAGTCTGGTCTTTTTATGAGAATTTGGGGTCTGCATCCCACTGATCTCCTGCTCCCTCAGGGGTTCTCTGATGTGCTCCCTGTCAGGGCAGTCATCGGTTGTGGCCAGGCACCATCTAGTTCTTCTGGTCTCAGGATGATGTAAGTCTCTGGTTCATGTGGCCCTTTCTGTCTCTTGGGCTCATAGTAATCGTGTGACCTTGGTGTTCTTCATTCTCCTTTGATCCAGGTGGGTTGAGATCAATTGATGCATCTTAGATGGCCGCTTGTTAGCATTTAAGACCCCAGATGCCACATTTCAAAGTGGGTTGCAGAATGTTTTCATAATAGAATTATTTTGCCAATTGACTTAGAAGTCCCCTTAAGCCATAGTCCCCAAACCCCCGCCCTTGTTCCGCTGACCTTTGAAGCATTCAGTTTATCCCGGAAACTTCTTTGCTTTTGGTCCAGTCCAGTTGAGCTGACCTTCCGTGTATTGAGTATTGTCCTTCCCTTCACCTAAAGTAGGTCTTATCTACTAACTAATCAGTAAATAACCCTCTCCCACCCTCCCTCCCTCCCCGCCTCGTAACCACAAAAGTACTTGTTCTTCTCAGTTTATATTATTTCTCAAGATCTTATAATATTGGTCTTATACAATATTTGTCCTTTTGCCTCTGACTAATTTCACTTAGCATAATGCCTTCCAGGTTCCTCCATGTTATGAAATGTTTCACAGATTCGTCACTGTTCTTTATTGATTCAATGGCCAATTTTTTAAGAAGTAGGTCATCTCCAGGCCATTCTTTGGAGGAACCTCTGGGTGGACTTGAACCTCCAAACTTTTGGTTAGCGGCCAAGCATGCTAACCATTTGCACCACTCAGGGACTCCCATTCTTTATAAATAGAGTGCCAGTGATGCCCACCCCCAGAGCTTGCCCTTCTGTGGTGGTCATTAGGGTCCACAATGATTAGGTCCACAAACATTTTCATTCTCCTGGGATACATACATGGGGGATTGTATTTCTCCTCCACGTTCAAGTTACGTGTGGCCAAGTGGCTTTCTTTGGCCAAATAAATGTGAGCAAAAGAGGATTCCAGGCAGAAGCACTTAACTACTGTTCCTCCATTTCAGTCCTCCTTTTCTCTGCTTGGTAGTTGTAGAAACATGTCAAGATGGAGCCTCTACCAGCAAAGAGCCCTGTGTGGCAATGACGAGCAGAACCCAGTGCTGACCCCTGCTGAACATGCAGTGTAAGTGAGAAATAAACCTTTGCTGGGTAAAAAAAAAAAAACAGTTGCCATTGAGTTGACTCATGGTGACCTCATGTGTGTCAGAGTAGAACTGTCTTCCATGGGATTTTCAATGGCTGATTTTTGTGAAGTAGATTGTCGGGCCTGTTTTCTGGGATGCCTCTGGGTGGGGTTGTTTCTTACTGCAGCATAACCTAGCTTATTATGACAAATGTTTCATTCTGTATCAAGGTTCCAAGGAAGCTTTAATTGCTCTGTCCACAACAGAGTGTTGAGTTAAATACTCACACATCTTGAATGTTCTTGTCTCCCAGATTCGTCCTCTACACAGTGCAGGACAGTCATGCTAGTTCTAACGTATCAAACGCACATTATGGGCCAAGCACTGTCATGGGCAATGTAGACAAGCTCATGTGCACACTTAGCACCACGTCGGGCACATGGTGTTTGAGTTATCATTATTGAGCATCCTTTCCCACCTTCACAACACCCAAAGAGGTAGTATGTATTATTATCTCCACTTTACAGAAAGGGAATCTGAGACACAAAGTAGTTCAGTATTACGCCCAAGGTTTCAGAGGTTGAAAATAATGCGGGTGGAATCTGAATCCAAACCACGGACTTCTCAATCACTCCATATGCATGTGAAAATTGGACAATGAAAAAGGAAGACCAACACCTACCAATCTGTAGATACATGCATTGGGTGCCTAAGGTACAGCTGCAGAGCCCACCCACCAAAGTGCTTTAGGAATAGAGACACACCTACCTCACTGGCACTCGGGGGAAGCCTGTCAGCATCCTGCCCCCCTGGAGTGTGACCCCTTGCTGCTACTAGAATCTGGTGCACACAACTATCACCACTACTCCTCTAAGTGAATAGGTGACAGTCTACACCACACACTTGGTGACCCAAAATCAGATTCTACTCAAGAATAGCAAATGCACTCTTAGACTTATATATCTGGTAACAGCCCAAACCACCTGGTAATAGGACATAAATGATTCAAAGGCTATAACAATCAAGACAGTGCAATCCAGTAGCCCATCTACGTATATTGAAAGAAAACAAAACAAGATAAGACTCAGTGAGCAAATATAAAATAAATCATTACAATATCTTACAGATGGCTCAGAGACAGCAGTCAATATCAAACCACATAAAGAAGCAGACCATGATTGCTTCTACAACTCCCCAAATTAAAGAATCAAAATCTTTCCCAAATAAAGATACAATCTTGGAATTGCCAGATGCAGAATATAAAAAACCAATTTACAGAATGCTTCAAGATATCAGGGATGACATCATCAATGAAATAAGGAAATCTACAGAAAAAGCCAAGGAACACACTGATGAAGCAGTTGAAGAAATCAAAAAGATTATTCAAGAACATAGTGGAAAAATTAATAAGCTGCAAAAATCCATAGAGAGACAGCATTCAGAAATCCAAAAGACTAACAGTAAAATTACAGAATTAGACAACTCAGTAGGAAGTCAGAGGAGCAGAACCGAGGAACTGGAATGCAGAGGGGGGGAGCTGGAGGGTAAGGCAATTGACACCAACATGGTTAAGGAAAAATCAGATAAAAGAATTTTAAAAAATGAAGAAACCCTAAGAATCACGTGGGACTCTATCAAGAAGAATAACTTGCATGTGATTGGAGTTCCAGAACAGGGAGGGATAACAGAAAATACAGAGAGAATAGTTGAAGATCTGTTGGCAGAAAACTTCCCTGACATCATGAAAGACGAAAGGATATCTATCCAAGATGCTCATCAAATCCCATATAAGATTGATCCAAAAAGAAAATCACCAAGACATATTATCATCAAACTTGCCAAAACCAAAGATAAAGAGAAAATTTAAAAACCAGACAGGGATAAAAGAAAGGTCTCCTACAAAGGAGAATCAATAAGAATAAGTTCAGACTACTCAGCAGAAACCATGCAGTCAAGAAGGCAATGGGATGACATATATAGAGCACTGAAGGAGAAAAACTGCCAGCCAAAGATCATATATCCAGCAAAACTCTCTCTCAAATATGAACGTGAAATTAAAACATTTACAGATAAACACAAGCTTAGAGAATTTGCAAAAACCAAACCAAAGCTACAAGAAATACTAAAGGAAATTGGTCAGAAAATCAATAATATCAGATACCAACACAACACAAGGTCACAGAACAGAACATCCTGATATCAACTCAAATAGGGAAATCACAAGAACAAATTAAGATTAATGTTAAAAAGAAAAAAATGCTCAAAACAGGGAATCATTGAAGTCATTATGCAAAAGACCACAATAATCAAAAAGAGGGACTGAATACAGGAGGCATAGAACTGCCATATGGAGAGGAAAACAAGGCAATATAGGATGATACAAGTTAGGTTTTTACTTGGAAAAATAGGGGTAAATATTAAGGTAACCACAAAGAGGTATAACAACTCCATAACTCAAAATAAAAACCAAGAAAAACATAACGACTCAGCAAACATAAAGTCAAATACTATGAAAATGAGGAACACACAATTTACAAAGAAAAAAGTCTCAGCACAAAAAAGTGGAAAAATTAAATTGTCAACAACACGCACACACATAAAGGCATCGAATTGACAGCACTAAACACATAAAAAAATACTTATCTATAATTATGCTGAATGTAAATGGACTAAATGCACCAATAAAGAGATAGTCTCAGACTGGATAAGGAAACACAATCCATCTATATGCTGCCTACAAGAGACACACCTTAGACTTAGAGACACAACCTAAAAATCAAAGGATGGAAAAAAATATATCAAGCAAACAACAATTAAAAAAGAGCAGGAGTAGCAATATTAATTTCTGACAAAATAGACTTTAAAGTTAAATCCACAACAAAGGATAAAGAAGGACACTACATAATGATTAAAGGAACAATGGACCAGGAAGATACAACCATATTAATTATTTATGCACCCAATGACAGGGCTGCAAGATACATAAAACAAACTTTAATAGAACTGAAAAGTGAGATAGACACCTCCACAATTATACTTCAACACACCACTTTTGGAGAAGGATAGGACTTCCAGTAAGAAGCTCAATAGAGACATGGAAGACCTAATTGCTACAATCAACCAACTTGACCTCATAGACTTATATAGAACACTCCACCCAACAGCTGCAAAGTATACTTTTTTTTCTAGTGCACGTGGAACATTCTCTAGAATAGATCACATATTAGGTCATAAAACAAACCTTTGCAGAATCCAAAACATCGAAATATTACAAAGCATCTTCTCAGACCACAAGGCCATAAAAGCAGAAATCAATAACAGAAAAATCAGGGAAAAGAAATCAAATACTTGGAAACTGAACAATACCCTGCTCAAAAAAGACTGGGTTATAGAAGACATTAAGGAGGGAATAAAGAAATTCATAGACTGCAACGAGAATGAAAACACTTCCTATCAAAACCTCTGGGACACAGCAAAAGCAGTGCTCAGAGGCCAATTTATATCGATAAATGCACACATACAAAAAGAAGAAAGAGCCAAAATCAGAGAACTGTCCCTACAACTTGAACAAATAGAAAGCGAGCAACAAAAGAATCCATCAGCCACCAGAAGAAAACAAATAATAAAAATTAGAGCTGAACTAAATGAATTAGAGAACAGAAAAACAATTGAAAGAATTAACAAAGCCAAAAGCTGCTTCTTTGAAAAAATTAACAAAATTTATAAAGCATTGGCCAGACTGACTAAAGAAATACAGGACAGGAAACAAATAACCCAAATAAGAAACGAGATGGGCCATATCACAACAGACCCAACTGAAATTAAAAGAATCATATCAGATTATTATGAAAAATTGTACTCTAACAAATTGGCAAACCTAGAAGAAATGGATGAATTCCTAGAAAAACACCACCTACCTAAACTAACACAATCAGAAGTAGAACAACTAAATAGACCCATAACAAAAAAAGAGATTGAAACGGTAATCAAAAAACTCCCAACAAAAAAAAGCCCTGGCCTGGACGGCAGGGTTCTACCAAACTTTCAGAGAAGAGTTAACACCACTACTACTAAAGGTATTTCAAAGGATAGAAAATGATGGAATACTACCTAACTCATTCTATGAAGCCACCATATCCCTGATACCAAAACCAGGTAAAGACACCACAAAAAAAGAAAATTACAGACCTATATCCCTCATGAACATAGATGCAAAAATTCTCAACAAAATTCTAGCCAATAGAATACAACATATCAAAAAAATAATCTACCATGACCAAGTGGGATTTATACCAGGTATGCAAGGCTGGTTTAGTATTAGAAAAACCATTAATGTAATCTACCATACAAATAAAACAAAAGACAAAAACCACATGATCTTATCAATTGATGCAGAAAAGGCATCTGACAAAGTCCAACACCCATTCATGATAAAAGCTCTCAGCAAAATAGGAATTGAAGGAAAATTCAGCAACATAATAAAGGGCATCTATATAAAGCCAACAGCCAACATCATTCTAAATGGAGAGAGCCTGAAAGCATTTCCCTTGAGAATGGGAACCAGACAAGGATGCCCTTCATCACTGCTCTTATTCAACATTGTGCTACAGGTCCTAGCCAGAGCAATTAGGCTAGACAAAGAAATAAAGGGCATCCAGATTGGCAAGGAGGAAGTAAAATTCTCTCTATTTGCAGAGGACATGATCTTATACACAGAAAACCCTAAGGAATCCTCCAGAAAACTACTGAAACTAATAGAAGAGTTTGGCAGAGTCTCAGGTTATAAGATAAACATACAAAAATCACTTGGATTCCTCTACATCAACAGAAAGAACATGGAAGAGGAAATCGCCAAATCAATACCATTCACACTAGCCCCCAAGAAGATAAAATTCTTAGGAATAAATCTTACCAAAGATGTAAAAGACCTATACAAAGAAAACTACAAAGTACTAGTGCAAGAAACTAAAAGAGACCTATATAAACGGAAAAACATACCCTGCTCATGGATAGGGAGACTTAACATAGTAAAAATGTCTATTCTACCAAAAGCCATCTATACATACGATGCACTTCCGATCCAAATTCCATCGACATTTTTTAATGTGATGGAGAAACAAATCGCGAACTTCATACGGAAGGGAAAGAAGCCCCGGATAAGTAAAGCATTACTGAAAAAGAGGAAGAATGTAGGAGGCCTCACTCCACCTGATTTTAGAACATATTATATAGCCACAGTAGTCAAAACAGCCTGGTACTGGTACAACAACAGGCACGTAGAGCAATGGAACAGAATTGAGAACCCAGATACAAATCCATCCACATATGAGCAGCTGATATTTGACAAAGGCCCAGGGTCAATTAATTGGGGAAAAGATAGTCTTTTTAACAAATGGTGCTGGCATAACTGGATATCCATTTGCAAAAAAATGAAACAGGACCCATACCTCACACCATGCACAAAAACTAACTCCAAGTGGATCAAAAACCTAAACATAAAGACTAAAATGATAAAGATCATGGAAGAAAAAATAGGGACAACATCAGGAGCCCTAATACAAGGCATAAACAGAATACAAAACATTACTAAAAATGACGAAGAGAAACCAGATAACTGGGAGCTCCTAAAAATCAAACACCTATGCTCATCTAAAGACTTCACCAAAAGAGTAAAAAGACCACCTATAGATTGGGAAAAAATTTTCAGCTATGACATCTCCGACCAGTGCCTGATCTCTAAAATGTATTTGATTCTGTTAAAACTCAACCACAAAAAGACAAACAACCCAATCAAAAAGTGGGCAAAGGATATGAACATGCACTTCACTAAAGAAGATATTCAGGCAGCTAACAGATACATGAGAAAATACTCTTGATCATTAGCCATT
Organism: Elephas maximus indicus; assembly: GCF_024166365.1. Lineage (NCBI taxonomy): Eukaryota > Metazoa > Chordata > Mammalia > Proboscidea > Elephantidae > Elephas > Elephas maximus. The sequence continues at coordinate 7,780,668 of NC_064827.1, read as the reverse complement.
AGAGAAATGCAAATTAAAACTATGATGAGATTCCATCTCACTCCAACAAGGCTGGCATTAATCCAAAAAACACAAAATAATAAATGTTGGAGAGGCTGCGGAGAGATTGGAACTCTTATACACTGCTGGTGGGAATGTAAAATGGTACAACCACTTTGGAAATCTATCTGGTGTTTTCTTAAAAAGTTAGAAATAGAACTACCATACAACCCAGAAATCCCACTCCTCGGAATATACCCTAGAGAAATAAGAGCTTTTACATAAACAGATATATGCACACCCATGTTTACTGCAGCACTGTTTACAATAGGAAAAAGCTGGAAGCAACCAAGGTGTCCACCAACAGATGAATGGTTAAATAAATTATGGTATATTCACACAACAGAATACTACTCATCGATAAAGAACACTGACGAATCTGTGAAACATTTCATAATGTGGAGGAACCTGGGAGGCATTATGCTGAGTGAAATTAGTCAGAGGCAAAAGGACAAATATTGTATAAGACCACTATTGTAAGATCTTGAGAAATAGTATAAACTGAGAAGAACACATTCTTTTGTGGTTACGAGAGAGGGGAGGGAGGGAAGGTGGGAGAGGGTTATTTACTGATTAGTTAGTAGATAAGAACTACTTTAGGTGAAGGGAAGGACAATACTCAACACAGGGAAGGTCAGCTCAACTGGACTGGACCAAAAGCAAGGAAGTTTCCAGGATAAACTGAATGCTTCGAAGGTCAGCGGAACAAGGGCAGGGGTTTGGGGACTATGGCTTAAGGGGACTTTTAAGTCAATTGGCAAAATAAATTCTATTATGAAAACATTCTGCATCCCACTTTGAAGTATGACGTCTGGGGTCTTAAATGCTAACAAGCGGCCATCTAAGATGCATCAATTGATTTCAACCCACCTGGATCAAGGGAGAATAATGAACACCAAGGTCACACGATAACTATGAGCCCAAGAGATAGAAAGGGCCACATGAACTAGAGACTTACATCATCCTGAGACCAGAAGAACTAGATGGTGCCCAGCCACAACCGACGACTGCCTTGACAGGGAGCACATCAGAGAACCCCTGAGGGAGCAGGAGATCAGTGGGATGCAGACTCCAAATTCTCATAAAAAGACCAGACTTAATGGTCTGACTGAGACTAGAAGAATCCCAGCGGTCATGGTCCCCAAACCTTCTGTTGGCCCAGGACAGGAACCACACCTGAAGACAACTCATCAGACATGGAAGGGACTGGACAATGGGCTGGAGAGAGATGCTGATGAAAAGTGAGCTACTTGTATCAGGTGGACACTTGAGACTGTGTTGGCATCTCCTGTCTGGAGGGGAGATGCGAGGGTAGAGAGGGTTAGAAACTGGCAAAATTGTCACGAAAGGAGAGACTGGAAGGAGGGAGGGGGCTGACTCATTAGGGGGAGAGTAAATGGGAGTATGTAGTAAGGTCTATATAAGCTTATATGTGACAGACTGACTTGATTTGTAAACTTCCACTTAAAGCAGAATAAAAAATTTTTTTTTAAAAAAAGGAAGACTGAAGAAGATTTGATGTGTTCAAACTGTGGTTTGGTAAAGAATATTGAATATACCGTAGACTGCCAGAACAATGAGAAAATCTGTCTTGAAAGAAATGCATCTAGACTGATCTTTGGAAGTGAGGATGGCGAGACTTCAGCTCGCTTACTTTGGACACATCATCAGGAGAGACCAATTATTGGAAAACAACATCATGGTAGTTGGTAAAGTAGAGGGTCAGCGAAAACAAGGGAAACACCCAATGAGATGGACTGACATAATAGCCACAAGAATGTAGTCAAACAACAATCATGAAGATGGTGCAAGACCAGGCAACATTTCGTTCTGCTGTGCCTAAGGTTACCATGAGTCAGAGGTAAGTGGATGGCAACTAAGAACAACAGCAAAAAACAACATGCCTGAAACCAAAGTCCTTGTTCTTTCCATGCTGCTGCTATCCAATGAAGACTGCAAAATTCCTGGGATACCTCTTCCCTCTCAGGGGGTGGGTGCCCCAACATCATAACTGTCCCCCTGGTTGCACCACATGCAGCTATTGCAGGCTAATAAATTCAGGAGGGAGAGAGAGTGGACTCCCATAGGCCAACTCATCCATGGAAATGGGAACTTGGCGTTCAAGATGAGGATATTTTTCTACTCGCTTCAAGTTCAGTCACCTCACTACTAAGAGGGGTTTCTCCCTCCTTCATTTTCTTCAACATCTCGAGGCTCCTGTCGTTCATCTCTATTTTCACCAGTAGCATGAGTGGGCAAGGGGCCAGAGACAAGCCTGCCCTGCCCGCCCCTCAAAAAGCCAAACAGGGAGGGAGCGAGGAGCCAAGACATGACAGACCCACCTACCGGCCTTCTCACCACGTCTTCCTCCAGGCCATTTATTTCATTAAAGCAGAGGATGCTCAAGGGAACTCCAGGAAAGGGGATGATTTCATCTCCCCTACACCTTGGAAACCCTTTCTGAAGAATAATTTGCTTTGGTCTTTGAGAAAACTAAATGGGAAAGGGGGTCAGGGAGTCAGAGGCATCGCTAGGGTTGGTGTCACCTCCCCACACTACTTACCACAATATTATAGCTAAAACACCAGAAAATTTGACAAAATCAGTGACGATAAAAACACTGGCAGTGAGGCGGGGCCAAGATGACAGAGGTAGTCAGACGCTTCTGGTGAGCCCTCTTACAACAAATACCCGAAAAAACAAGTGAAACAAGTATATTTATGACAAGCTAGAAGCCCTGAACATCAAAGGCAAAGTTAGAAAACGAACTGAGCAGCACGGGGAGGAAGAGATGGTTCAGAAGTGGAGAGGAGTTACCACACCAGAATTGCTGGGAGCCCTCAGGCACTATTCCCAGGAGCGGGTGTGGAGGCTGGTACTAGCGTTCGGCTGCAGTTTCCTAAGGGAGGAGCTGCCAGCCACACAGACTACTCACACTTCCGGAACCAGAGAATAACTGTGCTCTTGGCAAAAGCTAAGTACTTGCGTATATTTTACCATGGCCCCCACCCCGAAGGCAGCTTCAGCAGCTGTTGATTTCCCTGGGCCTGAGATAGGCCCCGTTGAGCGCCTAAAGCCATCCTTCCAGCCTTGAAGGAAGAATAAATTTGCAGTTTGGGGAAAAGATAATTTGCCAGCTCCACTAACCTGGAAAGCTCAGGACAGAAGTGGCTCCTGTCCAGGCATAAATAGTCCGTGGACTTTGAGTATCTTTCCCCTCTTCGTGGACCTGTGTGGGTCTATTTCAGGAGAACAGGCCCTTGTTGGCAGACTACAACTGTTTCAGTTGTGCGGTGGAGAGATGGGTATTTGATGTTTGACACCGCTTTACCTATTAAACAGGGTTCTCACCTACCCATATCAGGGGCCTAATGACAGGTCACCCAGCCACCTGCAACAGGGGTCCAAGGATAACTGGTACCTCCCAGTCCTCACAGCCAAAAACTTTACGTGCCCATGGTCTGTCTGCAGAACCCACTCATCTGTACGCTCTAGGGAAGAGGGACACACTTTCCTCAGAAACACGGTGACGATTCTCAGCCCCCCTGCCTTGTTCAGAGCGTGAAACCCTGCTGCAACCAGATACCGGTACCTACACCAATCACCCCTGCCCCTCTAAGACTGTAGGACAGAGCCTGTACCACACACTTGATGAGGAGTACCTGGACACCTGAGCTAAATCCATACAAGAAAAGTGAATGGACTCCTAGACTGACATACCTGATAACAGCTCTAGCCATCTGGTGACAGAACCTCAGAGATTCAAAGGTGAAAATAATCAAGCTAGCTCACTCAAGCAACCCATTTGGGTATATCAAAACAAAACAAAGCAAGAAGGATACAGTAGGACACAGTAAGCAAACACAAAATGAACTAATACAATAACTTATAGATGGCTTGGAGACAACAGTCAATATCAAATCACATAAAGAAACAGACCATGATCACTTAAACAAGCTGTTAAAACAAAGAATCAAGGGATCTTCTAGATGAAAGTGTGTTCCTGGAATCACCAGAGGCAGAATACAAAAGATTAACATACAGAACCCTTCAAGACATCAGGAAGGAAATGAGGCAATACGCAGAACAAGCCAAGGAACACACAGATAAAGCAGTTAAAGAAATTAAAAAGGTTATTCAGGAACATAACAAAAAATTGAATAACCTGGAAAAATCCATAGACAGGCAGCAATCAGAAATTCGGAAGATTAACAATAAAATTACAGAATTAGACCACTGAATAGAAAGTCAGAGGAGCAGAACTGAGCAAGTGGAAGGCAGAGTTTGTGAACTTGAAGATAAAGCAATTGGCAACAACATATTTGAAGAAAAACCAGATAAAAGAATTTTTAAAAACGAAGAGTCACGTGGGACTCTATCAAGAGAAATAACCTACGAGTGACTGGAGTACCAGAAGAGGGAGGGATAACAGAAAATACAGAGAGAATTGTTGAAGATTTGTTGGCAGAAAACTTCCCTGATATCATGAAAGATAAGAAGGTATCTATCCAAGATGCTCATTGAACTCCACATAAGGTAGATTTTAAAAGAAAGTCACCAAGACATATTCTAATTAAACTTGCCAAAACCAAAGATAAAGAGAGAATTTTAAGAGCAGCTAGGGATAAATGAAAAGTCACCTACAAACGAGAGTCAATAAGAATAAGCTCGGACTACCTGGCAGAAACCATGCAGGTAAAAAGTCAATGGGGTGACTTATATAAAGAATCGATGGAAAAAAACTGCCATCCAAGAATCATATATCCAGCAAAACTGCCTCTCAGATATGAAAGTGAAATTAGGACATTTCCAGATAAACAGAAGTTTTTAGAATTTGTAAAAACCAAATCAAATCTATAAGAAATACTAAAGGGAGTTCTTTGGTTAGAAAATCAATATCAGGTATCGACACAAGACTAGAACAATGGACGGAGCAATCAGATGTCAACCTAGACAGGGAAATCACAAAAATAAATCAAGATAAAAAAATGCTCAAAACAGGGAAACATCGATGTTATTCGGTAAAAGGAGACAACATTAAAACAATAAAGAGGGACTAAGAAATGTAATCATAGATCTTTCATATGGAGAGGAAGACAAGGCGATACAAAGAAACGAAAGTTAGGTTTAAATTTAGAAAAATAGGAGTAAATATTCAGGTAACCACAAAGGAGACAAACTATCCTACACATCAAAATAAAATACAAGAAAAAAATAGAGACTCAGCAGAAAAAAAATCAACAATGAAGAAGAGGAAAAGATAACATATAAACTACTCAGCGCAAAAAATTAAGTGGGAAAAGGAAACTGTCAACAACACACAAAAAAAGACATCAAAATGTTGGCACTAAATTCAGACCTATCCATAAATACACTGAAAGTAAATGGACTAAATGCACCAATCAAGAGACAGAGAGTGGCAGAATGGATTAAAAAAAAAAAAAAATGATCCGTCTATATGCTATCTACAAGAGACACATCTTAGACTTAGAGACACAAACAAAAACTGAAAAAAAAATGGAAAAAAATATATCAAGCAAACAACAATCAAGAAAGAGCAGGAGTGTTGGAATATAGCCTAGAGAAATAAGAGCCTTTACATGAACAGATACATGAACACCCATGTTCACTGCAGCACTGTTTACAACAGCAAAAACATGGAAGCAACCAAGATGCCCATCAACAGATGAATGGATAAATAAATTACTGTATATTCACACAATGTAATTCTATACATCGATAAAGAACACTGATGAATCTGTGTAACATTTCACAACATGGAGGAATCTGGAAGGCATTATGCTGAGTGAAATTAGTTGCAAAAGGACAAATATTGTATAAGACCACTATTATAAGAACTTGAGAAAAAGTTTAAACAGAGAAGAAAATATTCTTTGATGGTTACAAGAGGGGGGTGGGAGGGAGGGTGGGAGAGAGGTATTCACCAATAAGAGTAGATAAGAACTACTTTAGGTGATGGGAAAGATGACACACAATACAGGTGAGGTCAGCACAACTGGACTAAACCAAAAGCAAAGAAGTTCCCTGAATAAACTGAATGCTTTGAAGGCCAGCGTAGCAGGGGCGGGGGTTTGGGGACCATAGTTTCAGGGGACATCTAAGTCAACTGGCATAATAAAATCTATTAAGAAAACATTCTGCATCCCACCTTGGAGAGTGGCGTCTGTGGTCTTGAATGCTACCAAGCAGCCATTTAAGATGCATCAATTGGTCTCAACCCACCTGGATCAAAGCAGAATGATGAACACCAAAGACACAAGGTAATTACAAGCCCAAGAGACAGAAAGGGCCACATAAACCAGAGACTACCTTAGCCAGAAACCAGAAGAGCTAGATGGTGCCTTGCTACAACCGATGACTGCCCTGACAGGGAACACAACAGAGAATCCCTGAGAGAGCAGGAGAGCAGTGGGATGCAGACCCTAAATTCTGGTAAAAAGACCAGACTTAATAGTCTGACTGAGACTAGAAGGACCCCGGTGGTCATGGCCCCCAGACCTTCTGTTGGCCCAGGACAGGAACCACTCCCAAAGCCATCTCTTCAGACAGGGGTTGGAGTAGACAATGGGTTAGAAAGGGATGCTGGTGAGGACTGAGCTTCTTGGATCAGGTGGACAGTTGAGACTATGTTGGGATCTCTTCCCTGGAGGGGAGATGTGAGGGTAGAGGGGGTTAGAAGCTGGCAAAGTGGACACAAAAAGAGACTGGAGGGAGGAGCGGGCTGTCTCATTAGGGGGAGAGGAATTGGGAGTATGTAGCAAGGTACATATAAGTTTTTGTGTGAGAGACTGACTTGATTTGTTAAACTTTCACTTAAAGCACAATAAAAATTAAAAAAAAAAAAAAGAGCAAGAGTGGCCATATTAATTTCTGACAAAATAGACTTCAAAGTTAAATCCACCACAAAGGAAGGACAGTATTTAATGATTAAAGGGACAATATACCAGGAGGATATAAACCCCCACCCAGTGCTGTCGCGTCGATTCCGACTCTTATGCACCCAATGACAGGGCTGCAAGATACATAAAACAAACTCTTAGCAGCATTGCAAAGTGAGATAGACAGCTCCACAGTTATAGTAGGAGACTTCAACACACCACTTTCGGTAAAGGACAGGACATCCAGAAAAAAGCTCCATAAAGACATGGAAGATCTAACTGCCACAATCAACCAACTTGACCTTATAGACATATACAGAAAACCCCACCCAACAGCAGTCAAGTACACTTTCTTTTCTAGTGCACATAGAACATTCTCTAGAATAGGCCACATATCGGGTCATAAAACAAGTGTTAGCAGAATCCAAAACACTGAAATATTACCACGCATCTTCTCTAACCATAAAAAAAAAAAAAAAAAAATAACCATAGGCTGTGAAAATAGAAATCAATAACAGAAAAAGCAGGAAAATAATTCAAACACTTAGAAACTGAACAATACCCTGTTCAAAAAAGACTGGGCTGTAGAAGACATTAAGGATGGAAAAAAGAAATTCATAGAATCCAATGAGAATGAAAACACTTCCTATCAGAACCTTTGGGACACAGCGAAAGCAGTGCTCAGAGGTCAATTTATATCAATAAACGCACACATCCAAAAAGAAGAAAGGGGCAAAATCAAAGAATTATCCTCATAACTTGAAGAAATAGAAAGAGAGGAGCAAATGAAACCCTCACGCACCAGAAGAAAGCAAATAGTAAAAATAAGAGCAGAATTAAATGAAATAGAAAACAGAAAAACAACTAAAAGAATTAACAAGACCAAAAGCTGGTTCTTGAAAAAATTAACAAAATTGTTAAACCATTGTCCAAACTGACAATAGAAAAACAGGAGAGGAAGCAAGTAACCCAAATAAGAAATGAGATGGGCGATATTACAACAGACCCAACTGAAATTAAAAGAATCATATCAGATGACTATGAAAAATTATACTCTAACAAATTTGAAAACCTAGAAGAAATGGATGAATTCTTAGAAACACCCTACCTACCTAAACTAACACAAACAGAGGTAGAACAACTAAGTAGACCCACAACAAAAGAAAAGGTTGAAAAGGTAACCAAAAAACTCTCAACAAATAAAAAGCCCTAGCCCAGAGTGCTTCACTGCAGAGTTCTACCAAACTTTCAGAGAAGAGTTAACACCACTACTACTAAAGGTATTTCAGAGCACAGAAAAGGACGGAATACTCCCAAACTCTTTCTATGAAGCCACCATATCCCTGATACCAAAACCAGGTAAAGACACCACAAAAAAAGAAAATGACAGACCTATATCCATCATGAACTTAGATGCAAAAATTCTCAACAAAATTCTAGCCAATAGAATTCAACATGTCAAAAAAAAATGATTCACCATGACCAAGTGGGATTCACACCAGGTATGCAGGGATGGTTCAACATTAGAAAAACAATTAACGTAATCCATCATATAAATAAAACAAAAGGCAAGAACCACATGATCTTATCAATTGATACAGGAAAGGCATTTGACAAAGTTCAACACTCATCCATGATAAAAACTCTCAGCAAAATAGGAATAGAAGGAAAATTCTTCAACATAATAAAGGGCATTTATACAAAGCCAATAGCCAACATCATCCTAAATGGAGAGAGCCTGAAAGCATTCCCCTTGAGCTCAGGAACCAGACAAGGATATCCTTTATCACCACTCTTATTCAACATTGTGCTGGAGGTCCTAGCCAGAGCAATTAGGCTAGATAAAGAAATAAAGGGCATCCAGATTGGCAAGGAAGAAGTAAAAGTATCTCTATTTGCAGATGACATGATCTTAGACACAGAAAACCCTAAAGAATCCTCAAGGAAACTACTGCAACTGATAGAAGAGTTCAGCAGAGTTATCAGAATACAAGATAAACATACAAATATCAGTTGGATTCCTCAACACCAACAAAAAGAACATCGAAGAGGAAATCACCAAATCACTGCCATTTATAGTAGCCCCCACGAAGATAAAATACTTCGGAATAAATGTTACCAGAGATGTAAAAGACTTATACAAAGAAAACTACAAAACACTACCGCAAGAAACGAAAAGAGACATACGTAAGTGGAAAAACATACCTTGCTCACGGACAACCCAATGGATAGGAAGACTTAATATTGTAAAAATGTCTATTCTACCAAAAGCGATCTATGGATACAATGCAATTCCGATCCAAATTCCAATGGCATTTTTTAATGAGATGGAGGAACAAATCACCAACTTCATATGGAAGGGGGAGAGGCCCCCAATAAGCAAAGCATTACTGAAAAAGAAGAACAAAGTGGGAGGCCTCACTCTACCTGATTTTAGAACCACAGTAGTCAAAACAGCCTGGTACTGGTACAACAACAGGCACATAGAGCAATGGAACAGAATTGAGAACCCAGGTATAAATCCATCCACATATGAGGAGCTAATATTTGACAAATGCCCAAAGTCAGTTAAATTGGGGAAAAAAAGACAGTCTTTTTAACAAATGGTGGTGGCATAACTGGATATCTATGTGCAAAAAAATGAAACAAGACCCATACCTCACACCATGCACAAAAACGAACTCAAAATGCATCAAAAACCTAAATATAAAATCTAAAACGATAAAGATCTTAGAGGAAAAAATAGGGACAACATTAGGTGCCCTAATACATTGCATAAACAGTATACAGAACATTACTAACAATGCGGAAGAGAAACTAGATAACTGGGAGCTCCTAAAAATCAAACACATATGCTCATCCAAAGACTTCACCAAAAGAGTAAAAAGATTACCTACGGGCTGGGAAAATGTTTTTAGCTATGACATTTCTGATCAGCACCGATCTCTAAAATCTACATTATACTGCAAAAACTCAACTAGAAAAAGACAAATAACCTAATTTAAAAATGGGCAAAAGATAGGAACAGGCACTTCACTAAAGAGACATTCAGGTAGCTAACAGATACATGAGGAAATGCTCACGATCATTAACCATTAGAGAAATGCAAATCAAAACTACAATGAGATTCCATCTCACTCCAACAAGGCTGGCATTAATCCAAAAAACACAAAATAATAAATGGAGAGGTTGTGGAGAGAGTGGAACACTTATACACTGCTGGTGGGAATGTAATATAGTACAACCACTTTGAAAATTGATTTGGCACTTCCTTAAAAAGCTAGAAATAGAGCTACCATACGATCCAGCAATCCCACTCCTTGGAATATGTCCTAGAGAAATAAGAGCCTTCACACGAACAGATATATGCACACCCATGTTCATTGCAGCACTGTTTACAATAGCAAAAACATGGAAGCAACCAAGGTGCCCATCAATGGATGAATGGATAAATAAATTACGGCATATTCACACAATGGAATACTACTACGCATCGATAAAGAACAGTGAGGAAACTGGGAAACATTTCATAACATGGAGGAACCTGGAAGGAGCGAAATTAGTCAGTTGCAAAAGGACAAATACTGTATAAACCACTATTATAAGAACTGGAGAAACAGTTTAAACTGAGAAGAAAATATTCTTTGATGGTTACGAGAGGGGGGAGGGAGGGAGGGTGGGAGAGAGGTATTCACTAATTAGATAGTAGATAAGAACTACTTTAGGTGACGGGAAAGATGACACACAATACAGGTGAGGTCAGCATAAATGGACTAAACCAAAGAAGTTTCCTGAATAAACTGAATGCTTCAAAGGCCAGCATAGCAGGTGCAAAGGTTTGGGGACCATGGTTCCAGGGGCACCTAAGTCAATTGGCATAATAAAATCTATTAAGAAAACATTCTGCATCCCACTTTGGAGAGTGGCATCTGGGGTCTTAAACGCTAGCAAGCGGCCATCTAAGATGTATCAATTGGTCTCCACCCATCTGGAGCAAAGGAGAATGAAGAACACCAAAGACACAAGGTAATTATGAGCCCAAGAGACAGAAAGGGCCACATAAACCAGAGACTACGTCAGCCTGACACCAGAAGAACTAGATGGTGTCCAACTACAACCGATGACTGCCCTGACAGGGAACACAACAGAGAACACTTGAGGGAGCAGGAAAGCAGTGGGATGCAGACCCCAAATTCTGGTAAAAAGACCAGACTTAACGGTCTGACTGAGACTAGGAGCACCCTGGTGGTCATGGTCCCCAGACCTTCTGTTAGTCCAAGACAGGAACCATTCCCACAGCCAACTCTTCATACAGGGATTGGACTGGACAATGGGATAGAAAAGGATACTGATGAAGAGTGAGCTTCTCGGATAGACACTTGAGACTCTGTTGGCATCTCCTGTCTGGAGGGGAGATGGGAGGGTGGAGGGGGTCAGAAGCTGGCTGAATGGACTAGAAAAGAGAGAGTGGAGGGAATGAGTGTGCTGTCTCATTAGGGGGAGAGCAATTATGAGTGTAGAAAGTGTATATAAATGTTCGTGTGAGCGACTAACTTGATTTGTAAACTTTCACTTAAAGCGCAATAAAATTTTTTTAAAAAGCCAAACAGGGAGGGAGTGAGGAACCAAGACACGACAGATCCATCCACTGGCCTCCTCACCACGTCTTCCTCCAGGTCACTTATTTCATGAAAGCAGAAGACGCTCAAGGGAACTCCAGGAAAGGGGGCAATTTCATCTCCCCCACACACTGGAAACTAAAACTCCAAAAAATAATTTGCTTTGGTCTTTGAGAAAACTAAAGAGAATGGGGATAAGAGTCGGGGAGTCAGCAGCATCACTAGGGGTGGTGTCATCCAGTGGTAACTCATGGTGTCACCCCCGCCCCGCCCCACGCTAATTACCACAATCTTGTAGCTAAAACACCAGAAAATTTGACAAAATCAATGACTATAAAAACACTGGCAGCAACGGAAACACAGCGTGGGCTGGTGGTGCGGGCTGGTGGCGCGGGCCGGCGAAACCACGTGATTTGGAGCACCCTTTTAATTGGGTAATAATGACAGCTCTGACGAGAGATTTAGAAAGTTCAGAAAGTGAATTAGCGTAGAGTTTTAGCCTTGTAGGTATATTGTTACTTGTAAGCTGGGTTTACAAAAACTATTTTGTTGTTGTAACTAACTACAGGGATTTTTTTTTTTTTAATAATTTTTACTGAGCTTTAAGTGAACGTTTACAAATCAAGTCAGTCTGTCACAGATAAGCTTATATACACCTTACTCCATACTCCCACTTACTCTCCCCCTAATGAGTCAGCCCTTCCAGTCTCTCCTTTCGTGACAATTTTGCCAGTTTCTAACCCTCTCTACCCTCCTATCTCCCCTCCAGACAGGAGATGCCAACACAGTCTCAAGTGTCCACCCTACAGGGATATTTTTATAAAAAAATAATAAATTTCTGTGGAAACACTGCATGAAAATTTTATAGACAGTCATTTTAGTGCCTCCCCTCTGACAGTGTTATGGTCCACACCTCCTGCACCCCCCAGTGACATCAGTGCAGGGAGTGAGGCGTAACAACATGAGAGACAGAGAGGGAGGTAGGTAGGGGACAGAGAAAGAGATACAGAAGAGGAAGACCAAGATGGGGAGGCAAGAGGAAGAGGAAGAAGAGGGCTGAGTGGAGCAGCAAGAAGACCATTTAAAAAAAAAAAAAAAAACCCATTGGCCATTGAGTCAATTCCGACTCATGGTGACCCTGTAGGGCAGAGTAGGACTGTCCCATAGGGTTTACCAAGGAGCACCTGCTGGATTCGAACTGCTGACCTTATGGTTAGCGACTGTAGCTCTTAACCACTATGTCACCAGGTGAGGGGCAGATAAGAGCACATTGTTTCAAAGTTTACTAAAGATGGCATTTGCCTGGGATGAGGCTGTTATCTGGTCTATAACCCACTGCTGTTGATTCCAACTCATGGCGACCTCATGTGTTACAGTGTAGAACTGCTCCCTAGGGTTTGCTTGGCTGTAATCTGTATGAAGTAGTCCTAGTGGTACAGCAGTTAAGCACTCACCTGCTAACCAAAAGGTTGATGGTTTGAACCCACCTGGCAGCTCTGTGGGAGGAAAGGCCTGGTGATCTGCTCCCTTAAGATGACAGCCTAGGAAACCCTATGGGGCAGTTCTACTCTGTCATATGAGGTCGCTATGAGTTGCAATCGACTTGAAGGCACCCAACACAAGGTGGGATTGTGCTGAACAGGAAGGCAACGGAGCCTAAAGTTTGGAGCTGACGTTGGGCTCTGGATAGCCCACATGCAAGAATTTCTGGGGGGTTGGGGGGAGCCTGCTTTCTGCAGTGGCAGACTTATACAGCCTCCTAATGCAGACCTGGAAGTGGCAGGATGGCTCCTGGGATGTGCGTGCAAAGTCTTCACCTCCCTCTCCAGCCCTATCACTTCTGGCTCCTTCTGCAGCTGGTGACGTCAAGGGCACCAAGTCATATGATGGACCAGCAGGTAGCAAGCTTTTCCCATCTTGTTCTTGGCTCAGGGTAGCACACGCCACCTGCTTGAGACACAGTCAGATAGCTATTGCGCCAAGGTCGCTCTCCACACAGGTGTCCCTGGAGGTCAAGTCACCTTCTGGCCTGGGGGGATGGCAGCAGCTTGCAGGTGCAGTGGGCTTGCCAGACCTCACGGGGGCTGGGATGAAGCAGCCTTGCTTACGGCACCTTCTGCTTCAGCTGGCCCTCAGTCGGCCCCCAATTTCAAACCCTGGCTTTCCACTCACGCCTTTAAACTTAAAAAATATACATATTTTTAAGCCACTGAGGGTGGATGAACCCCAAAACAACTGCCCTGAGAACATCGTTAAACCTTAAACCAAAAATATCCCCTAAGCCTTCTTTAAATCAAACAACAGTTTAGCTTAATTAGTGAAGAATGTCTGCCTTGCGCCTTGCCCTCTTGTAAAGACCCACCTACTATATGGGATCAAATGGACAACAGCAACTCAAAAGGTCAGATGGGAAACTTAGGCGGCAGTGAGTTTCTGTTAATGGGGGAGGAACAGCTCAGAAAAGCAGGGTGAGAATGGCTGCAGGACTTGAACATCATCGTCACTGAATCGTACATGCAGAAATTATTCAGTTGGTATATGTTCTGCTATGCATATTCTCAACAACAAAAGATAAATTTAAAATACATATATATATTTTTTAAAAAGTGAGAGGAATGGATGGAGTTAAGAAAAAGGAGTTTGGCATCCCGACTTAGATATCATTTCCCAGGGGGAGGAGGGGAGTGGAGGGGCCTTGATCCACAGGCTCGCCTCTGGACAGATGCGCCCTCCTGGGCCATCTAAGCAAGACACCACTAGCCATTTAAGGCCACACACTGGACCTTTGCTTGCATGTCAGGCCCACCAAGTAGCTTTCTGACCATCAATGAGCTTTTGGCATGGCTTTTCCCACAGGGAGACGGTGAACAGACCAACAGATGCTCACCACGCGAGGGCAGAGACCCTGTTTGTCTTGTTCCTGGCTGTGTTCCCAACACCTGGTACCCCGCAGACACTTGGGGAATCTTCATGAAGGGGCTGATGGCAAGCTCAATCTGCTTGACAGCTCCACGTTCACAAACACATCCATCCATGGGGGTTCTGGTTGACACACTGGGCTCAGTGAAGTTGGCTAGCCAGTAGGTCTGAGAGGTCACCCATCTCTGGAGAATGACAGAATTATGACTCAGGACAATCTGTGCACTTTCATGATATCACCATGACCATTCCTCCCTGGGACATGGGCTCAGCCACAAGCTGGCCTCCCACTCCAGCATCCCTACCTTGCCTCATTTCTCAAACTGCCAGGCAGGAAACCAAAGGGTGTTTACTTTATCTGCGCTTATTTCTATGTGACAGAATAATTTATGTTTTGATAACTTTAAACTTCTTTTTGCTCACGTAGAAGATGTTTGTTATTAGTTGCCATCAAGTTAATTTCCAACTGACGGCAACCACATGTGACAGCGTTGAGCTGCCTCACAGGGTTTCCTAGGCTGGAATGCTCCTTAGGAGCGAGGATGGCGAGACTTCCTCTCACATACTTTGGACTTGTTATCAGGAGGGACCAGTCCCTGGGGAAGGACATCATGCTCGGTAGAGAGTCAGCGAAAAAGAAGAAGACCCTCGAGGAGATGGATTGACGCAGTGGCTGCAACAATGGGCTCAAGCATGACAGCGACTGGGAGGACGGCACGGGACCGGGCAGTGTTTCGTTCTGTTCTGTACGGGGTCACTGAGAGTCAAAACAGACTTGACAGCCCTAACAACAATCTTTACAGAAGCAGATCTCCAGGTCTTTTCTCCCATGGCACCACCGGGTGGGTCGGAACCACCAACCTTTTGGTTAGCAGTCGAGCGTTTAACCGTTCGTGCCACCAGGGCTCCTAGAAGATACTTACACACACCCGCTGCCGTTGAGTCGATTCCGACTCATAGTGACCTTGTAGGACAGAGTAGAACTGCCCCACATGGTTTGCAAGGCTGCGATCTTTACGGAAGCAGACTGCCACATCTTTCTCCCACAGAGCAGCCGGTGGGTTCGAACTGCTGACCTTTTGGTTAGCAGCCAAAGGTAGTTTGTACCCACTCCTTGCCTCCACCAAGGAGCCCTGGTGGCACAGTGGTTAAGAGCTCGGCTGCTAACCAAAAGGTCAGCAGTTCAGATGCACCGGTGGCTTCTTGGAAACTCTGTGGAGCAGTTCTATGTTGTCCTGTAGTGTTGCTGTGAGTCAGAACCAACTGGATGGCACTGGGTTTGGTTTTTGGTTTTTCCCTGCGCCAAAGTTAAGAGAGCCAGACATTTGCTTCCGGTTGCTGTTCCTTTTGTTTTGGGTCTTCGGGCTCCGTGGGCTATTTGTGACTCCGGTAATTCAGGACCGACAGCCAGCAGACTCGCCATACAGGGTTTTCTCTGTGAGCTGAGGGAGTGGGATCACGCTGGGATGCGGAGGAAGAGGATGGCAGCTGGTGCTTGCGGTCAGAGGCGGGACTGGCTCAGTCTGGCAGGAAGGCGATAACCCCTGAGGCTGGGAGGGGAGTCCCTGGGGTGCACTCATGGCGGCCTCACACACAAATAACACACGGAAACACTGAAGGGCTTTGTTGTTAGTTGCCGCTGAGTCAATTCCGACTCACGGCGACCCCACGTCTCAGAGTAGAACTGGTCGTAAGGTTTTCAAGGCCTGTCTTCTGAGGCGCCTCTGGGGTGGGTTCAAACTGCAAACCTTTGGCTAGGAGTCAAGCACTTAGCCACCTGAGCCACCCAGGGACTCCTGGGAGGCTTTTACACTTGCCAAGTGAAGGTCACAGAGGATCTGCGATGGGTGGCGGTCAGTGGAGGCGTGGGGAGGAGGCAGGTCTCTGCTGCCGAGGCCAAGATGCAGCCCATTTCTAAGCCAGCCTCTGGGGAGGGGCCCCCAAGTCTCCTCCTGAGTCAGAGGAGACACCAGGGAAGAGCAGCAAAGCTCTGACGACAGATCCGGATCATGGCCGAGGAGTTCCGAGACGTTAAAGTGCCCTCGCTGCGTGTGGGTTAAAAAAATGATATACATATATAATTTTTTTTTTTTTTAGGAGAGAGAGAGAAAGGAGTCCCTGGGTGGTGCAAATGGTTAACACGCTCCATTTCTAACTGAGGTTTGAGTCCATCCAGAGGTGCCTCGGAAAAAAGGCCTGGCAATTTGCTTCTGAAAAATTATCCATCGAAAACCCAATGGGCACAGCTTTACTCTGACACACATGGGGTCGCCATGAGTCGGAGCCGATTCCATGGCAACTGGTGGTCACACACACAGAACACACACACTCACTATATGCTCTGTTATTATTCTCACAACAGGTACTCACATGAAGGAGCCCCGGTGGCACAACGGTTAAATGCTTGGCTGTTAACCGAAAAGGTGGCAATTCGAACCCGCCCACCGGCTTGAGAGGTTGGTGGTTTGAACTCACCAGCAGCTCTGTGGGAGAAGGACCTGGCCCTGTGGGGCAGTTCTCCTGTCACGTGGGGACGCTATGAGTTGAAAGCCTAACAGCACGTGGCGCAGTGGTTAAGTGGTTAAGTGCTACGGCAGCTTGAATCCACCAGGTGCTCCCTGGAAACCCATGGGGCAATTCTACTCTGTCCTACAGGGTCGCTATGAGTCGGAATCGACTCAACAGCAACGGGTTGGTTTTTTTGGGAACAATACATTTGCATGTGATAAATACATATTCACATAATATTCACAGGGAACAAATGACTTCTAAATTACTTTGCCTGAACTTGTAAAACCCTGTTTACTGCATTCTTTCTTTTACATGGCGAGGAATCAGGGCCATCACCCTGGCCCTTCTGGCCAGCTCTCCAGCGGACTGGCAGCTCCCTCCCTGAGACTTCCTGAACAAGCCTTCTAGACAACCCACTGATAACGGCAGCAATTAATTTTATGAGTTGTAAATTATCAACATTAGAAGGCCAACATGAAAACAAGCCATTGCTTTTATCTCTTCCCCTTCTTCTCCTCTCCCCAGGGGAGGGAGAGGAGGGAAGGTTTAAGTGGTAGCTGAGCAGTTAACTGCGGTGCTTATCAGTGAGCCCTATTTCAAGGGGGTCTGTCTAAAGGAAAACAATTCCGCTAGTCTTAACGATCTGGTCGCTATGAGCTGGAATCAACTCAACAGGAACGGGTTTGGGGGTGCAGTGGTTAAGCGCTCAGCTGCTAACCAAAACATCAGCGGTTTGAACCCACCAGCTGCTCCTTGGGAGCGAGATGCGACAGTCGGCTTCCGTCAAGATTCCAGCCTTGGAAACCGTGGGGCAGTTCTCCTCTGTCCTAGGCTTGCTATGAGTCAGAGCCAACTCGATGGCAGTGGGTTTAATGCTTGTTTGCTCTGTGTTAACTGAGTAACGTTACTAGTAGAGGTACCAACTAAAGACCAAATGAAGATGAATGAGTTCAGCAAATTGGTTGGTCTTGTTTCTTCTTCCATTGTGATGTGCAATCGGTGAAGGCAGACTTGAGCAGGAGTGGATATGGTGAAATCCCACAAATCTGCTTCCATTTCCACCTGCACTTCACAAGAAGCCTCCATAATGTCACAGACTCTCACTGAGTAATACTCAGTCACGTAACTCTCGTCGTCTGGTTTTATTCTGAAGACAACTCGGAGATGTGGGCAGGGCAGACCTTACTGTTTCCACCGTTAAGTGAGAAAAGTAAGACTCAGAAGGTAAAAGGAGCTTGTCCAACATCACAGGGCCAGCAAGGAACCACAGTGGGACTGGAACCCAATGGTAATGAGCCTTTGTGGAATGCTACAGCCGTGACACCATGCTGCTCCCTGGCCAGATTAGAAGTTGGAGCTCTCCTTTCTAAATCAGTACACGACTGCTGATGCTAACACTCCAACAGCCTTGATGGGAGGAGCCCTGGGGGCAGCAGTGGTCAAGCACTTGGCTTAAAGGCTTAAAGGCTGGCGGTTTGAACCTACTTAGCAGCTCTGTGGAAGAAAGACCTGGCAATCTGCTTCTGTAAAGATGACAGCCTAGAAAACCCTATGGGGCAGTTCTACTCGGTCACACGAAGGTCACTGTGAGTGGGAATCGACTTGATGGCACCCACCAACAACAGCCGTGGTCCCATGCTGCTCCCTCGCCAGTTAAGAAGTCCGAGCTCCCCTTTCTAAATCAGAACATGACTGGTGATGCTAATACCATAACAAGATGCCCATAACCCGATGGCTCAGGTTGCTAAGTATTTGTTTTTCTTTTCTTTAGAGAACTGGGGAACACAAATATTCATGGCCAATTCTGAAATGATCCCTGTGGCAAGTGACAATGTGGCATCTTCCCAGACCCTCCAGCCCAAGGCCTCACAGCAGAGGTATTCCTCCCTCACAACATCTCTTCAGATCCCCAATGATCCCCCAATATGGTGCCTGGCCCCTCGGCAGTGAAGGACAGGAGGTGAATTCCCAGACAGCAGAAGTGTGGTCAAGGGTGAGGCCATAGGACTCTTCTCGGCTGAGTGCTAGAAAGGACTTTCTGAATGGGGTAGGGTGAAACCCCTGTTAGCAGCAGGATCTGAGCTGAGGGGTATGGCCACTTTAGGGCGACAAGAGATGAGATGAGACACCAGGTAAGGGGGAGGGCAACATTAAAAAACCAGTGGCCGTCCCATCAACTCCAACTCACGGTGACCCCATGCGTGTGCTCCATAGGGTTTTCAATGGCTGATCTTGGAAAGCAGATCACCAGGCCTCTCTTCTGAGGTGCCTCTGGATGGACTCAAACCACCCACCTTTCAGTTAGCAGCACAGTGTGGTATCGGTTTGCACCACCCAGCCAGGAACTCCTCCAGCATTATACGGGGCAATGGTCTGTTATGATCCATAGACGTTTCAATGGTTAATATCAGAAGTAAATCACCAGGCCTTTCTTCCAAGGCATGCCCGGGTGGACTCAAACCACCAACCTTTCGCAGCCTAGCGTGTTAACCATTTGCACCGCCCAGGGACCAGGAGGGCATCAGAGGACATCTAAGTCTCCGCGGCTCTAACGGCCTCTGATTCTAATCTGACTGCACGTTCGAAGAAATACCAGAGAAAATAATCCACAGAGAGCCTTCTTGGCTGCGTCCTTGCTGGTTATTTCTCAACAAGAAATCCCACTGCAGCAGCTCCTTCATGATGTTATTCAGGGCAGTTAAGGGAGATTTTGGAACTACTTCAAGGCCGTTTAAATTCATTATCTAATGCTAATTAAAATGATCTGTTTCCATGTCACCAAGGAAAATTTTGTTAGGAAACTGATGGGCCTCAGCGGTCAGTTACTGAGCTGAGCGCAGTGAGAGCCTCCAGCACCCAGCACCCTACATCACTGACCACTACATGAGAGGCAGCTAACATGGCGGTGCACCCGGCTTGGGGCAGTTCCAGGGCCAGCCAGGTATCAGACAGCAGACCTGCTGTGGACCCTCTCTGCTGCCTTGGGGCAGGTGCACCACCGCTTGGGGTTGGATTAGGTCAGCGGTTTTTCTACCTTGGAGTCCCTTGGTGGTGCAAATGATTAACACACTTTGCTGTTAACGGAAATGTTGGTGGTTCAAGTTTACCCAGAGGTGGCTTGGAATAAAGGCCAGGTGAGCTCCTTCTGATATTTAGCCAGTGAAACGTCTGTGGATTACAACGGAACACTGCCTGATATAATGCTGGAGGAGTCTCTGGGTGGTGCAAACGGGTACACGCTCAACTGCTCAGTGAAATGCTGGCAGGCCGAGTCCGCCCAGAGCTGCCTCAGGAGGCCTGGCGAGATGCATCTCCAAGATCAGCCACTGAAAACCCTACAGAGCACAGTTCTACTCTGACACACGTAGGGTCACCAAGAGTCGGGGCTGATCTGACAGCCACTGATTTTTTTAATGTTCCCCTCTCCTTTACCTGGTGTCCCATCTCCTCACCTTCTGACCCCCTCCAGTGGCTGTGCCCCTCAGCTCAGACCCTGCTGCTAACGGGTTTGTTCTCCACCTCCCCATTCAGAAAGTCCTTCCTAGCACTCAGCTGAGAAGGGCCCTGTGACCTCACCCTTGACTACACCTCTGCTCTCTGGGAATTCACCCCCTGCCCTTCACTGCCGAGGGGCCAGGGGCCAGTTCAGGGCATCGTTGGAGATCTGAAGACGTTCTGTGAGGGATGAATACGATTGCTAGGAGGCCTCGGACCCAACTGCAGTTCTTCAAGTGTCTCAGGCACCCCGGGCCTTCGAGGATCCCATGTGATCTATGCCAAGCCCTCTTCTGATGGAGGACAGAACTAATATAAGTGGAGACTTTAAAAAGACTGTTCACAGTAGCCCTGTGACCTGGGAGTCAGACAAGGGGAGGAGGGCCAGCCCCACACATGTGACGGATCACCGAGAGAGGCACCTTCACACACACAGCCTCATTAGATTCTGACACAGCCCTGGGGTTCTCAGCTATTACCCCTACTTTTACAATTAAGGGTGTGGCGGTTCCTAAGGGCTGTGATTTGCCCCCATTCCAGGGCTGGGTGGAGCCAGGCCAAGCCTCCAAGACTGATGGATCTTCTATACCATGAACCTCAAGTGGTTTTCACTGTGGCACAGCTCTCAGCAACCCCTCACAATCACAGATTCTCATTTAAAAAGCCCTGTATAAGATTCTCTAGATGAACCTTGATCAAAAAGGGGGAAATGCAGAATATCAAATTCTTATGAAATTCAGAATTTCTGAAACCATTGAGGCTAGATGGACCCCCAAAACTACTGTCCTGAGATAATCTTTAAGCCTTAAACCAAAAGTATCCCCTGAAATCTTCTTTAAACTTCGCAACAGCTTAGTTAGTAAAGAATGTCTGCCTTGAGCATTGTGCTTTTTGCAGAACTATTTACGGGACAAATTAACAGCGACTCTAAAGGTTAGACAGGAAGCTTGAGGGATAGTAAGTTGATGTAAATGGAGGAGAAAAATCCATAAAAGGAGGGTGAGAATGGTTGTACAATTTCAAGAATGCAATCCACTACACTCAGTTGTACAGGTAGAAAACTGTTGAATTGGTGTATATTTTGCTGTGGATATTCCCAACAACAACAAAGAAAATAAATTATTAAAAGAATGAAAAGCCCTTTATAAATGGCAGGAGCAGGAAGCCCCAGATCATCTGCCCAGCAAGTGTCTGGGTTCCCCAAACACGTCCAAGGCTGTTTCCTCAACTAGCGTCACCCAGGGTCGGTGCGCTCTTTCCAGGGCTCCTCCTGGTGCAGACCACACTCTGCCTCTGGATGCTGCCACCATACACCGGAAGGCCTACCTTCCCAGGTGAAACCAGTTGTTGTAGGGTCGACTCCGACTCACGGCAACCCCATGTGTGTCGGAGCAGAGCTGCACTCCATGGGGTTTTCGCTGGCCGACTGTCCAGAAGCCCGTCGGCAGGCCTTTCTTCCGAGGTGCCTCTGGGTGGACTGGAACCAACATTTGGCTACGAGCTGAGCGCGACACTGTCTGTGTCATGCAGGGAGCCTTCAGGTGAAAAAATCGTTACCTTTGAGTCAATTCTGACTCACAGCGACCCTCTAGGACAGAGTAGAACTGTTCCATAGGGTTTCCAAGGCTGTCATCTTTCTGGGAGCAGACTGTCAGATCTTTCTCCCGAGGAGTGGTTGGTAGGTTCGAACCACCAACCTTTCATTTAGCAGCTGAGCGCTTAAGCACTGCGCTGCCAGGGCTCCTTGCCTCGAGGTAAAACTACCCTTTTCTCCTTCAAGAAAACAAACTCCTTCTAACCTGTCTAGCTCTCAGCTGTCTACCTGAGCAAAGTGAGAGACCTCGCAGTAAGGTGAATGGCAGGCCACCGCTAGAGGGGCTCTTCGAACCTACCAGAGCAATCTGCATTTCCAAAGGCCCCAGCTTGGCTCACATGCTTTAATTCTCTGCCTCCCAACCTGTGGGCAGACACGACTGTAAGCAGCCTGCCACCTGACTGTTCCCTAGCACTGGCTACCAAGGGCACGATGTCCCACACGTGTTTGGCTGCTTTTCAAATGGACGTCACCACTGATGTTTTAAAATGTAAAATACATGTTTAAAAGTGGTCATGGACTCATGGCGGTTTCTATGTGATTTCTTGGCCAATAGATTGCTCAAAAGCACAACCGTAATTTTGTGGCGGGGGGGCAGGGATCCCTGGAATGTTTGATGTTTAAAAACTCAGGGATGGGAACCTTACTTGATTTCAAAGTCACGACTTTCAGAGTTGTCACAGGGGCTGTCCAGCAGTGCCCCAATCTCTGGGATTCTTAATGCCAACTGCCATTCAGGTGACCCCAACTCAAGGTGACACCAAGCACAACTGACCGAAATGCTGTGGTCCTGCAGCGTCCCCATGATCAGATGCAGATGGGACAGCTGTGGCCCACAGGGTTTTCACTGGGGGTGTTCAGAAGTAGATTGCCAGGCCTTTCTTCCTGGTGTGGAAGCTCCTCTGAAACCTGTTCAGCATCACAGCAACATGCAAGCCTCCCCTGACACACGGGTGCTGGCTGCACACGAGGCCCACTGGCCGGGAATCGAACCTGGGTCTCCCGCATGGAAGGTGAGAATTCTACCACACGGAACTGCCACTGCCCCTGCCTGTATGGAAAACTGGCCTCGACAGTGAGCCCCGTCTAGTCTGTGTGCGGGGCCCAGCCCTAAATGCTTTCCATATATTTAACTCTCACAAAGAGGATGCGTTACCTTCATTTTATAAACAAGGAAACCGAAGCAGGGAGTGTCTGTGGACACCCAGCTAGAGCCTGGCTTCCAGTCACAACGTTCTTTCCAGAGCCAGTACTCCTGGCCACTACCCTACACTGCCTCTAATTTTTTGTGACTTTTGTTGGACTGTGTCCCCGAAACGTGTTGAATTCCTGGCCCCTGTACCTGTGGGTGTGATCCTGTTTGGATAGGGCTTTCTTTTGTTATATTAATGAGGCCATACCAATACAGGCCGATCCTAAACCTAATCTCTTCTGAGTTATAAAAAGAGAAATAGGGTGGGGTGGAAGGAAACGCCCTGTGAGGACTGACTACCAGCCAAGGAACCAAGGAACGCCCGTGGGAAGCTACCCATGAGGAAGGAAGCTATACAGCCGAGACCCGGATTTGGACCTTTAGCCTCTCAACTGTGGGAAAACACACTGCTGTCTTCAAAGCCACCCACGTGTGGTAGTGGGTGTTCCAGTAGCACCAGGTGACTAAGACAACTTTCCCATTCCAAAGGGACTGGTGTGCGAATGTGCAGCAGAAAACCCCCCACCCTAAACCTGCTCACTTCCAGGAGTGCCCACTGTAGAGAAAAGTTCTGAGAGGGGAAAAGTTACTACAAAAAAGCTGCCCAGGCTTCGGTAGACACTGGGAGATACTGAGAAAAGGTGCTGTATTCTACCCACAGCAAAAGGCCTTGACCCTAAGACCACCATTGTTTTACGCATCGCTCAGAAAGGAAAAGAGCTGCCAATAAACAACGGCCACGCTGAGACATCGACTGTTAAGACGGACCCTGCTTTCATGTTTCTTAAAATGCGAAACGAACGTGCATCTGAGAATTGACGAGCACAGGGACACGCAGCCAGGCCTCTCTAGCCCACGACCTGAGTGAGGAGCTGGAGATCCGGGGGAGCGCGAGCATCCATCACGTGTCTCCTGCAGAGGCCCCTGGACACCACATGCTCTGCTTTCAGCCCCACGCGAGATCCTGTTTTGATGCTACTTATTAATCAGAGTGCTTTGCCCATTAATGAATCACTGTGCCCAAAGAAATATCATGCCGTGATTTGGGAGACCTGGGCCATATGTCTTTCTCCAGGCAGGTCGTGATGGGTTGTCCTTGTTAGCTGCCCTTGAGTCGGCTCCTACTCATGTTGACCCCACTTACAGCAGAAGGAATGTTGCCCAGTTCTGCGCCATCTTCACAGGCACAAGTGTGCTCGAGTCCATTGTTGCAGCCACTTGTATCTGAGTGCCTTCCGACCTAAGCGGCTCATCTTCCGGCACCTCATCAGACAATATTCTGCTGTGGCTCACGGTGTTTCATCAGCTGATTTTCAGAAGACTGCCAGGCATTTCTTCCTAGCCTGTCTTAGCCTGGAAGCTCCCCTGAAACCTGATAAATATCCAAAGTATGTGACATGAAGCCTTGCCATTCTTGCTTCCAAGGAGCACTCTGGCTGTATTCCAAGACAGAATTGTTCATTCTTCTAGCAATCCACGGTATATTCCATATTCTTCAACACCGTAATTCAAAGGCATTGATTCTTTTTCGGTCTTCCTTATTCATTGTCCAACTTTCGCATGCATATGATGTGATTGAAAATACCATGGCTTGGATCAGGCACACCTTAGTCCTTAAAGTGGCATCTTTGCTTTCTAACACTTTAAAGCGGTTTTTTGCAGCAGATTTGCCCAGTGCAATGGGTCATTTGATTTCCTGACTGCTGCTTCCACGGGCGTTGATGATGGATCCAAGTAAAATGAAATCCTTGACAACTTCAATCTTTTCTCCATTAATCATGTTATTGCTTATTGGTCCAGTTGTGAGAATTTCTTTATACTGAGGTGTAATCCATGCTAAAGGCTATAGTCTTTGATCTTCATCAGTAAGTGCTTCAAGTCCTCTTCACTTTCAGCAAGCAAGGTTGTGTCATCTACATAACACAGGTTGTTAATGAGTCTTCCTCCAGTCCTAATGCCCAGTTCTTCTTCATATAGTTCAGCTCCTTGGATTCTCTGCTCAGCATACAGATTGAATAGGTATGGTGAAAGGCTACAACCCTGACACAGCTTTCTTGATTTTAAACCACACACTAGTCCCTTGTTCTGTTGGAATGACTGTCTCTTGGTCTACGTACAGGTTCCACATGAGAACAATTAAGTGTTCTAGAATTCCCATTCTTTGCATTGTTATGTATAATTTCTTATGATCCACACAGTCAAATACCTTTGCATAGTCGATAAAACACAGGTAAACATCTTCCTGGTATTCTCTGCTTTCAGCCAAGATCCATCTGACATCAGCAATGATATATCCCTGGTTCCACATCCTCTTCTGAATCCGGCCTGAATTTCTGGCAGTTCCCTGTTGATATACTGCTGCAACCACTTTTGAATGATCTTTAACAAAATTTTACTTGCGTGTCATATAAATGATATTGTTTGACAATTTCCTCATTCTGTTGAATCACCTTTCTTTGGAATGGGCACAAATATGGATCTCTTCCAGTTGGTTAGCCAGGTAGCTGTCTTCCAAATTCCTTGTCATAGGCAAGTGAGCACCTCCGGCACTGCATTCGTTGCTGAAACTTTTCAATTGGTATTTCATCAATTCCTGGAGCCTTGTTTTTTGCCAAGGCCTTCAGTGCAGCTTGGACTTCTTCCTTCAATACCATCAGCTCCTGATCATATGCTACCTCCTAAAATGGTTGAATGTTGACCAATTCTTTTTGGTACAGTGACTCTGTATTCCTTCCATCTTCTTTTGATGCTGCCTGTGTCATTCAATATTTTGTCCATTAGGAAAAAAAAAAAAAAAAAGCCCATTGTATAGACTCAATTCCAACTCATAGAGACCCCATAGGACAGAGTAGAACTGCCCCACAGGGTTTCCAAGGAGCAGCCGGTGGATTCAAACTGCTGATCTTTAGGTTAGTAGCCAAGCTCTCAAGCAATTTTGCCCACAGAATCCTTCAAATTTGCAATGCATGAATTTTTTCTTGAGTTCTTTCAGTTTAAGAAATGCCAAGTGTGTTCTTCTCTTTTTGGTTTTTTCACTCCAGGTCTTCACACATTTCATTTTAATATTTTACTGTCTTTTCAAGCTGCCCTTTGAAATCTTCTGTACAGCTCTTTTACTACATCACATCTTCCATTCACTTTAAACACTCTATGTTCCAGAGCAAGTTTCGGAGTCTCTTCTGACATCCATTCTAGTCTTTTCTTTCTTCCCTGTCTTTTTAATGACCTTTTGCTTTCTTCACGTATGATGTCCTTGATGCCATTCTACAACTCCTTTGGTCTTTGGTCTTTAGCGTTAAATGCATCAAATCTATTCTTGAGATGGTTTTTAAATTCAGGTGGAATATACTTAAGTTCGTACTTTGGCTCTTGTGGACTTGTTCTAATTTTCTTCAGCTTCAACTTAAACTTGTATGTGAGCAATTGATGATCAGTTCTGCAGCTGGCCCCTGGCCTTGTTCTGACTGACGATATTGAGCTTTTCCAGTCTTTTCACAGGTGTAGTTGATTTGATTCCTGAGTATTCCATCCGATAAGGTCCATGTGTATAGTTGCCGTTTATGTTGTTGAAGAAAGGTATTTGCAATGAAGAAGTCGCTGGTCTTGCAAAAATCTATCATATGATCTCTGGTCTCGTTTCTATCACCAGGGTCATGTTCTCCAACACGGATCCTTCTTCATTTCCAACTTCTGCATTCCAATCATCAGTAATTATCAGTGCATCTTGACGGTATGTTTCAGACTGCAGAAGTTGATAAAAATCTTTAATTTCCTCATCTTTGGTATTAGCGGTTGGTTAGTAAATTTGAATAATATTTGTATTAACTGGTCTTCCTTGCAGGCGTATGGATATTACCCTATCACTGACAGTATTGTACTTCACCATAGACCTTGAAATGTTCTTTTTGCTGATGAATGAGATACCACTCCTCTTCAATTTGTCATTCCCAGCATAGTAGACCATATGATTTTCTGAATCAGAATGGCCTACTACCGTCCACCCAAATAGGATGACTTTGAAATGTGGCAGGAGGGGACTCCCCAAAGAAAAGAGGTATTCCAGAGTGAAACATCCATCCACCAGGTTATTATTACCAGCAGATAGACTGGATTCCAACAGATCTATATTTAAAATCAGGCTTAGATATTAATCAGCACAGGTGGGGCAGAATAGTTGCTCTGGTATGTAAAACAAAATCCAAGTCTTGTCCATTTTCTCAGAAGCGCTTTCTTGTGGCCACTCAAGTCTTCAGGGGTCACGTTCTTTTTCCATCGCTGCCAAATGCTAAATGTAGCCACACCAAGAGAGCATCCCTTCACTGTGGGAAGGCCTATCAATAAGGACATGAGTTCTAAACGGGAGGGGGTTTCCATCTACCAGGAAAGACTGTTTGCAAGCATCTGGAAGTCATTTACAATATCTAAATTATTCACTATGCTTAATTAGAGTCATCAAGAGCAAAAGTCAGATGATTCTCATAACCTTTCAAATTCCTAGCACCTTCCACGCCAAGTTTTCATCACACACCAGGCGCATATCAGAGCTAATCATAGCTTCCCAAGATATAAACAACTCCTCAAGAACAAGAGAGCCTGGATCGAGATTTCTCATTTCGACATTTTTGTGGCTGTCTGTCCACGTACATCAAGCAATGGGCACGAGTCCATGTTTAAAATTAGATAAGACGTTTTGATGAGAGATTCCCAATGCCGTCCTTCATGGGGAAGGGAGTGGAAACACCAGCGGTATCTTGAGAGGTGCTGGTTTTGGGGTACAAACACACGCAGTGATTAGTGTCTGTCTGTATGCTCTAGAATGCAGGGCCAAACAGCCACTTTGATCCTGTTCATAAAAGACCTACTGTCCAAGGAACATACTGTCTCTCTTGGCTAAGACTCTTCATTTAAAAAAACCTTAATCATTTACGTGGGAAAAAGATTACAGAACTCGGGGCCCTGTGGTGGTGGTGCTGGTTTTAAGTTCAGGAAAGAAGTAAAAAGGAAAAGAGTTATGGAGGTGGTTAATATTTAGTTTCTTTAGGTTAAGCACCATGTGGGGTAAGAATTCAAGTCGCAGATTTCTATGTTTATCTATTTAGTTTTGGTCTAGAAATAGCTTATGATTGTTCGCCTAGTATTATCTGGCGTTGTTGGAAACCTTGCATTCAGCTTAGCCATTACTCTAAATGTATACACATGCGTATCTTCATTCCGCAAGAGTTACTTAAGAATAACCTCCTAAAACGAAGATGCAAACTTTTCAGAATTTCAATGAAAATAGCAAGGTCATCTCCTATTTTGAAGAGCTGATTCTTCAAGTTCCGTCATGTAGGCCATGAGAGGCCCTGTTATGGACTGAACTGTGTCCCCTAAAAGTATGTGTTGGAATCCTAACCCTTGTACCCATAGATGTAATCCCATGTGGGAGGAAGGTTTGTTTTGTTAACAAGGTCAAGTCAGTGTAGGGTGTCACCTACACGAATCACTTCTCAAGTATAAGGAGCAAGAGACACAGACAAACTGGGGGAAAACAGATGCCACATGAGGGTCAACAAGGAGCGCCAGGGCCACAGAAGCTAAAAGAGGCAAGGATCTTCCCCCAGAGACGGCAGAGTGAGCCAGTGCCATCAATTCGGCCTTGTTGCCTCCAGTACCGTGAGAAGATTAATTTCCGTTCTTTAAAGCCACTTACCTGTAATGTGTGTTATAGCAGCACGAACTAACTAAGACAGGCTGATATTGGGTTATACAAATGCTTATCACACCTCACTTAAAGGGAGAAGTGGGGTTTTCCTTCCTTCGAGGCAACATCAGATCCCTGGGGAAAACAAAGATTGGGTGCATGTTGGCTACAACAAGTTGAACTTTAAAATCAAGACATTATTGAATGCATGGAAAATGAGCCCTTCCTCCAGGCTGGTGGGTTGATTTTAGTTTGAGTAAAGCCATTTGCAAACTTCTGCTTAAAAATGCTGTGTTGTTCAAAAAGAAAGACCAGACTTGCTGGCCTGACAGAGACTGGAAAAACCCTGCGAGTATGGCCCCTGGACACCCTTTCAGCTCAGTAATGAGGTCACTCCTGAGGTTCACCCTTCAGCCAAAGATTGAACGGGCCCTTGGAACAAAATAAGACTAAAGGAGCACACCAGCCCTGGGGCAGGGACTGGAAGCCAGGAGGGAACAGGAAAGCTGGTAATAGGGAACCTAGGGTTGAGAAGGGAGAGCGTTCACATGTGTGGGGCTGTTAACCGATGTCATATAACAATGTGTGTACTGTTTGATGAGAAACTAGTTTGTTCTGTATACCTTCATGTAAAGTTCAATTAAAAAAAAAAAAAGTGTGTTGTGAGGGCATCTCTGCTCCCTCCAGAAAGGGAAATTTAAGAGTAAAAATGGCATAAACTCACGGGGCAAAGTCAGCAGGGGAGCAGCCGGCGATGGATGAGCGACGACAGCCAGTTTCTGGAAGAACAGAAAGCAGTAGAGAATGGAGTGGAGCTGGGGAAACTGAATACCAAGTGCGTGCACTGAAGTAAATTCTCACCACAATATACCATAAAGTCCCAGCAATCAGAGGTACCAGGGGCTGCAGGAGGCCCGGGGTGGAAAACGGGGGGTTAGTTACAGCTCTTTCTAAGCAGATGAGGACCCCCATCCCCACCCCGGCAGGAGGCTGTAGACCCACGCTGGCTCGGTTTCTGTAGCTTGGGGAGCACCAGATGTGACGGAGCACGGAGCACGGAGCACGGAGCAGAGCAGAGGCACTGTCCTGAAAAGAGGGCTTAATTACAACCCCGCCCGAGCACACAGTGCTCAGAGCAGGGGCTGACGGTGAGTTCCTCTGCAAAGACAATGAATGGCCAGACAAAAGACCTACAGATACTGACATCTGGAGGACCCCAATGAAACAGCAGGGTCTGCACCTGGTGACCTGTACAGGAAGCAGCCAACAGGAGGGAACAGGAAGGCCTGCCCCTTTCTAATCAGAGTTGTATCTTAAATACACAAGGAGAGCCAGAGATCTCTCTAGGAAAGCCTCCACCATAAGACCAAAACCAACAGTGAGAGCAGATGACAGAAGAGACAAAGCAAGACGAAAATTAAATACACACACGCCCAGCAACACAAGAGATATTGCTTCCAAGAAAGATGAAAGGTCACGTCAGTGGGAAGCCTGGGGGGGAAAGGAGAGCAAATGTCTCACTCAGAAAACAAAACAAAACGCCAATGAGATGAAAAACAGGAGAAAATACAGGAAATCAGAGGATGGAACCAGCACTCAAAAGCTGAATAACAGGAGTTCCAAAAAGAAAGACTAAAGAAAACAGAGGGGAAAATAATCAGAAATAATACAAAACCAACTCCAAGAATGGAAAGGCTTCTCTCACTGAAGCGGTTCATCAAAGGCCCAGCAAGAAGACGACACACGTGACAAGCATCCACGTACACGATGCCTGAAATGTGAAAAGGCTGGGGATGAAGGAAGCCCTGGAAGCTTCCACAGACGCTCCCCACCGCCCTCAAAAAAGGCCACCCACAGACTGGGATTGAGGACAGCACTGGACTTCCATAGCAACTCTGACCGAAGCCTTCAAAATCCTGTGGCAAGGTTAATTTCAAACCAGAATTCTAAATCCAGCCAAACTAGGCACCTAGGTGTGAAAGGGTAGAAATGAAGACATTTAGACTTGCAAGGTCTTCAGAACTTTACCTCCCGGGCATTCTTTCCCAGGAAGCTACCGGAGGCTGTGCCTCATTCAACAGAGCTTGTTAGACAAGAAAGAGAAAAGCAAGGGATCTGTAGGACAGAAATGAAGGGCAAGTCCAGGGTGATAAGGACAGTTTGTACCCAGAAAGCCCACTGGCTCTGGGAGAAAGTAGAAATGCTAGTGGACATTACATGCTGGAAAGTATGGAAATCGACATACTAGGGGCTGTTGCAGGTTCGTGTACTTTGGGCACCAAGTTTCTAAAGACTCAAGTCCACAGAGCCTAAATGAGACACACGGACTTACTCTCTCACATAACACAGTCCAGGGCTGGGACAACGCAAACCCGCCCAGTGGGTCCTCGGGAGAAAGACCTGGTGACCGACTCCTGCAGAGATTACAGCCTAGGAAACCCGTCACCCAGGGGCCATCGTGAGTCAGAACTGACTCAGACACCCCGCAACAACAGCAGCAGCTCTCGGAGCTGATTTAGTTGGCAGACCCACCCCATCTCTGTACCCCGTGTCTGGCCGTCCTCAGCACGTCTGTCTCTCGGAGCTGATTTAGTCGGCAGACCCACCCCATCTCTCTACCCTGTGTCTGCCCGTCCTCAGCACGTCTGTTCCTCACCTTGTGGCTGCAAGCTGGCCCGATGGCTCCAGGCATCCTGCCTGCACGAACCAGTCGGCTGGCAGAAAAGGGTCTCTCTTCCTTGTGAGCACCACCTAAGAAACCTCCCAGGACCACCTTGCTTCCATTGGCCAGGGCCCTTCCTAAGCCTGTCGCTGACGTAAAGAATGGGCCCCCAGGATGAGTTTACACTGGAGCTCTTTTGTAGCAGACATACAAGGAACATCTGTGCATGGCCCCTGGGGTAACAGATGAGGCTGCTGGAGGCCAGGGCAGCCAGCTCATGGTTGCTCCCACTCAAGCGCCCCAGGGTTGAGGTTGTTAAATCTCAGCACATCTCTGACCCATTCAAGGTGCCCTGGGTGGAGAGAACTGGACTCTACCCATCAGGCTGGACCTGAGTATCGTGGAGGGGGTAGGCCAGAATAACACGGGAACACCACCAGGCTAAAAGAAGAGGACAAGAGCTGCCCACTGTCGGGTGGACAGCAATGGTGCCTGTTAGAGAAAAGCTTAAGCAACTCTCATGAAAAACCTGGGAGAAATTCATCACAGGAATGTAGAAAACCAAGCAAATGAAAACAAATGAAGCCATGATTAATTCCAGGAAAAACAAAATGGTATAGGAAACATAATGAGAGTTTGCTACCCGATTCCACATTTAACAATTTACGTGGAACTGCTGATTTATCAAAAAGGACGCAATTCTACTGGCAGGGAGGTGAGAGGGGAAGCAGGGGGGTGGCCGTGGTGAAAGCTCTAACTCTGTTTTTTATAACAGGAAGTCAAAAGAAAATGTCTCCCACTGATAACTCGAAAGATACTGTCTATTTAGAAATGCAGTGACGCTAGAAGAACTACAAGCACCATCTGCTTCCGGGAGGGTCAGGGAGGGATGTGGAAGGCTCGGACAGGGCTGCTGCTTTGGTTATAACCTTCAAATTTTCTGACTAACTCTTGAAATTATGCACATTATTTTTAGTTTTGGAAAGATGAAAAAATTGGCTTCCCCCTCCGCCCCGGAATTCTTTCTTCACATGCAGAGCACAAACTCACCGTGCATTAAACAAAAGCAGCTCCCTACTGCCTTTTCCTGCTCCCCCTCACCCCGCCCACTCCCCCCAGCTGCCCACCCCACCCTTAGGCCTCTCGCTGGGCAAAGGGTGGGCAGGGAGGCAGAATTCACGCCAAGAGGAGCAGGTATCGGCTCTTTTACACCCTGGGAAAGGCTGATGCACCCGGCAGGTCAGCCCTGTAGCTGGTCAGCTGGGAGTGGCCCTAGGACCCTGCAGCCTGGTGAGGGAGCACCACGATGCCCCCATAGGGGTGACTGCAGTGACAGAGACCCAAGAGGACATTCTGTTCTGCCAGGCCACCAGAGAAAGGGCCAGCAGCACAGGACATCATCACAGCTCTGTGTCGAGGGCAGACATTCACAGGCAGAGAGCTACAACCCTTCCAAGCTTTGTTGCTGAGAGTCAACACAGTTTCAAAATCCAAACATCCCACCTGTACTCAAACCACCGTCTGTCAGTGTGTAGTGCTGTGGTGGCTTGCGCGCTGCTGCGATGCTGGAAGCTACACCAACAGTATTTCAAATACCAGCAGGGTCACCCATGGAAGACAGGTTTCTGTGGAGCTTCGAGACTGAGACAGCCTACAAAAAAATACCTGGAGATCTCCTACTGAAAATTAGCCAGTGCAAACCCTAGGGACCACAACAGAACACTGTTGGATAGAGTGGTGGAAGATGAGCTCCTGGGTTGGAAAGCACTCAAAATACACAGTGGCTGCAACAATGGACTTGAACATATCAATGATTGTGAAGATGGCACAAAATTGGACGTTTCATACGTGGGGTTGCCAAGAGTCGGAGCTGACTTGCCAGCCACCACCACTATCACCTGCACTTAACTTTGAACTTCTGTACTGTAACCAACTTGCATCTCCTTCCTTCTAACACAAACCCTGTAGACTCTTAACTACTTTGAGGCAGTCTCAAGGGAGAATGTGTCACCCCCAAGGAGCCATTTCCTTGGAGGTCCCAGATCCAGAGACTAGGAGATTTTCCCAGTGACGCTGATCCAACGCCAATAACCCCCGTGATCCCCTAATTCATCTAAAACATTTTCTCGAGTGGCTTCCAAACAAAATCTAACAGGGAACCCAATCACAGGGCAGCTGGGAATGCAGCTATGGATCCTATCCTCTCCCCAACCCATCCAGGCGCTAAGGCTCCTGAAGGTCAGTTCAAGGGCAGTAACTCCCACCTCAATGTGCTGTCCTCTCCTACACTCAGACTTCCCTTTGAGGTTTCAACCAGCGCCACCTCCTCCATGAAGCCTTCTCAGACTGCTCATGGGAGATGCCTTCTCCCCCTAATCAACCCAGGCTGCCACACTCTATACAGAGTTGGTTCGTACCCCGTACAGTTGTTAAGCTTCTGCATCACGGCCTCATGCTGTGATTTGCTTGCTACCCAATCTGATACAGGAGATGGGTATAATTAAAGAAGAAAGAAGACCACTTTTAGAAACCACTTTATAAATAGATTCTCATACAAAGAAGAAACATGTACAGAGCACCCGAATTACCAGCCAGGTGGACCCCAAGTCTTCTTTCCCTCTCTGGGCAAGTGAAGCAGGATAGGGGGACGGCTGTCTCGGTCAGAACTGTCCCGCCTAGGCCCCCAGTTTTTCCAGCAGTGCTTCGATTCCTTTGCTGGTGTGTTTGGTCTTTTCCAACGCGGGAAGCAGGCTCTTCAGTCCAGCTTTAACTTTGCTTGCAACTTCTTGATCAGAACTCTGGAGAAGGCTGAAGAGAAAGGAAAAACTGAAACCAGCCAACAAAAAGCTGAATTCCATGACAACCTGCAGATCACGTGCCAATGTCCCTGTACTCATGGTATAAAAACGCGCTGCCTGTGAGACAAGGCTGTAGCTATATGCAAATATGTGTTTCATCTGCCAGATGAAGGACGGGGGGCCAGCAGCCTGTATCTAACACTACAGAGAGAGCGTTTTATAACCCTGCTGGTGGAGTCACCCGAGAGAAGACACTGCTGGGGCCAACTGTGGTCCAGACTGACCGCACCTGTACCTCACCTTACGACTTGACATACACGCTGCCTCGGAATTAGTTACATGTATCCTGGAGTCCCTGCGTGGTGCAGTTAATGCACTCAGCTGCTAACCAGATGGTTTAAGTCTACCTAAAGGCCTTAGAAGGTCTCCTTCTGAAAAATCTCCCATAGAAAACCCTGTGGAGCAGAGCTCTACTCTGACATGCACGCGGCTGCCACGAGTGAGAATCTACTCGACGGTAACTGGTAACACGCTTCGTATCTTTTCTTTCTCATCTAGATTGTCAGCACAAGAGCTGCGCCCTTGTGTTTATTTCCTTCAGGCCTTGTGGCACCACAGCGGAGGTAGACTGGGCCTGTGCACTAAGCTCAATACAGAGGAGGAGAGCTGGCATTTGCACTGAGCTCAATAGAGAGGAGGAGAGCAGACCTGTGCACTGAGCTCAATAGAGAGGGGAGGAGAGCGGGCCTGTGCACTGAACTCAATAGAGAGGGGAGGAGAGGGGGCCTGTGCACTGAGCTCAACAGAGAGGTGAGGAGAGCGGGCCTGTGCACTGAGCTCAACAGAAAGGGAAGGAGAGCTGGCCTGTGCACTGAGCTCAATAGAGAGGGGAGGAGACTGGGCCTGTGCACTGAGCTCAACAGAGAGGAGGAGAGCAGGCCTGTGCACTGAGCTCAATAGGGAGGGGAGGAGAGCGGGCCTGTGCACTGAGCTCAGTAGGGAGGGGAGGAGAGCGGGCCTGTGCACTGAGCTCAATAGAGAGGAGGAGATCGGGCCTGTGTACTGAGCTCAATAGAGAAGAGGAGAGCGGGCC
Source organism: Elephas maximus indicus (assembly GCF_024166365.1). Lineage (NCBI taxonomy): Eukaryota > Metazoa > Chordata > Mammalia > Proboscidea > Elephantidae > Elephas > Elephas maximus. The sequence continues at coordinate 7,745,164 of NC_064827.1, read as the reverse complement.
TGTGCACTGAGCTCAGTAGAGAGGAGGAGAGCGGGCCTGTGCACTGAGCTCAATAGGAGGAGAGCAGGCCTGTGCACTGAGCTCAACAGAGAGGAGGAGAGCAGGCCTGTGCACTATGCTCAATAGAAAGGAAGAGATCGGGCCTGTGCAGTGAGCTCAATAGAGAGGAGGAGAGCAGGCCTGTGCACTGAGCTCAAAAGAGAGGTGAGGAGAGCGGGCCTGTGCACTGAGCTCAGTAGAAAGGGGAGGAGAGGGGGCCTGTGCACTGAGCTCAATAGAGAGGGGAGGAGAGCAGGCCTGTGCACTGAGCTCAACAGAGAGGTGAGGAGAGCGGGCCTGTGCACTGAGCTCAATAGAGAGGGGAGGAGAGGGGGCCTGTGCACTGAGCTCAATAGAGAGGGGAGGAGACCGGGACTGTGCACTGAGCTCAACAGAGAGGAGGAGAGCAGGCCTGTGCAGTGAGCTCAATAGGGAGGGGGGAGAGCGGGTCTGTGCACTGAGCTCAATAGAGAGGAGAGAGGGCCTGTGCACTGAGCTCAATGGCCGTGACATTTCATGAAGAAGTGAGGAGCTTTACCTGGGAGCTTAACTACAGGGGGTGAAGCCTGTCTCTGCCCCTCACTGGCTATATAACCAAGATTATTCAAATTCTCTATGACTTAGTTACCTGATCTATGAAATGGGATTAAGAGCAGCATCCACCTTCTATTTCCCAGGGACGTTTTGAGTTTCAAAAGGCTGTAGGTATAAAGCACGCAGCCAGAGCCTGGCAGTCAGTTAGTGCTCCATAACGTCACCCTTAAACAAACTGCCGGCCTCTGCTTTCTGAAGGCTTGTCTGCGCGCTGTCACCACAAGTGGACACAGCAGAGAATACCAGGTCTGCCTCTCCTGTTCTCCCTCCACATCTTCACAACCTCACTGAAATGGCGGTCTCTGAATCATCCCAGAAAGCCAACTCCCGGCATTTTCCAAAGTCCCTGATTCCCATTAATGTCCCTCAGGTCAGCCAAGAGGGGGGCAAGTCAGCAGCGTCCAGCGGCAGGCACCCCACTGCTGATGGAGACGAGACACAGGCACAGCCTGCCACCTGCAAGGCTGAAAAGTGGGAAAAGTAAAGCCTCCTTTCATAGGGTTGTGACTTGCTAGGTGCTGTTATTTTTCACCCTTGGCTAAACGCACAGCCACAAAACCAGGAAAAAACCAAATCAGGTGCCATCGAGTCAACTCTGACTCCTAGGGACCCTGTGTGCGTCAGAGAAGACCTGAGCTCAACAGAGTTTTCAATGGCTCATTTCTCAGAAGCAGATCGCCAGGCCTTTCTTCCGCAGCACCTTTAGGTGGACTTGAACTACCATCTCCCAGTTAGCAGCCACATGCATTAACTGTCTGCACCACCCAGGGACTCTGTCACATGAGGATACACAATGATAAGAAGTTAACCTTTTTACTAGACAGAATGCTAAGCCTTTCATGTACAACATCACCTTCAGTTTTCCTAGCACTCCAGGGATTACCATTAGTCTATTTTACAACCAGCACTGTATCAGACAATGTGCTGCTGCCATCCATAAGGTTTTCACTGGCTAATGCTTTTCAGAAGTAGACTGCCAGGTCCCTCTTCCTAGTCTGTCTTAGTCTGGAAGCTCAGCTGAGACCTGTCCTCCATGAGTGACCCTGCTGGTATCTGAACACCCGTGGCATAGCTTCCAGCATCCCAGCAACACGCAAGCCCCCACAGTACAACAAACTGACAGACACGTGCTGGGAGATGAGCCCCCCAGGTTGGAAGGCACTCAAAAGGTGACTGGGGAAGAGCTGCTTCCTCAGTAGAGTCGACCATAACGATGTGGACGGAGTAAAGCTTTCAGGACCTTCATTTGCTGATGTGGCACGACTCAAAATGAGAAGAAACAGCTGCAAACATCCATTAATAATCGGAACCTGGATTGTACGAAGTATGAATCTGGGAAAACTGGAAATCGTCAAAAATGAAATGGAACACATGAACATCGATATCTTAAGCATTGGTGAGCTGAAATGGACTGGTATTGGCCATTTTGAATCGGACAATCATATACTCTACTATGCTGGGAATGACAACTTGAAGAGGAATGGTGTTACATTCATGGTCAAAAAGAACGTTTCATGGTCTGTCCTGAGGTACAATGCCGTCAGTGATAGGAAAATATCCATACACCTACAAGGAAGACCAGTTAATATGGACTATTATTCAAATTTACGCACCAACCACTAGGGCCAAAGATGAAGAAAAAGAAGATTTTTATCAGCTGCTGCAGTCTGAAATTGATCCAACATGCAATCAAGATGCCCTGATAATTACTGGCGATTGGAATGCGAAAGTTGGAAACAAAGAAGAAGGATCAGTAGTTAGAAAATACGGCCTTGGTGACAGAAACAATGCTGGAGATCGAATGATAGAATTTTGCAAGACCAACAACTTCTTCATTGCAAATACCTTCTTACACCAACATAAATGGTGACTTCACACATGGACCTCCCCAGATGAAGCACACAGAAATCAAACTGACTACATCTGTGGAAAGAGATGATGGAAAAGCTCAATATCATCAGTCAGAACAAGGCCAGGGGCCGGCTGTGGAACAGACCATCAACTGCTCATATACAAGTTCAAGCTGAAACTGAAGAAAATTAGAGCAAGTCCACGACAGCCAAAATATGACCTTGAGTACAGTCCACCTGAATTTAGAGACCATGTGAAGAACAGATTTGACGCATTGAACACTAGTGACCGAAGACCAGACGAGTTGTAGAAAGACATCAAGGACATCATCCATGAAGAAATCAAGAGGTCACTAAAAAGACAAGAAAGAAAAGACCAAGATGGATGTCAGAGGAGACTCTGAAACTTGCTCTTGAGCGTCGAGCTGCTAAAGCAAAAGGAAGAATTGATGAAGTAAAAGAACTGAAGATTTCAAAGGGCATCTTGAGAAGACAAAGTATTATAATGACATGTGCAAAGAGCTGGAAAACCAAAAGGGAAGAATACACTCAGCGTTTCTCAAGCTGAAAGAACTGAAGAAAAAATTCAAGCCTGGAGTTACAATAGTGAAAAATTCTATGGGGAAAATATTAAACGATGCAGGAAGCATCAAAAGAAGATGGAAGGAATACACAGTCATTATACTAAAAAGAATTAGTCGATGTTCAACCATTTCAAGAGGTGGCATATGATCAGGAACTGACGGAACTGAAGGAAGAAGTCCAAGCTGCTCTGAAGGCACTGGTGAAAAACAAGGCTCCAGGAATTGATGGAACATCAATTGAGATGTTTCAACAAACAGATGCAGCGCTGGAGGTGCTCACTCGTCTATGCCAAGAAATGTGGAAGACAGCTTCCTGGCCAACTGATTGGAAGAGATCCATATTTATGCCTATTCCCAAGAAAGGTGATCCAACCGAATGTGGAAACTACAGAACAATATCATTAATATCACACGCAGGCAAAATTTTGCTCAAGATCATTCAAAAATGGCTGCAGCAGTATATCAACAGGGAACTGCCAGAAATTCAGGCTGGTTTCAGAAGAGGACGCGGAACCAGGGATATCATTGCTGATATCAGATGGATCCTGGCTGAGAGCAGAGAACACCACAAGGATGTTTACCTGTGTTTTATTGACTATGCAAAGGCATTCGACTGTGTGGATCATAAGAAATTATGGATAACATTGCGAAGAATGAGAATTCCAGAACACTTAATTGTGCTCATGAGGAACCTTTAGATAGATCAAGAGGCAGTTGTTCAGACAGAACAAGGGGATACTGATTGGTTTAAAGTCAGGAAAGGTGTGCGTCAGGGTCGTATCCTTTCACCATACCTATTCAATCTGTATGCTGAGCAAATAATATGAGAAGCTGGACTGTATCAAGAAGAAAGGGGCATCAGGATTGGAGGAAGACTCATTAACAACCTGCATTATGCAGATGACACAACCTTGCTTGCTGAAAGTGAAGAGGACTTGAAGCACTAACTGATGAAGATCAAAGACCGCAGCCTTCAGTATGGATTGCACCTCAACATAAAGAAAACAAAAATCCTCACAACTGGACCAATAAGCAACACCATGATAAATGGAGAAAAGATTGAAGTTGTCAAGGATTTCATTTTACTTGGATCCACATTCAACAGTCATGAAAGCAACAGTGAAGAAATCAAAAGATGCATTGCATTGGGCAAATCTGCTGCAAAGGACCTCTTCAAAGTGCTGAAGAACAAAGATGTTACCCTGAAGACTAAGGTGTGCCTGACCCAAGCCATGGTATTTTCAATCACATTACATGCATGTGAAGGCTGGACAATGAATAAGGAAGACGGAAGAAGAGTTGATGCCTTTGAATTGTGGTGTTGGCGAAGAATATTGAATATACCGTGGACTGCCAAAGGAATGAACAGATCTGTCTTGGAAGAAGTACAACCAGGATGCTCCTTAGAAGCAAGGATGGTGAGACTGCATCTTACATACTTCGGACATGTTGTCAAGAGGGATCAGTCCCTGGAGAAGGACATCGTGCTTGGCAGAGTACAGGGTCAGCGGAAAAGAGGAAGACATTCAACAAGGTAAACTGACACAGTGGCTGCAACAATGAGCTCAAGCGTAACAACGATTTTAAGGATGGCTCGGGACCGGGTAGTGTTTCGTTCCGTTGTGCATAGGGTTACTGTGAGTTGGAGCCGACTCCACAGTATCTAACAACAACAACAACAACAGCCTATAGCATATACCTAAAAAAATCCTGCTGCCCTATATAGAACCAACATGTGTGATATTCAAAAGGTCCCGTGGTGGCGCAAGTGGCTGGCTATCAGCTGCTAACCTAAAAGCTGGTGGTTCAAACCCACCCAGCAGTGCCACGGAAGGGACTGGTGATCTGCTGCCATAAATACAGCCAAGAAAACCCTGAGGAGCAGTTCTACTCTGTCACAAGGATGCTAACAGATGAGCAGGAAACAAAACATGAAATGTATAACCCAGTTAACTTTGTTGTTTCTATTTATCTTCATTCATCCATCTGTAAGATAAAGGTTATCTATCTACACATTCGAGGAGCCCTGGTGGCGTGGTGGTTAAAGCATTCAGCTGTTAACCAAAAGGTCGGCAGTTCAACTCCACCAGCTGTTCCTTGGAAGCCTTATCAGGCAGTTCTACTCTGTCCTATAGGATCACTATGAGTCAGAATAGACTCGACAGCAATGGTTTGGTTTTGGTGTTTTTTTCCAGCCTAGTAGGCTCATCTTCCAGCACCTCTATAGGGCAATGTTCTCGTTGTGATCCATTGGACTGTACTGGCTGATTTTCTGAAGTAGATGGCCAGGCCTTTCTTCCTTGACTGTCTTAGTCTTGAAGCTCTGCTGAAACCTCTCCACCATGAGTGACCCTGCTGGTATTTGAAAAAACAGTGGCATAGCTTCCAGCATCACAGCAACACTCAAGCCACCATAGTATAACCTACTGACAGATGACTGGTGGGCTCTGTTTCCTATTGTCTCCAATGCATGACATGCCTCTCACTTTCAATCGTGTTTAATCTTTCCTTTTCAAACAGCAGAGAAAAGCTACCTAGTTATTATAGTAAGTTTCACCTGAAACAAAGAAAAATTGATATTATTTCCTTCAACTTTCTTGTTGTTGTTAGGTGCCATCTAGTTGGTTCCAACTCATAGTGACCCTGTGCACAACAGAACGAAACACTGCCCGGTCCTGCGCCATCCTCACAACCGTTGTTATGCTTGAGCTCACTGTTACAGCCACTGTGTCAATCCATCTCGTTGAGGGTCTTCCTCTTTTCTGCTGACCCTGTACTCTGCCAAGCATGATGTCCTTCTCCAGGGACTGATCCCTCCTGACAACATGTCCAAAGTATGTAAGACACAGTCTCGCCATCCTTGCCTCTAAGGAGCATTCTGGCCTCACTTCTTCCGAAACGGATTGGTTCGTTCTTTTGGCAGTCCATGGTATATTCAATATTCTTCGCCAACAAAACAGTTCAAAGGCGTCAATTCTTCTTGATGTAGAAATCAAAATTGACTACATCATCATCAACTTTCTTACCCAGCACAATTTCCCTTCTATCTATTGCCCCTCAAACCTTTCTTTTATGTTTCCTTTTTATAAGATTATGTTAGCTGCCACTCTAGAAAGCTTTCATTTCTTTCAATGTCTCATGATCTTTATTCTCTAGCAGATTTTATTTCTGCACTTAAGACTTCACTGAAATCTGCTTTCATTTGGATGGGCACCGCTGTCCATTTAAAATGCTATAGGCATGCCAAGGCCTTCGGCATTTAAAATCAATAGTGTTTATGGTTAAGCATTCACCTGCTAACCAAAAGTCACCAGTTCAAATCCACCAGCTGCTCCTTGGAAATGCTATGGAGCAGTTCTACTCTGTCCCGTAGAGTCCTCTGAGTTGGAACTGACTTGATGGTAACATTCTCAACAGGGCCCTTGTGGCACAATGGTTAAAGCACTGTGCTGATAACCAGAAGGTGGGAGGTTGGAGCCCACCACCAACTCTGTGGGAGAACAGACCTGGCTATCTGCTCCTATAGAGATCACAGCCTAGGAAACCCTATGGTGTGGTTCTAATCTGTCACAACGGGTCACTATGAGTTGAAAATGACTCGAGGTCACCTAACAATAGCATTCTCAATGGCAGCAATATTGCCCCAAGGGAGTGAAAATTCGTTCTTGAGGAAGAAGAAAATCTTAGATATCACAGTGGTTTGTTACCATCCAAAGCTCAACTCAACTGTATATATGGCATATCTGAGCTGTTAAATTTTCATGGGAGGTGGAAGTGATTAAGAAAAATGTCTAAAAATGCCCCTTGTAGTTGCTGTCAAGTTGACTCCAACTCCTGTGACCCATAGGGTTTTCAAATGGCTGGTTTTTTCAGAAACAGATTGCCAGACCTTTCTTCTGGGGTACCTTTTTGTTAGCAGCCAAGTGTGTTAACTGTTTGCACCACCCAGGAGCTCCATAAATGTTCCTTAGTGGGGGCAATGATGGAAAAAAAAAAAAAACAAAAAAACACTGACTTAGAACTAATCTAGGCTTTCATAGTGCTTTAGTCCATCTTAACAGGATTTACCTATGGGAAGTAAGAAAATGGAATTTTCTGACTTTTGCTTTTTTTGCTGTTTATATTTTTAACTTTTCCCACAATAAATACATGTACAAATTGTACAAGTAATGATTTTTTAAAAAGAAATTTTGATGAGATAGGTGGACAAGGACTGAGCTTAGGAGAATAGAGAAGACACATTTTCTGTTAGACAGGGTTTTTAATCTCAAATTGCTTACACACTAACGAAGTACTATGTCCACAGGGTCGCTGTGAGTCGGAAACGACTCGACAGCACCTAACAACAACATTTTACAACCAAGCGTGTTAGGCCTCAGAAAGGCTGAACGAGCTGCCCTGGGTAGCACACTGAGCCAGCCAGGACTGGAAGCCAGGTTGTTGTCTAGAGCCGTGCTCTGAAATGCTAGAGTATCCCAAGTTCCTGAGAGATTTTTCAGACTGCATATACGGCCAATTTTGTCTCTTCACCCAGGATGCTTTTTTAGCTACTGTCAAAAGGTTTGGCCAAAAAAAAAAAAAAAAAAAATGCAAATGTGTTTTAAATTAAACAGGTGGGAAATTTTCCCAAACAAGTTAAGCGTATTAAATATTCCAAAACTAAAAAGAAACAAAATATGCTTGTATTAATCAACTGTTCAGTTCTCTACAGTCAAACCTCCCTTCAGAACCTCCAATATTCCAGCTGGAAGTGGTGCTCCATCGTAAACCCAGCATATCCTCCTTATATGTTTGAAATCTATCCCAGGAGAGCGCTGACTGATGAGCGATCTTTATAAATTAATTTCATGACATCACTGAAATTTCTAGTTAATTGAGTCTAAGAAAACAATGTGTTATTAGGTGTTTTTTTTTTTTTTTTTACTCCAAATCCCTGGTAAAGAAATTCATATCAAAAAGTTCATGATTTAGCTAATGGATTCTGGCTGCTCAACGTCAACTGGAAAATTAACTGGTTTTAATGAGAAATGAACGAAATGACCTGCATTATCCGTATCTGGGATACTGGTGTACCTGAAGCAAGAACGCTCAGACAAGTGTGCGCGTGAGCGTATGTGTGTCAGATCAAATTATCTAGGGAAGAAACGTATCACTCAACATTTACAAACAACACAGAGCGAACTGCATAGCATGTTGCACATGAGAGATTGTGAGAAATTCAAACTAGGGTTGATATCTGGTTTTTCAAAGCTATGATAAAACAACAGAAGAAAAAATCAATGGTGATTGCTTCAAAACAATACACGAATCTATTTCAAATGAATATCCTAAACAGAAGGGTTTCAGTCAGGCATCAAGTGCACAGAAATCTAGGCCCTGTAAATTATAAGCTCAACATAACAATGCCAGAGGACAACCGGCAAGCTGAGCACAGGCCTCAGCCCCACGTCACTAGCTAGCGCTGAACTAGAGATATACGATTAGCAGGCAGACTTCAGTAGGAAATGGGCTTTTTTGTTTGTTTTTCTAAGAGGGACTATTTTGAGAATAGCTGAAAACACTGATAGAAAATTAAATGTAAAGTTAGTCACATTTAAACAACAACTTTGTCACTGTTTTCAGAGAAACAAGATTTATTCACTAAAGACGACTGTGTGTTTTCATGAAAACCATAAATGGGGTGCAACAATCACATGGTAAAACAAACCTGTTGCCGTTGAGTCAATTCCAACTCATAGCGACCTTACAGAACGGGGTAGAGCTGCCCCGTAGGGTTTCCAAGGAGCGGCTGGTGGATTTGAACTGCTGACCTTATGGTTAGCAGCCGAGCTCTTAACCACTGGGCCACCAGTGCTTCAACACCTTGCCGATGCCATGAATGTTATAATCCTTGACATCTAAACAACGGGGGCAGCTGAAAACCACGGTGAGGAGTGAAGGAAAGAGTTACATTTGCTCTCTGAAGTTTGGAATGTTTGTCTAGACCACGAGCAACTGAGAGTGACACCAGAATCCTGGGCTGGTATCAGAATGGAGGTGAATGAGAAGGAAGAGTGCCTGTTGATGAATGGGCGCTGAGCAGAGAAAGGATGAGGTGTACGCACCTGGAGAGGACAATGGCACCCCGGTTCACGCTAGCCCAGGACTTTAGGTTCTTCATCCCAACGTGCTCCACCAGTGTCTTTGCAAAACAACCTGCAAAATACACTGGAGCTTAGCAAATATCACATACCAAGATGTAAATCCCAAGCCCCTCCTCTGCCAGCCTGAACCTGCAACTACGGTTTAATAAAACAGCTAATAAAGAGAACTCTCACCCAAACTCTCCTAACACTAAAAATTCCAGCTGTTTTAAATAACATGCTTTTAATAACTGTGGTAAAAATATACATAGCAAAACATATGCCACGTAAACAACTTCTACATGTACAATTCAGTGACCAAAAAAAAAAAAAAAACGCGTTTTTAATACAGACATTTGGATCCAAATCCTAAACTATGTTTAACGGGAATCACTCAAGAGAAACAATGAATTCTTATAAACCCTCAGTCGGTCACATCTGCATTTCTTGGTGCTACTTAATGATTTCACCTTGATCTGAAAGTTACTCAGGAAATGAATGTCTGACAGCCAGCATGGCTGGCTGGAATGGCATTTTCCCTCGTGGGGCAATGCTCAGCTAGAAGGTGCCACCAACACAACTAGCGGCCAAACAATGACTGTTGTCACTTCACCTGGCACCTCCTTTCTACAACGCTGTAACATCCTCCGATCAAAAATACCACCCACCTCTGTCATCATAGCACAGGCAGGTCCCCGAACTGACAACGGGGCTCCGGCCCGACGACGATGACTCTATAAATCATTGCACTGAACACCTGTGAGGGGACATCTGAGAATGACAACAGCAAATTACGTGCTGTAACACTGTATATAGTACATATCGCTAACGATAACATGTACAAAAAAGACAGACAGTCGTGAGTGCAGTGCGTCGTAACTCGGACAGGCCGGGGGGACTACCTGTACTTCTGACGCCCACAGACTTGGTATATTCTCTTACTCACTGTGCCATCTCAGTGCAACTAACTCTTGGACAAAAGAGAACTTCTGAAGGCCAGGATTTAATGCGGGTGGAGGTAAGGACAGCCTATCTTGAAGGCAAACATTTTGGTCTTATAATGGTAAGTAGCCTGGGTACGTCATTCAATGATATAAACGAGCCTCCCTTCAACAAGGAAAAAAAGGAAAATTCAAACAACGAACGTGTTTTGCCTTTACAGGAGATTTGGGAAGTAGTGGGGGAAAAGCCCAGGCCCAGATGTAAGGACCTCCTGAAAGGTAAGAAGGCCTGTGGCTGTTCAGTCTTTCGTGGCACCTGCTGAAGAGGGACAGAGCTTAGCTAGGCGCATTATATTTTCCAAAGACAGCCAAAACATTATTTCCTGTCCTGTGTGCTCCTCTTGAATATTGCTTTTGTGACTGACTTGACTCAGAGTGTACAGCAAAAGTGACATCATATGACTTCTGAGGCTAAATCATGGAAGCACCACACATCTGCCTTGTTCTCTTGGGACATTCGCACTTGGCACCAAGGCACCATGTTGTGAGGAAGCCCAAGCAACCAAAGATGAGGAACTGAGGCTGTTGGGTTCCAGCAGCCCCAGAAGACTCTGCATGAAACAGAGATAAGCTCTGCCAAGCCCTGACCCAATGATTGTTTTTTTCAGACTACTAAGTTTTGAGGTGGCTTGTTAGCCAACAAGAGACAACCAAAACCACTAGACACACTCATTCAGTGCTACATGAAAATGACACACATATCAGGCCCAAACAGGCATGTTTTAGACCTGTCAGTGCATTTTAATTAAGAGCAAGGAAAAGGCAAAAAAAAAAAAAAAAAACACTGGGAAATTCTTTGAACCTGAAGAGCCAGCCAGACAACTGTTTTGAAATAAATTTAAGAATGTACTAACTTTTTAATAATGGGAAAGATGATTCGATATTTTAGTTTTTTTCAATATTTATTTTTTCAAGCAGTGTCACCTCTCACCAAAAATTAACAGTGAAAAGCAGCCCCAGCTTCCTGTTCTTAAAAGTAGACCGAGAAGTGCCAGGCGACCTCTCCACTGACTGCGCAGCGGCCATGAGAACTGCAACTTGCCTCAGGACATAAACTCTTCCAGACACGGTAACAGAAAGCCCTCACTGTTTATGCCCAGCGGGGAAAACCTTTCTTAAGGGCCAAACTAGCAGGTGTAGTCTGAATTTAGGACAGACAGGCAACTCTTCGATTAGATCAAAGATGCTGTCGTCCTCCTGACTGCTGAGTTTCTACAGAGCAGCTTTACGTTTTAGAACAATTGAAAAGCAGCAAGGGCTGGCGTACTCCTGGGCCCTGTGTATTTCAAGGTGAAACAAAGAGGCACCAGTATAAACTCTCTGATGAGGATAACGGTCGTCCGCTTATCCTTCTCCAAAAACCAGAGACAAATACCACACCTTTCAATTGAGATAAGGATACTTACAGCTGGGCCTCCCCCACCCCACTCTCGACATCCCCGGAGATTTTTTCTCTGTCAGTTGTTCACCAGTTGACCCCAACTCATGGTAACCGACATCCCCGGAGATTTTTTTCTCTTTCAGCTGTTCACCAGTTGACCCCAACTCATGGTAACCGACATCCCCGGAGATTTTTTTCTCTTTCAGCTGTTCACCAGTTGACCCCAACTCATGGTAACCGACATCCCCGGAGATTTTTTCTCTGTCAGTTGTTCACCAGTTGACCCCAACTCATGGTAACCGACATCCCCGGAGATTTTTTCTCTGTCAGTTGTTCACCAGTTGACCCCAACTCGTGGTAACCGACATCCTCGGAGATTTTTTCTCTTTCAGCTGTTCACCAGTTGACCCCAACTCATGGTAACCGACATCCCCGAAGATTTTTTCTCTTTCGGTTGTTCACCAGTTGACCCCAACTCATGGTAACCGCATGTGTGTCAGAGTAGAAGGAGCTCCACAGGGTTTTCAAGGCTAATTTTTCCAAAGTAGATCACCAGGCCTTTCTTCTAAGGCACCTCTGAGTAAACATGAACCGCCAACCTTTTGGTTAGCAGCCCAGCGCAGTCAGCTCCATCCACGGACTCCACCCCCAAGGATACGGATACAACAGCAGTTCAGGGCACTGGCCAAGCCTGCTTAGAGGTCTGAAGTGGCAGAGGAGGAAGCGGAGGGAGGGTAGGAAAGAAAATCAAAGGATTCCAGGAACACCCATTTCAGAGAGGGAAAAGCACCGTCCGGTGCTGTTGAAACACTTCCTACTAACAGATACTGTTTCTAAACACTCAACAAGCTGTCACTTGAACTTGAATGGCCAGGGTAAAGTTCAGGGAAACGAGGAATTGCTGAGATTCCACAACCAATACAAGGCAAGGTCAAGCTCCACGGCCTACCTTCTCTTGATCTCTCCTTCATCTTCCCGTCTTGCTCTATCAGCCACTTCAGAACCAGGTGTCCTGCGGGATGCTCTGCAACGTGAAGCTGCAAGAACAGATCAAGGTCAAGAACACAGGTTAATTCACACAGCTGCTTCCCCTGGGACCTGGCTGACAGTGTCCTCTACATTACCACTGCAGATAAAGACCCAGGCAAGTCTGAAGTTCCACGAGTTCAGGGCATCTTGATCCCAAATGACCACAACTGGAGGGAGTAGAGATCCACTCCGCCCCCCAGACCAAGACAAAGCTGGTCACTCTCAATGACATAGCCACTGAAGGCAGTCTACACCAAGCTTCCTGAGTTGCAGTGTGAACAGCGCCCCACACACTCCCTGAATCGCACTAACCACGTGACAGCCACCGTGTGCAGCTGTGGGTACCTCATCAGCTAGAACACTACAGCAGAGACATTAAGACCAAAACAATATTCAAGTACACGGGACTATGTGACAAGGGGTGTTATCTGAAGAGCAAGCCACCAAAGCGTCTCCTCTGCTCAACCTTACTTCTCCCCAAGGGCCATGCCGGCAGTCCTGATGGTGCCCGAGGCAGCTCCTTCTCAAGCCCTGGGGGCACTGGGCTCAGTCTCCTCCCAGAGAACTCTCACTATGCCTGCCCGCAGTCTTCCGCTGTACCAGTGTGACCTGCTCTATGAGACCCATGGCCCTGTCTCTTTCTCAATCCCACTTGTCAGGGACACTTGGGCACTCAGTACGTGGTCCTGATTTGACTCAGATTCAAACACGCACCTGCACCAAGCACTTCCGAGCACCAAGCTGTGACCCAGGTGTCCTGTCATCTTCAATCCTCCTAACCATCTGGGTCAAAGCCTGGCACTGGCTACTGGCTCCTGTGGATGAGACTCTTGGGTTTTTACTCAACAGGCATCTCCCTCCCCTGGCTTTTCTCCCTGTGGACCCCCACCTCCCGCCCTCCACTGTACGTTCTGTTCATTTCTAAGGGGTCCTCCCCCAGCCTCAGCCAGTCCTGGTAAACCATCAGGAGTCCACATGCAACTCGATCCTGAGCAGTAAAGCACTTGAGGACATCTGCCTGGAGGTTCTCGTCTCAGTCACAGGAGACACCTTTTGCTCTGGCCCTTTCCACCTACTTGGTACACTGATGTGAGATATGATGTCGAAGGCTGTGAACGTTAGCACGTGACCATAATGCAACGACAACCCCAAAGGCGGCGTGCAGGAAAGCCAGAGCCAGCTCGGACGTCACGTGGAACTGTCACCCCCCCGTTTTCTTATTATGGTAACTAAACATCTTAACGGCCACTACCAAGTACGCCCTTATTTGCAGCCAAAGGCTTCTGCACTGAAACAACTACTACCCACAGAAATGCAGTTAAAGTCCTTAGATTTGGACTAAATTCAGACATTTGCACTCAGTTCCCCGCGAAGCCTGAACAGGACTCAATGCTGTAGACCGTCATCTTTTGCCTTCCCATCTGGATTCCGGCTCCGGCACTGGGTTTTGTTGGGAAGGGCAGGGAGCCTGCACCTACCGCATCTTTAACACTCCTGCAGGCATCCTGCAGGGATTTACTGCATTTTTGAGGAATAAGTGAAAGGCATTAACTGTAAAACCGTAACCTGCTGCCGTCGAGTCAATTCCGACTCATAGCGACCCTACAGGACAGAGCAGAACTGCCCCATACGGTTTCCAGGAAGCACCTGGTGGATTCGAACTACCAACCTTTTGGTTAGCAGCCATAGCTCTTAACCACTGGGCCACGAGGGTTTCCCTGGAGGGCATCAGACTTGCATAAATGATGACCTGTCCCGACTGTAATACTGGGGACAATAAGGAAAGGTTGTTGTAAGAACAAGCTAAGTAAGAGCAGACGCACTGCCTCAGAGAGCAGCAGGAACCCCAGAAACATGTTTGTCAAGGAGCATATGACTGAGCAGGGGATAAAGGCTCCCTGGGGGCTGGCCTCTGGCCCCCAATTCCCTTGCTCACTGACATCCACTCCCAGAGCCTGCTCTTCTCAGCTGCACCCAGCTCCTCCTGCCTCAGGGCTGCTGCCTGCACTGCGTCCTCTGCCTGGAACCTTCTTCCCACCTTCATCCCACCATTCTTCACTAGTCCTCTGGGGCCCAGGCTGGCCATCACTGCTTCAGGAAGCCTTCCTGGGGACAGGCTGGCTCCCTTGCTTCTACATCCTCACAGAGCCCTTGGTTTTCCTTCAGATCGCTTATCTCCATCTTAACGTGAATAATTCTTTGTGTAAATATTTATTTGAATACTGCACCCTCCAAAGATGGCACTTTGACGCAGACCGTGCTGACCACCGTCTAGCAGAATCAGATGCATAAGTCAATGAATTCAAGACGCAAGGCGGAGTAAGAGAAGGCCGAAACAACACAGGCAGAAGCTATCAGAAGGAACAAATACCTCTGATGAGGAGAAACTAGGGGTGCTTCGTGGAGAAGGGTTCTGGGGACCGTGAAGGGGAGGCAGGCTTTCCACAGACAGGGCACAGGAAATGGTGAAACGGCAGCAGCCTAGGCTGAGGGGAGAAGCCTGGGCAAACACAGAAGGTGCGAAGCCACAGGAAATCCAAGAGAGAGAGTTCAGACACACGGGAAGAATATGCTGGGAAGACAGCCTAGGCCAATCACGGACAACAGAGAACCGGAGTACAAGGACTCTGTTCTCACTCTGTGGGCACCACGGGGTCACTGTAAGTTTCTGAGAAAGACAGTACTGCAATGGCATTATGTCTGAAGTCACAGCTTCCAAGCGTATGGCCGGCATGAGGCCCATTTCAGGAGTGTTATCGGAGCTCTCCTCGTGGCAACGTTCTCAGTGCCTGGGGACTGAGCACTGGGCATCCCTCCTGCCTGTCCTGTAATTTACCTCTCCGTCCCGGCCGCCAGGGTGCAGCTCCTCTGCTGCCAAGCTGGCGATGGCGCTCGTGGCAGGCTGGACGTCTTCAAGGGCGGATCCCAGAATGTTGGTCACCAACACACATGCAGACTTATCCAGCACCATCTCTCGGGCGTGTCCTTGCAGGTAGCTTAACAAAGCTGGGGAGATGGCCTCTAAGAGCTCACGCCGGCGGGTCTCTGTATCCTTCTTACTGTCGGAATACGTTGAATGTGGTATTAAAACCAAAAAAAAAAAAAAAAAAAAACCACCAAGCCTGTTGCTGTTAAGTCAATTCCGACTCAAAGGCACCCCACAGAATAGAGCAGAACTGCCTCATAGAGTTTCTAAGGAGCTGCCAGTGGATTCGAACTGCCAACCTATTGGTCAGCAGCCAAACACTTAACCACTATGGTATTAAGGGGAGATAAATGACAAAGGAAATAGGAGGTCTTATTATCACAAAAAAGAGCCCTGGCGGCACAGTGGTTAAGCCTTCAACGCTAATCAAAAGGTCAGCGGTTTGAACCCACCAGCTGCTCTGTGGGAGAAAGACGCAGCAGTCTGCTTCCCTAAAGATCACGGCCTTGGAAATCCTACAGGGCGGTCCCACTCTGTCCTACGGGGTCACTGTGAGTCACAATTGACCCAGCAGCAACAGGTTTATTTTCACAAAAAGCTCCGTGAGTTCGTGCTATGCACACCACTAATGGAGGACCTGAGAGAGGAGCGGGCTCAGGCCGTTCTAGCTGCTCCCACCTGTGTGCGTTTCCGTCACCTTTCTGCAGAACTTCGATGATTTCTCTCACCGTGTGTGCGGGATCTCTGGGGCTCAGTAAATATAACAGCACCTTCCTTCCATACTTGTCATTTACTATGTTGGGCAAGGAGCTGATAATTTCCTGTAAAGGGAGAGAAACAAAAAAGTCATCTACACCTACACCCTCAAAATGAAGTACCCTGGGGTTCCAACGGCACAGAAGCACACATCCTGAACTGTCTCCCCCGGGGTGCTTCCTGGGAAATCTGGTGGCTGGCTCTGAAATCCTCTCATTAAAGCCCAAAGAGGTTTACACTTGGAACTGAGTCGACCCTCTTCAGTGGCAAGCATTACTGGGCAATCCATTTACATTGGACTGGCCAAGCCCAAGGACTTAAGAAAACATTTAAAGGCGTCATCTTCATTCACAGTGACCGGTATTCCTCAGGCCACTATTACGAGGGACACTGCTTGCTGGGGTCCCTAAGCACACAGTTAATTTGCAGCTGCAGCTAAACGCTGCACCAGGCGGTGAAGACCGTTCCCCTTAGGATTCCCCGCTGAGATGTATGTGAAGGGAGATAAAGGAACTCTGTTAAACCGAACAAGTGGAGAGAGGCTTTCAAGTTAGGGTGTGCATTCACAGCTGAGGCAGGCTGCGGGGGGAGCCGTGCCATGAAAGACAAGAGCTGCGCGGGGAGGGGAGCCAAAGCCAGGAAGGCTCCACTGACCGGGTTCCAGCAAGGCCCTATGACATTTTCATTCAGTTTACCCCAGAACAGTAGCCCCTCTGTTGGCTGTGTGAATTTCAGTGACAATGGCAATGTCGTCCCCACCCCGACTGGGCTCCCCTATAAATTAGCTGATGTTTTCAAAGACAGAAACGTCACTGTTTAAAAATGCCCTTCTTCTTACTACGGAATATGCGACAGAAAAATCACCGGTTTGTCTTACTGTCCTCTGACCTTTCCAGTCTGCAGCGAACAGGACACGTCATCAGGGCCAAGGACAGTGAGGGAAACCTGCGACGAGATGGACTGGCACCGTGGTGGCAAGAATGGACTCAAAGGTACCAACGATCATGAAGATGGCAAAGGACCAGGTCGATGTTTCTCTTGGCTACACGTAAGGTCGCTTCCGGGTGGAGCCAACTCAAAGGTAACTGACAAGGGCATTCCTATTTCTTATCACAAACATTAGAGGCACTGAAGCGCATGTATGTTTGAGCAGCATGGGCTCTTTACAGCCGGCTGGTGGAGCCCCTGGGTGGTACAAAGGGTTAAGCGCTTGAGTACTACCTGAAAGGTTTGTGGTTCAAAACCACCCAGGGGCACCTCAGGAGACAGGCCTGGTGATCTACTTCCAAAAGGTCACAGCCTTGAAAACCCTATGGAGCAGTTCTACTCTGCACACATGGGGTCACCATGAGCCGGGATTGACTCGATGGTAACTAACAGCAGGGCCACAGGAAGATTTCATTCAGTCCACCTCCCCAGGTTTGCAGACGATGGATTCGCAGAGCAGAGAGGTGACCTGCCAGAGGATGACAAGTATCAGTGGCAGGACTCAGACCAGTCCTGGTCCCCTGATTCCAAATCCCATCTCTTTCAAATAAAACATAGGCCCTCCTCTTAAGGGAAGAGATTCTCTAGGAAATGACGTACTAGAATTTGCTATTCTCCTAAACCCGCTAAAACCCACTGCCGTGCAGTTGATTCCTACTCACAGCGACCCTACAGAACAGAGTAGAAATGCCCTGTAGGGTTTCCAAGGCTATAATCTTCACAGAAGCGGACTGCCACAACTCTCCCAAAGATCAGCTGGTGGGTTTGAACTGCCGCCCTTTCGGTTAACAGCCAAGCTCTTAACCACTGTGCCACCAGGGCTCTATTATCATAAGCACCCGTTTATTACAATGAGATCAGTAATTTTTGTCCAAGGAACCAAGCTAAAAATGATCGGTCGTCAACCAGGGGATTGTGACACAGCAAAATAAGCAACTCTAGCCTCCACACACCACACCTATTCTATTTCTTCTTCTTTTAAAATCCCAGGTTCCCTCGTTTTTGCACAAAATTATATTAATAATTAGGACTTACAATTAGGAACTGACAGTCTACTTCCAAACATCAGTCAATGAAAACCTATAGATCACAGAGCTTGATCCACAACCAGCCACAGAAACAGCACAGGACCGGGCAGCGTTTTCTTCTGTTGTGGTGGGGTCCCCCCGAGTTGGGGCTGACCTGATGGCAGCTAACAACAACAACAACACATCTTGTTAAGTGCTTCCTAGGAGCCGGATGCTACGCTGACAGCTGTACACCGATCATCTGAAACAATCTTCATGATACCATGAGGTAGGTACTACAGTTTTGTCATTTTGCAGGTAAGAACCATGAGGCTCAGATAAGGAAAGCAACTTGTCCAAGGTCACTGACCCAGAACGTGGCAGAGCCAAGATATGCTCCCCTCTTCCCACGACTCCTTAAACTTAAACTTCTGAAGAAGCTTAAGGTCCAAGTATAAAGATTTCTACATAAAACCTAAAGGACAGCAGAGAAAAGGTGCAATAGATCTGACCACCTCAAAAAGAATTCATCATTTCAACTACCCAGAGGGCAAAGAGCTTAAAATTTCAGTCATAAAAGGAAAGACGGAAAGAAAGAATGGGCAGGCTTATTATAGGGTAGGGAATTCTTTTGTAATCCCAAAGGAGATGACCCTCAAAGTGGGCTCAATATATTTGTTTTTGATAATGAACTTTTTAGTGCCACAAATACATGTTACTTTGAGTGTAGCTTTTTCTATTTTCGGTTTCACCAACTCATAAAAGCAGACAGACACTTTAATTTGTTGTCCAATCTGTGAATTTGTTAAGAGAGAAGGGTGCGAACAATACATTTAAAAAAACCCTATTGCCAGCAAATCGATTCTGACTCATAGCAACCCTATAGGACAGTGTAGAACTGCCCCATAGGGTTTCCAAGGCTGTAATCTTTACGGAAGCAGATTGCCACATCTTTCTTCTGTGGCGCAGCTGGTGGATTTGAACCATCGACCTGTTGATTGGCAGCCAAGTGCTTAACCACTGTGCCACCAGGGCTACTTGGAATGATACACAGCTTGGGCCAAAAACAAACAAAACAACTTGGCAATCTTTAAAAATACCACTCTAGAGTTTGAGAGAGGTGTGCCCAAGATGGCGGAGTAGTCAGATGCATCTCGTGATCCCTCTTACAACGAAGACACAAAAAAACCAAGTGAAACGATTATATACATGACAAGCTAGAAGTCCCAAACATCAAAGGCAAAGTTAGAAATCGGACTGAGCAGCAGGCGAAAGGAGAGATGGTTCAGAAGTGGCAAGGAGTTGCCAGACCTCACTTGGCGAGAACCAGCGCCCCTCAGGCACGATCTCCTGGAGCAACCGCGGCGGGGCTGATGGTAGCGTTTGGGACGCGGTTTCCTCAGGAAGAGACGGTGAGTCACACAGGTTACTCACACCTCCAGAACCAGAGAAGAACAGCGCTTTGGTAAAAGCCAAGTACTTGCATTTATTTTGCCATGACTCCAGCCGCCAAGCCTGCTTTATTGGCTGTAGATTTCCCTGGGCCTGAGATAGGTCCTGCTGTGAACCCTGAGCCATTCTGGCCATTCTCCCCGCCTTGAAGAAGGAATAAATTAACAATTGGGGGAAAAGATAATCTGCCAGCTCCACTAAGCTGGGGAGCTCAGGACAGAAGTGGCTTCTGTCCAGGCACAAACAGTCTGCTGACTCTGAATACCTTTCACCCCTGCACGGGCTTGTGTGGGCCCATTTCAATAGATCAGGCCCTTCTTACTGCAACAGTGTATGTGCTTCAGGTCTCACTTCAACTGTTTTAGCTGTGTGGTGGAGAGGTGGGTTTTTGATGTTTGACACCACTTTCTCTATTAAACACGGTTCTCACATATCCACATCAGTGGCCTGAGGACTGTTGGCTCCACTCAAGTCACACAGTCACCTGCGACAGGGGTCCAAGGATAAGTGGTGCCTCCCAGTCCTTACCACCAAAAGCACTGGATACCCATGGTCTGGCTACAAAACCCACCCACCTGTGCGCTTTAGGAAACAGGGACATACTTTCCTCACAGACACTAAGGGAACGGTTGTCAGCCCCCTGCCTTGTTCAGAGTGTGACACCCCACTCCCCGCTGTAACCAGATACCTGTGCCTACACCAATCACCCCTGCCCCTGTAAGACTGTAGGACAGAGCCTGTACCACACACTTGATGACCAACTACCTGGACACCTGAGCTGAATCCATACAAGAAAAGTGAATGGACTCCTGGGCTCATATATGTGGTAACAGCTCTAGCTACAGATAGGACGTTAGAGCTTCAAAGAAGCAAATAATCAAGCTAGCTCAAGCAGCCTATTTAGGCAAATCAAACAAAACAAAGCAAGAAGCTAGGATGCAGTAAGCAAACATAAAATAATACAATAACTTATAGCTGGCTCGGAGACAAGTCAATATCAAATCACATAAAGAAGCAGACCACAATCACATCAACAAGCCCTCAAAACAAAGAATCAAAGAATCTTCCAGATGAAGATGTATTCCTGGAATTACCAGATGTAGAATATAAAAGATTAACTTACAGAACTCTTCATGAGATCAGGCAAAATGCAGAACAAGCCAAAGAATACACAGATAAAGCAGGTGAAGAAATTAAAAGGGTTATTCAAGAACATGAGGAAAACTTTAACAGGCTGTACGAATCCACAGAGAGACAGCCATCAGAAATTCAAAAGATTAACAATAAAATTACAGAATTAGACAACTCAATAGAAAGTCAGAGGAGCAGAATTGAGGAAATGGAAGGCAGAATTAGTGTGACTGAAGCTAAAACACTTGGCAGCAACATATTTGAAGAAAAATCAGATAAAAGAATTAAAAAAAAAATGAAGAAACTCTAAAAATCATGTGGGACTCTATCAAGAGAAATAATCCACAAGTGATTGGAGTACCAGAACAGGGAGGGATAACAGAAAATACAGGGAGAACTGTTAAAGATTTGTTGGCAGAAAACTTCCCTGATATCGTGAGAGATGAGAAGATACCTACCCAAGATGCTCAACGAACCTCACATAAGGTAGATCTCAAAAGTAACCAAGACAAGTTATAATCAAACTTGCCAAAACCAAAGACAAAGAGAGAATTTTAAGAGCGGCTAGGGATAAAAAGTCACCCACAGAAGAGAGTAAATAAGAATAAGCTCGGACTACTCGGCAGATCCCATGCCACAAGAAGGCAATGGGATGACATATGAATAACTGAAGGAAAAAACTGCCAGCCAAGAATCATATATCCAGCAACACTGTCTCTCAAATATGAAGATGAAATTAGGACATTTCCAGATAAACAGAAGTTTAGGGAATTTCTAAAAACCAAACCAAAACTACAAGAAATACTAAAGTGAGTTCTCTGGTTAGAAAATCAATAATATCAGATATCAACCCAAGACTAGAACACAGGACAGAGCGACCAGATATCAACCCAGATAGGCAAATCACAAAAATAAATCAAGATTAAAAAATGCTCAAAACAGGGAAACAGTGATGTCATTATGCAAAAGATGACAACATTACAACAATAAAGAGGGGCTAAAAAATGTAGTCACAGATCTTTCACATGGAGAGGAAGTCAAGACGATATAAAGAAATAAAACTTTGGTTTAAACTTAGAAAAATAGAAGTACATATTAAGGTAACCACAAAGGAGACCAAGATTCCTACACATCAAAATAAAATACAAGAAAAATATAAATACTCAGCAAAAACAAAACAACAACGAATAAGAGGAAAAGACAATATATAAACTACTCAGCATAAAAAATTACGTGGAAAAAAAGAAACTGTCAACAACACACAAAAAAAGACACCAAAATGACAGGACTAAACTCATACCTATTCATAATTATGCTGAATGTAAATGGATTAATGCACCAATGAAGAGACAGAGGGGGCAGAATGGATAAAAAAACACGATCCATCTATATGCTGCCTACAAGACCTAAAGACACAAACAAAAAATCAAACGATAGAAAAAAATATATCAAGCAAACAACAATCAAAAATCAGCAGGAGTGGCAATATTAATTTCTGACAAAATAGACTTTAAAGTTAAATCCACCACAAAGGATAAGGAAGGACACTATATAATGATTAAAGGGACATATATTAGGAGGACATGACCATATTAAATATTTACGCATCCAATGACAGGGTTGAAAGATACATAAAACAAACTCTATCAGCATTGAAAAGTGAGACGGACAGCTCCACAATAATAGTAGGAGACTTCAACACACCACTTTTGGTGAAGGACAGGACATCCAATAAGAAGCCCAATAAAGACACGGAAGATCCAAATACCAACTTGACCTCACAGACACATACAGAACATTCTACCTAACAGCAGCCCAGTATACTTTCTTTTCCAGTGCACATGGAACACTCTCTAGAACAGACCACACATTAGGTCATAAAGCAAGCCTTAGCAGAATCCAAAACATCGAAATATTACAAAGCATGTCCTCTGACCATAAGGCCACAAAAATAGAAATCAATAACAGAAAAAGCAGGGAAAAGAAATCAATCACTTGGAAACTGAACACTATCCTGCTCAAAAATGACAGGGTTATAGAAGACATTAAGGATGGAATAAAGAAATTCATAGAATCCAATGAGAATGAAAACACTTCTGATCAGAACCTTTGGGACAGAGCTAAAGCAGTGCTCAGAGGTCAATTTACAGCAATAAATGCACACATCCAAAAAGAAAGGTACAAAATCAAAGAACTATCCCTACAATTTGAAAAAATAGAGAGCAACAATAGAAACCCTCAAGCACCAGAAGAAAGCAAATAATAAAGAGCAGAATTAAATAGAGAAAAGAAAAACTGAAAGAGTTAACAAGACCAAAAGCTGGTTCTTTGAAAAAATTATCAAAATTGATAAATCACTGGCCAAACTGACGAAAGAAAAACAGAAGAGGAAGCAAATAACCCAAGTAAGAAATGAGATGGGCAATATCACAATAGGCCCAAATGAAATTAAAAGAATCATATCAGATTACTATGAAAAACTGTACTCCAACAAATTTGAAAACCTACAAGAAATGGATGAATTTTTAGAAACACACTACCTACCTAATCTAACACAGAGGTAGAACAACTAAATAAATCCATAACGAAAGAAGACACCAAAAAGGTAACTAAAAAACTCCCAACAAAATAAGCCCTGGCCCTGAGGGCTTCACTGGAGAGCTCTACCAAACGTTCAGAGAAGAGTTAACACCACTACCACTAAAGGTATTTCAGAGCATAGAAAAGGACGGAATACTCCCAAACTCATTCTATGAAGCCACCATATCCCTGATACCAAAACCAGGTAAAGACACCACAAAAAAAAAAAAAAAAAGAAAATTACAGACCCATATCCCCCAAGAACTTAGAGGCAAAAATCCTCAACAAAATCCTAGCCAATGGAATTCAACGGCATATCAAAAAAATAATTCACCATGACTAAGTGGGATTCATACCAGGCATGAAGGGATGGTTCAACATTAGAAAAACAATCAATGTAATCCATATAAATAAAACAAAAGAACCACATGGCCTTTTCAATTGATGCAGAAAAGATATTTGACAAAGTCCAACACCCATTCATGATAAAAACTCTCAGCAAAATAGGAATAGAAGGAAAATTCCTCAACATAATAAAGGGCATTTATACAAAGCCAACAGAGAACATCATCCTAAATGGAGAGAGTCTGAAAGCATTCCCCATGAGATCGGGAATCAGATAAGGATGCCCTTTATCCCCACTCTTATTCAACGTTGTGCTAGAGGTCCTAGCCAGAGCAATTAAGCTAGATAAATAAATAAAGGACATCTAGAGTGGTAAGGGAGAAGTAAAAGTATCTCTATTTGCAGATGACATGATCTTATACACAGAAAACCCTAAAGAATCCTCAAGAAAACTACTGAAACTAATATAGGAGTTCAGCAGAGTATCAGGATACAAGATAAACATACAAAAATCAGTTGGATTCCTCTATATCAGCAAAGAGAGAGACAAACAGGAAATCACCAAATCAATACCATTTACAACAGCCCCCAAGAAGATAAAATATTTAGGAATAAATCTAACCAGAGATTTAAAAGACCTATACAAAGAAAACTACAAGACACTACTGCAAGAAACCAAAACAGAACTACGTAAGTAGAAAAACATACCTCGCTCATAGATAGGAAGACTCAACATTGTAAAAATGTCTCTTCTACCAATAGCGATCTATAGATTCAATGCAATTCTTATCCAAATTCCAATGACATTTTTTAGTGAGATGGTGAAACAAATAACCAACTTCATATGGAAGGGAAAGAGGCCCTGGAGAAGTAAAGCATTACCGAAAAAGAAGAACAAAGGGAGGTCTCAGGCTACCTGATTTTAGAGCCTATTATACCAGCACAGCAGTCAAAACAGCCTGGTACTGTTACAACATCAGATACATAGGCCAATGGAACAGAATTGAGAATCCAGACATAAATCCATCCACATATGTGCAGTTTGTATTTGTCAAAGGTGCAAAGTCAGTTAAATGGGGGAAAAGACAGTCTCTTTAACAAAAGGTGCTGGCATAACTGGATATCCATCTGCAAAAAAATTAAACAAGACCCATACCTCACGCCATGCACAAAAACTAACTCAAAATGGATCAAAGGCCTAAATACAAAATCTAAGATGATAAAGATCATGGGAGAAAATATAGGTAGAACGCTGAGAGCCCTAATACATGGCATAAACAGTATACGAAATGTTACTAACAATGCAGAATCGCCAGAAGAAAAACTAGATAACTGGGAGCTCCTAAAAAATCAAACAGCTATGCTCATCCAAAGACTTCACCAAAAGAGTAAGAAGACTACCTACAGACTGGGAAAAAGTTTTTAGCTACGACATTTTCGATCAGTGTCTGATCTCTAAAATCTACGTGATACTGCAAAAATTCAACGACAAAAAGACAAATAATCTAATTAAAAAATGGGCAAAGGATATGAACAGACATTTCACTAAAGAAGACATTCAGGCAGCTAACAGATATGTGAGGAAATGCTCACAATCACTAGCCGTTAGAGAAATGCAAATCAAAACTGCAAAGATACCATCTTACTCCACCAAGTCTGGCATTAAAAAAAAAAACAAACACAAAATAATAAATGTTGGAGAGGTTATGGAGAGACTGGAACACTTATACACTGCTGGTGGGAATGTAAAATAGTACAACCACTTTGAAATCGATTTGGCACTTCCTTAAAAAGCTAGAAATAGGAGTGTCATAAGATCCAGCAATCTCACTCCTTGCAATACACCCTAGAGAAATAAGAGCCTTTACACGAACAGATATATGCACACCCTTGTTTACTGCAGCACTGTTGACAACAGCAAAAAGATGGAAGCAACCAAGGTGCCCATCAACGGATGAACGGATAAATAAATTATGGTATATTCATACAATGGAATACTACACATCGACAAAGAACACTGATGAATCTGTGAAACATTTCATAACATGGAGGAATCTGGAAGGCATTATGCTGAGTGAAATTAGTCAGTTGCAAAAGGACAAATATTGTACGAAACCACTATTATTAAGAACTCAAGAAACAGTTTAAACACATTAGGAAAAGGAGTATTTACCATTTTAGGTAGTAGACAAGAACTATTTTAGGTGAAGGGAAAGACAACACGCAATACAGGAGAGGTCAGCACAACCGGACTAAACCAAAAGCAAAGAAGTTTCCTGAATAAACTGAACACTTCAAAGGCCAGAGTAGCAGAGGCGGGGGTCTGGGGACCATGGTGTTTCAGGGGACATCTAAGTCAACTGGCATAATAAAATCTATTAAGAAAACATTTTGCATCCCACTTTGGAGGGTGGCGTCTGAGGTCTTAAATGCTAGTAAGCGGCCATCTAAGATGCATCATTTGGTCTCAACCCACCTGGAGCAAAGACATAAGGTAATTATGAGCCCAAAAGGCAGAAAGGGCCACATCAATCAGAGACCATATCAGCCTGAGAGCAGCCCAGCTACAGCTGATGACTGCCCTGACAGGGAACACAACACAGAACCCCTGGTAGAGCAGAACAGTGGGATGCTGACCTCAAATTCTTATAAAAAGACCAGACTTAATGGTCTAACAGACTAGAAGGACTGTGGAAGTCATGGTCCCCGGACCCTCTGTTAGCCCAAGACAGGAACCATTCCTAAAGCCAACTCGTCAGACGGGGATTGGACTGGATTATAAGATAGAAAATGATACTGGTAAGGAGTGCGCCTCTTGGCTCAAGTAGACACATGGATTATGTGTGCAGCTCCTGTCTGGAGGGTTGATGAGAAGGCGGAGGGGGTCAGAAGCTGGCTGAATGGACACGGGAATACAGGGTGGAGAGAAGGAGTTGCTGTCTCATTAGGGGGAGGGTAATTAGGAGTATTAGGAGTATATAAACCACCAAACCCACTGCCGCTGAGTCGATTCCGGCTCATCGCGACCCTATAGGACAGAGGAGAACTGCCCCATAGAGTTTCCAAGGAGCGAGGATCATGGGCTTGGGATCCCAGCAAAAGTGAATACCAGCAGTAGAGACTCAATCTTATAGGTTTTCTGCTTAGCGTTTTCCCCTTGCAAGAATTATCTCAGACAGAACCACCCCAAAGCCATCTAGTTGTAATTTCTTATTATGCTCTAAAGCAGGTATGTGAACAGATGACAAATCACAGGAAGAACAAACGGCTTCCCTCATGAAGATGTCTTTGGTGAGCTCTGACCTGGTACTGACCCCCTGCCAGATTCCTGGCACTCTTGTTTGGCCAATCCTCTTTTAAAAAGGAAAGGTAAAGGCCAAAGTCAAAGGTGCACACAGGAAGCAGAGTCAGAGTGCACGTGCACCTTGGGTGCACTGCAGTAACGCAGGAAACACCACATGCACAGAGCTGAGCCTGGGTGCATGCAACTCCATGTAGGCGGTGTGTGAGGACAAACGGGAACGCAGACTGGCCTGAACCTTACAGAGCTAAAATCTGTGGCAAGAGGCAAGACAAACTTAACCAAAAGCTAAAAATAAAAGATTTAAATAATGGCTCATAGCAGAAGTTTAGAGGATAACATTCTTTTTGCATCATTAGTCACAAAGTGGCAGTGACACCAGCTTCCTGAGTTGTTTCAAAAATCTGATGATTTCACCCCAAAATCCACCTCTTTGGCTGTACTCAGAAATCTGACGGTCTGTGAACTTGGAGCCCACGCTCCCAGAGGCTGGCCGAGCAGAGGCCGTGAACTTGGTCCAGGCACCTGCTCTCTCCATTAGCACAGCACCTCCCCCGCCCCGCCACCCCTGCTCCCAGGCTCCCTTGTCTGACACTCGTGGCCTACTTGTTTCCCTCCTGGTCCAGGAGCGCTTCTGAGTCTGCAAGCACTGGGCCTGATCATGAAAAAAGCCAGCTGCTGCAGAGTCAATTCTGAGCCATGGAGACCCCATGTTTATCAGAGTAGAACCATGCTCCACGGGGTTTTCAACGGCTGTGACCTTTCAGGTAGCCCTGGTGGCACAGTGGGTAAGTGCAGTTTGAATTCACCAGCTGCTCCTCGGAAATCCTATGGGGCAGTTCGACTCTGTCCTATAGGGTCACTATGAGTTAGAATCCACTCGATGGTAATGGGTCAGTAACCTTTTGGAAGTAGATCACCAGGCCTTTGTTCCAAGGTGCCTCCGAGTGGACTCAAACCACCAGCCTTTCTGTAAGCAGCCGAGACCATTTACCAGCTGTACCACCCAGGAACTCCATGAGTCAGCACATGAAGTACCACTAGACAAACGGATGGCGTAATGGATTGAATCACGTCCCCAAAAAATATGTGCCAACTTGGGTAGGCCATGATTCCCAGTGCTGTGTGGTTCTCCTTCATTTTGTGACTTTCCTATGTGTTCTAAATCATAATCTCTGCCAGTGGTTAAAGAGGATCAGGGTGGGATATAACACCCTTGCTCAGGGCACATCTGTGATCCAATGTAAAGAGAGTTTCCCTGGGGTGTGGCCTGCACCACCTTTTATCTTACAAGAGATAAAAGGAAATGGAAGCAAGCAGAGAGTGGGGGACCTCCTACTACCAAGAAAGTTGTGCAAGGAGCAGAGCACGTTCTGTCCTTTGGATCTGGGGTTCCTACATGCAGCAGCTCTAGTTCAGGGGAAGACTGATGAGAAGGACCTTCCTCCAGAGCTGACAGAGAGAGAAAGCCTTCCCCTGGAGCTGATGCCCTGAGTTTGGACTTCTAGCCTACCGGACTGTGAAAAAATAAATTTCTCTTTGTTAAAGCCATCGACTGTGGTATGTCTGTTATAGCAGCACCACATGACTAAGACAGACGGCAAAGACAAGAACT
Organism: Elephas maximus indicus; assembly: GCF_024166365.1. Lineage (NCBI taxonomy): Eukaryota > Metazoa > Chordata > Mammalia > Proboscidea > Elephantidae > Elephas > Elephas maximus. Next base: position 7,716,464 of record NC_064827.1, on the reverse strand, counting down.
ACAGGATTGAGTGAGTGGGAGACCAGGTGTGGCTGGGATATCAAGGCTGCTACATGGGAAGCAAAATGCAGCTTGGGCTTTGAACAAGAGAGAAAGGGGAGAGTGTTCGCCAGGCTATGATTCCAATCGGACATTTTGGGAAACCCAGCTACTCTGAACAGAATGCTTAGCAACACAAAGCTTCCTCAGCTACTTCAAAAAGCACCACAATACAACAGGTTCTGCAGTGGCTGAGAGGGAAACATGCCCACTCGGCTCCTCATCACCGGGAGCAGCCTACATGACAACCCGGCCATTCTACCGCTAAGCCAACACCTCAGGGGGACGTAACACATGTATGAGAAGACAGGGACTACAATGTAGAACTACTGGGAGCAGCAGAATGAATGAATGAATGAATAAACAGACTTCAAACCATAAACAACCAAAATGCCCATCAACAGGAAAACGGAAAAATAAATTGTGGTATACTTACACAGGAGAAAGGAGCTGGGTGGTGCAAGTGGTTTGCAATCAGGTGCCAACCTAAGGTTAGTGATTTGAGCCCACCCAGAGGCTCTGTGGAAGAAGCCCTGGTGAACTGCTTCCGTAAGATTGTTGCAAAGGTGCTGTCGAGTCGGTTCTGACTCATAACGACCCTATGTACCACAGAACGAAGCACTGCCCGGTCCTGCACCATGCTTACAATCGTTATGTTTGAGCCCATTGTTGCAGCCACTGCGTCAATCCATCTCATTGAGGGTCATCCTCTTTTCCACTGACCCTCTACTTTACCACGCATGATGTCCTTCTCAGGGGCTGATCTCTCCTGACAACATGTCCAAAGTATGTAAGATGCACTCTCGCCTCCCTTGCTTCTAAGGAGCATTCTGGATGTACTTCTTCTAAGACAGATTTGTTCGTTCTTTTGGCAGTCCATGATATATTCAGTATTCTTCACCAACACCACAATTCAAAGGCGTCAATTCTTCTTCGGTCTTCCTTATTCATCGTCCAGCTTTCACATGCATGTGATGCAATTGAAGATACCATGGCTTGGGTCAGGCGCACCTTAGTCTTCAAGGTGACATCTTTGCTTTTGAACACGCTAAAGATGTCCTTTGCAGCAGATTTGCCCAATGCAATGCATCATTTTGATTTCTTGACTGCTGCTTCCATGGGTGTTGACTGTGGACCCAAGTAAAATGAAATCCTTGACAACTTCAATCTTCATTTATCATGATGTTGCTCACTGGTCCAGTTGTGAGGATTTTTGTTTTCTTTTTTTGTTGAGGTGTAATCCATGCTGAAGGCTGTGGTCTTTGATCTTCATTAGTAAGTGCTTCAAGTCCTCTTCACCTTCAGCAAGCAAGGTTGTGTCATCTGCATAACGCAGGTTATTAATGAGTCTTCCTCCGATCCTGATGCCCCGTTCTTCTTCATATAGTCCAGCTTCTCGGATTATTTGCTCAGCATACAGACTGAATAGGTATGGTGAAAGAATACAACCCTGACACATGCCTTTCCTGACTTTAAACTACTCAGTATCCCCTTGTTCTGTTCAAATGACTGCCTCTAGATCTATGTACAGATTCTTTAGGAGCACAGTTAAGTGTTCTGGAATTCCCATTCTTTGCAATGTTACACATAATTTATGATCCACACAGTCGAATGCCTTTGCATAGTCAATAAAACACAGGTAGACATCCTTCTGGTATTCTCTGCTTTCAGCCAGGATCCATCTGACATCAGCAATGATATCCCTGGTTCCACGTCCTCTTCTGAAACCGGCCTGAATTTCTGGCAGTTCCCTGTTGATATACTGCTGCAGCCACTTTTGAATGATCTTGAGCAAAATTTTGCTTGTGTGTGATATTAATGATATTGTTCTATAATTTCCGCATTTGGTTTGATCACCTTACTTGGGAATAGGCATAAATATGGATCTCTTCAGTAGGTTGGGCAGGCAGCTGTCTTCCACCCCCGTAAAGATAACAGCCAAGAAACCCTATGGGCCTCAGTCCTACTCTGTAACACACGAGGTCACCGTAAGTTGGAATCAACATAACAGCAATGGGTTTATTAAGTTTTTTTTTGTTTTTGGTTCTATACGGTAGAATATTACCTGACAATAACATATATGTGTTTTTAGAACAATGGTAGGCTTACCACAGCCTGTGGATCAAATCCAGCTCGTGGCCTGTTTTTGCACATTCTATGAGCAAAGAATGGTTTTTACATTTTTCCAGGGTTCCAAAAACAAACAAACACGAGTATGCAACACAGGCAACATGCAGCCGACAAAGCCTAAAATACTCGTCGTATTTACAAAAGAGGCTCATCTAGCCACGGGTGAATCTCACAAACATAACGCCAAAAGGAGAACACAAACTGCAGAAGAAGCCATACCACAGGACGTTTATGCAGCACTTATAAACATGCAAAACAATACCGGACACATCTACATATAGAGAGAGAACAAGGAAATGCCAGCCAATAACAAACAGCAAGCTCGGCACAGCGGATACAGAGTGGGGGTGCGGCACGCGATGGGGGATACACCAAGGCTTGAATTTGAACTGTGTTTGTCAGGTTTTCCTCCCTATGTCAGATGGTGGGAAGCTGGGTGTTCACTGCTATACTCATACACGTAGCTGTACGTTTTAAAGATAATATGTTGTAAAATATGTGCCAAAATTTATTCAACCTCAAATAGCAACTGGCTATTGTTTGGTGCCATCAAGTTGATTCCAACTCACGGCCACCCTAGATGACAGAGTAGAACTGCCCCATGGAGCCTCCTAGGCTGTCATCTCTATGGGAGCAGATCACCAGGTCTTCCTCCCCAGAAGCCGCTGGCTGGTGGGTTTGAACTGCCAACGCTGCAGTTAGCAGCCGAGAGCTTAACCGCTGCACCACAAGGGCTCCTCAGCAACTGGCTGGTGCACCTACTTCCTTTCCAGGGGATCACTGCTGTCAAACCAGCTACACCACAGCAGCGATTTAAGGGTAAAACAGACCAAATGTTCTCCATACGCTTATTTCGGAAAGTGAAGTGGGTGGAAACAGTGCATTCATTTTCAAAGTGAAGCGCTTGGCTGACCAGGCTGTAATCGCAATCTGGCCTTTTGGAAAATTTGGTCCCCCTGAACGGAACGCCTAGCAACACTAAGCTGTCTGGGCTAGTGTTCAAAAGCACTGCATACTGCAACAGGTTTTGTGGTGGATGGGTGAGAAAAAACGCAAGAGCAATTAGCATTCAGAGTTACTTCACTTGCTCCACAGTTGAAGGATACACAGAACCTGGGGAGCGTCTGTCAGTTAGAGGCGGGAGGTCGCAAAGTCGCCCTGAGTATGAGTAGCCATTAGAACGCGGGTTAAAGAGTTGTGGGAACTGAACTGATAAACGGAGTCATGCTCAGGGAACCACGACTGCTTCAATGATGACTTAAAAGGAATCAATCTCAGAAAAAACTAGAAGGCACACAATTGTGACAAATTCTGAAGAAAGTCTGGCTTCCCTGGAAATTCACTTGGAGGGGTTATGCAAATTTTATTTGTAGTGAAAATATGAAACAAAAGCGAACTTTCAATGGCCCCAGCCAGTTTCCACTTTCATGAAACAACTTTATTCATTAGCTAATTCCATGGGCTCCCATCGCTGTTATAGGAACGAAAAAGAATCATCACTGATTGGAGTCAGAGGGGTAATAAAGTCACCAGGAACTTGTCAAAACACTCAAGTCGGTGACACGAAAGTCTTGCCAACGGGTTTCTTCCCACAAGTCCGTCCCAAACAAAGTCACCACCATCAAACACGCATGGGCAAAGCCGGAAAATGACAGCCAGGGCATGAGAAACCCAAGCACAGGAGCTTTAGCTGCCACCAAAGAAAACAAATCTTTCCCTCTACCAACTGATACACTTTTTTAACTACACCCAGCTGTGCTGGTCCAGACAGGCCACACAGACAGGTCACAGCAAGACCACCTGTCACCAGGTAAAGTCTCTTTCTGCATCATCCATATGCCTCTCCCTTTGGACTGTGTGAAAGCCACATTTGCCCCTAAGATTTCTCCAAGGGGCCCGGCCATTTATCAAGCAGAAAGGTTGTGAAACGTTCAGATGAAGAATCTACATCTATACAGACTACAAAACCAAAAAAACCAAACCCATTGCCACTGAGTCGATTCCAACTCACAGTGACTCTATAGGGCAGAACAGAACTACCTCATAGGGTTTCCAAAGAGCAGCTGGTGGAGTCGAACTGCCAACCTTTTAGTTAGCAGCTGAGCTCTTAACCACTAAGCCACCAGGGCTCCATAAAAGAAGGTCGCTCTTTGCTATCAATGTTGCCAAGTTCTTAATGGCCACTACCCCCTCTCTCCGTATAGTATACCCGATACCACTCACACACTACATATAAAGGAAGGGAAGAGAGGATAACAGAACTAGAAGTCAGAAGAAGGGTCGCTGCAGGGTGAGAGAAATGTTTCAGACTGTACTTTTTACTTTGGAGGAGTTTCTCCAAAAAGATGGCTTGGGTTTTCTGAAGGCAATCTTAGGGTTAATTAAACTGCGTCCAACGACTACCGCTTTATGTGGTCATTAGACCGGGCTGGAAGGAATTGCTGACATACAAAATGGAAGCTAGGGTTTTAATCTTAGTAATAATTAAAAAAAAACACTGTGTTTTCGTGAAAGTTTACACAGCAAATTAGGTTCCCTTTTGACAGTTTTGACACAAATTTTTCAATGACATTAGCTACATTTTTCACAACGTGTCCACATTCTCTTTCACCGCGTCCTGGCTGTTCCATCTCCACTGCTCTAGTTTCCCTGCCCCTTATCCTCTCATTTTTGGTTTAGCATAATTGCTGACTTTTTGGTCTTACACAGATGTTTTTATTGGAGCACTGTATTGCGGATAATATCCTTTGTGTGCCAATCCATTATTTTGCTAAAAGGTCAGTGACCCCAGGGGATAGTTTTGGGTCAAGGTTTAAAGACCATCTCAGGGCAACAGTCTCAGGGAGTCCTCTAGCCTCTACTGATCCGGTAAGCCGGCGCTTTTCAAGAATTTGAATCCTGTTCCACACTCTCCTCCCGTGGGTCTTCGGTAGTCGTTTTTTAATCTGTTTCCATAAAATTTTTCACAGAAGCTCTAAGAAGTATCAGAATCGAGTGAGTTTTATCAGTTTTTCTTCTCCGGCTCAATCGGGGAGAGATCGGTGGACAGGGTCATTGTACACAGGCGGCTTCTCCATAAGGAGGGAAGGTTAAACAGCCAGGGACACCCTCTGCCTGGATCACAGTCCCCGATTAATTCAAGAATTACTGTGTAAACTAATTTCAGATCAAATCCAAACACTGCTTTGCTAATTTTTATTCTTTTCTTAATATCTCCTGTGGTCTAGAAAGCCATACTCAATGCTCTGGTCTTCTCCAAGACTCAGGATCGTGGAGTGGCTGGCGCGCCTCTCTTCACTGCACCTTCTGACTGGCCGCCTGCACGCCCATGACGACGGAGCTGTTTGTACTGCTGCTGCTACCGCGGACATCTGGGCTGCAAGAAGTGCGCCAGCTGCCTGGGGCTGCACACAGCCTGCTGTGGTAAGGTTAACAACGGCAGCCTCCTCAGCGGGTGAGGCCCGCTCTGAACTGCCCGAGCCTGGTCCAGAACCCTGCCTCCTGGCTGTTGAGGACTACAAGTTGTGGGTTGCTGAGGTGGTTGTCCTGAAGTAAACTGAGAAAGCTGCTGTTGCCAAGTGTTAAAAATGAGCGAGCCACCGGGACACTGAGCTAGATTTACGGGCCTGAGGCTTGAAGTGTTTTTTAAACCAAATGGAGCACCTGCTCGAGAAGCTGGCAGTGCACCTCGCAGGGCATCTGGTAACAGACCTCCTGAGGGCAGAAGGCCACCAAGATGGATCGTTGATCAAAGCCTGGGCTCCACAAACAGAGCCCGCTACAGTGACAGGCCAAGTCCAGCAGAGTTTCCCAGGACTTGGTGGCCATGATTCTTTATGATGAGCTCACAGGTGACAAGGTAGCTGGAGGAAACACACTAACGTCACTGAGATCCAAGGTGACTTCTGAGACAACCTGGTGGCTTAGAAGCAGGGGGCAGAGCTGGAGATTTGAGAAAGCTGCCTGCCTGCTATGGGGCAGAACGGTTACCTGTGAAACAGTTTCCTGAGCTTGAGGGAAGTTTGATGGCTGGAGGTCGGTGTGTTCCTCCCATTCCCCGTACTGAAGACTGAACTGATCCGGTCTCAGGCTAGAGAAAGCTGATGCAGACAGGCTGAGCCACTGGGGCCGTGTGACACGCTGACTAGGCATCTGGCTTCGCTCTGGACTGGTTCCTGGTACTGACTACCCTCTGAGCATCAATCAAAAGGACTGTGAGTTTTTACTCCGTTTCTGTTTTGTTTTGTAATGTGTCCGTGTTTTACACTGCTGGGTAGGCAAACTACAGAAGCACAACCCTGCGATTTCTAAATGAAAACAGGGAATGACTTACTGAACTAGGGTTGGTCTGCCCAAGTCACTGCTTTGTAAAAAATAGTTTCACTAAACATAGTATGTATAGGAGTGCCCTAAGAAACATCAGCAACATCTTTCAGAAGAATGAAATTCGATATTATTTAGCATAAAAGGTTTCTGCACAGTGCTAAAAAATAGTTTTTACAAATCCATCTTAGGGAAAAAATTTTAAAAAAGGCTGTTATCCTACCCCAAATGTAAAAGTGTTGAGTCTTTAAACAGATAAAACAATATTAACATCAAGTTATAAAATTATAGTCTATACAAGAACAAAGCAAATTGCAAAAATAAGACTCAGTTGAGACACCTGACAGGATAACAGAAAATACTGGGTAGAAAGCATACGTAAGTCTCTGCACACATGCATATGTGAGATCAAGCTCAGACACCCACAACTGATTGATTTAAGTAAGGCCAAGACCATCAGAATTACTTACTGATATGATTATCTGCTTCACCAGCTTAGTATCATCAATACAGTCAAACGCTGCCAGTAAAACCAGGTGGGAGTATTGGCCCTGTAAGAATGAGAAGACAGTTAAGGTTTAAAAATGCCCAGGTTTTCCCTTTTACTCTGCCCTGTGGAGTCACTTTATGAAGGTTACCAACACTGACAACTGCTCGCACATGATATAAACAAGACAGCTAAAAGCCATTCAAATAAACCTCCTCTCTTATCAGGACCTAGTTAATTATACTCTAGAGGCAAGGTTGGTTAGGAAAAAAAAAAGAAGAAATAAAAAAACACATTCTTCAAAACCAAATATCTCAGGCTCATTTTTTTCTAACTAACCAGGACGCAGTACCTCTCTAAATAACTGTCCTGTTAATGAGTTTAAAAAAAAAAACAACTGTTGCTGTCAGTTGATTCCGACTCATAGTGACCCTACAGGACACAGCAGAACTGCCCCACAGGGTTTCCAAGGCTGTCATCTTTAGGGAAGCAGACTGCCACATCTTTCTTCTATGGAGTATCTGGTGGGTTTGAACTGCTGACCTTTGGGCTAGCAACCCAGTGCTTTAACCACTGTACCACCAGGGCTCCTCCTGCTACCTGAAAATTATACTCAAGAAAACTTAAATGATAAGACTAAGTGAAAAAGAAAAATAAGAATATAAAACTGTATGGAGAATAGCATTACAGTCACGAAAAGAAAATACAGAAACACAGAAATATATACATACATAAAAAAACTAAAACTCCCCCTGTAATAAACAGCTACTTGAAAATTATATTCAAGAAAACTCAAATGAAAGGTTAAGTGAAAAAGAAAAATGAGAATATAAAACTGTAGAATAGCATTCCAATCATGAAAATATATAAACATGGAATTATATGTGTATATAAAAAAACTAGAACTCATTGCCATCGAGTTGATTTGGACTCATAGCGACCCTACAGGACAGAGTAGAACTACCCCACAGGGTTTCCACGGAGAAGCTGGTGGATTGGAACTGCCAGCCTTTTGGTTAGCAGGTGAGCTTTTAACCACTGCGCCACCAGGGCTCCATATACGTACATGATTATATATAATACATGTACACAGAAAATCCTTGAAGGAAAAACACTGCAATAGTCATCTTTGGGTTAAAAGATTACAATGATTTTTCATTTTCTTTTGGAAGCTTTCCAACTGCTATAGAATGATCGTACGTAACCAGAACAGCAACAGTGAAAAACAGACTAGAAGTCTATACTTCACATACCGAACCTAAGAATGAGATAAAAGTAATTGTTCTTAAATAAATACGGCAGCATGGCCTCATGAAATATCCATTGTGGCCTTCTTAATACAGGTAATCCCTGTCTTAGGATGGGGTTTGTTCTGACGGCTCACTCGTAAGTCGGTTCTGCTCTAAGTCGAATACCTAATCATTTTTAGTTTTCATTATTGCCTTTTATTATCAGTATCTTTATAAATACAATATTTGTCTTTGAGTGCTGGAAACATTACATATAAACTTAGAGATACATTTTAATACATAAAAAAGACACAAATCATAAAAAAAGATGGTCGTAAGTGCAGTTCGTTGTAGCTGAAGACGTCCTAAGTCAGGGCTGCCTGCAGTTGCCTCCTGAAACGACACCTTTATTTCCATGGTGCTGACAGTGTTCCAGACACTGAAAACACTGCTACTTGGGATTAGAGAAAGTTTTCAGAGCGTGTTTTCAATTCTTTTTAGTACCCTGGATGACCATATAATTCTTTTCTTTTACTCCAAGGGGAAGATTTGATTTTTGATATCAGCCAGAACTCACTCAGAGCCAAGCCTGATGAATATGGCAGGTAATAAAATCTCAATTAGAAACACTGAGGAATACGTCAATTACAAGGTCAAAAAACAACTGGAGGAGAACGACCAATGGCTAACTTCCTCGAATGCATAAAGTTTTATATATTTAGATAAAGGTAGTTCCAACCCACTAAAATGTCAGCTCACGGAAAAGGGAAGGGCACAGGCTTTACACGTGAAACAATGGTCAACCTTACTCATTAACTAAGCTTGCTCACAAATTAAGCCAATAAGAGACCGTTTTCCACTTATGCTCCTGGCAAGGAGGAAGCCCTTTAATAATACGCTAAGTTGGCAAAGGTTTGGGGCAAGCCGGTGCACTTGCAGGCTACGGGTGGGAGCACAAAGGGTTTCTATCTCTTTGGAGGCTGACTGGCAACCCCAATAAAAACATGAAACGTGCGCCCAGTGATTCAGCAATTCTTGTTCTAGGAACTGACCCCACAGACATGCTGCCACACAAGCACGATGACCGGTGTGGAAGGATATCCACTGGAGTACTATTTGTAACAACAAGAACCTAGAAAGTACCCGAGTCCAACAGTAGAGGCTGGGTAAAGGGATGAAGGCACAGCCATGGACTGAAATATTACCCAGTCATTTAAAGGCGTGAGGGGGAAAGGTGTGGAACAGGAAAATTACCAACAGACATCTTCCTTTGATTTTAAGGTTTTTCTTATCCAGGAAACCAAATATTAACCATAAAAAGCCCAACCCAACCTGCAAAAGCCTGCCAGAAGCTGCGCTGTAGCAATGTAAATCTGTTTTAACTTGCTAGAGAAGGACAGCTGGTCAAACCATTGCCTCCTAATTCAAATCCCCAAAAAAGCTCATGCTGCAAAGCCCGTTACTCTCAAGTTGATTCTGACTCATAGTGACGCTACAGGACAGAGCAGAACTGCCCCACAGAGTTTCCAAGGAGCGCCTGGTAAATTCAAACTGCCGACCTCTTGGTTGGCAGCTGTAGCACTTAACCACTATGCCACCAGGCTTTCCAATGGTGGGTACCAAACCCTTTGCCATAGAGTCGATTCCAACTCACAGTGACCCTATAGGATGGAGCAGAACTGCCTCATAGGGTTTCCAAGGCCTTGGTGGCACAGTGGTTAAGAATTCAGCTGCTAACCAAAAGGTGGGCAGTTCAAATTCACCAGCTGCTCCTTGGAAATCCTATGGGGCAGTTCCACTCTGTCCTATAGGGTCACTATGGATCAGAGTAGACAGGATGGCAACGATTTTGGTAATCTTTATGGAAGCAGACTGCCACATCTTTCTCCCATGGAGCGGCCTTTCAGTTAGCAGCCATGTGCTTAGCCACCGTGCCACCAAGGCTCCTTGCAGGTGGTAGAGGGCCAAATTGTTAGCAGCCAGGCCAGAAATAAACTGCTATCAGCAGATCTCAGCAAAGGGGGAGGGCAGGGCTCAATCTGTCACGTGAAGATTAGCCAGTGGTTGACCTTCTATAATTTCTCCCTCCTCCTGCACGTGGCTTCTCCGAGCCATTTGCTTTTTCTGGATCGAAATGGCTTCCCTATATGCATACAAAATACAATGCTCAGAAGAAACCTTAATGTTCAAACTCTGGCAGGTTTTTATTTTTCTTAACAATGTATATGTACTGGAATAAAATGACCTCCAAAATGAATTAAGTGAAGAGCACGAAGTTGAGAACAATGTGCAACACACCAGGGCCTGGAACAGGTGCCTTCTGGCTCACAACCCCTGTGGAGAATTTGCATTTCTAACAAGTTCCTGGGGGATGCTAACGCTTCCACCCCAGAATCAACATTTTAACAAGATCCCCAAGTGACTCTTACCTATAATAAATCGTGAGACCACTGCTCTACTAGTGCTTCTCGGAACTGGTCCCTAACCAGCAGCGCTGGCGTCACCTGGGAACTAGTTAGAAACGGAAATTCTCAGCAGGGGTTCCAACCAGGAGGAACCAGTCTGAAGCCCTACAGACTACACAACCACTGGCTTCCGTTTAAGTCACAGGCACACAAACAGGCACACAAACGAAGGATCCTTGGGTGACTACAAAAGAAGCTGCAAACAGAATTTAAGTGAGAACTAGACGCTTCCACAATCGTACCTGGAGAGGTTAACACGCTTCTCTCAGCAGCTAATAAACAAACAACACTTCTAAATAGCTCATGGATTAAACGACCCAGGGGCTGCGTTAAATTTATCTTTCCCTTAGAAACGCTACTCCTTGAGATTAAAAAGGGCCTTGTATTGTCAACGTGTGTTACCATCACCAGGCTAACGGCTGGGATCAGGTTCTCAAAAGCCTGTGTGTTGAATCATCTAACGTAACCAAACTAAAATGAAAACAATGTCATTAATTTTATGACTAAAAATTGTTTTCTTACTAGTAATACTTTTTTTTATTAACATTACGATTTTACTCATTTCTAATTTAAAATATTCACATGAAAACATCATACCAAAGATTTACTTCATGATAAATTATGAATAACTAAGTCTTCTCATGCTACAGAGTCAACCACTAGAGAATCTCGCTTTGTTACAGAAGTTAGCCGCCTTCTGGGTGGCTTTGTACTAACTCCCCTCCAAGTCCCCAAGCCTAAGAGAGGACACAGAGGCACCGGCACCAATCTTCCTTTGTTTGAGTTAGCATTTGCTAGCTTAAGTGTCTACCAGAGGTCAGCAGTTCTCACGGGATTTTTCCGGGGGCAAAAGTAGTTGCTATCACTAAATAATTCTAGTTCACTAGCAAATTAGAAGCTGTTAAACATAATACACAAAATATAACTCTAAAACTAAAATAATGGTGAAAGCCCAGTGCTGTGGAGTAACTCTGACTCACGACAATCCCATCTGTTTCAGAGCAGAACTGCTCGACAGGGTTTTCAAGGCCGTGGCCTTTCGGAAGCACATCCTCTCTAGGTGGGTTCAAACCTCCGAAGTCTTGGTTAGTAGCAAGCACTTAATGGTTACTATTACATATGCTCTACTTACAGTATTCTACAGAAATAGTGTGAAAAACTGTTTAGCATTTAAACACACAAAAATGAACATTTTAAGGCAATCGATCCCTCAAAAATAACTTTGCGTGTGCTAAGTTCATCAGGAAAGTTGATCTCCAAAGGATTCAAGAGCTTAGGCTTTCCTGTGACCACACTATAAAGAAAAAGAGACACAAGTTTCACTTTCTGATATGTTTTTGGTGGTGACAAAAACAGTCCCAACTTTCTACAGTATAAATTGCCATTATTTACCTAGAGCCTAAGACATGTATATACCTTAGCAAGGCAGTTATGCTTCCAGGAAATGAGCCTACAAATAAGCAAAAACACACAAAAGCTACATTCAAAGCTGTGCACTGCAACATTAAAGAGGTAATTTGATGTCCAGCAACACAACTGAACAAATTCATTGAAGTAATTAGTAACTATCTGGTCTTCAGACTAGCTAAGACAAAAACGGGAAACGGCCACAACACAATGTTCAATGAAAAGCAGCGAGAAGAACACACATGGTATGGACGCTGTGTTGTGTGAGTTTAAGAACATATAAAAATACCTGCATATGTATAGAAAAAGATTAAATAATTATTTCTTCTTGGTAATTTTCTGAGTTTTTCAAATTTTCTATAATTGACATAAATTTACTATTAAAAATAATGAAAGGAAACGTGTAGATTTATTATACTTACATTAGCCACTTTTTCAACGTACGTTTTCATAGTTTTCACAATCACTTTCCTATCCTTAAAAGAAAAGAAAAAGTGCCTCGGTAAGCTTGGTGTGGATTAAGGGTATCTTACAGTCAAATTTTGTGTATATTATTGAATTCCACCTGATGGCATAACTTTTGATTGGTGAAAATAACTGTTGCTCAGCTGGAACAAAGAATTGCAAGATAGCACAGAAGTCCTCTTGCAGCCCTCACCATCTCAGTCTTCTATGTGAAAATCCATTCAGACATAAACACACCGGAAACCCTGGTGGCGTAGTGGTTAAGTGCTACGGCTGCTAACCAAAGAGTCGGCAGTTCAAATCTGCCAGGTTCTCCTTGGAAACCCTACAGGGCAGTTCTACTCTGTCCTGTAGGGTCACTATGAGTCGGAATCAACTCGACGGCAGTGGGTTTGGTTTTTTTTTTTTTTTTTATAAACATACCCCATAGCTGTCGAGTTGATTCCGACTCAAAGAGACCCTACAGGACACAGGAGAACTGCCCCACAGGGTTTCCAAGAAGCGGCTAGTGGATCTGAACTGCTGACCTTTTGGTTAGCAGCTGCAGCTCTTACCCACTGTGCCACCAGGGCTCCAGATATAAATATGGAACCATAAAATCTGCAAGTAGCAGGCAAACATAGTGAAACCGATGCCTCCTCTCACAGTGAGGGCTAAGAGCCCTTTCCCAATGTCTAAACTGTCCTTAAACACATGAGGATCTAGCAGGCGCTATATTAACTTAAATTTAATTTGTATTAATTTAAAGAAGTAGACAATGGGCAAGTGTCTTGTGAAGATATAACCATACAAAGAAATGACTATCATTCCGTTAAACTTCTGTGATTAATACGGAGCCTTATCTTTTCCGTCAGAGCACTGAACACCCATTTGAGCAAACCTGTAGCTGTTCTTAATCTCCTACTCCCTCGTCCTCCCCCATTGGGATCTTTGTCATTCCAGGTGGCCCCCAACTCATCGTAACCCCATGCACAAGGGAAGAAAATGCTGCCCAGTCCTACACCATCCCCAGGAGGAGGTGCAGATAGGGTCACTGAGATCCACAGGGTTTTCACTACATTATTTGGGACTACATTGCCAGGACTTTCTTCCTTGTCAGTCAGTCTGGAAGCTCCAGTGAACCCTGTTCAGCATCATCGTAACATGCCAGCCTCCAGTGACAGATGGATGGGACTGTGTGCGAGGTGATGCAGTGCCACAGATCGCTTTTGTGTGACCTTCCTAGCCATGGTCTCGTAACTTCCAGGCACTGACTGGGCAGGACGATGTGATAGGGTAATTGTGGTCCACCAAGGGGACTGGTCAATTTTGTCATCCCATTGGGCTTGAAATGAGCCACCCCAGAGGCAAGAAAAAAGAGGATCCTACCACCACCAAGGAAGAACAGCCAGGGACCAGCAAGTCCTTTAGACTCTGTATCCCTGTGCTTAGAAGCTCCTGGGCACAGGAAACACAGAGTCAGCTCTAACCCTGAAGGCAGTGAGAAGTGGCAGGAGAGGCCCAGCAGCAGGAGACAGCACGGTGGGCTTCCTGGCCCATGGAGAGAGAAAGCTGAGTGCCTCTGAGAAGCATGCCTGCGAGCATGGCTGGGGAGAGGCTGTCCTGATGGAAGAACTATATCCTTGAGTGTTTCTGAGCCTGAATGATAATCTGTAACTTTGCTAATAAACCCCATAATTGTGGGACCGGTCTGTGAGTTGTGTGGCCACTGCAACGAATAATCAAACCCAACAGAGAAGTAGAGAGTGCTGTGGGAGGGATGGCTGGTACCAGAACTGGTAAAGATGGCAGAGAGAGGAGGCATGTCTGACTCCTGCCTCATAAGAATCAGCCTTGGGCTGTCGATCTTGGTTCTCCATACCCCTTGTGAAGTTAGAGGTCAGACTCTGCCTTCACACCATTTTTTTACAGGGGCACTGGCTGGGAATTGAACCTGGGTCTCCCCATACAGAAGGCGAGAATTTAATGAGCCCGACAGGTATCAAAACTTCTATAAATAACACAAATACTGTGATTACTGGCTTGGCAGATCCCTTACCATACTTCTAATGAAAGCTTAAGGTTTCTACCAAAACAGAGAAGACAGCCGATTCCAGTGAGGCACAGCTCCACGGAAACAATGATGTTTATGCACCATGGGGCAAAGACCACGGCGAGGGAGGTCTAAAGAGCGGCTCCACTGGACCCACTGCCCCCCGTGCAGGCGGCCCAGCTCACGTACCTTGGGGGTGCCGTGCCACAGGCAGTGCATGGCCACTCTGGCACCATCGTGGGTGTGCGCCAGGTACACCACCGCTTCTCGGATGGCTTCAATCATTTCCTAGGGGGCAAAGGCTGTCAGCGATTGGGTGGTTTTTCTTTCTTTCCAACCTTTTGTCTGTCCATTGGGACTGGGGGGGTGGGGGTGGTTATGCACAGAGAATGAGAGAAAGAGAGCAAAGGTAGCCACCAATTTAATTATTAATTTTGTAGACAATCATGCAGAAACATGACCTCTTTCTAGAAAGGTTCTTTTCTATCCAGAACAGCAACTGTGGCTGGAAAGCAATTTCTATAAACAAAACACTTAAGTTGTACCCATGTCTACCAAAAACCAGTCACAGGCTGTATGTACAGGATACGCTGTTCTAAGCCATCTGTCAAGAAAGAAGTCCAACGGGTGGCTGTGGTGAGAAAGGACCCCATAACAGAAAGCCTAGGTAAAGAGAACAAAACGCTTTTCCCTAAAACAGGAGTGTATATAGTGAGGGGGGAACCCAAGCCCTAATTTTAGCTGGGAAAGTTTCTGTTTTGTAGTTTCTCACTGAATTAACTCCAGAACTCATATTCATTCTTCACCATGTTGTTGTTAGGTCATGTCAATCAATTCCGGATCACAGCGATCCCACGTGACAGAGTAGAACTGCCCCGTAGGGTTTTCTACGCCGTCATCTTTACGGGAACAGATCACCAAGTCTTTTCTTCCACAGAGCCACTGGGTGGATTCGAACCACCAACCTTTTGGTTACCAGCTGAGTGCTTAACTGTCACACCACGAGGGCTCCTATTTTTCCCCACAGACACTTCAGTAACATTTCCCTGAGAAAAAACCACCTTTGTGTTAATGTTTCAACAGGGCCCTTGCCTATCAATGCCCTTGCAGGAAAAACTCTGTCATTTGATTTCTTACAAATCTGGCTTACTTTTAACCTTCAGTCTTGGTTTCCAGTGCAGGTAATTTCTAAATCATACCTTGGAAGTCTAAGCACGTAGTGCCAACTTAAGAACTTCAAATGAAATAAACAAATACAGAAGTCTCATGTCAGGAAAGAGGAGCGTGGGCACCCACCTTTAATGCCAACGGGAGATTTCACCTCCACAACTGGCTTACAACCCTCCTGGAATGAACCCAGGAACACAGCTTTCGGCTCACACGCCGGAACTTACACACCCCTGGTGACCGCCACCCTCCCAAGAGGTCCCACGGGGGACTTCTGCAGGTTTCCAAGCACATTTCCATCATCCCCAAGAGCGTTTTTTCTTTTTTTTTTTTTTAAAGAAAATGCCCCTGGGGCCCGGAAAGATAATTCATATGCTTATTTTATATTCACGCTAATTTCCATTTTTTTTTTTTTTTTTTTTGCTGTTAACTAAACCACATTCAATGCTAAAAAGAGACAGACGTTCCACCAGTAAGTACACTGCAACGACCACACTGTCAGCTTTGCAGGCACAGTCCCGCCGTGGTGCACCAGGCCTGTAAGACACTGCCCCCTGCAGGAAAGGGGGAGAAACCCCCACGAAAGCAGCAGCGGCCCTGGCAGTGAAGCCTGGCTCGAGGGTGGCCGCTCCCGAAAGGTTCACAATTCCTATGACTACACAATCCGTCATGTTTGCTAGAAAGCAGTCAGTCTCACTAGTTATCTCTTGTGATTAGAAAGAAGAAATGAACAGTGAGCTCCATGCAGGATGAGACAAGCAAAGCCCAGGAGACCGAATGTTGAACCCTCCTCTGTGTCCCCACGGCTGGCTTCTGGGGTGGCGCAGCCCACCTTCACTCTTGGTTCCTCATCCTTCTGACACACCCCATCCATTTATTTTTAATCAAGCACCCTCCCATAACCTTTCAACACCAACATGGCTTCTCGTTTTATGGATTCACAGTTGACTTTAAAACTACGTGAATTCTGACCATACCACTACTTGTTAGCTAATTTTCAGACTGGGTTGGCTGGAGGACATTTCCCTAAATTATAATTAAAACAGAAAAAACGTAATGGATTAACTTTAATTCAGTAGATTAAAAATAAGTCGATCAAAATCCCATTAATAAAAATTAGGTCTATTCAATGGTTTTCTGGTAAAAATCTGAACGGAATTAGCAGATGTGTTCGGAGGAATTTTTTTTTACGAACTTCTCTAAGCAAGGAAATAGCCTTTGAAACTTTGCAGAAGGCCGTGTACATCACAGGTGCGTTTCACGTTTCGACACAGCTCACCCACCAGGCCCTGGTTCAAACACAAAACCAAGAACTTACCGATCTTAGTTTTGGGGGTGCGTAGGTAAAAAAATCCAAGAACACTTTATGTACCAAAGAGTGCTTAATAACTGCTTCCCTGAAAGCACAAAAGAAAGGAAAATGTCAGACCTGACGCTGAAGTTAATTCAGAGACAGGAACCTTGGTATGGCCTATAAAATATTCAAAGCAAAGTGAAATGGTTTTACCGAATGCAGTTGTGACGAGGTAGATTGTCTCTTTCAGCAATTCTAAAGATTTTTTTTTTTTACTTTTAGGCTGTGAAATTGAGCTTGTGCCATCTACAACCAAGGCCAGGGGAACGAATTTCTAGTTATCTAATCAGCAGAGATGAAGCGTCACTCAAAATACACTCCACCTCGTAAAATTTTTTACTCATGGCAACTCCGTGTTCCAGAGTAGACTATGGCTCCATGCCATTTTCAAATAGCTGCTTGTCTGGCAGTAGATTGCCCGGTCTTTTTTCCGAGGTACCTGTGAGTAGTCTCGAGCCTCCAACTTTTCAGTTAGCAGCTAGCAGCGAGTACATTCATCCATCGTTTGCACCACCCAAGGACTCTGCCTTTTAAAGAGAAACACCTGTATTTTTCCCCAACGAGGAATCACATGATTAGAAATTCACACCTGTGGACCTGCTTTCTTGAACAACGCTTTCTGTCAGTCATCCTTCACAACGGATCTGTTCCATAAAATGACTAACACAGTGAAAATTTACATGGATCAAAACAATACCAGCAATCGCACTGACACGTAATGGGTTCAAGCCTCCCCACATGACACCTGGGGGACTCAGGTGTGGTGTGGAGGTTGATGGTTGGGCATCACAGACCTGAGGTCACATGGAGCATCCAAGTAGACAGCAAACACTTAGGTGGCCTTTACCGTGGGGGAAGCACCACTCTGAGTGCGTTAGGAATGTTAACCCATTTAATCTTAGAATGGTAGGGGGCACCTACGATTATGTTCCCAACTTTACAGATAACAAAGCTAAAATGCAGAGAGGTGACGGTGCCCAAGGTAACAGAGACAGCAGCTGGAGGTACCAGGATTCACACCCAAACGCCCTGGTCCCAGTCCATGCTCCTAACCACTCCACTATCCTACAAACGCCAAGAAGGGCACACACTTGGGCTTCTGGGCCTTACAAGTCAATCTAGACCACGGGCTGTACTTGTGAAACTACTTAGTATGTAAAATTCAGGATAATGTTTCATTTGAAGGAAAAATGTTTCACTGCTAACAAAAAAGGTCTACAAGCCACAACTACATGGTATTGCTCCACAGCATACACTATCAGAGAACAACTCCATTCACACCAAAGAATGGTTTCCAATCCCCAGGTTTACATACTCTTAACTTGGGGTAGATAGCAACAGTCAAGAAGAAACAGCCACCTTTTTCACGCCAGCGTTATGGTAAAGCTTTCCTCCTTCAAAAACCATCTGTTAAGGAAAAACCAAAAGCATCTTTCTTACTTTTGGGCCATTGGCGTTAGAATCTGCTTCATTTCGTCCATAATAAGCTCCAGTTTGGCTGGCTGTGCTTCTAATATTTTGTCCAGGGTTGGGTGATCTGCTGCCTGCAACGAAAGAAAAATCACACCCTCTAAATTTAATCGTGTTCTCCGTCTTTGCCACCACTGCTTGCCTTGACTCTTGGCAACCCCACGCATTTCTAACGAGCTCCCTGCTGAGAACCTGCACGTCCACCCCAGATACGCTGAATCAAAATCTACATTTTAACCAGATCC
Organism: Elephas maximus indicus; assembly: GCF_024166365.1. Lineage (NCBI taxonomy): Eukaryota > Metazoa > Chordata > Mammalia > Proboscidea > Elephantidae > Elephas > Elephas maximus. Next base: position 7,697,651 of record NC_064827.1, on the reverse strand, counting down.
CCAGGAGATTCTTAAGTATAACTTCCTGGGAGCTTGTTAGAAATGTGACAAGTTCTAAGCCCCTGTCAGAGTACAGCTGTGCTCCACAAGGTTTTCAATGGCTGCTTTTCCATTAGGTCGTCAGGCCTTTCTTCCAAAGTGCCTCTGGGGGGGGACTTGAATTGCCAACCTCTCGGTTAGCAGCCGAGCACGTTAACGTTTGCACCACCTAGGGACTCTCCAATTTTAGATCAAAGAAAATCAATTACAGACAGTTTAAATAGCCTTACAGGAAATTTCAGACTCCCCACAGTTGCACAACGAAAGCCCTGATGTATACACATTGGTGGAAGACGTCCTGATGATCCGATTCTCAGTCTGGACATCCTCCAAGGGACCAGGCCAAAGAGGCCAGCCCAAAACCAACCTGCAAGCAGCTAACGGGCACGTGCCCTAAGTGGTCAGTTCACAAATTCTTACCACCGAGTGTTTTATAATCACCCGTGTAGCAGACTGTTACAAAAGAAACAGAGCACCATGTTCAAATGGCGAAGCAACCCCGGAATCAATCCATATTTCTACAGATAAACACATGCATTTACGTCCCTAGGTTTGAAACAGACCCTTTTAGCGTCCAAGTGCCACCACTTGTCTTTCTCAGAGTCAGTCCCTACCCCGCATCAACAGTCGGCTTCTGTTCCCCTTCACCCCCGGGCACGACCTGGGGCAGGGGCATCCCTGTGCATGAATAGCATGGGGACGGCAGCCACAGAGCACCCAACACAGTGCAGCTTCACTAGCTACTAAGAGTCTTCCACCTTGGCCTGCGACTCCCTGGGACACGCTGGGCTGCTAACCAAAAGGCTGGAGCTTTGAGTTCACCCAGAGGCACCTCAGAAGAAAGGTCTGGCTATGCACTTCCAAAAACTCAGCCACTGAAAACCCCACGGAGCAGTTCTACAATGACGCACATGGGGTTGCCGTAAGTTGGAGTCAACTAGATGGCAACTGAAAAAAAAAACAAGCTCTTGGCCTGACTGACAGCTGAACCAAAAGTACTGGAATGCTACCCACAAAGCAGTGGTGAGGAGGACTTAGAGAGCCCTGGGAGACAGATATGTCCATATGGTCACTTGCTCGCTAGGGACAAAATAATCTAAGAGAATCAAGGATGTGACATGGTTTCTTCAATGCCCAACCAAAGTACAAGTCCATTCAGAAAACGGGGCACCGAAGGAAGAGCAGCACGTAGAGTAAGAATCCTGCAAGCAGCTCCTGAGCCGTCACCTTGTAGAGCTGAAACGTGTTCCCGTACAGCTCCTCCGTCAGCAGGTTCCTCTGCTCCAGGATGGCTTTGTCGTTGTAGGCGTACTCCACGATGGCCGAGGCTTCGGCGTGCCGCAGCATCTTCCTCACGTGGCCTTTGAAGCTGCGGATGATCTCTGCAATCTGTGGTTTGCTCCTAGACCCAACAATAAAGCAAAAAAGAAAAAACCAAACCCGTTGCCACTAAGTCGATTCCGACTCAAGGCGACCCTATATGACAGAGCAGCCCCACAGGGTTTCCAAGGTTGTCATCTTTACACAAGCAGACTGCCACATCTTTCTCCTGGTGAACAGCTGGTGGGTTTGAACTGCAGACCTTTCGGTTAGCAGCCAAGCGCTTAACCACTGTGCCAGTACGGCTTCTTAATCCCAGCAATCATAGAGAACAATAATAAATGATGAAAGAAGGCGGCTGGCTGGCAACAACAACAAAAACTGACTGACTTCTCCTGTGAGTAGCTCACGCGTGCGTGGGAAGGCTCCCACTGAACAATCTGATAAGAGGACAATTCCAATTGCCCTGTGTTTCCACCTAGAGCTGTCAAAGCGGCTTGGTGGCCAGGCTGCCGAGGTTTGCGACCTGGCTCTGCTTCCAGCTGAAGGGCCTACAGCAAGTGAGCCAATGTCTCTGTGCCTCAGCTTCCACACACATAAAGTACAGAGAGTAAGGCTGTATTATGGGGGAAAAGCTGCACCAAGACCAGTGACCTGCACGTAGTAAGTGCTCAGTAAGTGTCACTTGCTGTTAGCAAATTTGGAGTGTCTAGGTGGTAGCTAGGAAGAAAGGCCTGGCGATCTGCTTCTGAAAAATCTGCCATTGAAAACCTTATGGAGCACAGTCCTACTCTGACATGCATGGGGTCCCCAAGAGTCAGAGTTGACTGCACAGTATGTGGTTTATTACTTAATTTTCAGGTTGAAACAAAGTAGGAGAAAAGGGAAGGCAAAAAATCGAGGATGTGGGGAAACAGGAATACAACATTTTCTAGGATGTTCTTTTAAGACAGGAGTCGATAGAAGTATTCATATTTTAAAATAATCCAGCACCTTAGCCAGGTATATGTTTTCTGAAGACTCTGTCAACTGTGTGTACTGTCATTTTGTTGTTGGTGGTTATCATGTTCTGGTATATCGTTATGCTCAAAAAGATAAATCGAGGCAAGTATCAATCTCACCTAATCTAGAGACTCCCCGATCCTGACCTTTCCTGACCCATTTACACTACCTGAGTCTACCCACCTGACCCCCCCGCCCCCACCCCCTGCCCTCTCCAAATACTGGAACTAATTACAAACTAATTACTCCAACTCTCTTCCTCCAGAGCTTCAAGATATAAAAATATACCCTTAAGAACAGTAAAGGTAGTAGCATAATTTCACATTAATTTCAATAACTTGCCTGGACTACATTCCCTGGAAACACGACAAATGCCTGCTTAGGACTATTACGGTGATGGCCAGCTTTCTAAGTAACACACGCACATGATACCTGCTCCTTTAAAAAGCTAAGGAAAAAAACAAAACAGAAACACAGAAACAACTTACCCGTACATGAGAAACTTCTTAACGACGTTTCTAGAATACTTGGCTTTACTCAATTCAACCAAATTATCTGAAAAACAAAATAACTTAACAATGATTTAGTGTTCTCACTTCAGCCCTTCTGAGCAGAGGAGAGAATAAAAGCACAATACTGGGGACACAAACTAGTAACTCTGCCTTCCCTGTCCAGGCAAAGAACAAGTCCAAACAAAGACAAAAACAAAAAGCGTGTTGCCAAGCACACACTGCTGCTCAATAGAATCGTTTGCCAGGGGTGTCCTGGGTATCTCAAGAGGAAGAAACGACATACTACAAACGATTAGGATAAGTCTCAACTTCAGTACACAACGAATACCTCGCAGTTCTTCAAAAGCCTCTCTTCTCTGCTCTGCATTTCCGTACTGAATGTAGCACTGGATCACACGCGTGGAGTCGTGTGCAAAGGCAATCTGTGGGGAAAACAGTATGGCCCTTCAGACTGATTCTCTCTGAGGACTTACGTTCCCTTCTTGCTTTATTGCTACTTCCTTCAGAATTCCTTGTTAGAAAGAAAGTTGGGTTTTCATATATAAAATAAAATCTAGATTGCTTAGGATGTAAAAAGGCTTGTTTTAATTGTATAGAACGAGGATGAACCAGCCGTATTTGCTTTTGTTACCTAACACATTTTATAGGTATAATTAATAATGGTATTAAGGAGGAATAAATTTAACCATTTTGCAAGATTCCTATCATCACAATTAAAACCAAACCAAACCAAAACTGTCCAGTGATCATATGTACTGTATCTCTCTGAAAGTTTCTTTCCCTAAAAAGGGAAAGTTTCCAGGTTCAAAAATACTATTATTTTAGGATTTACATATATATAATCTAAGAACCCCCCATGTCTGTCAGTTTGTCGTAATCTGAGAAGGTGGACTATATGAAGAAGAACGGGGCATCAGGATTGGAGGAAGACTCACTAACAACCTGCATTACGCAGATGACAAATCTTCCTTGCTCAAAGTGAAGAGGACTTGAAGCACTTAGTGATGAAGATCAAAGACCACAGCCTTCACTATGGATTACACCTTAACGTAAAGAAAACAAAAATCCTCACAACTGGACCAATAAGCAATATCATGATAAACAGAGAAAAGACTGAAGTTGTCAAGGATTTCGTTTGACTTGGATCCACAATCAACGCCCATGGAGGCAGCAGTCAAGGAATCAAAAGACACATTGCATCAGGTAAATCTGCTGCAAAGGACCTCTTTAAAGTGTTGAAGAGCAAAGACGTCACCTTGAAGACTAAGGTGCGCCTGACCCAAGCCATGGTATTTTCAAAAGCATCATATGCACGTGAAAGCTGGACAATGAATAAGGAAGACTGAAGAAAAACGGACGCCTTTGAATTGTGGTGCTGGCAAAGAATATTGAATACACCATGGACTACCAAGAGGACGAACAAATCTGTCTTGGAAGAAGTACAACCAGAATGCTCCTCAGAAGCAAGGATGGCCAGACTGCATCTTACATAGTTTGGACATGTTGTCAGGAGGGATCAGTCCCTAAGAAGGACATCATGCTTGGTAAAATAGAGGGTGGGCGGGAAAGAGGAAGACCCTCAACGAGGTGGACTGACACAGTGGCTCCAACAATGAGCTCAAGTGTAACAAAGACCGTAAGGATGGGGCAGGACCGGGCAGTGTTTCGTTCTGTGGTACGCAGGGTCTCTATGAGTTGGAACCGACTCGACAGCACCTAACAACAACAACAATCTAAAAATGTTCGGGTTAAGCAACTAAGGGCAGAGATAAAGATGCTGCTGTTGCGTCAAGCCGACTATGGCCACCCCATGTGTGCAGAGCAGAACTGCTCCACAGGGTTTTCAAAGCTTTGACCTTTCAGAAGCAGATCGCCAGGCCTGTCTTCCAGGGACACCGCTTGGTGGGTTCAAACCATGGGCCTTTTGGCTACTAGTTCAGTGCTTAACAGTGTGTGCCATCCAAGGGCTCCTATCGTTTTTAGGTGCCGTCGAGTCGGTTCCGACTCATAGCGACCCTGTGCACAACAGAACGAAACACTGCCCGGTCCTGCACCATCCTTACAATCGTTGTTATGCTTGAGCTCATTGTTGCAGCCACTGTGTCAATCCACCTCGTTGACAGTCTTCCTCTTTTCTGCTGAGTCTCACCATCCTTGCCTCTAAGGAGCATTCTGGCTGCATTTCTTCCATAGATAAAGATAAATCAATCGATCAAATACATCTATAAACACACACTGGCAGCTACATTACCAATATTCCACTTCTCCTATTTTCATAATCCCTGCACACACATCTGGTTATATTCCTAGAACGGTCACTATCTACCAAATCTGATTCTCCACCCCATTCCTCTCCCCGCTCCCCCTCACCACCTCTACAAATATTAGAGAGATTAGACCCTATCAAGGCCTCGATGATCAATTTTCTATAGCAACGGCCACAGGTAATCGATCGTACCAAATTGTCTTTATTATGTTACTGTGCTGGTCTATTCCAGAAGTCCTTGTTTGTTGCTCACCTCATCTTTAACTTCTTTTTAATTACAACAAGTCAGAAGGTGAAAGTACACTCCATCAAAGATAGGGATTACAGAAGAATTTCTTTAAGGGAGATTTGCTTAGGTATCTTTGAGAAAACAAAACAACAACAAAAAGGCTGTTTTCAAGAGATGGATATACAATCATTTACTTTGTTGACCTTTTTTACTGGCTGGCTGCACAGTAACAAAATACCAACACTAGAAGTCAAGTTCTTGATCTTCTTCCCATGCTTGAGGTTGGGTTACATTTCCCAAAAAAAAACGGCTGAGAATCACATGCGCATATATTCGAGCAGCTCCCACATAACCAAAGTAAGATCTTTAACACACAGGCTATCATTCAGAACTCAAGGCAACCTAAGAGTGAAGTGCTGCTACTCCTGCTTTACAGGAGAAGAGTGAGGTCATGACAAGTTAGGGAATTGGCTACCCCATGGCCCTGGGCAAGAAACTGAACTTCTCTGAGCCTGAGATGTCCACGTGTAGGATGGGGACAAGGACACAAGTTAAACGAGACACTGTATGTCGGTCAGCACGGTTCCTGGCACACAGTAACAGCTGATTAACCATTTGTTATTATTGCTCAAAGGCTAAGTCCGTGGTACTGTCATAAAACCCAAGGGCCATCAGGGAACGACCTTGAGCAGGAAATACCTGTAAACTGAGGACAAAAGAAGACAGCTAGAGCTGAGCGGCAGTTCTGCCCTAAAAAGATCTTGCTTAGATTAGCAAGAAAGCAGCAGCTGGAGCCTTGCTGTTTCAAGACATTCCTTCAGACTGTAACCTGGGATTGGATTAGATCTCTGCACGTGGTCAAGTACTCGGCTGCTAAACAAAAGGCAGGTGGTTCACAATCACTAGCTGCTCTGGTCTGCGGGAGAAAGATGTGGCAGTCTGCATCCGTAAAGACGACAGCCTTGGAAACCATACGGGGCAATTCTACTTTGTCCTACAGGGTCGCTCTGAGTTGGAATCGACTTGATATCAACAGGTTACGCATGTGGTTCGGCAAAGCCGGCACCTCCAGGGCCCCAAAGCTACTGGAGTCTGTTTCCCTTCAAGTATGCGGCCACTAAGTACTTATCCAGATACACGAGAATCAAGGGAAGTTTACTACAAACAGGATTAGCAGCAACAATGAAAATTACCCCACAGCTCCCAAATCTATTCAATTTCAGTTAAAGATGTTTGGAGGAAGTTTGTAAGAGCAAGGAAGAAAAGAAAGAAGGAATTAAATGTCCTTACCACAAACACAAAAGAGCCAACGAGTTAAAACGTCCTAAATTATACACAGTTCTGAGTAAGACATTCGAACACATACTATTAAATTTCTCAAGATAACTTTAAGAGAAAATGGATTTTAAGTAAATTACTAAAAAATGACACAGCCAAGTATGTGAGTCTTCCCGTAAGTGCCCAGCGGGAAGGTTCTCTCACTATTAAGTTTGTATTTGGTCCATGTTATGAGTGGCATTTGAAATTTTTTGACCAAATACATTTGAAACGATGAAGAATCCACTTGCCATAAATGGTCACTGAGAGTGAGTTAGTTTCAACTGCTTACAATTGCAACCATGAGTGCGCCACACTTACGGTTTTAATTTTCCCCTGAATCAACTTCTGCAAGTCGCTCATCAACTTCACTCTTTTTTCCTTGTCACAGTCTTTTCTATAAGTAAGAAGGTGGAAGGAAACATGGCTTAAGAAGTTATTTTAAACACACGCGACTAAAAACCATACTAACGTGTTCACCCAGTTCAGCGTGATTTTCTTTTCAGAAGTTAAAACTGAGCAGCCAGAGATAAAGTAATCCCCTCGAAGGCAGACACTCATCTCACTAAGGTGTAAATTTATGCATCAATCTAAATCTTCACAGCCAGAACTTCAGAAGTAAAGAAAACCATAAACCAAGTCGAGGATACCAAATACTTAAGAAGTATTTCCAAGCCTAGCTAGTAAGAAACGGTCCTTCATTTTCTCAAGTCTCGTCCTTCGTTTTCTCGAGTCTTGCAGGAAGGATGTCAAGTCCATTTTGGCTTTCACAATATACATTTCAGAAACATACCTGACACCATCCTAACGATTCCGCACATTTCTGCAATGAGGAGACATCCAAATACCAATGTGTCTACTGGGGTGGTAGATGTGATCCCTAAGTAGCCCAAGTGCTCTGCCATTTACTCCGGGGCTTCTCGCTGTTTACAAGGCACTAATACTTCTCCATCATTTCAAAAGGACTAGTAAAGACATCTTTACCTTCTTAACAGCTCCCAAATCTGCTTTGCCCGGACAACAATGTCATAGTTGGTTTTGTCGCTGAGTTGCCTGCTCTGCTTCAGCTCTTTCTTCTTCTTTTTGAAATCATCCCATTTGGGTTTCTTGGCGGCTGATTCTAATTATAGAAATGATTTTTGATCACATTTAACATTCTGAGTGCTATAAACGAATACAACTTAGGTACGCAAGTCTATCAGAAATCAGGCTCGCTATTCCGGTGGAGGCTAGAGGAGGGAAATAGCCCCTAAGATTTAACACTTTATTTCATCTTCTGAGCAGTTTGTACATTTTAAACTTGATCAAGGCCAATCACTCATTCACTGAACAGTTACTGACGAGGTGTTAACAGAAACAATTATTAAGAAAATAGAAAGGACTGTAAAGGCAATTTAAAGAAAAAAAATCTTTTTCAATTATAAAATAAAATTCTGCTTTAGATAATATCGTTGGGCTTTAGGTATCACCAGTTCTCAACAAAAGAGAGTCCAAATGAGACCAGGAATAACCGTACACAGTTCACTGTCTGGAATGCATTTAAAATCATTCTCACAGTAACCCTAGGACGTGCCTACTATTATCATATCCCCTTTCGAGTTTGGGAAACAAAGGAACCAAGTAGTTAAATTCCTTGGGCCCAAGGTCACACATCTCCCAAGTGGTACAGCTGGAATCCAAACCCAGAGACGACCCTCTGAAACCCCGTGCTCTGCAGTCTCTTACAACAAAGAGCAGCTGAAATTTCTAAGTTCTCTACGAACAGTTGAGAATGCTATAAAGGTCTAGTATCTATTACTCTTTTTTCTTGTTCTCAAAACTCTGAGCAATATACCAACTGAATAAAAAAACCCGAAGAGGTAAAACAAACAGTAACCTAATAAAATGGGTGTTGTTAAAAGGAGCACCCTGTGGAGAATTAGTGATTTCTAAATATCTTCCTCTGATTACACATAGAAAACATACACACTGTAAAACCACTTCTTGTAAAAAAAAAAAATCAGACTCACTGTAAAAGTAACTTCTACAGAAAACAAAATCCTCCTGTAATATCAAAACCCGGAAATAACCACTGACATTTTACCTCATTGGTGCCTTTTTTCTACACGTGTTAACTTTATATTAATCTCCTATAGAAATTTATCATCTTCCTGTCTTTTCACTTAACTTCGTGTTACAAGTGTTTTCCCACGAAATATTCCTCAAGATCATAGCTTTTAATAGCTTACATGCCAAAATTTATTTAATTATTCCCCTCGTTGTTCCCCCCCGGTAAGACATGTTACAGGCAATGGGGGGAGTGTCTACCATCAACCCTAAAGCACTCCATTCTATAGAACAGAGAGTAAGAACACAAATATCTGGGCGTCCATGGCAGATGCCACGCTAGGTCATAGCAGATACATCAATTCTGGGGAGATGCAGTAGTACCCAATCCCTCTCAGCTGCTGGTATAAAAATAAAACAAATTCAGCTTCACTTTGAGATGTCAAGAACGTGTCTCCCACAGCCAAAGGAAGCAGGGCTCTAGCACCACAGGGTCGTACTGTGAGAACGTGTGTGTTTAGAACGCGAGCCTCGAGAACTCCCACAGGAAAAGGCAGATTTAGGACCTGTTAGACAGGATAGGGGGCAGTGTGGCTCAGTGGGAGAATTCCGACCTTCCACGCAGGAGACTCTGTTTTGATTCCTGGCCGATGCACCTCATCCGCAGCCACCACTTGACTGTCAGCGGAGGCCTGTGTGTTGTCATGATGCTGAATAGGTTTCAATGGAGCCTCCAGGCTAATGTAGGGTAGGAAGAAAGGCCTGGCAATCTACTCCCAAACAGTCAGCCAATGAAAATCATACGGATCACAATGATTCGAATCTGCTCTGCATGGAGTCACCGTGAATTGGGCACCAACTGGACAGCAGCTAACGACAGACAGGCTGGGAAAGAAAACATAGGACAGAGAAGCTGGACGAGAAACTACTCGAGTGGGAGGAGGGAGAGAAAGGGAAGAGGAAAACCTGGGGAAAAAATGGAGGCTGCAGTACGAAAGGATCCTGCAGGCATGACGAGAAACAATGACATTTCCTTTCCTTCCTTTCTCCCCCCTCTCTGTCGCTGAGCGCTGAGGCAGATCAGAGAGCTCCCAAGACGGCCCCACGGCATGGCCTCAGCTGGTGGCCATGCGACAGTGCTGGGACATGCCGTGTTGGAGAAAAAGAATGAAAGCCACCCAAGTGATCTCCATCCCGCTGCAGCAGAGGTGCGTGTCCGTCAGCTCCTGTACCTGGGAGACAGCTGAGACCTGGGCAGGACAACGCACAGCAGGATGTGCTGTTCAACAGAGTTCTGGGTGAAAAATGCCCCGTAAGCGTCAGATGAAGACATCAGCGGTTTACTTCAACAGGCAAACAGGAGCTCTGCCAAGACTTCCGATCAGATAGTAACTTGGAACGAACCAATTAAGGAGCCCTGGTGATGCAGTAGTTAAGCGCCTGGCTGCTAAGCGAAAGGTTAGGCGATTCAAACTCACCAGCTGCTCCACGAGAGAAGGATGTGGCAGTCTGCTTCCACAAAGATTACAGCCTTAGAAACCGTATGGACAGTTCTACTCTGTCCTATACGATGGTTATGAGTCAAACTCGACTCGACAACAATGGGTTTATTTTAGGTGGCACAATAGTTAAGTGCTTAGCTGCTAACCAAAAGGTTGGTGGTTTGTATCCACCTAGCAGCTCCATGAAAGACTGGGGATCTGCTCCTATAGAATTACAGCCTAGAAAACCCTATGGGGCAGCTCTGCTCCACCACACGGGGTCACTATAAGTCAATATCCACCCGATGGCATGTAACAACAATTATGCCTGTTAGTCGGGGCCAGTCCTCTTACTGGTTAATTTTTTTTTAACTCCATCTCCTAGCACAGGGCATAGGAAACTCAAGTATTTGATGAATGAATGAATGAATGAATTTTAACCTCCTGAATGTTTTATTGATGCTTCACTGTATTGTGTCATTACCGCTTAGCTTAATTCCATAGCTAACTCAGGAGGGTTTTAGGAAATGAGGAACTCTTAAGAGGGAAATGCTGGCCAGGGAAGGTTTCTATTGCTTATGTAAGCCAATCTGTTCCTTACTCCTTCCCCACAAAACTACTGCATTTCAAGAACATGAATGAGAGGTCTATAGAGGACTTCGAAAGTCTTCTGAGTCTCCTTGGTTCAGGCAGGAGTTCAGGCAGGGCAAGGGCTCTGCACAGACCTGGCTAAAGGGACCAGTGCTTACCATCGCTTTTACTGTCCGGCTGGAACTTTCTCTTCTTGTTGAATTTATTGGCCGCCTGGAATTTGTTCTTTGGTACTTTATCCCCTTGGTGCTTATTCCTGAACTGCTTCACACCCTTTTTCCCAGGTTTGGTGGCACTTTTCTCAAAGTTCTTAGATGGGCCTTTAGGTCCACCTTCCTTAACAGCTTTTCCTGGGAACGTCTTTGAAGAACCAGAATCTAGTGACAATGATAAGCAATTAATTCCATGACCCTGGGCACAGATCTCTTTTATTCACTGGATTGTGTTCATTACAGAAATGTGCAGGCTCTTTAGTGAGCCCCAGTGGCACAGCGGTTAAGAGCTCTGCTGCTAACCAAAAGGTTGGCAGTCTGAATCCACCAGGTGCTCTTTGGACACCCAAGGAGGCAGTTATACACCGTCCTACAGGGTTGCTATGAGTGGGAATTGACTTAATGGCAACAGGTTTGGGTTTTTTTTTTGTGAGATATATTTTGTCTTACTCTCAAACATGCAAAACTTATCCTTTTGAATAGAGTGGGATTTTAAAAAAGTCAATCAGAAAAAACAAAAACTCTTTCCCTGATTAAAAAATTAAAAGTTCATTATAAAAAACCTAGAAAGCAAAAATACGTAACAAAAACTACCCATAATCCTACTACCTGGTCAAGAGAGAGGCCGCTGGTGACATGTATTTAGTGTAATTCTCTAGTTTTAAGCAGCTAGTAGGGATATTATTCACATTTTTGAATTCCACTTTAATGACTCTAGCTCATCAAGGCCTTTACACATAGTTTTTGGTGGTCCAATAAAACAGAAGGACTCTAAGAATAAAATCAACACCCTTGAAATTTAGAAAATACATCAAAAACATAAATCAATAATGTTTTCAAAATTTCTAGTTTAGAGAAAAATTTTTTTCAAAGTCTATAATAAAATTATTTGATAAAATCTACCTTTGGTCAATAAAGCTTGCAAACTAAGAGCTTAACAGGTGAGATGAGCTTCCAACAAAAAACCAAACCAACTGCCATCAAGTCAATTCCGACCCCTACATTTAGTCAGTTACATGGTGCTTGACATTCCTATTTTCCAACACTGACACCTGAGGGAATAATAAAGACATCATGTAGTTACAGATCCCGACACTGAAAGTATCTGGATGACCAGCACTATGTATCAACCAGCCCTGATTTGTCAAACATTAAAGTACAACCTGTGCGTTAGAGTGAATGTAACCAGGCAGCAGCATCTCCGGCTGAGACACGCAGTCTTTCATGAGTATCACGTGTCATGCTCTCTAATTATTCTGGCAATTTCTCAAATGTTTTCAGTTTCAAAAAAACATGCTAACCCACCCACATACGCTAACACCTACTTCATTCGAACATTTCAATCCTAATCGTGGCCCATGAGTACAAACTGGAGTCTACTACCCACCCCACTATTCCACCATCGCCTCCCCCCACCTCCAATCGTGATGGCCAGAACAACCACGCTGTGACACTTGCTTGGGGGCGTCCACCTTACCAGTGCTTTTATGAAATCTGTTTTTCCCTTGTGATGCCTTTGTGCCCTTTCCAGTGAATTTTTTTTTCCCCTTGACTTCCATCACGTCAACTCTGGAAAACAAAAACACAACGGGATCACTGAATTGCTTCTCATCACATACGAGTCAGTAAACAGTCATTGCCGCACGCAGTCCTTCAGCTCCCTGGTGGAGTACAAAATTGCCAGGTAGGGTGCGGGTATCCACACAAGCCCAGCCATCACCACTCACTGCTCTAAGACTTTAGAATGAAAAATGAACACAGTTTCAATACAGACACTAAGAACATCCACCCTGACTCCTGCCTCATGGATATACCTATGTGGAGGCCAGTCAGAAATAGTACTAGCTAAAAATAGGCCCTTGTTTATATTAAGTAAAAGTATCAGCATTTGCATTTCTTGTAATCTGGGAAGGCTTTGTGACGGGTAACTGACAGTATTACCATTGGGTTTCTTACTTTGAAAATAGTTACCATTCACTGTGTTGTTGGGTGGTGTTGACTAGATTCCAACAGATAGCAATCCCATGTGACAGAATAGAACAGCCCCATAGGGTTTTCTAGCCTATAACCTTTACAGGAGCAGATGCCAGGTCATTCTCCTGCAGAGCCGCTGGGTGGGTTCAAATCACCAACCTTTCGGCTTAACCACTGCACCACCAGGGCTCCGTAACCTACCCTAAATGTTAACATACCTCAAGTCTTTGTCCTCATGACCTTTCTTCTCTCCACACTTCTTCCTAGATGATCTCATCTGACCTCATGGATCTCTATGCTGAAGACTCCCAATTTATTTCTCTATTATGAACTTCTCCTTGGGCTCCAGGCCTGCATGTCGAACTGCCTACCTGACACCTCTGTGTGTCTAACAGGCACCTTACATTTAAAAGACCTGACACACAATTCTTTATATCTCCACTGTAAAGCACCCCAAACAGCTTCACCAATTCACCCCACCCTATTCTTCCCCATCTCAGTCAATGGCACATCACTCACTCCACTGCTCAAGGAAGGGACTTAAAAATTGTCCTTCACGTTTTTCAATCACTGGTCTCCTACATTCAATCCATCAGGAAGTCCTCTTGATGCCTTCTAAAAATACTTCTAAGGGTTAGCAGAAAAAGAGGAAGAACCTCCAAGAGATGGACTGACACGGTGGCTCCAACCATGGGCTCAAGCCTAACAATTGTGAGGATGCTGCAGGGCTAGGCGGTGTTTCCTTCTGTTGTATGTAGGGTCGCTATGAGTTGGAACTGACTCGATGGCACCTAACAACTAACCGTCCAATTCCTAACTCCACTACCAGCACTCGAATCCAAACCACCATCCTTATCAAAACCAAACCACTTCCTTACTAGCCTTCCACTTTTTATACAGCATATTTTCGAAAGAGCACCCAGGTCTATCGTGCTTTTCCCTTGATTATAAGCCTTCAACAGACTTACTGCAGAGCTGTCTTTCCTCAGCTTTCAGAGCTCACGGTTTCCTCCTGTTAGGCTTTAGGTCTCGGCTCAGAGATCACGTCTTCAGACTCCCCTATCCTCTATCTCGGCAAGCCGGTTCGTTTCCCTCCCAGCGTTTACAATTCGCAACCGTACGTTTAGGCTGTAAATCCCAGGGGAGTGAGTACCCAATTTACCGCCCAGCACAGAATCGGGCGCAGAGTGGATGTCTGTCACACGTACGACAGGTACGGTGAACGACCTCGCAGGGCCGGGACTTTAGAGAGGGAACCTACTCCAGTCCACGCAGCAGTACGGGGGCCGCGCGGGGCGAAGGGGGACCCTGGAATGAACGAGCCGCCCCTTGCCAGGTCACCGTCGATCCCCGAACCCTTTTGAGAAACCGTGGCCTGACCCCCTCCGCCCTCTCCCGGGGCGCCGCGGGGCTCGCCGGCCCCTGCACCGAGCTGCAGGCTACCACCTCACCGCACTCACCGCACACGTGAGGCCGCGCCACGCGTGGATCCTGCTCTCCGACCGCCACTTCCGCCTCCAGACCTTGCCCCGCCCCCGGCCATCTTACTTCCTGTCCGGAACGGAACTGGGGTTAAACGGGGCGGGGACTCGGAGGAAAAACGGAAATGCTAAATTTCTATTGGTCCGCTTCTGCCTACCTAATCTTGAGGTGCGACGGACGTGCCTAACGCGAAGTTTGGCCCTCGAAAGGACCCGTAGGACCGAAGATGTGTCGGTGGCTCCTGAAAGTGACGTTGTTAACCCTGTCATTTCCTTGTGGGAATGATTTTAGTCGCTATTGGGAGGGGACTTAGCTGGCACGTTGGAGTCTCAGCTCAGACGCGGTTAATCCTGTAGCCTGTACTAATATTAAAATCGCTAATGTTTTTAAAGTGCGTTCGGCTGCCTTCTCTCTGGCTGTGTTGGGTGGAGGTTAAAAGGAATATCCGGAGAGTAGGCTTGACTTGTAATCCCGGCTTTTCTGCGCAGTAGCTGAGTGGCTTTGAGCAAATTACTAAATTGTTCCAGCCTCGATTTTCTAATCAATAAAACAGAGGTAGCTAAATCGCACGTGCGAAGTGCTTAGCACAATGAACGATCATGGTAAGCGCTCAATAAAGACCATTACTAATGTCTGTACAATTCTAAGATTGTAGTTATCCTCATTTTCCACTTTAGAAAGTGAAGCTGTCATTAGGTGGTTATTCCCGTTTTACAGATGAAGAAATTGAGGCACAGAGAGGTTCAATAACTCGCCCGAGAAGATAAATCTGGTGTATTAGTTTCCTGGAGTCCCTGCATGACAGAAACGCTTAAGTACTTGACTGCTAGCCAGAAGGTTGGCGGTTCCAACCAGAGGTGCCTCGGGAGAAAGGCCTGGTGATCTGCTTCTGAAAGGTCATGGCCTTGAAAATCCTATGGAGCAGTTCTGCTCTGCACACATGGGGTCCCCATGAGTCCCAACAGACTTAATGGCAACTGTTTTTGTTTGTTTGTTTGGTATTAGTTTCCTAGAGCTTTCATAACATAACCAAAAATCTTAGTGGTGTCAAACAACAGAAATTTAATATCTTACGGCCAGAAATCCAAAATCAAGATGTCACACTCCCTCTGAAGGCTCTAGAAGAGAATGCTTCCTTGCCTCTTACAGCTTCTGGTGGCTCCAGGCATTCCTTGGCTCATGGCTGCGTCACTCCAGTCTCTGCCGCCGTCTTCACATGCCGTTTTCTTTATCGGTGTTTTTTCTCTGTATTATAAGAACACATTGGATTTAGGGCCCATCATGATAATCCAGGATGATCTTATCTCGAGATCCTTAACTTACATCTGCAAAGACCCATTTTCCAAATAAGGTTCTGAGAGTTAGCATGTAGACATAGCATTTCGGGGGACACCATACAACCCACCATACACATCTGCAAAGTTGGGGTGGAACTTGATCGCAGGTGTGTCAAGCTTCATATTTTACTGTGTTCCAACTCATGCCGTTTCCTGCCTCTTAAGGCATTAGGATTGAGACTGTAGTGAATTGTTGAGAGCAGGGGCCATGTAACTTGCCAGGCATCTATCCCACTACCCAGCACATAGTTATGTTTGATAAACAGTTGTTGCCTATATTTACTGCTACAAATATGTTCACATTTCAGCTCTCTTGAGTCTGAGAATAGTGTTTAAGTTAAGTCTTTCCCCTTCATTTTATGGAAAAGGGGAAAACCTGTAGTAAATTTGATCCCATGAGTCTGACTCAAAATCATGATCTTTTCAACATGGCTGCCTTTGGACTGCTTTCCCTAGCCCGTTGTCTTAGTTATCTAGTGCTGCTATAACAAAAGTACCACAAATGGATGTCCTTAACAAACAAATTTATTCTCTCACAGTCTGGGAAGCTGGAAGTCCAAATTTAAGGAACCAGCTCCAGCGGAAGGCTTTCTCTGTCAGCTGGCTCTGGGGGAAGGTCCTTGTCATCAATCTTCCCTTGGTCTAGGAACTTCTCAGCATGGAGACCCCAGGTCCAAAGGATGCCCTCTGCTCCTGGCACTTCTTTCTTGGTGGTAATTAGGTCCCCATCTCTCTACTTCTCTCTCCTTTTTTTCCTTGTAAGATAAAAGATTCAGTAATTTCTGCATTCAGTTGGATCACCTTTCTTCGGTACAGGCATAAATATGGATCTCTTCCAGTCGGTTGGCCAGGTAGCTGTCTTCCAAATTTCTTGGCATAGATTAATGAGCACTTCCAGCACTGCATTCATTTGTTGAAACATCTCAGTTAGTATTCCGTCAATTCCTGGAGCCTTTTTTAAAATTTTAACCAGTGCCTTCAGAGCAGCTTGGACTTCTTCTTTCAGTACCATCAATTCCAGATCATATGTTACCTCTTGAAATGGTTGAATATTGACCAATTCTTTTTGATATAGTAACTCTGTGTATTCCTTCCATATCGAACAACATCGCTAATATCACATGTAAGCAAAATTGATCCTTCAAAAGCAACTGCGGCAGTGTAGTGACAGGGAACAGCCAGACATTCAAGCTGGACTCAGAAGAGGACATGGAACCAGGGATATCGTTGCTGATGTAAGATGGATCCTGACTGAAAGCAGAGAATACCAGAAAGATGTTTATCCATATTTTATTAACTGTGCAAAGGCACTCTACTGTGTGGATCATAACAAGTTATGGGTAACAATGCAAAGAATGGGAATTCCAGAACACTTAATTGTGCTCATGAACAATTTGTATATGGATCAAGAGGCAGCCATTCCAACAGAACAAGGGACTACCACATGGTTTAAAGTCAGGAAAGGCGTGTGTCAGGGTTGTATACTTTCAACATACCTATTCAGTCTGTATGCTGAGCAAATAAGCCAAGAAACTGGACTATATGAAGAAGAACAGGGCATCGGGATTGGAGGAAGACTCATTAACGACCTGTGTTACGTAGATGACACAACCCTGCTTGCTAAAAGTGAAGAGGACTTGAAGCACTTACTGATAAAGATCAAAGACTGCAGCCTTCGGTAGGGATTACACCTCAACATAAACAAAACGAAAATTCTTACAACTGGACCAATAAGTAGCATCATGATAAACAGAGAGGAGATTGAGGTTGTCAAAGATTTCATTTTATTTAGATCCACAATCAACAACCATGGAAGGAGCAGTCAAGAAATCAAAAGATGCATTGCATTGGGCAAATCAGCTGCAAAAAAAAAAAAAAAAAAAAAAAAAACCTCTTTAAAGTATTGAAAAGCAAAGATGTCACCTTGAAGACTAAGGTGCACTGACCCAAGCCATGGTGTTTTCAAATGCCTCATAAGCATGCAAAAGCTGGACAATGAATAAGGAAGATGTTAGACAAATTGGCACCTTTGAATTGCGCTGTTGGCGAAGAATATTGAACATACCATGGACTCATGGACTGCCAAAAGAACCAACAAGTCTGTCTTGGAAGAAGAGCAGCCAAAATGCTCCTTAGAAGCAAGGATGGCGAGACTATGTCTCACATACTTTGGATACATTATCAGGAGGGATCGGTCCCTGGAGAAGGACATCATGTTTGGTAAAATACAGAGTCAGTGAAAAAGAGGAAGACCCTCAATGAGATGGATTGACACAGTGGCTGCAACAATGGGCTCAAGCACAGCAAAAACTGTGAGGATGGTTGAGGACCAGACAGCGTTAACTTTTGTTGTGCACAGAGTAGCTATGAGTCCAAATGAATGGACTGGACATCTATCAACAACAAGATAAAAGGTGATGCAGGCCACACCCCAGGGAAACTCCCCTTACATTGGATCAGGAATGTGACCTGAGTAAGGGTGTTGTATCCCACCCTAATCCTCTTTAGCATGAACTAATCTTGCCTCATTAACCACAGGCAGAAATTAGGATTTAAACAAATAGGAAAATTACATCAAATCACAAAATGGAGGACAACAACACAATACTGGGAATCATGGCCTAGCCAAGTTGACACATATTTTTGGGGGGGGACACAATTCAATCCATAACACCCATTATTTCTTTAGTAAATGCTCAAGAGAAGAGAGCTCAGAAATAGAATTTCATGAGACCCACCTGCAGTGGCTATTGGCCAAATAGTATGGTAGTGGAACTATTAGATAGCCTGAAATACTGGCAATAAATACTGGCCAAAAAAAAAAAAAAATTCACAAAACACACCACACAATCCCTGGAAGGGATTCATTTGTGACAGATAACAGCACCCCAGATCCTCACAGACACGTCCGTGTAGCTAC
Organism: Elephas maximus indicus; assembly: GCF_024166365.1. Classification (NCBI taxonomy): domain Eukaryota; kingdom Metazoa; phylum Chordata; class Mammalia; order Proboscidea; family Elephantidae; genus Elephas; species Elephas maximus. The sequence goes on along the minus strand of NC_064827.1, from coordinate 7,678,923 downwards.
CTTAAACATACACATCAAAACCCGACTGCTGTATTCATTTTCTTCTCATCAGGGAGAGAAAAAAGTCATCACGTGCCAAAGTTCTAGATTATTATCAGTTCTTTTTTTATCTTGTCTTCTGTGCTGCCAAAAAAAGTGGATTGTCTTGAGTATTTTATCTGTTTGGAGTGAGCTGAAAGTATCTTGTGGTTTTATAGAACAACAACAAACGTTTATCTTATAATTTTGCAGTTTACCAAGTTGACCCCATGATTCCTTCAAATAGCCAAGGATCTAAATGTACAGCAATAGAGCATTCCTCTTGTTGCATGATACAGCATACAATTTAATCAGAGCAACTAGACCTGCTCACATCCGAGAGGGTAGTCACAGAACTGTAGCAATGCAATTAAGATTACTGGCATTGGAATCGTATGAGTCTGGCTTACAAACCAAGTTCTGTACAACCATGGATGAGATAGTTAACTTCTCTGGGCCTCAGTTTCTGCATATATAATACGGGAAAAATAACACTTTTCTCTTGGAGTTGTTGTATGGCTCAAAAGTAATAATATCTATAAAGTTCTTAGCCAAGAGTAAATGGTCAATGGTTCATTGCTTATAATAAAGACAGAGAAAAACAAAGTAAAATGTATCCATTAGGAATGCTTTTGGCTGCAAGTAATGAAAAGCTCAGCTAATAGTGCCTTACTTAACTAAATAGGCCCTCATGTTTGTTACACAAAAATTCCGAAGGTAGCTGGTTGCTCTAGTTCAGGGACTGAACGATGTCATCAAAGACCCAAGCTCTTTTGCTCTCTATGCTTCTCTGCCATCCCCAGTTTGCTGGCTTTTCCTTCTCACACTTGTTGCTTTCTGGTTGTAAAATGTAATTCTCAGTTCCAGGATTTATATATATCAGAGCTCAAGGCAAGAAGAGTGGTGAAAGGGACAAAAGCCTTTTTCCCCCATAGGATTCTCTCTTTTTATCCTAAAAAGAAAAGCCACCAACAGAGTTCCCCCTTCTATTTCAGTGCCCGGAACTGGGCCTCATGTCTAGCCCCAGGATTTGGAGGACCATCTCATATGATGTTAACCAGACATTCAGATCTCATTCTTTTTTTCCAATACTCTAGCAAAGTTGAGGGAAACCTGGTGGCATAGTGGTCAAGCGATATGGCTGCTAACCAAAAGGTTGGCGGTTCAAATCCACCAGGTGCTTCTTGGAAACGCTATGGGGCAGTTCTACTCTGTCCTGTAGCGTCCCTATGAGTGGGAATCAAGCCAACAGCAATGGGTTTAGTAAAGTCACTTGGCAAATAGGCTTGCATCCAGTAGTAGAGATTTAACTTGTAATTTAAACAAATCTAGTTTAAATTCACGAGCTAAAACTTGAAATAACTGTAGCATTCGAGGTGGTGGTTCTCAGTCACCGATGCAGTTTTAAATGTACCAGTGTTTATAATTTATTGGTCCAAGGTAAGACCTGGGCATTAAGAGTTTGAACAGCTCCCCCAACGATGCTAATGTACACCAAGGTCACCAGCCACTTGTTTAAGAGATGGGGTTCAAGTTGTTGATTTGATCTTTTAGGTAACTAGAGTTAAGCCCTGTAACCCCCCCGGCCCTTCCTTTGATTGCAGTCAGCAGAATTAGAGACTAAATGCATGATGTACTCGTTGAAGTAGAATATCTTAGGCATAACCACATCTTTCTTAATCGAGGTCTCCTGTTGTGATTTGACATCATTAGATATTGAAAATGGTTTAAATTTGCATCGGACACTTCCAAACACACTCTGGAAAATGTTTGCTGCTTGTTTCAATTTCCCATGATTTTGTGCCATTTTTTTCTTTTTCACAAAAATCAAGTATGTATCAGCTGTCACATATCTCCCCTCCCCGAAATCAGTTTGTTAGTGTTCCAGTTAGTGGATTTTTAACTAATTGGGATTGTTTTTTCTGTTTCCCAAATACATAAGGAGGGGCAGAGGGCATGTTATTGCTGTAAAGCCTAAGTAAGATTTTGGCAAAGATTGGGTTTTATTTTCAGGCGCTATTAGAATCACAAATCTATGGAAATGCAGTGGTTGCCAACATATTTTCTTTGGGTGGAAAAGAACTGCTCCTGAGTAGTGTGGATGATGGTTTTTCAACACAATACGTTTGCTAAAAAGTGCGCCGATATAGTCTAAACATCAATTGAACATTCACAACATTCTGGGTGTTGCCTAGTAAACACGGAATTGACCTTGTCCTCATGCTCTTTCTTTGATGACAGGCTTTGGAGCAATAGAAAAATTATATGACCAGAATGAAAATTTATCTGATTGTGCCACCTTTAATAAAAGATCATGTCATCATGTGATGGAGAATTAAAAATAAATGTTAGTTAATGTCACTTAAATGGCACAAATTATCACTTATACATGGGCACTTCCATGCATATACCAGCCGTGGGTTTTAGCTACAGCAAGAACAGTTGACGCATTTGTGATGTAAGTTTTTGTTTAAATTTTTCTTTTCGGCTTGATAAAAAGTATTTCCTTTGGAAGGTAGTGACTGGTTGTCTTAGTTATCTAGTGCTGCTATAAAAGAAATACAAGTAGGTGGCTTTAACAGATAAATTTATTTCTCTCACAGCCTAGGAGGCTAGAAGCCTGAATTCAGGGTGCCAGCTCCACGGGAAGGCTTTCTCTCTCTGTTGGTCTGCTGGAAGATCCTTGTCATCAATCTTCCCCTGGCGGAAGCTTCTCAGTGCAGGGACCCAAGGTCCAAAGAAAGGGCTCTGCTCCTGGCGCTATTTTCTTGGTGGCATGAGGTCCCTCCCCTCTCTGCTAGCTTCTCTCTTTTATATCTCAAAAGAGATTGACTCAAGATACTATCTGATCCTGTAGATTGAGTCCTGTCTCATTAATATATTAACATAACTGCTTCATTAACCTCATAGATGTAGGATTTACAACACATGGGAAAATCACATCAGATGACAAAATGGTGGACCACCATGCAATACTGGGAATCATGGCCTAGACAAGTAGACACACATTTTTGGGTGACACAACTCAAACCATGACACTGGTGTTGGCTTGTGATTTCTTTATGAGCAATAAGGGCTTGATAACCAAACATATATTTCATTAGGGGGAAACAACAAAGTTGCTTGTTTCATGAGGGGAAGTTAGAAGAGGTAAATTAGTGGGGCAATCCCTAGTCCCCTTGGGGCTGTAATTGGTACTCATCATCTTCCTCCTCCACTGTCCGTTGTAAGTTCACCTCACCCTCAGCTATTAGCTTGACTTAAACCCTCACTTCTGAGCCATCTGAGACTCTGGTAGTCATATCTTCTAGGGCAGTGGTTGCCACACATGACCATTTACAGTTACAACAGAGTCAAGGGGCACCGACAGGCACCCAAGGGGATCACGTGGATGGTACATATATCCCCCTGCTTCCCTATTGTATACAGCAGCGCTACCACCTCCTACTCATCAGGGAAAATCCTCCCTGCCAAGACAGTGGCTCCATTTCTTACCTGCAGGTCCCGGATACAAGGAGTCCAGAATATCCAGGTGGCATTCATAGTTCAATGGGACTCCTGCTGTACCCCCAGGAAGAGGTAGTAGGACAAGGACCTCTAACGCTATAGATCCCAGAGTTGTGGGGGAGGAAGCACAAAGTTCCCCAGAGGGTCATGGAGAGCGATGATAAGTGGGGCCATTCCTGCTTCTACTCCTTGGTTCCCAGACCACGCATTCTTCCAATTAGGGGCACAGTGCCACTAGAAGTCTGTGAGTTAATATGTATTTTGTGTCCTGGAGAAGAGCACCCTGGTTGGAGATTATTGCCTTCCAGCTGGTGCCTCACCTGAGCCTTCAACAGACCATCACAATGCTCTCTCAGGCTAGCTTCTTCTGGATGATGCAGATGTGATATCACCTGTGGGTCCCACAAGTATGAGTCCACTCCTGCATCATCTTTCCTGTGAAGAGGGTTCCCTGTGGTCCAGCATCTATCTCTATTGGAGGCCAGTAACACTCCCAGAGCTGCTTTTTGAAATGCAGGTTATTTTCCACTACAGATGGCAAGGCTTTGTTCTAGAACCCTGTTATGGATTGAATTATGTCCCCCAAATTACTTGTTGTAAATCCTAACCTCTATGCCTGCGGTTATAATCCCACTCAGAAATGGTTGCCTTTGTTACGTTAATGAGGCAAGGTTAGTGTAAGGGATACCTTGAATCAATCTCTTTTGAGATATAAAAGAGATTAAACAAGTGAGCAAAGGAGAGATGCAGTAAGTGTCATGAATTGAATTACATCCCTCTAAAAATGTGTGCATCAGTTTGGCTGGCCCATGATTCCCCGTATTACATGATTTTTCTGTATGTTGTAAATCCTGCCTGTATGATGTTAATGAGGGAGGATGAGTGGCAGTTGTGTTAGTGAGGCAGGACTCAACCTACAGGATTGGATTGTGTCTTGAGGCAATCTCTTGAGATATAAAAGAGAGAAGTGAGCAGAGAGACAGGGGGAACTCATGCCACCAAGAAAGCAGTGCTGGGAGCACAGCGTGTCCTTTGGACCCAGGGTCCCTGCGTGGAGAAGCTCCTAGTCCAGGGGAAGATTGAGGACAAGGACCTTCCTCCAGAGCTGACAGAGAGAGAATGCCTTTCCCTGGAGCTGACACCCCGAATTTTGACTTTTAGCCTACTTTACTGTGAGGAAATAAATTTCTCTTTGTTAAAGCCATCCACTTGTGGTATTTTTGTGATAGCAGTACTAGATAACTAAGACAGTAAGATGTATGCCAAGTCACATGGAGATCTCCAAGGAACCAGGAAGCAGAAGCTAAAGGGACAAGGATGTTCCTCCAGAGCTGACAGAGATAGAAAGCCTTCCCCTAGAGCTGGTGCTCTGAATTTGGACTTTGAGGCTCCCAAACTATGAGAGAATAAATTTCTGTTTGTCAAAGCTATTCAGTTGTGGTATTTCTGTTATGGCAGCACTAGATGACTAAGACAGACCCCAAGACCTTGTGTTGTGATTCTCCCACTTTGGTTTCCCATATGCTCTACACTGCATATTTTCTTACCATGGACACCACCAACACCACAGAGTCTACCAGATGGCCGGGCTAAGCAGCAGGGCTGCCTTCACTGCAGTCTGGACCTACTGTAGATCCTGGTCCAGGCCTCACTCAGAGCCAGCAACCTTCCCTGTCCCCTGGCACGTGGACTGGAGCAGTTTTCCCAAGCATGAAATATGTCACCTCCAGAACCTGAAGAGGCCCACCAGGCATTCAACTTCTTTCTTTGTCATAGAGGACGCAAGGTGTAGCAATGTGTCTTCTACATTGGAAGGAATATCTGACATGTCCTTGGCCCCTGGACTCCTTAAAGCTCTACTGAAGTTGCATGTCCCTGAATCTTCATAGGGTTTGTCTCCTGCCCTCTGGAGCACATGGCCCAGGTCACTAGCATACTTCTCATCTTGATCTTACCGATGTGACGGATCGATGTGCTATTCTGTGGGATGGCCAGATGGCCCAGATCTGTGGACTATATTAAGACAGACAGTGGGCGAGTTGGCATAGTCCTGGTGCAAAGCTGTAAATGAATATCGCTGTTCATCCCAGGGAATGAACTGCTGCTGGTCCCCTTTTCTGATCTGGCATTCACAAAGCAGAGACGGAGGACTGCATACACGTAGCCTATGCCTCATCCTTGGCCCAGGAATAATATGTGGATGGCACAGTCGCTGCACTCAGGGGGACTCTTGACTGAACATGCAGTAGTCTGGACCCATCTGTTTATGCAGGGGCCAGACTGGCAAATTAAGGGGAGAAATGACAGAGACCAAAATTTCTGGTTGGTACAAATGATTAACGCGCATGCTGCTAACCAAAAGGCAGGTACCTTGGAAGAAAGAGTTGGCAATCTGCTTCTGAAAAATCACCCACTGAAAGCCCTATGGAGCACCACCCTACCAACAGGGCCACGGATGGGAGCTGACGGAGCAGCAGCTGGATCGGTTTGGTTAGTATGACAGAGGCCACTACCCCGTCTCCTTCAGTCTGTAACGGAGGTACTAGTGTCTGTCACCCCCCAGCAGGTAACACAGCTTTTGATTTACCACTTAGTCTGCGGTGCAGGGGTGGCCGGAGCAGTTTCAGGGGCTTCCCCTCGTCTGTTCTCATTACGATTCATCTAACCCTCTGTCTTAGTCATCTAGCGGTGCTGTGACAGAAATACCACAAGTGGACGGCTTCGACAAAGAGAAATTCATTCTCTCACAATCTAGTAGGCTAGAAGTCCAAATTCAGGGCATCAGCTCCAGGGGAAGGCTTTCTTTCTCTGTTGGCTCTGGAGCAAGGTCTTTCTCGTCAACCTTCCCCTGGACTAGGAGCTTCTCTGTGCAGGAACCCCTGGTCTAAAGGACGCCTTCTGCTCCCTGTGCTTCTTTCTTGGTGATATGAGGGCCCCCACTCTCTGCTTACTTCCCTTCCCTTTTACCTCTTGTAAGATAAAAGGTGGTGCAGGCCACACCCCAGGAAACTCCTTTATATTGGATCAGTGATGTGACCTTAGTAAGGGTGTCAGAATCTTACCGGAATTCTCTTTAACGTAAAATTACAATCACAAAATAGAGGACAACCACACAATACAGGGAATCATGGCCCAGCCAAATTGATACACACATTTTTGGGGGGACATAATTCAGTCTATGACACCCTCCAAGCCAAAAAACCCATGCGGGGATGACTGCAACTGCCGAGTAAATCAGTCTTGATTGTACTCTTGGGAATGAGAGAAATGATTGGTAACTGTGTCCACAGACCTAGTAGATTTACTTTATGTGATTTTGGCCAGGACTCTACTTATTACCTGGACCTAGAACATCCCCACTCTAGAAGGAGGGACATAATGATGCTTTGAGCTTCCAGACATTGATGTTAACTCAGCCTGGAACCCAGCAGTCCTTGGAATGTGTGGGGATTCCTCTTCCCTCAGTCACCTCTTTCTTCCATTGCCACCTTCTCCTCTGGAGGACTAGGGGAATATTGATGGCACATATTTGCTATGGTGTTGGAGGGTTCTTCCCCCCGGGGATTTGGCCACCTCTTCAGTCTCTGGGTGCTAGATCTAAAAGTTGGCTCAGGCCATGAACTATGCACGGCTCTGTGTGATTGAGGCAGCCTGGTCTCTGTTCTCAAGGAGTTTTACAGTCTAATGGAAAAGACAGATAATGAAATGCAAGTAAAAATACACTTCAAATTCTCAAAGGAATACCAACTTTCTGGAGCCCTCAAGGCTAGATGAACCCCTGAAACTACTGCCCCGAGAAAATCTTTAAACATTAAACCAAAACTATCCCCTGATGTCTTCACTGAACAAAAAATAGTTCATCTTAGTAAGTACACCCACTCCTCACTTACCAACTGTCTCATTGCATGACATTTTGCATTTATGACAATGGTAAAAAACCTACACATTAATGAGTACGTTTGGCAGTAATGAATGCTGAAGTGCAAGGCGAGAGTAATGCTGACTGTGATGGTTAAGGTTATGTGTCAACTTGGCTGGGCCATGATTCTCAGTGGTTTGACAGTTACGGAGTGATGTAGTCATCCTCCATTTTGTCATCCGATGTAGTCATCCTACATTTCTACATAATGCCAGTTTTTGCTTGTCGGAACTTAACCATGTTGATAAGTGAGGAGTGGGTGTAAAGCATGTCTGCCTTGAGCACTGTGCTCTTTTAAAGAATTATCTATGTGAGATCAAATTGACAACAGGAATTCAAAAGGCTGGATGAGAAGCTTAGCAGGCCGTGAGATTAAGTCAATGGTGGTGGAACAATTAGGAGAGGGATCATGAGGATGGTTGCCCAACTTGAAGAATATGGCCAACATCATTGAGCTGTACATGTAGAAATTGTTGAAATGGTGTACAGCTGTATATATTTCCAAAAAAAATTATCAAGAAGAAGTGGAGGTTGTTACAAATAGATATATAACCTCGTTTACAGATGCCTTTTGCTGTACCCTGGTTGACAAGAGCCCTAGATTGTCTTAGTCCCAGCTTGTCTTAGTCATCTAGTGCTGCTATGACAGAAATACCACAAGTGCATGGCTTTAACAAAGAGAAGTTTATTTTCTCACAGTAAAGTAGGCTAAAAGTCCAAATTCAGGGTGTCAGCTCCGGGGGAAGGCCTTTTCTCTGTGTCTGCCTCCTCATCAATCTTTTCCTGGACTAGGAGCTTCTCTGTGCAAGGACCCCTCTTGGTGGTATGAGGTCTCCCTGCCTCTTTACTTGCTTCTCTCTTTTTTATCTCAAGACATTGCCTCAAGACACAATCCAATCTTGTAGGTTGAGTCCTGCCTCACTAACACAACTGCTGTCCATCCTCCCTCATTAACATCATAGAGGCAGGATTTACAACATATAGGAAAATCACACAATACTAAGAATCATGGCCCAGCCCAACTGATACACACATTTTTGTGGGGACAAAATTCGATCCATGACACAGTTCTTGGGCTCTCTGGTTGGCTTTCAGTGACCTTCCAGGATCTTCAGGTTGTTGTTGGTTGTCATTGAGTCAGCCCGACTCATGACGACCCCTTACATAACAGAACACACTGTCTGACTCTGTACCACCCCCATGATTGGTTGCAAATTGGATCATTTGATCCATAGGGCTTTCATTGGCTGATTTTGGAGCCAGGCCTTTCTTCCTAATCCGTCTTAGTCTGCAAGCTCCGCCGAAGCCTGTTCAGCATCATAGCAACACACAAGCCTCCAATGACAGACGAGTGGTGGCTGCGCTTGAGGTGCGGGGCCAGGAATCGAACCCGGGTCTCCTGCCACTGGACCACCACTGTCTCTAGAATCACCCCAGGAGTTTTTCAAAGACATCGAAGCCTAAGCTCCCACCTCAGGCTAATTGGATTAGGATATCCAAGGGGAGGGGCCTCAGCATTAGTATTTTAAGCAAAATTTCAAATGTAAATTTGTATAGTGTTGTTTCCCCCAAAGTAATTATAGGCAAAACTTGCAATGTAGTGATCCGTGCAGCCCCAGGTTGGTTCAAATTTGACGTGAGAAGTGGATTTGGGTTCCTGCTGTTTTTTGGGGGGGGGAGGGGTCTCGTTTTAATGCAGCAGAGAAACCTACCTGAGTTTAGCACGTACTTGACAATCATTCAGTGATCCTTACAGGTGAGCAGCCAGCATCGAGACACTGATCCAAGGGTCAACTGAACACAATAAGGAAGAAAATCCAGGGGCAATATGTCAGAAGCCCAGAGATCCACCAAGGTCAATGCTACCTGAAGCTTCCAGACAGACAGAAAGATGGACGGCCCACACAGCCCTCCCGTGTGTGCACCTGGCATTTGAAATGCTACAAGCACTATCACAAATAGAAATCCTTTTCTGAGAGGGGAGGCACATTCGCCATTATTGAAGTCTTGTGAGAATTGTCAGGAGCCCTGTTATCACAGTTGCTAAGCACTCAGCTGCTAACTGAAAGGTTGGCGGTTCAAACCCACCTGCTGCTCTGTGGGAGAAAGAAGTAGTTGTCCGCTTGAGTAAAGATTTACAGCCTCACAAACCCTGTGGCCAGTTCTACTCTGTCCTATAGTGTCACTGTGAGTTGGAATCCAGTGCCACGGGTTTGGTTTTTCTTTTTTTTTTGGGTCTTGGTAACTTAAACATTGCCAATTGTTGCCTCCCGCTGGACGTTGTGAGAATTGTAACTACAACACTGCCCTTTGCTGCCCCCTGCTGGACATTTTTAAGAAGGCTACAAGTAGGATTCTGCAGAAACTTGCTCAAGTGTTGTGGTGCGTTGGATCTTTTGAGATTTGGTGATTGACAAGATTGGACACATGCAGTGAACAGAAAAGGGTGGAGCGATGCATTGGCCGTTCTAAATGCCAATGTATTTTTGCTGTGAATATCCCTAATTCCAAGGCAAACAGAGCTATGCACAGAGGAAGAAAATCAGCCACCAGATGGCACCATTTCTCCTGAAATAGCTGAACCCCAGTACCCAGTGCCATCGAGTTGATTCCCCCCCAAACCCATAAAGGTGGAAGCCTGCAGGGATTATTAGCAGCTAGAGAGGAGAGTGTTGATTACTATTAACATCTCTTTCAATGTCAGGTGCCTGGAGCTCCAAAGGCCAGGGGTGAGCATGGTCCTGTCTGCCCTTAGACAATTCTGCAGGCTCCCTGGAACAGGAAGTTCAGAAGGATCCTGCTCTCCCCATCCAAGCTCTCAGGGGAGCTTAATACTGGGGTGCTTAGCCCTGTGGCAGCTGGGTAAGGCTTCTGAATTCCTCCTCAGCATTACGCTTTTAAATGTGTAAAATGGAATTCATAGATTTACAAAGGAAGCCAGCTAAAGTGAAATGTAATTGTCAGACCATCTAAGAAAATGTGAGATGCAGTTATCATACGTGTGCTTCTTATTAATACAGACGGAGCAGTCAGCCTCCGTGAAGATCACAGCCCAGAAATCCTATAGGCAGCTCTGTGTGTCATATGGGGTCACTAGATTCAGAATCGGCCTAGAAACCCTATAGGGAGTTCTACTGTGTCACATGGGGTCACTAGATTCGGAATCAACTTGTCAGCACGACAACAGCAACATGAATACAGCAGATGACAAGATCCAGTGCAGGCCTCTTATCCATGATAATCTTGAAGTACGAGTCCCCGGATGGTGCAAATGGCTCACGTGTTCGGCTGCTAACAGAAAAGTTGGCAGTTGGAGTCCACTCAGAGGCACCTTGGAAGAAAGGGCTGGCGATCTACTTCTGAAAAATCAGCCACTGACAACCTTCTGGAGCAGAGCTCTGTTCTAACACACGTGGGGTCCCTATGAGTTAGAGTCAACTCCACGGCTTTTTTTTTTTTTAATGAGAAAAAAAAATTTTTTTCAAGGTATCTGCAGCAATTGAAATGTGATATTTGTGGTCTACTTTCACATTTGATTAAAATGCTTAATTTCAGCCAGAGGTTAACGAAAATAAAGATGTGATTTTTTTTCCCTTCTCTTCCCTCCGCCCCCTCCCCCGCCACCTTTTGTTTTTAACCATTCAAGTTCACGGTCCTTCTGAATTCTCTCCATGGACCTTTTGGGGACGGGAAGATCTGAGGCTCCTTGACTTTTTAATGAGTCGGTCACGCATTTTGCCAATTGAAGGAAGCAAAGCCTCACTCAGATTAGCCAGGTTCAAGCTAGAGAAGGAAAGAATTCAATTCCTCCCCAGCCCCTCCCTGCCACTCCTCACCCTTTCTCCTACTCGCCACTGTTCACGACCACAACCCCCCTTTTCCTGGTGTCTGCTGGTGAAGCGCTCTTCCTTTCTGTGTCAGACCTCGGAAGCACGAAGATTTCTTTACCACTATCTCTTACTTGAGTCTATGCTCTCTTCCCTGGCAGCTGAAAGACCTCTTTGGTGTTGTTGTTGGACGCTGTTGAGTCAATTTCAACTTATAGTGACCCCATGTGACAGAGTAGAACTGTCCCATAGGGTTTTCTTGGCCGTAATCATTAGGGGATCGGCCTGACCTAAGTCTCGGTATTTTCAATCACCTCGTAAGCATGTGAAAGCTGGACAATGAATAAGGAAGACCAAAGAAGAACTGATGCCTTTGAATTATGGTGCTGGTGAAGAATATTAAATATAGCCTGGATCGCCAGAAGAGCAAAAAAAATCTGTCTTGGAAGAAGTACAGTGAGGATGTTCCTTAGAAGGCAGGATGGCAAGACTTCACTCATGTACTTTGGACGTGTCATCAGGAGGGACCAGTCCCTGGAGAAGGACATCATGCTTGGTAAGGAAGAGGGTCAGCAAGAAAGAGGAAGCACCTCAATGAGTTGGATTGACACAGTGGCTGCAACAATGGGCTCTAGCGTGACAACGATTATGAGAATGGCACAGGACTGGGCAGTGTTTCGTGCTGTAGTACGTAGGGTCGCTACGAACCAGAGCTGACTGGATGCCACCTAACAACAACGACCATTACGGGAGCAGGTCGTCAGGTCTTTCACCTGGGAATTCACTGGTGGGTTTGAACAGCCGAGTGCCACCAGGGCTCCTTTGCTTTTCCCTTTATATCTTTATCCAAAGCCAAGATCAGTCCCTCTTGGTCCCAGAAACACCACTCAGTGGCTCATTCTTTGCTTTTCCTTCTCCTGCCCGCTGTGGAAAAGGAGAAGAGAAAGCCACCAATGTCCAGTAGTTACCGTGACACAAAATACGGCTGCCAAAGAATCTCTACATCTTTCTACCTAAAATATCTCCTTTCCTGGCCCCATTACTCCTGATCCCCTGTCGTTGTTAGGCGCCATGGAGTCGGCTCCAACACACGGCAGCCCCGTGCGCAACAGAATGAAACGTTGCCCAGTCCTGCATCTTTGCGTGGACTTGAACCTCCAACCTTCCTGTTAGCAGCCGAGTGCGTTAACTGTTTTCACCACCAGGGACTCCAGCAATAGTGGCAGGTTTTTTAGGTGGCAAAATCAAAAGGTTGGCAATCCTATATTGAACTCTCTAATTTTTCGTGAAACATGATCAAAATTGAAGTTTAAAAATTCAAAGGGCTACTTATCTTAGTGACCTTGAGGGTCCCTTTCAGTCCTGAGATGCATGATTCTAGAAATATGGCTCAGGACCCTTAGGAGTAAAATTCTCTTAAACATGATTGAGCCTAAAAACGTGTTTGCACACCTCCTTCGTGCTCATTACTTCCTTGGCTTTTTCCACACTTAACAACATAAAGGTGCACCCATAAGCACTACAGAGGAAACCCTGGTGTCGTGGTGGTTAAGTGCTACGGCTGCTAATCATAAAGGTCACCAGTTCGAATCCACCAGGCACTCCTTGGAAACCCTATGGAACAATTCTACTCTGTCCTATAGGGTCACTACGAGTCGGAATCAACTCGATGGTAACAGCTTTGGTTTTTTTTTTTTTTTTTGGCTTAAGCACTATAGAAGGAGCCCTGGTGACGCAGTGGTTAGATGCTCAGCTGTTAACCAAAAGGTCAGCAGTTTAAACCCACCAGCCACTCGTCTGGAGAAAGACGTGGCAGTCTGCTTCCGGAGATGACAGCCTTGGAAAGCCGACGGGGCGGCTCTACTCCGTCCTGTAGGCTCGCTGTGCGTCGGGATCGACTTGATGGCAGTGGGTTTCAGCATTGTCGTTTAGATTTGCATATATTGAAATTTTCTGAAAAAGGAATCATAAGAAACATGTCCTTTTCTATCTCCTCTTTTGCTCAACATTAAAAAAAAAAAACTGATTCAGACTCTTGTATGTAGTTACGGTTCATTTACTTTGTTGCTCTCAAGTATCCACAGTTTATCAACTTTACTTTGATGGACACCTTCTCCAGCTTTTCACCATTATGAGTGACACTGCTCTGAACATTCTCATTCGTATCCCCTCACGCATGCAGAGTGGGAGAGAACTGATGTATGATGAACCTTTTACATGAAATGTAACCTTTGTGAGAATCAAAGATCCTTTTCAGGCACAGTCACTGTCCCATCCACTATTGTCCCAGAGGCACCCATGATGAAGATACCTAAAACCTCTGAGCAAAACCAGAAAACAAACATCGCCCCCCCCCCAAAAAAAAAATCACGTGTGTGGTTTGGAGTATGAAGGAAGGGTCCTTTATCGATTTGCCCCATCTTATCGGCACTCCTTGGAAACTCTACGGGGCAGTTCTACTCTGTCCTGTAGGGTCGCTATGAGTCAGAATTGACTCGATGGCACTGGGTTGTTTTTTTCTTTTGTATCTCAAACAATGTCTCCAGAGACAAAAGAGGACTGTATTAGGCACCAGAGGTCCTACTGGGGCAGTTGGTAATGAAGCCTTTAATATAAATTTTATTAATAAACTTGATTCCATAGATACTCCTAGCAGCAAGGAGGTGGGAGTGGGGTGGACCTACAAGGAGAAGAAGGTTTGGCTAATGATACATTGATGACGTCAAGAGGGACATGGAGGGCTGTTAACCATGAATCTCAGAGCTGCTGCCTTCTTGATTAAGAGTACAGTCCTCTCCAAATCCCTCAGACCTGTGCCCTGGGCTCTAGAACTGACCTTCTTCTCTCCAGGTGTCCTCATCAGTGTGAACCTTTTCCTTCCAGCTCCTTCCCAACGAGGAATAAAGCATTGGAAATTTGCAGGAGGCAGCCTGGGCCCCAGCCCTCTGCGTCTGAGAGGGAGCAAGACACTTCCTGGCATTGCTGCAGCCACACCACATGGGCCATGGCCCACTTTCCAGAGAAGCTTTGCCTTGACCCTTCCAATTCAGTATCTCTAGCATTTGGCTTCTGATGTTGGTGTGGCCCATCTTTTACCTGTTCCTTTACCTAAGTTCAAGGTCCCTGGGTAGCATAAGCAGTTTGCAATCACCTGCTAATCTGAAGGTTGGCAGTTTGAACCCACCTGGTGATGCTGCGGAAGAAAGGCCAAGAAAACCTTAAGGAGTAGCTCTGCTCTGTAACACACAGGGTCACCATGAGTTGGCATCGACTCGATGGCAACGGGCTTGTTTTGGTTTGGGTTTTGGTTCATATAAGTTTGGGGCAAAGAGGAACCATTAGAGGGAGGTGGAGTGATGAGTTATACTTGGAAAACCAGAGGAAAATATATTTTACAGGTGTTCTTTCCATTCTAACCGTTAAAGCCCACATCTGCTCGCTCTTGTGTATAACTCGGACAATAACTCTCCTCATGTTACCAACCACCTGCTCCGGAGTTTCCACAGAAAAACTAGATGGGAAAAATTTAACTAGAAAACCAACCACTCTGTGATTAATGCAAGTTTCATGGTATTTTGCAGGAAATGGATGTCAGACTCACCCAAACGCCTGTAACTAAAGGTCCTGAAAAATTTATGGCAAGGCTGATAGTGAATAGAGCTAACAAAGCTCAAAGTGTTTATTAAAAGCCTTTAGCTTTGAATTTTGATTTGAGCCTGGGAATCAGACACCTGGAGTCCCTGGGTGGTGCAAACGGTGAGTGTGCTCAGCTGCTAAGCAAAAGGTTGGTGGTTCAAATCCACCTAGGAAGAAAGACCTGGCCATCTATTTCCCAAAAATCAGCCACTGAAAACCCTGTGGAGAATAGCACACGTGAGGTCACCATGAGTCGGAGTTGATGTGATGGCAACTAGTAACTGCTTCCCTATCACGAGCACTTTCCATGTTAATTTTAAATTCTTGGTCCTTCTGTTCCAGCACTCCTGCTCTAGATGGAATATGAAGGGCTTACCTGTGTGAGTTCAGGTGAGTTTGAAGAGAGAGGAAGGAGATCCAGGGTGGTGCCCAGGCACCACAGAACCACTGTTGATCATTGCCATTTGCTGCCAAGTCATCACACCTCTGTTCAGGGTTACACCTTTTAAAGGTAGACAGAAGCAGTGCTGGAAGGAGGGAGCCTCCTCCCTAGTTTGTAAGCAAGAGCTACAGGGTTTGGAGGAGGAGGAAGTGGAGGAGTGAGTACTCCCAGAAGGCTCAGTGTTGATTCTCATTGCAGTCAATGCCCTCCTCCTGTAAGGCTTTTGTTATTGTTGGGTGCCATTGAGTCAATTCCTACTTATAGCAACCCAATGTGACAGAGCAGAACTGCCCCATAGGATTGTCTACACCGTAATCTTTACAGGAGCAGATCACCAGGTCTTTCTCCCATGGAAGATGCAAGGAATACACAGAGTCGCTGTACTAAAAAAACATTGGTTGATGTTCAACCATTTCAGGAGGTGGAATATGATCAGGAACCAATGGTACTGAAGGAAGAAGTCCAAGCTGCACTGAAAGGATTAGTGAAAAACAAGGCTCCAGGAATTGACAAAATACCAACTGAGATGTTTCAACAAACAGATGGACTGCTGAAAGCACTCATCCGTCTATGCCAAGAAACTTGGAAGACAGCTACCTGGTCAACTGACTGGAAGAGGCCCATATCTGTGCCTATTCCAAAGAAAGGTGACCTACACAATGAGGAAATTATTGAACAATATCATTAATATCACATGCAAGTAAAATTTTGCTGAAGATAACTCAAAGGCGGTTGCAGCAGTACATGGACAGAGGACTGTCAGAAATTCAGGCCGGATTCAGAAGAGGATGTGGAACCAGGGATATCATTGCTGATGTCAGGTAGATCTTTGCTTAAAGCAGAGAATACCAGCAAGATGTTTACCTCTGTTTTATTGACTATGCAAAGGCATTCGACTGTGTGGATCATAACAAATTATGGATAACATTGCAGAGAATGGGAATTCCAGAACACTTACCTGTGCTCATGAGGAACCTGTACATAGACCAAGAGGCAGTCATTCGAACAGAACAAGGGGATATTTTACAGTTTAAAATCAGGAAAATGTGCATCAGGGTTGTATCCTTTCACTATACTTACTTAATCTGTATACTGAGTAAACAATCTGAGAAGCTGGACTGTATGAAGAAGAACAGGGCATTAGGACTAGAGGAAGACTCATTAACAACCGCGTTATGCAGATGACACAGCCTTGCTTGCTGAAAGTGAAGAGGACTTGAAGCATTTACTGATGAAGATCAAAGACCACAGCCTTCAGTATGGATTACACCTCAACATAAAGACAACAAAAATCCTCACAGCTGGACCAATAAGCAACATCATGATAAACGAAGAAAAGATTGAAGTTGTCAAGGATTTCATTTTACTTGGATCCACAATCAACAGCCACGGAAGCAGCAGTGAACAAATCAAATGATGCATTGTATTCAACAAATCTGGGGCAGAGGAGCTCTTTAAAGTGCTGAAAAGCACAGATGTCACTTTGAGAACTTAGGCTGGGTTCACTAGAGAAGCTAAACCAGTAAGGCATATAAATATACATAAAAAAAAAATTTATATCAAAGAAATATCTCATGCGGTTGTAGAGGCTGGAACATCCCAAGTCCATGAATCAGGATTCATGGAGCTGCAGGGGCTGGTGAACCCGAAAAGTGGCAGGTCAGACAGCACAGCTCTGGCTCACAGGTTGTGACGGTTGACGAATCCCAAGATAGGCAGGCAAGACGGCAGGTAAACTGCTAGTTCAAGTTCCAGGAGCTGGAGGTCAGACAAACAGGAGCTGGCTGCAGGATTCAGAGCAAACAAAAGCCTGAGAGACTTGCCAGAAAGTCCGCCAATGTTGGATGCAGGCCGCACTCCCAAGGAAATTACCTTTCAACTGATTGGTTACTCACAGTAGATTGCATCATGGAGGTGATCCCATTATATCAAATCTCATCATGGAAGTGATCACATCATTACATGAGTGCTAAAATACATCATTATTGCCAAGCCACTGAGAATCATGGCTCAGCCAAGTTGACACACAACCTTAATGATCAAAAGGACTAAGGTGTGCCTGACCAAGACATAGTATTTTCAGTCACCTCATATGCATGTGAAAGCTGGGCAATGAATAATGAAGACCGAAGAAGAACCAGTGCATTTGAATTGTGGTGCTGGTGAAGAGTATTGAGTATACCTACCATGGACTGCCAGAAGAATGAACAAGTCTGTCTTGCAAGAAGCACAGCCAGAATGCTCATTAGAAGCCAGGATGGTGAGACTTCATTTCACGTACATTGGACATGTTATTAGGAGGGACCAGTACCTGGAGAAGCACATCATGCCTTGTAAAGTAGGGGGTCAGCAAAAAAGAGGAAGACCTTGAATAAATGGGTTGACACAATGGCTGCAACTATGTGCTCAAACATATCAACTACTCCAAGGGTGGTGCAGGACTTCGATTGTGTAGTACATAGGGTGACCATGAGTAGAAACTGACTCGGTGGCACCTAACAACAACAACAATCTTTACAGGAGCAGATTGCCAACTCTTTCTCCCATGGAGTGGCTGGTGGATTCAAACCACCAACCTTGTGGTTAGCAGCTGAGCTCTTAACCTTTGCACCACTAAGGCTCCTTGCAAGGTGTTATGGATTGAATTGTGTCCCCCCAAAATACATGTTGCAAATAGAAGACAGAATTGACTAGACGGCAATGGGTTTTATATCTGTGGTCATAACTCCATCTGGGAATGCATTGTCTTTGCTATGTTAATGAGACAGTATTAGCGTAGGGTGTGTCTTCAGTCAATCTCTTTTGAGTTACAAAAGGAGCAGATTAAGCAAGAAAGAAAAGGAGAGATGGGGGAAGACAGAAGCCAAGCCCCATGAAGATGATCAAGGAGCCAAGAAATAGAAGTTGAATTGTTGTTAGGTGCCGTCCAGTTGATTCTGACTCATATCTATCCTATCTATGTACCACAGAATGAAACGCTGCTCGTTCCTGCACCATCCTTACCAACCTTGTTATGTCTGAGTCCATTGTTGCAGCCACTGTGTTAATCATCTCATTGAGGGTCTTCTTCTCTTTCGCTGACCCTCCACTTTACCAAGCATAATGTCCTTCTCCAGGGGCTGATCCCTCCTGACAACATGCCCAAAGTATGTGAGACATAATCTTGCCATCCTTGCTTCTAAGGAGCATTCTGGCTGTACTTCTTCCAAGACAGATTTGTTCGTTCTTTTGGCAGTCCATGGTATATTCAAAGCTCTTCACCAACGCAATTCAAAGGTGTCAATTCTTCTTTAGTCTCCCTTATTCATTGTCCAGCTTTTGCATGCATATCAGATGATTGAAACCACCATGGCCTGGGTCAGCAGCACCTTAGTCTTCATGGTGACATCTCGCTTTTTAACACTTTAAAGAGGTCTTTTGCAGCAGATTTGATCAATGCAATACGGCATGTAATTTCTTGACTGCTGCTTCCAGGGACGTTGATTGTGGATCCAAGTAAAATGAAATCCTTGACAACTTCAACCTTTGTTCTCTTTATCATGATTCTGCTTATTGGTCCAGTTGTGAGGATTTTTGTTTTCTTTATGTTGAGGTGCAATCCATAATGAAGGCTGTGGTCCTTGTTTTTCATCAGTGAGGGCTTCAAGTCCTCTTTGCTTTCTGCAAGCAAGGCTGTGTCATCTGCATTTCACAGGTTGTTAATGAGTCTTATTCCAAATCTGATGCCCCATTCCTCTTCATATAGTCCAGCATCTTGGACAATTTGCTCAGCATACAGATTGAATAAGTATGGTGAAAGGATACAACCCTGAGGCACACCTTTCTTGACTTTATACCACCCAATCCCCTTGCTCTGTTCAAATGACTGCCTCTTGATCCATGTAAAGGTTCCTCATGAACACAGTGAAATGTTCTGGAATTCCATTCTCTGCACTGTTATCCATAGTTTGTTATGATCCACACAGTCGAATGCCTTTGCATAGTCAATAAAATACAGGTAAACATCCTTCTGGTATTCTCTACTTTCAGCAAGGATCCATTCGACATTAGCAATGGTATCCCTGGTTCCACATCCTCTTCTGAACCAAGCTTGAATTTCTGACAGTTCCCTGTTGATATACTGCTGCAACTGCTTTTGAATGATCTTCAGCAAAATTTTACTTGAGTGTGATATTAATGGTATTGTTTGATAATTTCCGCATTTGGTGGGATAACCTTTCTTGGGAATAGGCATAAATATGGATCTCTTCTGGTTGGTTGGCCAGGTAGCTGTCTTCCAAATTTCTTGGTATAGACGAGTGAGCATTTCCAGCTCTGCATCCGTTAGCTGCATCATCTCAGTTGGTATTCCATCAGCTCCTGGAATCTTGTTTTACACCAATGCCTTCAGTGCAGCTTGGAGTTCTTCCTTCAGTACCATTGGTTACTGATCACATGGTACCTCCTGAAACGGTTGAATGTTGACCAATTCTTTTTGATATAGTGACTCTGTATATTCCTTCTATCTTCTTTTGATGCTTCCTGTGTCATTTAATATTTTCCATGTAGAATCCTTCAATATTGCAACTCGAGGCTTGAATGTTTTCTTCAGCTCTTTCAGCTTGAGAAATGCTGAGCCTATTCTTCCTTTTTAGTTTTCTATCTCCAGGTCTTTGCACATGTCATTATAATACATACTACTTTGCCTTCTCGAGCTGTCCTTTGAAATCTTCGGTTCAGCTCTTTAACTTCATCAGTTCTCCCTTTCGCTTTAGCTACTTGACGTTCAAGAGCAAGTTTCAGAGTCTCTTCTGACATCCATTTCTGTCTTTTTTTTCTTTCCTGTCTTTTCGATGACCTCTTGCTTTCTTCATGTATGATGTCTTTGATGTCATTCCACAACTTGTCTGGTCTTTGGTTATTAGTGTTTAATGTGTCAAATCTATGCTGAGATGGTCTCTAAATGCAGGTGGGATATACTCAAGGCTAAGTCCTGGTGGTCCAGCGGTTACAGCTGAGCTATTAACCAAAAGTTGGCAGTTCAAGTCTACCAGCCACCCCTTGGAAACCCAATGAGGCAGTTCCACTCCGTCTGATAGGGTTGCTATGAGTCAGAATTGACTTGATGGCAATGGGTCTTCTGGTTTTACATAAGGTTGTACTTTGGCTCTCACGGACTTATTCTAATTTTCTTCAGTTTCTACTTGAACTTACACATGAGCAATTGATGGTCTGTTCTGCAGTCTGAGCCCCTGGCATTGTTCTGACTGATGATATTGAGCTTTTCCATCATTTCTTTCCACAGATGTAGTTGATTTGATTTCTGTGTATTTCATCTGGGGAGGTCCATGTGTATAGTCACTGTTTATGTTGGTGAAAAGAAGTATTTGCAATGAAGAAGTCGTCGGTCTTGCAAAATTCTATCACGCAAATAGAAGTTGAATAGACAAGGATTTTCCTCCAGAGCCAGGAGAGAGAAGCCTTCCTCTGATTTTGGACTTCCAGCCTCCCAACTGTGAGAAAATAAATTTCTGTTTGTTAAAGCCACCCACTTGTGTTGTTTGTGTTATAGCAGCACGAGATGACAAAGACACAAAGCTTTTGTGCCCTCATCTATATCACCCTGTGGACACTGGCAGAGGAAGCCTGGCCAATTGTGGGGGTTTTTGTAGTAAAGAGTTAGTTGGCGACCAGCCCTAGTAACTTGAAGGAGAAGCAGGGTCAGAGTTTAATGAGCTTTCCTCCAACATCTCTTTTTACTCTTGCCTCAGGTCATCGTCTTGCCTATAGCTCCCCACCTGTTCTACGCCAAGGCAAGAAAGCTGTTATGATTTGAACTGTGTCCCCAAAAAATGTATATCAACTTGGCTAGGCCATGATTCTCAATATTGTGTGATTGTCCAGCATTTTGTCATCTGATGTGATGTTCCTAAGTGTTGTAAATCCTACCTCTCTGATGTTAATGAGGCAGGATTAGAGGCAGTTATGTTAATGAGGCAAGACTCAATCTATAGGATTAGGTTGTATCTTGAGTCAATCTCTTTTGAGATATAAAAGAGAAAAGTGAGCAGAGAAAGAGGGAGGCCTCATAAAACCAAGAACGGAGAGCCAGGAGCAGAGTGCATTCTTTGGACCTGGGATCCCTGTGTTGGGAAGCTCCCAGTTCAGTGGAAGATTGATGACAAGGATCTTTCCCCAGAACCAACAGAGAGAGAAAGCCTTCCCCTGGAACTGGCACCCTGACTTCGGACTTCTGGCCCCCTAGACCGTGAGAGAACAAATTTCTCTTTGTTAAAGCCATTCCCTTGTGGTATTTCTGTTATAGCAGCGCTAGGTGACTCAGACAACAGCCTTCAGGATCCTTGAAGGCATCTCACATTTTTTTTTCACTAGTTTCTGAAATTCAGGTTTTCGTTTTGGTGCAAGAGTTTCTCCAGGGTTGATTTTGGAGGACGGAGCCAGCAACCTAAATCATCGACCATCTTGGCAGAAGATGAAAACTCCAGGGGTAGCTGGCTCCCCTGAACCTGTTTTCATCAACTTCTCATCCCATTAAAAGGAGCCCTAATGGTGCAATGGTTAAGCGATTGGCTGCTGACCAAAAGGTCAGTGGTTTGAACCCACCCAGTGATTTCTAGAGAGAAAGACATGGCAATCTGCTACTGTAAAGATTACAGCCTAGAAAACCCTAGGGGGCAGTTCTACTCTGTTGTATGGGGTCACTGTGAGTTCAAAATCAACTCAGTGGCACCTAACAATGACCTCACCCTGTGGGGCATTTGTGCCACCTTGCTATTATTGTCAGAATCCCTGTAAGGTCCAAAAAACGGTTGGAGGTTTAAGCCCACTCAGAGGAGCCTTGAAAGACAGGCCTGGCTATCTACTTCCAAAAAATCAGCCATTGAAAACCCTGTGGAGCACCTTTCTACCCTAACACACTTGGGGTCATGATGGGTCAACCTGACAGCAACTGTTTGTTTGTTGTTTCGGATGTCATCCTCACCTCTCGTGAAAAGTGCGTTCTAGAAGGCAGGGGCCAAGCAAGATTCCTCTTTCTTGCAAATTGTCAGAAGGTCCTAAGAACTCTTGTTAAGGAGATATTTCTCAGTCTGGCTTGGGGGAGTCAGGCCTTTGTCTCAGTCCCTTTGACCTCTATCAACCTTAGCAGACACTCCTAGCAGGGCCAGACTGCAGCAAAATCCATAAGCCATTAACCATAGAGATATTAACCAGTGTCAGCTCTTACGCTTGCCTTCCGAGGGTGCTGGGCTTCAGACGTGACCTGACCGGTGACAGTCCCCAGCTGGGCTCGTGATCTGAGGGGTTGACGGGAGCCGGAATTTACACACTGTCCAGGCTCCCCAGAGTTTACAAATTACCCCGCCCTGGGAGATGGCTTCCAGCTTAACTTAGGAAGAAGTACATCAGGAGCTGGGCAGGCCATTCCTTAGCAGGGGAGTTATGGAAGGCCCCAGGAGGGTTTCCCAGGGAATTAGTAATGGCCAAGTTCCTGAAATAATCGGGCTTTGAAGATGACGCATTTTGCTCTTCTGCATGGGTCCGGGTTGCACAATGCTCATTGATCTTCCTGAGCTTTGGCAGCCTGTGGGTGCCAAGCCTTTTAGCGCTCCGCAGGACTGAAGGGCACGTGACTGTGAGAAGAGCTCATTTCATTTTTTTCTGATTTATACAAAAGATGCCGTGGCCCAAGCCTTCTAGGCCCCCGTGTCAATACATAAACATGCCAATTAGGCTAAATGGAAATCCTGCAGGTGACAGGAACCTCAAAAAGGAAGGAGACTTTTTCCAAAGTCCGAAGGTTTATCCACAGAGGAAATGCCAGATCAACAAAAGTGGGTTTGCATCAAACCTTTAAGGTCAGGAAAATCAAGAATTCTCGGATCTCAGAAAGAGAGAAGCCCCCTCCCCCCATATATTTTTTTTTTTTTTGCAAAGCAAAAAAATCTTTCAGCTGTGAACTCTGAAGTCTGAACAGCTCCTATTACCATTTTTCATTGCATTTCCCAGGTCTGGGTTGGGGTTGGTGGGAGGTGGGGATGGGAGAGAACCTGTCCTAATACTGACGGACACCAAGGATGTCTCAACTACGCAGCAAATATCACAAAGTTGGGTGCAGGCAAACTAGCTCAGTTGTACTACCGGCATCATGTGGGTGCTTGCTCAATGGGAGACTCTCAGGTCCCATTGTATTAGTTTCCTAGTGATGTGTAACACAAAGTGGGTGGCTTCAAGTGACAGCAATGTACTGTCTCAGTTCTGCAGGCCGGGAGTCTGAGTTCAGGGTGTTGGCTGGGCCATGCTCTCTCCAAAAGCTCTAGGGGAAGATCTTTGTCTCTCTCAGCTCTGGTGGCCCCAGGTGTTGCTCGGCTTGCAGCTGTAGTGTAACTTGTGGTCACATGGCTGTCTTCCCTCAGTGTCTCTTCTCCTCTTTTATAGGACACCACTCAGATTGGATTAGGACCCTCCTACTCTGGTGCCTCATGTTAACTAATAATATTTTCAAAGAAGATCACATTCATAGGTATTGGGATTAGGCCTTTGTTTTAGTCTGGCTTCTCTAGAGGAGCAAAACCAGTGAAGCACATATAGATATATACAGATATTTCCTTCAAGGAAATGACTCATGAAATTGTGGGGGCTGGCAAGTCCCAAATTCATGAGTCAGGCGACAGGCTGAATGCTTGTACTGATTCATGTGGCTGCAGGGGCTGATGGACCCAAAATCAGCAGGTCAGGTGGCAGTGAGACAAATGCAGGAGGGATGGATCAAGAGAGTGAGGTTTACCAGAACATCCATATATACTGAAGGCAGGCCACACCCACAAGGAAACTCCCCTTCCAGCTGATTGGCTGCTCACATCAGATCACAAAATGGAGGCTGATTACCTAACACTGAAAATCATGGCCTAGCCAAACTGATACATAATATCAACCATTACAGACTTCAACATACCTTTTTGCAGAATACAATTCAATCCCTACCACCCCAGACTAACAGAATCAGAATCTGCATTTTGATAAGATTCCTAGGAGATCTGTGTTGATTTATAATAAGTGACCATCTGTCCTCACTGGGTCTGTTTTCTCCATCCAACCGGTGTGGAGTTTAGACTACTTCTGCCTAACCAAGAGCCCTCAGGGAGGGAAGTTCTGGATCTGGGAAAGGGCAGAGGGGAATAGATCAGTGGGCTTTCATCCTGCCCTCAACGACCGGAGTGCAAGACTCTCAGAAGCCACTCTCACATGGATTTCAAGTCTCAGCCTCACCTGCTGTCTTTGTCATCTAGGGCTGCTATAACAGAAATACAAGTGGATGGCTTTAATAAAGAGAAATTTATTCTCTCACAGTCTAGTAGGCTACAAGTCCAAATTCAGGGTGTCAGCTCCAGGGGAAGGATTTCTTTCTCTGATGGCTTTGGAGCAAGGTCCTTGTCATCAGTCTTTCCCTGGTCGAAGAGCTTCTCAGCACAGGGACCCTAGGTCCAAAGGACACACTCCATTTGTGGTGCTCCTTTCTTGTCTCTTTGCTCACTTCTCCCTTTTATATCTCAGAAGAGATTGGTTTAAATTGTAGATTAATCTTGTAGATTGAATCTACATAAAAAAAAAAAAGCTGTCACTAATCCCATCTCATCAACATCATAGAGAAAGGATTTACAACACATAGGGAGATCACATCAGATGACAAAATGGTGGACAATCACACAATACTGGCAATCATGACCTAGCCCAGTTGACAGATATTTTGGGGGGGGCCATTTCAGCTCATGATACCTGTCCAGATGCAACTCCTGAAAAATCAGCTTCTATCTTAGTTTCCTAGTGCTGCTGTAACAAAAATACTACACGCGAATGGCTTCAAAGAACAGAAATTTACTTCCTCACATTTCTGGAGGCTGGAAGTGTGAATTCAGGGTTCTTGTTCTCTCTGTGGGCTCTGAGAGAAGGTCCTTGTCTCTTTCAGCTTCCATAGCCCCAGGTGTTCCTTGGGGTTCCCTTGCTGTATGTAGATATAACTCCACACAGTGTCTATTTCCCCCCCGTGTGTCTCTGTGACTATCCCGCTCTTTTGTGAGTCAGAAAAAAACAAAACCAAACCACTTGCCATGGTGCCAATTCCAACTCATGGCGGTCCCATGTGTATCAGAGTAGAGCTGTGCTCCAGCGAGTTTTCAGTGGCTGATTTTTCAGACTAGGATTAGGATCCATCCTACTCCAGTGTGGTTTCATTAACATAAGAAAAGCCCTCTTTCCAAAGAGGGTCATATTTATAGGTACAGAGGTCAGAATTTCAGCATACATTTTTGGGGGACACAATTCAATCCATAACAGCTTGTATCCAAAAACTGCTGTTCCTGGGTCTCCAACGAGCCCCTTCTTTCAGATTTCAGACAATTGGAGGGTATTCAGGAAGGCTTGGTGGTTTAGGGATGCACAAACAGAGGAGGTGAAAGAGTTTTTACCTAATGCTGCTGGTCATCTGATGTGTTATTTTGACTGAAAACTTTGTATAATCCTCCCATTCTCCCCACCTCCCTGACTACCACCACTATTGCCAAAAAGGTTTATAGATGCCATGGAGCCAACAATAATCAGCTCATCTGTAGTAAATGAGCCATCTGGAACTCATGGGTCTGCAATGAGTACTCTCCACCCCACCAAGTGTTAAGCTATTTCTACATCAACATTATCAAAATCATTTAATCGAATTCCAAGCATCCTCACTGATTCACTCATTGACTTGTTCCCTCAGCCATTCATTTGGGGAGCATTTATTGATCAGCTACTTAACGTGAATGTGTTGCTCTCCGATAGCTGCCTCCTCCTCCATTTTCCTGCAGTAGTCACCAATAACTGTCATCATTGCCTTACAATCTTGCTATCTTCATTTCTCTGCCATCTGCCTTTATCCCCACTTCTCTACACATGTAAGCTTTGCAAAGTCCCCTGTGTCTCTTTGCCAAATACAAGACTGTGAGTTTTTGTTTTGTTTTGTGGTAAATGTGTGTAACAAAACACTGGCCACGTCAATATTCTTCATATGTACAATTTAGTGGCATCGATTAGGGTCATCACGTTGTACAATCATCACCACTACCCATTTCCAAATTTTTCCATCACCCTTAACAGATCCTCAGTGTCCCTAAGTAACAGGCCCCTCTTTCCCCTGCCCTCCCTCCTACCTTGGGTAACCACTAGTCAGCTTTGGTCTCTATACTCCCACAAGACGAAAATTCTTGAACACCCACTAGGAAATAGGAATTAATGATGGCACGCTGTCTTTCTACATCTTCCATGATGTTATCTTTTATTTGCTCGTTCTCCCCTACGACTTCTCTCTCTCTTTGCTGTCTCTATTTCCTCTAATTTTGCATCTTCTCCAGGTGGAAAGAACAACCACAGACTTTCCAGTTTCCATCCACAGAGCAAAAATAACTACTACTATTCAAAACATTTTATTGTGATAAAGTATTTATAACATAAAACTTGCCATTTTAACCATTTCTAATCGACTCGACGGTACCAGGTTTTAGGTTAAGCATACAATTCAGTGATATTAATTACATCATGATATTGTGCAACCATCACCGTGATCTATTTCCAAAACTTCTTTTTATCACCCAAACAGAAACTCACTATCTGTTAAGCAATACTTCCCATGTTTTCCGCCTCCCAGCCCTGGGAACCTCTAATCTACTTTTGTCTCTACCCATTTGCCTATTCTGGGTATTTCATATAAGTCGGATCATACCATATTTGTTCTCTTGTGCTTGACTTATTTCACTCAGCACCATGTTTTCAAGGGCCATCCATGTGCTTATCCATAGTAGCTACTCCTTCTGAAGGGACAAGGTACAGCTCAGGCGCTGGGTTGGAAGCTGTATGCGCATTCTCATTTAAACTCACAATATGCCCTCAAGCCCTAGTTCTCATTCCCATTTTAAAGATAAGAAACTTGAAGCCCAAAGGAGTTAAATAAACTAGTTAGCGCAGAGCCAATTACATTCAAAATACGGCAAGCCAGAATCTGTTGCCCTCTGGAGGAATCTAGAGCAGTGGGAGCTGGAAGCACTGAGGGACCAAACCTTTAGCACAACAGGGGTC
The DNA here is from genome assembly GCF_024166365.1 of Elephas maximus indicus. Taxonomy (NCBI): domain Eukaryota; kingdom Metazoa; phylum Chordata; class Mammalia; order Proboscidea; family Elephantidae; genus Elephas; species Elephas maximus. The sequence continues at coordinate 7,651,469 of NC_064827.1, read as the reverse complement.
CCTATGTGGATGCAGTGTTCAGTGGAGAGGGCTGAGGGGAGCTGTGGGCAGGTGAAGGTCATACAGAAGAGTCAGGGTCAGAATGGCTACGCTGATGGAATAAGCCAAGGGGAGCTGATTTATGGCAGTTGTTGGGATAAGCAGGGCTTTGAACCGGTTCATTCCAGGTTGAACCTCTGCTGAGAATCTGCATTTCTAACGAGTTCCCTGCCGAAGATCTGCCTTTTCACCCCAGATATACTGAATCAAAATCTGCATTTTAACAAGATCCCCCAGCTGATTCTTATGTATAACTTCCTGGGACCTTGTGAACTATAGCCCAATAGAACTTTATTAAGTTTTTTAAGAGTCAATGTGGCTAATTGAAGGAGCCCTAGTGGCACAATGGTTAAGCGCTTGGCTCTTAAGAGAAAGGCTGGTGGTTCGAACTGTCAGGAAATCACAAGTTTTGCATTATGAAAACGTAAAGAATTCTCTTACCCACAATGCTAAAGGTCATCACGTTAAATGTTGAAAATTTCTGCATCCTAACAAATAATTTTAGCTATGCTATAAACTAACCTTTAAGAGTAGTTAGGTGACTAGTCTCACTGAAACCAGAAAGACTGGTTTCATTACTAATTAACTTTCACTTAAAACTCAGAAAACAATTGAAATGAATAAACATATTCTGTTTTCAAGATTGATGAAAATAGCCTGTTTCCAAAACTTTAGGAGTCTTGTAACCAAGACTCACTAATCTTGTGATTGTCTCATGATTTTTAGCAATGTTACATAAATGTCAACCAATCAGAATTTTTGTTGAAGAGCTTCTGATACCTTTGTATATAAGCACTTTAAGAATCCTGACTAATCGGAGCGCTCGTTTACCGGGTAAATGAGGCACTGCCTCACTTAAAAATTGTCTATTAAACCTATATAGCGACCCATTACCGTATGTTTACACAAATAACAGGCTGCTTCTATTCTGTTTGTCAACTGCCCCTCCCCACACCATTAAGTATTTTTGTAAGTGTGCTAGGCTAATTCTTTTCACAGCAACATGTGAAAAAAAAAGAAAAACAAATAGGCATAGCGGTACTTGCAAAAATACCCTGTGGGGAAAGGGAGCAGTTGGCAAACAAAAGTAAAAGCCATGCATTATTTGGGTAAAAATACAGTAATGGAGTCCTGAGCTGTTTATTTTTTGACAGAACCCACTCATTGGTTCCGTGGGAGAAAGACCTGGCAATCTGCGCCCATGAAGATTACAGCCAAGAACACCCTATGGGGCAATTCTGCTCTGTCACATGAAAATCGACTGGATGGCACCTGACAACAACAACAGCAGTGTTAACTGAGGAGAAGCTTGGTTCCAGAGACAAAGTCTAAGCTTGTCTTACCTGTAACTCAGCCACCTGTGACCCCCAATATACTGATTTGAAAAGAGGAGTGATCACAGTTTGGTTCAGTCCAGCGGGTACTACCGTGGCCTTTTTCCCTGCTAGACTCTGTCGAGGTGCAGAGCGGTGGGTTAATGCTGGTTTAGGTGCTCAGGCTTCGGAATCAGAAAGACGTGTGTTCTAAGCCAGGCTTTACCACGCACGAGCAATACAGCCTCGTGGAAGCTGACTCTCTCTCTGAACCTCAGTTTCCTCATTAGTAAATGAAGAAAGACACCTGGCTTATACGTTTGATGTGATGTCTAAAGAGATCATTTACACCAAGCACTTACAACGTAGAAAACCAAGAAAAAAACCAAGCCAGTTGCTCTCAAACCCACGCTGACTCATGTTAACCCCGTGTGTGGTCTACATGGGTTTCAGTGGCTACTTTTTCTGGAGAAGACTGCCAGGCCTTTCTTTCAAGGTGCCTCTGGGTGGATTTGGGTCGCTAACCTTTCAGTTAGCAGCTGAGTATGTTGTACTATATAGGAAGCCTCCCTAAAATGTTTAACATTCTGGATGGTGGGGGGAGGGAGGAACATCGAAACCATCCTTCTTCTCAAGGGCTTATGGTGAGGCAGGGGCGAGGGGCAGAAACAGACCTTGAAAGGAGTGATTTAACCATTTAGTCATATTTGTCTCACTGGATTCTCGTGGGGAAGCATTTGTCGGGTGAATGTGTGAGCCGACAGATTCTATCTTTATCACGCAGAATCAGGGAGGGGGGGAAGGATAGAAATTGTGGGGGAGCTGATTCCAGCTCACTGTAAGGAATGATTATGTTCTAACAACAACAACAACAACAACAAATGATTAAACAGTGACAAAGAAGTGAGTTTCCCGACATTGGAATCACACATGCCAAAGATGGGCGTGTCTGTCTGGAAAAGCCGTCAAAGGCATTCGGAGGAATAAATGACCAAATTTACGTGGTTTTGCTCCTACCCGTCTGTTGCTGTTAGTTGCCATGGAGTTGGCTCCAACTCACAGCGACCCGATTCACAAGAGAACGAAAAATTGCCTGGTCCCCTGCCATCTTCGTGATCATTGGTATGCCTGACTCCATTGTTGCAGCCATCGTGTATTTGGAATGCCTTCCAGCCTAGGGGGCTCATCTTTCAGTACTGTATCAGACAATATTCTGTTGTGATCCACTAGATTTTCATTGGTTAATTTTTGGAAGTAGCTTGCCAGGCATTTCTTCCTAGTCTTAGCCTGGGAGCTCTGCTGAAGTCTGTCCACTATGGGTGACTTGCTGGTATTTGAAATATTGGTGGCATAGCTTCCAGTATCCTAGCAACACGAGAACCATCAGAGAACTGCAAACTGACAGATGGCTGGTGGCCTACCATCAACCTGACCCCTATGTATCAGAGACTCAGGTGATGTCCTCCTTCCTTTCATCCACTCTCACATGCCTTTGTCTGCCATCTGTCTTCTGAGCTCCAGGCATGTAACCTGTTGCTGCCTGAACCTGGAGGGCTCCAATTCCCCAAATCCCAAACAGAACCTCTGATCTTCCCCCACCAACCTTGGGCCTCCTGCGATCTCCAGGCAAGGGCTTAAAGGCCTTTCACCACATACCCCTTACAAAGGCTTCCCTGCTGGGTTGTTAGCGGGAAGCTAGGGACTGCTCTCAGTAGAGGGAGATGTCAGATAAGAAAAGGACTTTCCTAGCAACACACTTTTATATCTATTTTTTTTTTAACTCATAAAGTGGTTTTAAAATTTCCTATCTTTCGAGCTCTGAAAAAATTATTTGCTCTGTTTTATGGCCCCGACAAGGTATCTTCTGTAGCTGGGTGGGTTCCTCTGTTACTTTGCCTTCTGCAAGTGAAGTTAAGTTTTACATTGGGTTTTAACATACATAATACTCACACTTTTAGCCTGTCTTCCCTTCGCCACTCATTGCTCACCGCTGGGTGGCAAGAATGGTTAAGAACTCGCCTACTAGCCAGAAGTCTGGAAGTTTGAACCCACAGAGGCGCCTCAGAAGACAGGACCGGCGATCCGCTTCCAAAAGGTTATAACCTTGAAAACCCTGTGGAGTGCAGCTCTACTCTGCAAACATGGGGTCGCCATGAGTCAGAATTGACTTGGTCACAACTAGTAACAGCAACGACACAAAGCCCAACTGGGTGAGGCTGAGTTCAAGCAAGACACAACCAGAGAAGCAAATCTGGAATGGAAGACCTGTGTCACAGGTCAACGTGCCAGGTGTAGCAAGCTGCTCACCTGGGGTGTGTCACTGCCTTCTGTTGTCATAGGCTGTCCATGACAGGCACTGTGGTCCAGCCACAACAAGTGTGTGTGGTAGCACAGGCTCATTTGCCCCCATCCTTGGGTTTCCTTGTAATTTTAATTTGCACTATAACATCATATACAACTTGTCATTGGGAGCTAATGTCGATATTTTTGGAAAAAGGCAGGAAGGATGGATAGATGGGTAAATGGATGGATGGATGGGTAGGTAGGTTGGAAAACTGGGTAAGGGAGATAAATAAATAATGATAGCTAGACAGACAGACACTCTTCAACAGCTACCTGGGAAAAGGGCTGTTGATAATTCAATCGATTCTACTTACAATCCCCTTTTCTCCCTCCAATTTAACATGTCTTTGCATTCATTCTCTTGTCTTTCCCCCTATGCCTCATTCCTGCTCTTTATCTCATCTCTGGGACAGAGCAGAGTCTGAGGTGGGAGCAAGAAATCTGTATTTTCCAGAGGGAGGGGAAAAGCCCCTCAATGATGTTTCAGAAATGCTAACAAAGAAAATCACCACTTGTTGAGTCAACTCTGACTCACGGTGACCCGTGTGTGTCAGAGCAGAACTGTGCTCCATAGGGTTTCACTGGCTGATTTTCTAAAGTAGGTCTCCAGATCTTTCTTTGGAGGTATCTCTGGGTGGTCTTGAACTGCCAACCTTTCAGCTGTAGCTGAGCACATTAACTGTTTGGACCATGGGTTATGATTGAATTGGGTCCCCCCAAAATATGGGTTGTAAATCTTAACCTCTATGCCTGTGGTTATAATCCCACTCAGGAATGGGTTGTCTTTGTTAAGGTGATGAGACAGGGTTAGTGTGGGGTGTCTCTTAAGTCAATCTCTTTTGAGATATAAAAGAGTTTAAACAAGCAAGCAAAAGAAGTAAAGATGGGGGAAGAGAGATGCCAAGCCACGTGAACATTGCCCAGGAGCAGAAGCTCAGAATAGGCAAGGATTTTCCTCCAGAGCTGATAGAGAGAGAAAGACTTGGCCTAGAGCTGGAATCCTGAATTTGGACTTCTAGCCTCCTAAACTGTGAGAAAACAAATTTCTGTTTGTTAAAGCCATCCACTTGTACTTCTGTTACAGCAGTATTGGATAATTGAAACAGAATTTCGTACTGGGAGAGTAGAATGCTGCTTCCATGTTTTGGAATTGGGTAATGGGTGGAGGCTCGAAGAGTTTTAAGGTGCCTAATATTAAAAGCTTAGATGGCCTTGAAGAGACAGTTGGTAGAATTATGGATGTCAAAGGCAATTCTGGTGAGGGCTCAGAAGGAAGTTAGGAGAGCAATAGAGAAAGTCTCTATCGTCTTAGAGAATACATATGACACTGGCAACTGAACGTTGTTAGAAATGTGGATGTTAAATGTGCTTCTAGTGAGGATGTAAAAGAAAATGACAAGCATATGATTGGACAGTGGAGGAAGGGCGATGCTTTCTATGCATTGACAAAGAACTTGTAAATGGTGAACTTGAATATTTGGCTGAGAATATTTTTATGCAAGATCTTAAAGGGGCCTTGTGGTTTCTCCTTGCTGCTTATAGTAAAATGTGAGATGAAAGAGATGGGCTTAAAAATGAACTATGCAAAATGAAAACAGAACTTAAAGATTTGGAAAATTCTGTGGTACAAACTAAAGACATGTGTCCTAGAACGTACTCCAATAATATGGCTACACAAAATTTGTTAAAGAGATTAACCCTGTGACTGAGGGATCTAACCAACTACCATAATAGAAAACCGACCAGCTTAGACTAAAGCAGAGATAGAAACAACAAAAGGAGACAATGCTGTCTGACTCTTGAAATTCCACAGGCAGGAAACAGGCCAAAGGAGCTACATCTGTTGTCCTCCAAGAAAAGAAAAGAACCATCCCTGGAGTAGCTTGGGAATCAGCAGAACTGTTGGAAGGAGCATGGGAAGCAGGGCCTTCTCGGTTTCAAAGGGTGAGGCTACAGTCCCCTGGATCTCAAAGGGTGAGCCATAGCCTCCTAGGTTTCAAAGAGTTGGATCTTCGCCAACTGGGTTCTGGAGTGTGGGACTGCCATTAAGGTGTGCCAGTCAGATGGAGCCATTGTTCAAAGCTGAGGAGGTGGGGTTTCCATGCCCAGGGGACAGAAGAATGGGGCCTACTGGGGCTGAGAGAGTAGGTTCGCCATTCAGATGGACTAGGAGAATAGGGCTGCCCAAAACCAAGGAAGCAGGTTTGCCGTCCCAGTGGGCCTGGAAAGCAAAGCTGAAGCACAGGATTGAGGGGCCTCTATCCAGAATCCAGAGGGTGTGGCCAACACCCAGAGTTTGGAGGATGGAGCCATTGCCCAGGTGGTTTCAGAGAACAGGATCATTTTCAAACCTTGAGAGCTCATGTAATGTATTCTGCTGGGTTCTGGATTTTTCTGTTACCTATGCTTTCCCCACAGTTTCTCTCATTTGTAATGGAAATGTCTACTTTGTACCTGTTCCACCATTGTACTTTGGAAACAGGGAACTTGTAGTCTAGATTTCACAGGTTTGCTGATGGAGAGGAATTTTGCCCCAGGATGGAATATGCCTAAAGTCTCACCCATATTTAATTTTGATGATTCAGAAGATGAGATTCTGGAGTGGATTTAAGACTTCTGGGATGATGTGATCAGATGAATATGTTTAACATGTGGCAAGAACATGAATTTTGGGGCCAAAGGGTGGAATGTTATGGATTGATTTGTGTCTCCCCAAAATATGTGTTATAAATCTTAACCTCTTTGCCTGTGGTTATAATCCCATTTGGTAATGGATTTTCTTTGTTATGTTAATGAGACAGGATAAGTACAGGATGTATCTTTGGTCGATCTCTTTTGAGATACAAAAGAGTTTAAACAAGCAAGTGAAAGAAACAGATGGGGAAGAGAAATGCCAAGCCACATGAAGATCTTCCAGAAGCAGAAGTTAAAAGAGACAAGGACCTTCCTCCAACTATTTGTGGTATTTCTGTTATAGCAGCACTGAATAACTAAGATAACATTTCAGCATGAATCTCATTGGCCTGCTTCCTGTCCTCATTTCATTCCCTTGTTTCCCACTGTTCTTCATTCTGGAGTGTTCATCTCTGACTGTGTCCTGCCCAGGATGGCCTGAGTCTTGTTTTCTCCCAGAACTCAGATCAATTTATACTTGAGGCATTTGGGTACAACTGTAGAACTCTGGAGAGAAGGTTGTCTTGAGAAATGAACTGTCAAAGAAGCAAAAAATCCAAGCAATTACTTCTGGTAACAAGGGCTATATTCTTTTCCAGTAGTCCAGGAATAAAGTAATAAATGAATAAAGGAACAAAGTAATAACAATCATGTTCACAAAGAAATGGAAATTACAGGATTCTTTTTTAGAGACAAAGTGGTTTTTGTGCCCTATTAATCCTATTACCAACTACTTCCTAGGTAACTTGTGGAAGTTTTTTTTTTGGTTTATCTACAGTTGCTACTTTAAAAGATCAAAGTTATGTGTTAATTATATGAAATTAAAAAAATTTCAGGACAATCTATCATCACCAAATATTTTGCTCAAAGATGCTATAGAAGAATCCTGATCAAAAGGGGGAAAAATGCAGAACATAATTTAAAATTCTCATAGAATTCAGACTTTCTGGAGCCATTGAGGCTGGATAAACCCCCAAAACTATTGCTCTGACATATCTGTAAACCTTAGTCCTTAACCCAAAAATATCTTCTTAAGTCTTCTTTAAACCAAACAATAGTTTAGTAAAGAATGTCTGCCGTGAGCATTGTGCTCTTTTAAAGAACTATCTATATGGGATCAAACTGATAACAGCAACTCGAAATGTTAGACAGGAAACTTAGGGGGCAGTGAGTTTATGTTAATGGGGGAGGAACAATTCGGAAAAGGCAGGTGAGAATGGTTGCACAACTTGAAGAATGTAATCAATGTCACTGAATCGAACACATAGAAACTGTTGAATTGGTGTGTGTTCTGCTGTGTATATGTTCAACAATAACAACAAAATAAAATAAATTATTTAAAAAATTTTGCAAAAAACACAAAATTATAAATGTTGGAGAGGCTATGGAGAGACTGGAACATTTATACACTGCTGGTGGGAATATAAAATGGTACAACCACTTTGGAAATCAATTTGGTGCTTTCTTAAAAAGCTAGAAATAGGAGTGCCATATGATCTGGCATTCCCACTCCTTGGAATATATCCCAGAGAAATAAGAGCCTTTACATGAACAGATATATGCACACCCATGTTCATTGCAGCACTGTTCACAATAGCAAAAAGGTGGAAACGACCTAGGTGCCCATCAATGGACAAATGGATGAACAAATTATGATATATTCCACAATGGAATACTATGCAACAATAAGGAACAATGATGAATCCGTGAAACATCTCATAACATGGATGAATCTGGAAGGTATTATGCTGAGCGAAATTAGTCAGTCACAAAAGGACAAATATCATATAAGATCACTATTATAAGAACTCAAGAAAAGGTTCAAACACAGAAGAAAACATTCTTTGATGGTTATGAGGGCAGGGAGGGAGAGAGAGGGGAATTCACTGACTAGATAATAGACAAGAATCATCTTAGGTAAAGGAAAGGACAACACACAATATAGGGAAAGTTAGCACAACTGGACTAAACCAAAAGCTAAGAAGTTTCCTGAACACAACCAAACACTTTGAGGGACAGAGTTTCAAGGGTGGGGATCTGGGGATCATAGTTTCAGGGGACATCTGGGTCCATTGGCATAACAAAGTTTATTAAGAAAATGTTCTGCATTCCACTTTAATGAGTGGTGTTTGGGGTCTTAAAAGCTAGCAAGCAGCCATGGAAGATGCATCAATTGGTCCCAACCCACCTGAAGCAAAGGAGAATGAATAACACCAAAGAAAACATTAGCCCAAGGAAAATATTAGCCCAAGAAACAAAAAGGGCCACGTAAACCAGAGACTCCATCAGCCTGAGACCAGAAGAGCTAGATGGTGCCCAGCTACCACCAATGACCACTCTGACAGGGAACACAACAGAGACTCCCTGATGGAGCAGGAGAAAAGTGGGGTGCACAACTCAAATTATGCTAAAAAAGACCAGACTTAATGGTCTGACTGAGATTGGAGGAACCCCGGAAGACATGACCCTGGACTCTCTCTTAACCCAGAACTAAAACCATTCCCGAAGCCAACTCTTCAGACATAGACTGGACTCTCATTGCTGTCGCTGTCGAGTTGATTCTGACTCATAGTGACCCTATAGGACAGACTAGAACCGCCGCATAGAGTTTCCAAGGAGCGCCTGGTGGATTTGAACTGCTGACCTTTTGGTTAGCTGCCACAGCACTTAACCACTATACACCAGGGTTTCCTAGACTGGACTGTAAGACATAAAATGATACTTGTGAAGAGCGTGTTTCTTAATTCAAGTAGATACATGAGACTATGTGGGCAGCTCCTGTCTGGAGGCGAGATGAGAAGGCAGGAAGGGGCGGGAGCTGGTTGAATGGACACAGGAAATCTGGGGTGGAAAGGAAGAGTGTGCTGTCACATTACAGGGAGAGCAACCAGGGTCACATAATATGTGTATAAATTTTTGTATGAAAAACTAACTTGAGCTGTAAACTGTCACTTAAAGGACAAAACAAAAAACAAAGCCAAAAAAAAAAAAATTCCACTCAAATCAAGCCAATAAATGTATTTAGCACCCCCCCTCAACAAAACAAAACAGAAAACAACAACAATAAGAAATCTATTCAGACCTAACAGTCTTGAGCTCAGCACTTAGTCTTGAGCACTTTGGTACGGGATCTCAGTTTGGCTTGGTTTCCTCCATCGTGAATATGTCTGGAGTTGGAGATGCTTTCATTCCAGCCTCACTGGGTCTGGAGTTGGTAATGCTTCTTGTGCTTAGCTCTGTCGTCTGTTTTTGCTAGTCCCTTTTGCAAGAACCTGGCTTTTTCCTCCCTGTTTCAAAGCTTAGGAAGTAACATGAGGCAGGTTTATTCTCTGCTTGGAGCCCCCATCCCTCCCTAACATACGATGAGAGTCTACATAAAAGTGCTGTGTAAACAGCAGAAAATGCACAAATGTTAACCAACGTGATGCTAAGTGGCTGTTCTGAGTCTCTTCAGTTTAGTTCCAACCACATTTCCTGTTATCAGGTCAAATATGAAGTGAAATTGCCCTCCTGACTCCTGCGATGACCAAGCCATCCAAGGAGGTGGCTATGCTGACAGCTGAGAATCATTTGAAAATGAGCTTCACTTTACTTGGCATGTCAGGTGGTCATTTTATATTCAAATTGGTTCACATTCAAGAGATACGTGCCCTTTGTGAGGACATGGGCTCAGGCGTGCAGCTGGTTCACGGGGTGGGAAGCCTGGGGACCTGGCTAAAGAGAAACCGTGATGGAGGCGTTACAAGGATGGTCCACCAACTGAGAGGAGGAGTTTGGAGTACAAAGTCAGTTTTGATGGGGGACAGGTGATGATGCTGGCAGCTTGTTAACTTCAGAAGAGCCAGCCAGGGACCTGTGGGTATACTGGCAGGAGGGCAGACTCTTCCCAGGCATTCCAGAAAGGATGGGATCATGAGGAATGAACGTAGCTTTGATGGCCATGTTCCATGACAGTCCCTGGGGAACTGGTATAAGGATGCTTAGACACAAATGTCACATCCCCCCCTTCATTCCTCTACTTTCTACCTCCCTACATGTCTACTCTGTTCAACAGATGCTCCCAGACACAGAAGACAATGGAGACCCAGCTTGACAGGCCTATGATCTAAAAAACTGCTCCTCTAAAAAATATTTATCATGAATTCAGCAACTGCTAGGTGAAGCTACAAAAATCCACTACTCCTCACATTGTCAAATTCCAGGCTTCATAGACACAGAAAACTACATATGGTACAATACCACTCGTTTACCACCCATCTGTCAATTTGTTGTACTATGGTGGCTTTCATGTTGCTGTGATGCTGGAAGCTATGCCACCAGTATTTCAAATACCAGCAGGTTCACTCTCTAATGGTGGACAGGTCTCAATGGAGCTTCCAGACTAAGACAGACTAGGAAGAAGGACCTGGCAGTCTACTTCTGAAAAAAACGGCCAGTGAAAACCTTATGAATAGCAGTGGAACACTGATTTAGAGCCGAAAGATGAGCCCCTCAGGTTGGAAGGCACTCAGAAGACGACGGGGAAGAGCTGCCTCCTCAAAGTAGAGTGGACATTAACGATGTGGATGGAGTCAAGCTTTCAGAGCCTTCATGTGAATGATGTGGCATGACTGAAAATGAGAAGAAACAGTGGCCCTGCAGGAGAAAGACCTGGTGATCTGCTCACATAAAGCCTACCTGCTGCCGCTGAGTCGATTCCAACTCATAGTGACCCTAAAGGACCAGGCTGAACTGCCCCATAGGGTTTCCAAGGCTGTGATCTTTACAGAAGCAGGCCGCCGCATCTTTGTTCCGTAGAGCGGCTGACAGGTTCGAGCCATACACTTTCAGGTTAGCAGCCAAGTGCTTAACCACTGTGCCACCAAGGCTCCTTCCCGTAAAGACTACAGCCTAGAAAACCCAATAGGCAGTTGTACTCTGTCATGTAGGGTCACCATGAGTTGGAATCGACTCAATGTACCACAACAACAACAGTATTCTAGAGCTATTTTAACACAATACCACAAGTGGGTGGCTTTAAAGAACAGAAAATTGCTTTCTCACAGTTCTGGAGGCTAGAAGTCCAAATCAGAGTCTTGGCCATGTCGATTCCTCCCTTGTAGGCTCCGAAGCGTTCCTTGGATCCTTGGCTTCTAGATGATCTTTCCATGGTGTCTGTCTTCCCCGCATGTGTCTGTGCTAATCTGCTCTTTTCATAACTCAGAAGTGATCAGATTTAGAACCCATGCTACGAGGATATGACCTAATTAACATGACAAAGAAAACTTTGTTTCTAAACAGGACCACATCCACAGGTATAGGCATTAGGACTCCAACACACATTTTGGTGGAGGACACAATTTCGTCCCTAACGCTGACCATTAGGGCCCAGGAGGTCATAGAACACATACTTCTTCCTCATCTGTAGCCATCATTTCAAAAAACCCCAAACCAGACTCACTGCTGTTGCTTCTGACTTCTAGCAGCCCTACAGGACAGAGTAAAACTGCCCCATGAGGTTTCCGAGGCTGTAATCTTTGCGGAAGCAGAATGCCACATCTTTTTTTTACAGAGCAGCAGGTGGGTTCGAACTGCGGACTTTTCAGTTAGCGCTTGAGTGTTTAACCACTGCGCCGCCAGGGCTCCTTGAAGCTATCACCCAATGACCAGAAATGCAATTGCAACGGGCCCACCCCCAACAGGTTTTGCCCATTTGATTGCTAACTCTCCCCCTCGCTCCACACCTGCGATCTGATGTGCCTGGTTCTAACTCCCAGGGGCACACCCTGGAGGTTACCTCGGTGAGCACATTCTTTCACTCAATTTCTAGGTCTTTCCTAACGCCTGGCACACACAGCCAGCAGCCTCTGGTGCTTCTGGTAAATCTGCTCTTGTTGTGTTTCCAGAATTACACGCAACCTGACAAGACTTGGGGCTTCCACAAGTGACTTCACTTATTACGTCATTGTAACGATGACGAATGATCTCTTCAGTCGGGACAATATTTTGCAAATATTAATGTATTTTTATTGCTCCCTCAAGGCATTATTCTTTTTTTTTAACTTTTATTGAGCTTTAAGTGAACGTTTACAAATCAAGTCAGTCTGTCACATATAAGCTTATATACACCTTACTCCATACTCCCACTTACTCTCCCCCTAATGAGTCACCCCGTTCCCTCCTTCCAGTCTCTCCTTTCTTGACAATTTTGTCAGTTTCTAACCCTCCCTACCCTCCTATCTCCCCTCCAGACAGGAGACGCCAACACAGTCTCAAGTGTCCACCTGATACAAGTAGCTCACTCTTCGTCAGCATCTCTCTCCAGCCCATTGTCCAGTCCCTTCCATGTCTGATGAGTTGTCTTCGGGAATGGTTCCTGTCCCGGGCCAACAGAAGGTTTGGGGACCATGGCCGCCGGGATTCCTCTAGTCTCAGTCAGACCATTAAGTGTGGTCTTTTTATGAGAATTTGGGGTCAGCGTCCCACTGATCTCCTGCTCCCTCAGGGTTTCTCTGTTGTGCTCCCTGTCAGGGCAGTCATTGGTTGTGGCCGGGCACCATCTAGTCCTTCTGGTGTCAGGATGATGTAAGTCCCTGGTTCATGTGGCCCTTTCTGTCTCATAGTTACCGTGTGACCTTGGTGTTCTTCATTCTCCTTTGCTCCAGGTGGGTTGAGACCAATTGATGCATCTTAGATGGCCGCTTGTTAGCATTTAAGACCCCAGACGCCACATTTCAAAGTGTCAAGGCATTATTCTTCAATCGTTTTCTTTACACAGGTTTTTTGACCCAGGGCAAAAGAGGGTAAATGAATGAATGAATGGAAAAATGAATGAGACGACCTCTTTTAGCGAGATGATATGTTTAAAATTAGACTATGAACAGAAAGTTGCTTTTTCTAAATTCCTTTCACATTTCAGGGACCCTCGCAGGAGTTTCTCTGTAAAGAAGATGCCACTCCATATTTGACACCTAGCTCTGGAGGCTGCAGCCCGAAGGTGGAAGAGTGAGATTATGAGGGTGTAGTTAGCTGCTGTCAAGTTGCTTTTGACTGATAACGACCCCGGGTGTCAGAGTAGAACTGACCCACAGGGTTTTCTTGGCTCTAATCTTTACGGGAGCAGACTGCCAGGTCTTTCTCCCACAGAGCCACTGGGTGGGTCCCACATGCCAACCTTTCAGTCAGCTGACCACTTTAGCATTATGTCTCCAGGGCTGTAAGAATAGATTATGAATTAGGGGAAGTAATAAAACTAGGTGCTGCAGAGTCAGCTCCAACTCGTGGGGATCCCATGTGCGTCAGCATAGAACTGGGTTCCACCGGATTTTCAGTGGCTGCTTTTTCAGAAGTAGATCATCAGGTCTTTCTTCTGAAGTGTCTCTGGGTGGACGCGAACCTCCAACCTTCTGGTTAGCAGCTGAGCGCATTAACCGTTTGCACCGCCAGGACACTCCGTAAAACAAGGCACATCTATGGCCTGGGCCAGCTTTGTGAGTGTGAAAACCATGCAGGAGCACGAGATCTGAGGATCAGAAGCGCCTTGTTCTTGGGGTTGATGCTTGTGGCCGCCATCTTGAAATCCTTAGTAATAACATCTTGGAATTTGTGTTTTGTAAGTGAAATGCTATGGGACAGTGGAGCAGGCATGGAGACTTGGAGCCTTGGCTCACGCACCGTTCCACCTCCCGCTGCCTCCTTGGGGTAGGTTCTCAGCCACCCACCAGATGCTGAGCCCTGCCTTACCTTCCCCCACCCCATGCACCTCTGCCCTCCGACTGCTGCCGCCCTTTGCCCTAATGGTAGCTAGGTCGCTTCTGTGGGGAGCGCTGGAGTTTTACTGTTGCATTCTGCCCCAGTGGGGGCCTGGGCACGGGTGGAGGTAGGGTTGGGATCAAGCATATGTCCCATGGCACCTTGGCATTGGGCAAGTCAGTGCCAGTGTGAGTTCAGTGGCAGCTCTAGGGGTCTTCTCCCCCACCCCCCATCCAGGTACTGAGCGTGTCCTGGTGAGGATGTTGCAATCCCTTGGGTATCTCCCATCTGCCATGGGTTGGGGTGATGGATCCATGGGGAGGAGGGATTAATTTATCCACCCCAGCTGGGGACCTGCATTTTCACTTTGCCCTGCGTCCTACAAATGGGGCTTTGAACTGGTTCCTTTCCAGTTTGAACCCCTGCTGAGAATCTGCATTTCTAACAAGTTCCCGGGAAATTATACATAAGAATCACTTGCGGATCATGTTAAAATGTAGATTCTGACTCAGTGTATCTGGGGCTGAAACGAAAATTCTCAGCAGGGAACTCGTTAGAGATGCAAATTCTCAACAAGGGTTCGAACCAGACCTAACCAGTTTGAAGCTCTGTCTACAAATTATGTAGGGTGTGCTATGAAAGAAGAGCCCTGGTGGCGCGGTGGTTAAAGCACTGGGCTGCTAACCAAAAGGAAGGTGGTTCAAACCCACCAGCCACTCCATGGGAGAAAGATGTGGCAGTCTGCTTCTGTAAAGATTACAGCCTTGGGAGCCCTGTGGGGCAGTTCTACTCTGTCCAAAGAGTTGCTATGAGTTGGAACAGACTCAATGGCAGTGAGTTTGCTTTGGTTTGGTGCTATCTGAGAGGCTTTTGTATGCCTCTCTGATGTGTTTCTCTAAATATTAGTGGAAATGTCAAATCATAATAAAACTGTGACATTAACATTACCTCCAAAGGTGCTGAGCACAAGACGCTAACAATTCAATAAATTTGGGCTTTTTACACCGACCGGTGTTAACGTAGGATTCCATGCTATTTTGGATGGCAAGGGAAGTTTCTTAGAACACACTTGATTGCTAGATCCATGTGAAAATACAGTATCTGCCTGCCTTGAGTGTGGCCAACTCTTGATCTCTCTAAGTCAACTTCAGGAATGAGAATTCAATTACAATGCACAAACATTTCTTGAACACTTTTCTGTGTGCAAGGAAATAAGCCAGGCCCTGTGAGGAATACACAGATGTGTAAGACGGCTCCTATCCTTGGGGTGCCAGCAAGTGAGCAGGAGGAGGTAGAGATTCACCAATGGATGACTATGGTGTAACATGCTGTCTTATGGAAACAGAAGGCAATGGAATTAGTAGTGAAGATGGACTGTGGGTAGGCAGTTGCTCATAGCAGGGTTTGTTGTTTGCTACGTCCACTCCCCTTCTTTGGGAATTTGTTGTTGGGTGCCGTTGAGTTGCTTCTGACTCACAGAGACCCTATCTATAACAGAATGAAACATTGCCGGGTCCTGTGCCACTATCACAACAGTGGGTATGTTTGAGCCCATTGTTGCAGCCCCTATGTCAATCCATCTCACTGGGGGTCTTCTTCTTTTTCGCTGACCCTCTACTTTACCAAGCATGACGTCCTTCTCCTGGGATTGGTCCTTCCTGATGGACGTTCCCAAAGTGAGGGAGATGAAGTCTCTCCATCCTTATTTCTAAGAAGCATTCTGACTGTACTGCCTTCAAGACAGATTTGTTTGTTCTTTTGGCAGTCCATGGTGTATTCAATATTCTTCATCAATACCATAACTTGAAGGTGTCAATTCTTCTTCCGTCCTCCTTTTTCATTGTCTAGCTTTTGCATGTATATCAGGCGACCAAACATACTATGGCTTGGCTTGGTCTCTTCAATCAAACAGCATGTTGCATTGGGTGAATCTACTGTAAAAGATTCCTTTAAAACCTTAAAAAGAGAAGATGTCACTTTGATGACTAACGTGTGTCTGACCCGAGCCATGGTCTCTTTGGGACTAGATCCCTAGTTATTTTCAGGATCTATCTCTTGAGATATTTCAACAAACGGATGGAGCACTGGGTTCTATTTCTATGCCAAGAAATTTGGAAGATAGCTACCCGGCCAACCGACTGGAAGAGATGCGTATTTATGCCTATTCTGACGAAAGGTGATGCCACCAAATGTGGAAATTACCAAACAATATCATTAATATCACATGCAAGCAAATTTTTGCTGAAGATCATTCAAAAGCAGCTGCAGCAGTATATTGACAGGGAACTGCCAGAAATTCAGGCCGGTTTCAGAAGAGGACGTGGAACCAGATAGATCCTGGCTGAAAGCAGAGAACACCAGAAAGATGTTTACCTGTGTTTTATTGACCATGCAAAGGCATTCAACTGTGTGGATCATAACAAATTATGGTTAACATTGCAAAGAATGGGAATTCCAGAACACTTAATTATGTTCGTGAGGAACCTGTATATAGATCAAGAGGCAGAATTTGAACATAGCAAGGGGATAGTGCATAGTTTAAAGTCAGGAAAGGTGTGCATCAGGGTTGTATCCTTTCACCAGACCTATTCAATCTGTATGCTGAGCAAATAATCCAAGAAGCTGGACTATATGAAGAAGATTAAGGCATCAGGATTGGAGGAAGACTCATTAACAACCTGCGTTATGCAGGTGACACAACCTTGCTTACTGAAAGTGAAGAGGACTTGAAGCACTTACTGATGAAGATCAAAGACCACAGCCTCCAGTATGGATTACATGTCAATATAAAGAAAACAAAAATCCTCACAACTGGACCAATAAGCAACGTCATGATAAATGGAGAAAGGATTGAAGTTGTCAAGGATTTCACTTTACTTGGATCCACAATTAACAGCCATGGAAGCAGCAGTCAAGAAATCAAATGATGCATTGTATTGGGTAAATCTGTGAAAGAACTCTTTAAAGTGTTGAAAAGCAAAAATGTCACCTTGAAGACTAAAGTGAGCCTGACTTAAGCCATGGAATTTTCAATCGCCTCATATGCATGTGAAAGATGGACAATGAATAAGGAAGACTGAAGAAGAATTAACGCCTTTGAATTGTGGTGTTGGAGAATATTGAATATACCACGGACTGCCAAAAGAATGAACAAATCTGGTCTTGGAAGAAGTACAACCAGAATGCTCCTTAGAAGCAAGGATGGTGAGACTGCGTCTTACATACTTTGGACATGTTGTCAGTAGGGATCAGATCCTGGAGAAGGACATCATGCTTGGCAAAGTACAGGGTCAGCAGAAAAGAGGAGGACCCTCAACGAGGTGGACTGACACAGCAGCGGCAAAAATGAGCTCAAGCATAACAACGATTGTGAGGATGGCGCAGGACTGGGCAGTGCTTCGTTCTTCTGTACATAGGGTCGCTATGAGTCAGAACTGACTCGATGGCACCTAACCACAATAGCAAACATTTAAGAATAATGTAATGTAATATAGTGTTTATTTTAATGGAGGAATTTACTTGAGTAACTTTACTAATTATTTCAGTCTTATACCTACAGAATTATTAGGAATCAAAGGGGGGGGTTACTTATTAAAGTGTTAACCCATTGTATTTTGTAGGAGAATTACAGAGCTATTGTGGTGGTGGCTAGTCAGCACCAAGTTGGCTCCAATTCATGGCGGCCCCATGCACAATGAAACAAAATGCCGCTTGGTCCTGTGCCATCCCCATGATTGGTTACATCAGACCTTTGTGTTCCATAGGGTTTTCACTGGCTAATTTTCACAAGTAGGCTGGCAGGCCTTTCCTCCTAGTCTGACTTAGTTTGGAAGCTCCGCTGAAACCTGTTTGGCATCATAGCAACATGCAAGCCTCCACTGACAGAAACCTGGTGGCCGTGCTTGAGGTGCACTGGGCGGGGAGAGCTAAGGATAGAAGGGGAAGGCCGTTTCAATCTGAGTGGCCGGAAGAAGCAAAAGCAACAGAGTGGAAACCTGGAAGCCCTGGGTGGCTGACTGGCTGATGGGAATATGCAGCTCTTGTTCACTCCAGTTTCCCCCACGGAGAGAGCAGGTTGCCTGTTGGGCTTCATTAGATTGTCGAGCTGTGTGACATTCATTTTTATCAGGGTGGATTGGCCAGGGGAAAACGTGCTCTTTGGAAAGATCGTCTTTCCTCTCCACTTGACATATGGCATATAACAAATGCCTTAACGTAAAGGGAGGCCTCAGATATCTCCCACTGTACATTTTTATTATAACCCCAAGGGAACCGAGAAAGAGTCCATCTTTATTTTCTTGACTACACACAGAGTCATCACATATTGCCAGTGAAGAATATCCCTGACATCATCAAAGCGTCCCATTACAGGAATAAGGCAAAAATTCTGTAACACATTGCTGAGCTAGGAACTCGCTACTGGTTTGTTGAAAATATTTGCAAAAAAATCAGATCAAGATTGCATAGAGAGGGTCACTCCTAACATGCCCTGTGCCGTGTGATACATGTGCATACATGCAAACATGAGGTAGCGTTTTGTTAAATCTCTTTTGAAAATACTTCAAAAATTAAAGCAATGCTGTTGCCTTTATATAAATAAAAAGAAACCAAAAATGGAAAAAAATTATGTTTTAGCTGCATGCAGATAGCTAGCTCTAAAGGGCCAGTCCAAGAAGTACCAAGAAATAAATTTTTACATAAAATTAAGAAGCCAATTTTTAGATTAAAAAAAAGGTTTAAATAAATAGAAACATTCTTATAAAATTTAGATAGATGGCAAGGTTTAGAACATGAAACATGAACTTGGAGGTTGAGGGATTTCACAAGCTTTTATTCCGCTTGTTGCTGGCTCGTCGCTGTCTTCCAAGCAGCGATGGGGATTCTATGACTTTGAAGTAAATTAAGTTCTACCCAGACCAAGGGTTTAAGCCAGCAAGTTTTACTTTTATGTCCTTCCTTGTCCCTACTCTCCCCCCGCCCCTTCTCTCACTCTCATCCCAGGAGTTGTGATGGGCAGCCTTGGATCTATCTTTGCCCACTATATTTAGGGAAGTTTGATTATGCATAGCCTAAATTTAGATCTGAGACGATGGTCCAGATTTTCCATCACTGAAAGTAGATGGTTTATAGCAAACACTAAACACTGACTTACTTCTTTCTCTTCTTACCACGCAACAGGTGCACTTGCCCTTGCTGCTCTCTTCTGGAAGTTTCTGTCTGTACATCTGTCTGCTCCCTATCCTTCGCGACAACTAGATCTCCACTCAAATGCCACCTCTTCAGAGAGGTCTCCCAGACCACCCAGTGTAAACGACACCCATCTCTTCTTTCCCCGGCCCTGCCACTTGCTACCACATTACTGTTTTTATACATTTTAAAATTTATCTAAGGAATTCTGTTATCCCTTTGGTATGTTGTTGTTAGTTACTTGCCATTGAGTCAGCTACAATCTATGGTGATCTTATGCATAACAGGATAAAACGTTGCCCTGTCTGGTCCCATCTACGATCACTGGTATGTTTAGTCCACAATACATCTCACTGAGAGTTTCCTTTGTTTTTGTTGACTCTCTGCTTCAATAACCATGATGTCCATTTCTAGTGATTGGTCTTTCCTGATGACCTTTTCAAAGTAAGTGAGCCAAAGTCTCCCTATCCTCGTTTCTAAGGAACATCCTAATTGTATGTCTTCTAAGAGTGATTTGCTCCTTCTTCTGGCAGTCCACGGTATATTCAATACTCTTTGCCAGCACCACAGTTTGAAAGTATCAGTTCTTCTGTCTTCCTTTTCACTGTTCAGTTTTCAACACATATGAGGCAATTGAAAAGACCATGGCTTGGGTCAGGCGTGCCTTAGTCATCAAAGTGATATCTTTGCTTTTTAAAACTTTTAAGCAATCTTTTGTAGTTTTGACATAGCTTCTTTTTTATTTTTGTAATATTTGTAGATTTTTATGTGATTAAACTCAAACCTCCAACCTTTTAGTTAGCAGCTGACCGTGTTAACTGTACCCGCTAGGGACTCCGTGATTGATCTTAAGAGGCCCCAAATGAAGGCTCATGAAATTATAGTGAAAAGAACTGGCTGATAAGAATAAGCAAAATCATGTATTCTGTTTAACATTATATATTGTTTATAACTAATCTAAAGGAGCCATGTTTGTGGGATTTTTATTAGTCATTCTTAATAATATGTACATTCCTTCTGATTCTAAATGTGTTAAATATTCACTGCAGAAAATTTTTTTAAAAAAGGAAAAATATAAAGAAAATAAAATCAACCTAATACCATCAAAGATTCTCTCAGTTAACATTGTAGGATATTTCCCTTCTATATATTTTTTCTCTATATGTATTTATAGATGTAAAGAATAAAAGAAGCAAGAGATGAAGTAATATTTAAGCATTATTTTTGTATTTTAACAAAAGCATGCTTCTCTTATTGAACGTTAGCAAGCATTCATCTTATGTCAGGAGATAATTTTTGAAAAAGTTCTCGAAAATACATTTTTCAATGGCGTTATATGGATATAGAACCACTGGTTTAATGCCAATGGTTGAATACCTGTATTTTTATTATAACACCATTATTTACAATAACAAAGACCTAGTTTTTGACACTAATGCTGCAAAGGACATTCTTTTTTTTCCAAAACACAATAAAAATTTTATTTCTTTAAAATCATATAACAATATTTCTTCTACCATCTGTCATGTCCAGATTCACACAGCATTACAAAATTATTAATTCCTTAAGATATATTTTTAAAAATTGGTTGAGTCTCAGAATGGATGATCATGACTGAAGATAACTGCAAGGCATCTTATGTACTCTATGGGAAGCCATCTATAGGACTCCTGACAGGACTGCAGAGTGTTAGCAAAGCCATAGTCACTGAGCCACAACTTTGTGGTGATCCAGAGATCCTCACATTTTAAGTCACTCTCTTGAATGACTTCTCCCAAGATAGATTCACAGCCATGAATCTATGTCTTTTGACTGGGTTAATATGACGGACATCACATTTTTTTTAATGTCTATACCTTTTTATACCACAGCTTCATTGGAATAGCTATCCTGATGGGAAGTACTCAGTCCCAGGATGGGGATGTTTAAGCCATTGGCCAGTGGGGGAACGTGGGCATGTCAGTCCTTTCCTGGAGGTCATGCTGGGGGTGCTGGATGGACTCCCGCTGGCCTATTGACCTTTCACCTCCTGCTCCAGCAGCCCTGTGGGTTACTACACAAAGGATGTTCTCATAATACGTCTTTATGACCTATTGACAATTATGTCTTTGGAATAAATTCTTTGAGGCAGACTCACTGGGCTGAACCACACGGATGGATATGAAGTTCCCCACAACTGTGGCTAAAATGTCTTCCAAATAATGTAACACGTTACTTCCTTGCCTACAACGCATGAAGTGCTCACTGCACCACGCTCTTTCCAATCCTTAATATTTAAATATTTGTAGTTAGAATATTATTGATTATTTTAATTTGACTTTCTTTGATTATTAGGGAGGATTCACTTCAAGGAGCCCTGGTGGCATGATGGTTAAGTGTTGCTGTTAACTGAAAGGTTGGTGGTTTGAACTCACCAGCTGCTCTGCAGGGGGAGAAAAGACCCGGAGATCTGCTCCCATAGAGATCACAGCCTAGAAAACCCTATGAGGCAGTTCTATTCCCTCCTATAGGGTCTCTATGAGCAGGAATCGAGTTGATAGCAAACAACAACAAACTTCTTTTTAAAAATTCCCTAAATTAGAGACAGCTGCCTCTTGAGTATTATCAGCTATTCCTCCTCTCTCATTCTGACCCCATCATCACCAAAACGATGCCCTCGTGGCTTGGGTAGGCCGAAATATTTGGTCTTGTCATGTGAGACCAGCAACTCAAATTCTAGTTTGTATTGGGGTGAAATAAGGGAAAACATAGTCACACATTTTTTAAAAATCAATTAAAGTTTGTTCTTCGATCCTATTTCAACTTAACTAGTTGAGTCAGGCCATTTTGTTTTGTTTTAAATGTTTTCCCCCATGATACTCACACCTAGTAACTAGTTCAGCGCACCAGCACACACACTATTTCTTCATTGTGCCTAATTGTGTACAATGACTTCCATCCAGAATTCCTTTTTTTTCCTTTTTATTGTTTTAGGTGAAAGTTTACAGCACAAATTAGTTTCTCATTAAAAGATGTGTACATAAATTGTTTTGTGACATTGGTTGCAATCCCCACAATGTGTCAGCACTCTCCCCCTTTCCCTTTCCACCCCAGGTTCCTGGTGCTCCCGGGATTCCTTTTGATGCAGCTACCCATGTGTGGATCTGGGGGGCGGGGTTCCCCTTACACAAAAGCCAAGGTAAAGCAGTTTAATGGTGACCATTAGGAATAGCACTTGAAGACTCCGATTGACTTTTTGGTCAGCATTTCTTCTAGTTATATAAACCATAAAGCTCATTAACTCTGGCCAAACCAAATCTCCTGGCACACCTAGTAGAGCAGGCCCTCATAGGGATCCAATAATATTCAATAATGGTTCAAAACATTTTGGCACAGGACAAGTGTCTGAGCTAGATCCAACAATCACCCTATATTTATTTTTCAGTTCATCCTTTCTATTTCTGTTTTTTTTTTGTATGTCTTATAAAATACATATGGATTTCCATATATGTATATGCATATAGATACCTGTATGGATATATATGTACATATGTGAATATACACCCATTGCTGTCGAGTGAATTCTGACTCATAGCGACCCTACAGGACAGAGTAGAACCACCTTAAAGGATTTCCAAGGAGTGGCTGGTGGATTTGAACTGCCAACCTTTTGATTAGCAGCCAAACACTTAACCACTGTACCACCAGGGCCCCCTTCTGTATATATACACACATATATGCATACACACACACACACACACACACATATTCTGTACATATTTATCCACCCACCACTAAGGTCAAAGATGAAGAAATAGAGGATTTTTATCAGCTGCTGCAGTCTGAAATTGATCAAACATGCAATCAAGATGCATTGATAATTACTGGTGATTGGAATGCAAAAGTTGGAAACAAAGAAGAAGGATCGGTAATTAGAAAATACGACCTTGGTGATAGAAACTATGCCAGAGATGGAATGACAGAATTTGCAAGACCAATGACTTCTTCATGGCAAATACCTTCTTTCATCAACATAAACGGCAACTATACACATGGACCTCACCAGGTGGAACACACAGGAATCAAATTGACTACATCTGTGGAAAGAGACGATGGAAACGCTCAATATCATCAGTCAGACCAAGGCCAGGGACCAACTGTGGAACAGACCATCAATTGCTCATATGCAAGTTCAAGGTGAAGCTGAAGAAAATCAGAGCAAGTCCATAAGAGCCAAAATATGACTTTGAGTATATTCCACCTAAATTTAGAGACCATCTCAAGAAAAGATTTGATGTGTTGAAAACTAGTGACTGATGACCAGACGAGTCGTAGAATGACATCAAGGACATCATCCATGAAGAAAGTAAGAAGTCTTTGAAAAGGGGAAAGAAAGAAAAGACCAAGATGGATGTCAGAGGAGACTCTGAAACTTGCTCTCGAATGTCAAGCAGCTAAAGCAAAAGGAAGGATTGATGAAGTAAAAGAACTGAACAGAAGGTTTCAGAGGGCGTCTTGAGAAGACAAAGTAAAGTATTATAATGACATGTGCAAAGAGCTGGAGATAGAAAACCAAAAGGGAAGAACACGCTCGGTGTTTCTCAAGCTGAAAGAACTGAAGAAAAAATTCAAGCCTTGAGTTGCAATATTGAAGGATTCTATGGGGAAAATATTAATGATGCAGGAAGCATCAAAAGAAGATGGAAAGAATACACAGAGTCATTATACCAAAAAGGATTAGTCGATAGTCAACCATTTCAAGAGGTGGCATATGATCAGGAACCAATTACTGAAGGAAGATGTCCAAGCTGCTCTGAAGGCATTGGCGAAAAACAAGGCTCCAGGAATTGATGGAATATCAATTGAGATGTTTCAACAAATGGATGAATCACTGAAGGTGCTCACTCGTCTATGCCAAGAGATTTGGAAGATAGCTACCTTGCCAACTGACTGGAGGAGATCCATATTTATCCCTATTCCCAAGAAAGGTGATCCAACCCAATGTGGAAATTATAGAACAATATCATTAATATCACATGCAAGCAAAATTTTGCTGAAGATCATTCAATAACAGCTGCAGCAGTATATCGACAGGGAACTGCCAGAAATTCAGGCCAGTTTCAGAAGAGGACATGGAACCAGGGATATCATTGCTGATGTCAGATGAATCCTGGCTGAGAGCAGAGAATACCAGAAAGATGTTTACCTGTGTTTTATCGACTACGCAAAGGCATTCAACTGCGTGGATCATAACAAATTATGGATAATATTGCGAAGAATGGGAATTCCAGAACACTTAATTGTGCTCGTGAGGAACCTTTACATAGATCAAGAGGCAGTTATTTGGACAGAACAAGGGGACACTGAGTGGTTTAAAATCAGGAAAGGTGTGCGTCACGGTTGTATCCTTTCACCATATCTATTCAATCTGAATGCTAAGCAAAGAATCCGAGAAGCTGGACTATATAAAGAAGAACGGGGCATCAGGATTAACAAACTGCATTATGCAGATGCCACAACCTTCCTTGCTGAAAGTGAAGAGGACTTGAAGCACTTACTAATGAAGATCAGAGACCACAGCCTTCAGTATGGATTGCACGTCAACATAAAGAAAACAAAATCCTCGCAACTGGACCAGTACACAACATCATGATAAATGAAGATTGAAGTTGTCAAGGATTTCATTTTACTTGGATACACAACCAACAGCCATGGAAGCAGCAGTCAAGAAATCAAATGACACATTGCATTGGGTAAATCTGCTATAAAGGACCTCTTTAAAGTGTCGAAAAGCAAAGATGTCACCTTGAAGGCTAAGGTGCGCCTGACCTAAGCCATGGTATTTTCAATTCCGTCATATGCATGTGAAAGCTGGACAATGAATAAGGAGGACCGAAGAAGAATTGATGCCTTCGAATTGTGGTGTTGGTGAAGAATATCGAATATACCATGCACTGCCAAAAGAACGAACAAATCTGTCTCCGAAGAAGTGCAACCAGAATGCCCCTTAGAAGCAAGGATGGTGAGACTGCATCTTACATACTTTGGACATGTTGTCAGGAGAGATCAGT
Organism: Elephas maximus indicus; assembly: GCF_024166365.1. Classification (NCBI taxonomy): domain Eukaryota; kingdom Metazoa; phylum Chordata; class Mammalia; order Proboscidea; family Elephantidae; genus Elephas; species Elephas maximus. The sequence goes on along the minus strand of NC_064827.1, from coordinate 7,626,133 downwards.
CCCTGGAGAAGGACCTCATGCTTGGTGAAATACAGCGTCAGCAGAAAAGAGGAAGACCCTCAACGAGATGGATTGACACAGTGACTGCAACAATGAGCTCAAGCATAACAACAATTGTAAGGATGACCCAGGACGGAGCAGTGTTTCATTCTGTTGTGCGTAGGGTCCCCACGAGTCAGAACTGACTCGATGGCACCTAACAACAACAACATATACAGAAGCCCTGGTGGCTCCACCATTAAGTGCCCAGCTGCTAACTGAAAGGTCAGCAGTTCGAACCCACTAGCCACTCTGTGGAAGATAGGACCTGGCGATGTGCTCCTGTAAAGACAACAGCCTAGGAATCCCTATGGGGAAGTTCTACTGTGTCTTACAGGGTTGCTATGAATTGGAATCAACTTGTCGGCACACAACAACGACATGTGTGTTTATACAAGTGTGCGTGTGTATATGTACACATAGATATAACTAAAAAGATCAAAGCAGTTGCCGCCGAGTAGGCTCTGACTCATGGCAATTCTATGTATGTCAGTAGAACTGTGCCCCATAAATAAAGATCTCTCTTTCTATTTCTCTCTGTCTGTCTACACGCACTTATATGTAGAAATCTACACCTATACATAGAGAGAGATAAATACATAGAGATAAAATATATACGTATATATATAGCGAGAGAGAGATTATTAGTGTCCCAGGCTTTCTGTTACCATTATTATGGTTGTGTCTGCACATAGTTAAAAGATAAATACTACCATGTAGGTCTTTCGTTAAAAGATAAAGTGAAGTGGGGTAAAGTGAACTTTTGAAAAGCCAGAGATACTTGTATTAGTATTCTTGGAGGGACGTAAATGAAGTGATTTTACTCATAGGTGTGTGTGATCAAAAAACTCGGCAGACCACTTCTGTGTACTCCAGGGATATAAATCTCACAAAGTCATAAAAAGGTGGCTTCTATGTTATTGCCCAGAGCAATAAAATGAATGGCAGCTCAGGAGTGATGGGAGGTTGTCACAAATGAAATGCCAACAATAAAAGCACAAATGACCCTAGTGGGGAGGAGAAAGGCAGTTATTGTCACACTGTGGTGGCTGCACTGGTGGGGGGGGGTCCTCCCAAGAGGTCAGGGTTTAAGGAGTATTTGACAATGAGGAAGGAGGAGATCCCATTCAGAGCAGTACAAAAGGGGGGCACCTTGCTGAAAAAAGAGCGTGAAGAACACTGGCATTCAGTAAATTGGAGGTTTGTTGGAACGACCAAGGAAAACCATAATTTTCAAACCAAAAAAACCCTGAAGACATACATTGGGAACAAGAAATAGAATAAGGACAGAGGACATGGAGTCAAAATATACTGTGGAGTAAATTTCAAGTCATAGCGACCCCGTGTGTTACAAAGTGGAACTGCTCCACAGGGTTTTCTTGGCTGTAATCTTAATGGAAGCAGATCACCAGGGCTTTTCTTTGGCAGTACCACAGGGTGGATTCAAACTGCCAACTTTTAGGTAAGCAGCCAAGCAAAAAAATCAGCTGCCATCAAATAGACTTCAATTCATGACGACCCCATATGTGTTGGGGTAGAGCTGTGCTCCACAGGGATTTCCATGGCGGATTTTTTGGAAGTAGATCTCCAGGCCTTTCTCCTGAGGCACCTCAGGGTGGAATAACTGTCAACCTTTTGTTTAGCAGCTGACTGCATTAACCGTTCGCACTACCCCGGGACCTACTACGAGCTGATTACTGAACTACGTTCTTTCCTTTACTATTCACAAAAGCCTGGTGAGACATTTATAAGCTATACTTTATAGACGAGGAGATGAGGAAACTTGGGTGCTAGAGAGGTTAATTTATTTGCTTAAGGTCACTCCAATAGCAAGGTCATGCAAATATCAAGAAGAGACTGGATGAAATCAGGATGCATCAGACTCCAAAATCTGGTCTCTTTTCAGTACGCAAGGGTTCTGGTCTGCTAAGTGGAAGGAATTCTTCCCTCCTCCCTTTCCTTTCTCCCTCCTGCAAAGTATGGCATGCCCATGATATCTTAGGCTTCTTCCTTCCAATGTGCTAGGCTAAGCCCTTAATAAGAAAGAGACTGTCAGCTCATGATTCACTCATTAAGTGGCATAAACGATCTGTGCTTGGCTGCTAACCTAAAGGTTGGCAGTTTGAATCTACCCAGCCGGTACTGCGAAAGAAAAGTCCTGGCGATATGCTTCCATTAAGATTACAGCCAAGAAAACCCTGTAGAGCAGTTCCACTCTGTAACACACGGGGTCGCTATGACTCAACTCCAAGGTGACTGACAAAAAATAAAACAAAACAAAAAACCAACAGACTAAATTCTTAACAGCAAAAGTGTCATTAACTAAGGGCTCGTTGGTGCAGTTAGTCATTCCACAGCACTGATGAGTCCCTGTGGTGGATTTGACGAGGACGGAGACGCCACAGAGTAAGACTCAGTCCTTCTTCTTGGGACGCTCACATACAGGGACGTCATAGTAACACAATGGGTCAGGCAAGGGCTGGAGAAGCCCAGGGAGCTACGAGGCAGCGAGTGTGTGAGCTAAGTGGTTTGCTTCCTTCTCTCCTACGACGGGGAACAGAGGAGGGAAGGGTAGGAAATGTGCCCGACAGAAATGAAACCCAAGATGCGTCAGAAAACACATAACGCAACATTCAATTCACTCAGCTAAGAGGCAAGAGAACGTTATCTGGGTTTGCAAAAAGAGAAAAGGGAAAATTCCAGAACTCCTGGCAGATGAAGACTACTGCTCTTTAGCACTTTTTTTTTTTTTTAGAACTGGTCATTAAGCAGATGGTTTATGAACATTTAGGAAGAGGGTGGAAACTTCCAGATGAACAGGGCTGAAGTCAGCATTTTCCACTTTTCCTCCTGGAAGCTATCCTGTAACCAGGAAAACCGAAAGACACTGCAGGCCTCCTTGCCTGTGACGCCAGGAGGCAGAATCTGCAGTCTCCCAGATGTGCACAAGGGCTGCAAAGGCAGGTGAGATTGGCTGGAAGCCACACGGAAGCAGAACCAAACGAGGGCAGAACGTGGGCAGCATAGCTCAGCGTGTGCCAGCAAAACGCATTCCTGGAGGCAAGGAACATTTTCTGAAACTCGAAAGGTAGATCCCTGCCTGCGGCATCCTGTGCAGGAACTGGAGCGAGCGGGGCTCTGGGCAGAAAGGCTCCCGGACCTGGGTTTGGTTGAGAAAAGCAGAGGAAGTGGGGCTACTCACAGAGCCACAGGAGGCGCCATAACTGCAGGAAGCAGGGTGACACTGTGGCGGCAGAGAAGGACAGAGGCTTTGGGTGGAGAAAAACAGACAGCAGGAGACCCTCGCGCGTCTGCCTGCCACAGGAAATCCTGTTTTTGTACATAGCTGTCCAGGAGAGTCCCATTAACTGGACAACCTACAAAGACATTACTACAAAAAAAGTAGAAAAAGAGGGGCAAAATGTATTAACGGATGAAAACCACGCATCGGGTAACTGATGCCAGGGAGCAGATAAAAACGTGTTGAAGAATGCCAGTGTCATCTTCCTGTGAGACGCCCCCAGATGGTGAGAATTGCTAGTACATGTACAGAAAGCCACCTGAGAGGTGAGGGACCTCACATCAGGGGTTGGGGTAAAGGGTGGGAGGGTGGGTGGGGGGCAAGGTAAGGGATGAGAGGTGGAGGACGCTCCCATTTGACTTTATAAGCTTTCGGATTTTTGAATTTATATTAGCATGTCAGGTTTATGTAACTAAAGAAACAACCTGTCGCTGTGGAGTCGATCCTGTCCCATGGCAATCCCACGTGTTAGAGTAGAGCCGCCCCCTTGAGTTGGCTTGTCTGTAATCCTTATGGGAGCAGATCGCCAGGCCTTTCTTCCGTGGCGTCACTGACTGGGTTTGAATCGTCAAATTAGTAGTTGGGTGCAAACTATTTGTACCACCCAGGGACCAGTTACACAAAAAAAGACTAATAATGGAAGGGCCGGTTTGGTAGGTGGTGAGCTTCCCGTCACTGGAGTATTCAAACAGAGGCTCAAGGCAGGGCAAGAGGGAAGAAGGAAGAAAGTTGAATGAGATGACCCGAGTGGCCTTCATACCCCGAGAGCCCTTGGGCCACTCCCCTGCCCTCCCTCCTCTACCTCACCCAGCAGAGCTCAACCCGGTGAAAGGAAAGAGTGCATCTCAACAACAGGGCAAATCCAGGCAATTGCTGCAGAGACCTCGGAACTCCGTCAGCCCACGCCATATACTACCCCTGTGGTGTGGATCCATTTTATTGTCCTAAATTTGGAGGTCTGGGGCTAGACAGACGTAAGTAAGCCCAGGAAGCTGCTCTGGGGTCTAAAGACTTGATAATTCAAGCCTTTGGCGCGAGCTCGCACGAGCTAACGGATTTCCTTCCTTCCTCCGTGCTCAGTGGAGAACGCTGCCCTGGAGTTTATCCGAAGCTCCTCTTCCTTGCACACTCGGGGCAGAGGGTGGAATTCACTCTGCAGGCTTTGGAGCTAAGGGCAGCAGTGCACACCCAGCCGGGCCTTTACAAAGCCTGCTGTCCATTTCTAGGGGCTGAGTCTCAGGGGCTGGCCAGCTTCTTCTCACTCCGATCCCTCAATGCCCAGTTGTTAGTGGCCATTGAGTCAGCCCCCAACTCACAGCAAACTCCACGCACAATGGACTAAAATGCTGCCCGGACCTGCACCACCCACATAAGCAGCTTTGGCTAGGACCGCCGTGATCTACAGAGTTTTCACAAGTAGATGGTTTTCAGGAGTAGATCGCCAGGCCTTTCTTACTAATCTGTCTTGGGCTAGCAACATGCAAGCCTCCAATGGCAGATGGGTAGTAGCTACACAGGAGGTACACTGGCCAGGAATTGAACCGGGGTCTCTCACATGGAAGGCGAGAAGTCTACCACTGAACCACCAATGCCCAGTAAACGGAGAGGAAATCGTGTTTGTACTTTCCTGCTTACCGTTTGTTGGCTACAAACGGCACTTTCCCTGAGACAGTCCTGCCTTCCTGGGCAAAGAGAGGCATCTGGAGAAGGCAGCTCACCTGGCACCAGTGAGTCTCAGAGGTTCCGTGGTGGCTGTTGACAGCCAGACTGTCACCCTGCGGGGCAAGAAAAGAGTTAAAGGCCAGCTGTGCTCCAGGCCCACATTAATGGGTTGGACTAGGAGTGCAGGATGATAAACAGTTTTCATTCTTTTTAACTTACGGAATCCTCTTACGGTACGGATGTTGTTCCTGTTAGTTGCTGCGGAGTCGGTTCCTACTCATGGCGACCCCCGTGGGTCAGAGCAGAACTGTGCTCCGTAGGATTTTCGCTGGCTGATTTTTGGGAATTAGATCACCAGGCCTTTCTTCTAAGGCACCCCTGGGTGGATTCAAACCTCCAACCTTTCGGTTAGCAGTCAGCACGTTAACTGTCTGCACCACCCAGGGATTCCAGAAAAGAAGAGGAGGGTTGAAAAAGCACAGATCCTCTCTCATGCCTCCGAATCTAATCCAGCTGGCTTCAGAGGTTTTTACAGTGTTTTAGCTCGAGCTGACGGATTGCTACAGAAAAATGGTAGCATTTTCACTTCGCTCTAAAATCGCAGCGGGACACTAGCATCAGTGTCCAATTTCTTGAAAACTGGAGAAACAGACAGTATCGTTATTTAGATGGATTTTTTTAAGATTTTCTAACAGTGATCACAAATCACAGAGAACAGTATGTGGGCTGGGTGGGCTAAGCAGGGGAAAGATACACACAGAGACCCCACAAAGGCCACGTCCAACCAGAAGGCCAGGCCATGGATGAGGCCAGACTACACCAAGTGGAACGCAAAGGGGATTTCTACTCCGCAAGGAAATAAGAAAAGAGAGAAAGAAGAAACGCCCGGAATTATTTTTTTGCCAACAGATACATTTGTGAGCCGGGTGGGAACACCCACGGATGAGTGGCTTTCTTCTCGTACGCACTTTCAGCTGGGCAGCAGATTCTAGCAGTGTGTGATTCACGCTAGGTGACGCAACACACGGGAGAAGCTTCTTGTCAATACCCTGCCAGCCCACACCACTGTGCTGGGATGATCTAGAACTCCACAAGGCAGGCGAAGCCTCTGGAACTGGGTTTGACTCCTGGAGACAGCAAAATCAACCAACTCGTTGCCATCAAGTTGATTCCAACTAATGGTGACCCCATGTGCACAGAGTAGAATGGTGCTCCACAGGATTTTCAATGGCTGTGCTCTTTCTAAAGCAGATCACCAGGCCTTTCTCCTGAAGTGCCTCCGGGTGGGTTTGAACTGCCAACCTTTTCGTTAGTAGCCAAGTACTTAACCATCTGCACCACCTAGGAATCTTTCTTTCTCCTAGGTGACCAGCATTGTTGCAGATAGAGTCTGCTCTATTAGCCTGGTTATTGGAGTAGCTGACGGCAAGCAGAGCTGAAGCTAGTCCACAATAGTTAAAGAACGTAGGGGCGAAGGCACCTGTACTCTTTGTTATAAACCACTGAGATTTTTTTTTGTTACTGCAGCATGTCTGAGCCTATCCTGACTGACACAGCACTTTCTGTCCGTCATTATCTCAAGATAGATGATGGTTTGAGTGAGCCAGCGGTGCTTTCTGAAGCGTGACTCTGGCTTCCCTGGTAGCTCCAGGCAAATCAGAGCCTGGCTGGTCTTCACTTACTTTTCCAGAAAAAAAAAAAAACTAACACTGACTTTCTCAGGGAGAAAAGGGCAGTTTATTAGTGAAAGGGAAGAGTCTTTCCAAGGGGATGGAAGGGACCCCAAACTCACATTTATCAAAAGCCCTCTTGGAAAATGAACCAGTGCTTGCAGAACACTTAGCACAGTGCCCCCTCGACCAGCTGTAGCTCTTCTTTCTGGCACTGTGATCAGGCGCTGGGCTGGGTACACTCATACATATGTTCTCGCTTGAAAGGCCTTGTTGCCAAGTGGCTAAGAGCAGAGACTCTGGAGTCTTCTGAAAGGCTCAAATCCTAGCTCTAACAGATCTGTGAACTCTGTGGTCACGTGTAACTCATTATGCCACTCTACCGCAGTATCACCGTCTGTAACAGTGGGACAGCAATTGTACCTTTCTCATAGGATCGCTGTGAGAACTAAGAGGGATTATAGGCAAAGGGCTTAGAACAGTGTCTGGCTATATAAGTGCGTTGCTACTTCATCTGTCTCATTCAATTCTTAAAAGAACTTTATGAAGGAGGCATCATTATCTCCCTGTTTCCACAAATGAAACTAGTGTTGACGCCACCGTTCCCGTGTGTGACTCACACCGGAAATCACGCCCCTGTTTGAGCAGCAAAACTCTACACTGAAGTTCTGAAGATTTCAAAAATCCAGAGTAGCCCCGATTTGTACCCACCTGTGTAGATGCTCCCTTCCGTGTCCATGAAGCTGACTGTGTACTTGACTGTCTGAGCCATCAAAATCCTAATATCAAATGTGTTCTTGAGGAAAAAAAAAAAATCAAAGGTGTTAACTGAACTCGAGAAAGCTTGCAGACTTCCCTCCTGTAGCGTTAACTCAGCAAGGATTTAGGAATTAGGAGGCATGAGCTTAATAATAATGATAATGTTAATAATAAATGCTAACATTTATTAAGCTCTTACTATATGCCAAAAAAAAACAAACCCAAACCTGTTGTCGTCGAGTCGATTCTGACTCACAGCAACCCCATGTGACAGGGTTTTCTTGGCTATAATCTCTACAGAAGCAGTTCACCAGGCGCTTCTTCTGCAGTGCTGCTGGGTGGGCTCAGACTGCCAACACTTAGGTTATTAGACAAGCCCCACCCAGCAACCTCTAGATTATTTCATTTATTCCTCACGATGAAGCAAGCATCTGGTGTTTTTTGGATCATCCAGAATTTATTTATGTGTGAGGATTTACCCCTTCTCCAGACTCTGTATGAGAAGTTCCACAGGGACATGGTCTGTCCTCAGCTCAAGGGTAGCATGTGACTCCTGCTTGACCAATCAGAGCATTACTTTCCCCACTGAAGCCAGTGACTGGTTCACAGATGAGCACATGACCCAAGGTGGGACAATCAGGCACTAGGTTGCCACGCGTTGAAGCCAACTCGGCAGCAATTAATGCCACAAACTAATTCTGGGGCTTTTGCCTAAGCAATTAGCAAAAGGCAATCTCTCCTGTGGACTTGGAGTTGTGAGAATATGAGGCTGGAGCTTCTGCAGCCACCTTGCTGCCAGGAGGGCAGAGCCTGCCTAGGAGCAGAGTCAAATCAGAGAAGTAGAGAGACATGATGAGGATAAAAAAATCAGATCCTGGTGACATTGTCTGGGCCCTTGAAACAGGTCGCTGAAGCAAGCTCTATCTCCAGGCTTTGCGATTTCCGAAGGACAGTAATTCACCTGTCTGTCAGTGGAGGCTTGCGTGTTGCTATGATGCTAAACAGGCTTCGGCAGAGCTTCTAGACTAAAACGGACTAGGAAGTAAGGTCTGATGATCTACTTTCAAAAAGTCAGCCAATGAAAACCCTGTGGATCGCAACGATCCAATCCTGTAGTGCACGGGGTCACACGAGTCAATGGCAGCAGCAGCAGCAACAATTCTGTTTTAGCTTAAGCCAGTCCGAGCTGGGTTTTTTCCACTTACAAATCAAAGAGTTTCAGATGATACAAAATTATGGTATCTATCATTTCCCCATTTTATAGACGAGAAAACTAAGGCACAGAGAGGTTAAAAAGCTTGCCCAAGGTTACACAGCTAGAAGAGGCCACAACTGGAACCCAGATCTGTTTGACAGCAAAGCTCCTGCTCTCACTGTGAGGCAATGCTGCCTCTTCTACTGCGTCTGGGCCACTGGAATTAACCAGGGTGTGAATTACTGAGCATGTGTGAGGGCTGAGTGGGTGTACGGGGTGGGGCAGGGCAGTGGGGGGATTTGAAGTTACTTATTGAAAGGTAGTTAGATAATCCTGTTTTCAACATTCTCTATTTTCTTAATTGACCGGGAGATCAGAGTTGGAAGCCTTGAAAACCTGGTGCTTCTTGGAGCCACTTCTTCTCTTCTGGTGACATCTAAGCATGGGGCCTGGCAGAACAGTATGTGCTAGGTGAGTGAACAAGTGTTACGAGTGAGTGAGTGAATGAGTGGATAAGTGAGTGAGTGAATGAGTGAGTGAGTGATAGAGTGAATGAATGAGTGGATAAGTGAGTGAGTGAGTGAATAAGTGAGTGGATGAGTGACAGAGTGAACGAATGAGTGAATGAATGAGTGAGTGCATGAGTGAGTCGATACGTAAACACAGGGGAGAAAGCCTGTAAGGACAGCGCACACTTACTACAACTGGCTGTCTGAAGTATTTGTCCACTGCAGCACCCTGGAGACTGGACAGGTTGACCCTACAGAAGCATGGCTGGACCTAAAATAGGAGGCACAAATGTACAGTCGGTGACAGATGGGCGCTGAACGGAGAGACTCACCGTGCACCTTGTTCCTCACCCAAGTCCCCATGCCCCCATAGCTGTGATCTGCGGCGAGGCTCCAAGTTAGCCCTGGAGGGAGCGCTAGAACGTGCCAAGGGCATCTACTCTCTAGGGAGTGGCAGAGGGGGAGTTCTTTCTGGACAGTCTGCAGACCTGCACTTGACCTGGGGAGTCTCTGAGTGGTGTAAACGGTTAATGTGCTCAGCTGCCCACCAAAAGGTTGGAGGTTCGAGTCTACCCAGAAGCACCTTGGAAAAAAGTCCTGGTGATCTACTTCTGAAAAATCAGCCATCGAAAACCCTACGGAGCACAGCTGTACTCTGACACACATGGGGTCACCATGAGTTGGAGGTGACCCAATGGCCACTGCCATTTTTTTTTTTTTACCTGACCTGGGGTGGGAAGAAAGAGAGAAGAAGGAGGTACTTCACTTGAGGGAGATTACTTGTGGGGAGATTACTGAGAAAGATACATGGCGCAGGAAGGACTTTGAGCCCCCTCCCTTGACTGCATGCTCACACGTTGCTCTGTGTCATGCTGTCCAAGTCCTAACGTACAATTCCTCGGCCCTCTCACTACCTCAACCCAAGCTTGACTTCCGATTTCAAAGCCTCTCAACACTCCTGCTGTTTTGGGAAACAATTCCCTTTCCTGTTCTTCCATTCCCACCGGCCTGCACCCTCATGAGGGCACTTCCTGTGATGGCGGCACCAGGCAGCGTATCGCCTGTAAGCAAGGGCTGTGTCCAATGATGAAATGGAGCCAGTTTGTATGGCTCATCAGAGCTGACCCATTGGTAGTTTGAAATCAGCCAGAGGGGGAGTATTTACCCCACAGAAATTGGCAAATGGTTCACACCAGGATTTTTTTTTTTTCCCCTAGAGAGCCAGGAGGAGTCTCTGGATGGCGCAAACAGTTAAGTGCTCGACTACTAGCTGAAAGGTTGGTGGGCTGAATCCACCCAGATGGGCTTCAGAAGACAGGCCTGGCAATCTGCTTCTGAAGGTACAGCCTTGAAAACCCTATGGGGCATCAAATTGGCATCAGAAACTTGAAAGGATAAATAGGAAACTGAGGGAGTGAGTTTACATTAATGGGAGAGGAACAGTTTGGGAAAGGGGGGTGAGAGTGGTTGCACAGTCACAGCAGTGCTATTTGTCAGTCCCCATCCTCCTCAACCCCCAATCCCATCAACCTGGAGAAGGAGAGGGGCACCACACAGACTATTCATAAGAAAAATCATGGTGCAGTGGGATTTTGAGTGAAGGATCAGATAAAGCAAGGCTCTAAATCACAAGTCAAAACTTCAGATGCACTCACGGGCAACAGTGACGCCGGGCAGGTCTAGTAACGTTACGTCAACAGCCAGTCTGCACCATGCAACTCAACAAGCAACTCAACTCAACATGCAACTCAACTCAACTCAAGTTCCATGAGCTACTTGCTGATTCTGGAATAGCCTGGACCATTGTTCACCTCTGAGATTTTGATTGTTTTTCCCTCTGTCTAGAATACCCCAGGAGTCCCTAGATGGTGCAAATGGTTAAGTATTAGGCTAATAACCAAAAGGTTAGAGGTTCAAGTTCACCCAGAGGTGCCTCGGAGAAAGACCCAGTGCTCTACTTCCAAAAAATCAGCCACTGAAAATCCTGTGGAGCAGAGC